>NC_044006.1:42597619-43197619 GCF_900496995.4 Aquila chrysaetos chrysaetos | reverse complement strand
TTTCCTTTGGGGTAAACACTGAAAAACAAAGATACTGAAGCATCTTGGAGGGTTATCTTGTGCCTGTGCTACTTACTGCTGATGCTATATTCCATGTAGTATGGGACTGGGTTGGCATGAGAAAATTCAGCCTGCAAGTTTTGGCAGATCATAAATCACTGAATTTGAGATGCTGTGCAGAGAATATGCATCCTGGTCCTAATGCAGTACTGGGAGAAGGATGAGGGTGGAATCGCAGATTGGGCTGGTGGAACAGTTATATCAATATTGGTTCTTAGTGACCACAATTCTCCATTCTTGATCCCTAATGTATCAGACACCTTCACAGTTGGAAAGGTCCACCAAAAAACAAAAGAAAAAAAAGGGGGGGACGGGACACAACAGAGAAATAACTGCTTTTTAAGCTTAAAAATTAATCTTACACAGGAAGCACCATTAGCCCTTTTCACAGTGGGAAACTTATTTCCACTGTAGCTACTTTTTCGTTAAGAACCGTTTTAAAGAAAGGCTTGCAGATCTTAGTTAACAAAGATCACCTTCAATGTTTTGCCAAATAAATTTGGTTGTTAATTTGATTGTGAAAGCTATCTGCTATTAGATACCAAAGGCGTAGCCCTCAGTTGCTACCACAAGGGTTAAGAAATCATTCTGTGTAAGGTGGTTTCTCACTTCCTCATGACATTCAACAACAGACATGCTGAAGTGGCTCATAGCCTTTGCTAGGCCACTAGTTATCTGCCAGTTTTTTAAATGAATGTTTCACCTTGTATATCTAAAGTAGTAGAAGGAAAAGTATTAAGGCTTGTTTATTCCAGTTTAATAACAAGTTTAACCCAAACCGAGGAAGTGTGATGATGGTGGTTTTTGTGCTGTCTGGACATATTATTGACCTATTTAAGGGAAACTTTGCTTTTTACCTAAACTTGATCTAAGTGTTGTATTTACAGCTCTGTATGAGATACAGAAAAACATTCCTCTGCTGAACCTAGCATTCCTTACCCATCCATAGACAGAGGAAGTCCTACCCGAAATACTTTCTGCAGAAGTAAAATGTAAGCAATGCAAGAAATTATGTCTACAGGTACTGCAGATGGTGTAGCTTGAGTCTGCATTTTGTGTTGTCCTTTACGCTGCCGTTTAAAAAAGAAGGGCACTGTGTGCATGAGGAAATTTTCTTCACATCATTTGCCCAACCAAAAAAAGTTGCTTTTGTAGGAAGCAATAGAAAATGTTTATCCCAGATTGTTTTCCTCCTACTGGTCCAGAGAATTCACATTCATTCTAGAGGACCGCAGCAGCTAAACAAAGTAGGCTGATAGTAAGGGGCAGCAGTGGCGTCAGTATGCCTAACTGTTCTTCCTTTGTGAAGCCATGCAACAGAAGGTGCTTTTCCTCCTTCACATCACGCAGCGCCACAGTCAAATGCTTTGGTAAGTACTGCAAAACTGAAGGTTTAATGTCATTACAGGGTTGAAGTATAGTTACATAGGACAAATGACAAAATGACAGCCTTAATAAATGTCACCTTATGCACATCATTTTATACATACACACACACACACACTCCAAAGTTATTTTGACCCAACATGTAAACCAGTATGACTCTAATTGTCATCAGGTGCAAATTTTCCATTACACACAGTCTTGGGCTAGCGTGTGTAGCAGCTGTTGTGAAGTTCTTCTGGCCGCTTCTTTGAAGCAACTGGGAACACGGTATGTTTAAGAGCAAATATTATCTTGCATATCCTAAGCCTAGAATTGAGGCTATACAAAAACCTAGATGAACTGTCAGGTTATTCCCTGCAATTCAGTTGTGAATTTCAGCTTATTGTATACTAGCATGAAGTAACACTAAGTTTTGTTACTTAGGTTGACTTATTTTTACTTTGTTGCAAAGCTTCAGTATATGATCAGAGTTCTGACTAGGCTTGCAATTCCTTATCTAGAACTAAAGAAAATATAAAAATGACTAGAGAAAGTACGTATCTGTCTAACTAGCTGTGTTTAGAGACACAATGTAAGAGTTACCCAGGTTATTTTATTTCATAAACAGAATCAGCAGCTTGTATAAATGGTGTTCCTAAATCCATTCACAACAAAGCAGAGACAAGGCTCCTATCCTGGGGGAGAATGCAAGCCACGGAAGTTAAAGAAAACTGCTAACACAGAGATCTCTGCAACTGATCTCAGTTAAAGTAATAATAATAAAAATACACAAATGAGGAAACAGCTACAAATTATCCTTCCCATTTCAGGATTGATAGTTTTAGAAATGGTCATTTAAGGCTAACAGTTATTCATACATTACATACATGTATAAGTATGTCCAATACTGTAAGAACTACCACTTTCACCTGTTCTTCAAATGGACTGTACCACATCAGTCAACATGAAGCGCAAAATCACCACATAATACAACACCGTTGCCACTTACAACTTTATATGGACTCGTGACAAATAGGATTGTTAGGCTGTTAGGTTTAACTGTTGGAAGAAACAGTCTCCAAGCAAAAGACTGAGACACTCCTTTCTGGCTTTAGCTTCCAGGCAACACGTTTGTTGAACTGCTCCCTAGCTGACTAATACAACTTCTCAACCCTTGACAATTACAGGCCACAAACACCATAACCTGGCAAGAAGTAGCCACCTCTCTTGTTTCCTATTATTATAATTCCCTGAGCCTGAATGCCTCCCCCAACCAGCCCTGCAGCTATTTCCCATGCTTTTGCATCCAGTTGCCTTACTACTTCTGCAAACTAGTCTCCTTAGTTTTGAAAGAACAAAACCAAAATTAAAAATACCAACAGTTCTCCATGTTGAGACTTTGACACTTTGGTTTACACAGAACAATTTTCTTAACATTTCCTAATTTGTCTGGATCACCAATAAATACAGTAAAATCAGAGTTGGAAGGTTATTTAACTTCAGTATTTCAGACCCTTTGCTTTCATTTTACAAAGAGTTTTCAACTGCAATTTATGGATAAAACATAATGGATAAAAAGTATTGAGCAATAACCAGTAAGTTAGAACTTGTCACCAATTTCTCCTGGTATATTGTATCAAGCTTTTAAAATAGCTGGGTGTGTGTTAGCGTTTCTTTTAATTACTTGTTAATAGTTCCTGGCACTGACATTCAGAAATAGTTAACAAAATTACATTTCACATGCTTACCCTCTTAAAATTATGACAAACTCTTTTGCTGGCATTCTCTGACAATCAGGATGAAATTATTTTTGCTGTGAGGGCTTTGTAGTCCTATTCCTTTTGCTGTGCCAACATCAACATTCAACCAGCCACATGGCAAGTTATTTCAGAGGGCAAAACTTGCCAGAAATCAAAACAAAGTCAATAGTGTTTCTCTCCTTAAACCACCTCACCACGACTCCAGCAAGTGCCAAAGATGGCACAAGAGAAAGCTGGGTTACCCACTCTGCTCAGCCATCCCACATAACCACATGCTGATTCTCAGGGAAGACAAGGCTCCTGAGAAGACAGATCGATGCTGACTTTATTATACATACAGCAATACCAAGTCTTGTTTAACCTATATTCCAAGGTGACACAAAATGCAGAACAAAAGACAAGAAACCACATCTCAGTGGAATCAACTTTTATTGAGGGGAAAAAAGGTTTACATGTAGTTGTAGGTTTTTCCATCCATACTTTCAAAACTCCAAAAAGGACTGGAAACAAAACTTGCTTAATCATTATTGCAATACCAAAAAGTTGGTGGGTTTTGTTGTGGGTTTTTTTTTTTTTTAAATGAACAGCAAATTATATAACTAATTGCTATGTTCAATAAATATTTTTATTCCTGCACCGATTAAGGGGAAATATTCAAACAAGTACAATAAAAACCCCAGGATTTTTACAATTTTAACTTCAAATGTTATCCACTGTGTAGCAATCCAGAAACTTTATCTATAAAACACAGCCTTAACTGAGTGTACAAGGATCTCTTTTCCCAGTCAAAACCCAAATTTTGCTCTAGCTCAAATAGTCTACACTCAAAGCAACTACCTGACCAAAAAAAAAAAAAAATCCTCTGGTTCATGACTATCTAAGTAAATTTGTCATTACAGAAAAGGCTCAAAGTCATTACTTGTTTATCAAAGTAATAGGTAAACATTTTAACAGAAAGATTAACGAGTTACTTGGAAATGCAGGCTTATATCAAAGTATCTTGAGTGTGTATACTACATATGACATGCAAGCTTTAAAAATAACAACGCTCTCTTCTGATTAGTCAGGAGTCCAATTGTTTAAAAAACAAAATAGGAATGACTTCCAAAATGTATCAGCACTTTGGGTTCTCTATTTCATTTTGCTTAAGATGTTTTACTACACAAAAACTACAACAATTACAATATTTAAGAGTATTAGAATAAGGAGGGATGGAAAACAGGAATACTTCAACTGAAAATATGTATATTCTAAATGAACCAAAGATTTGTAAAAGAGCTGGATGGAGGACAAGGAAGGGAGGGTGGGAGGGAGAGCAGTAGGGAAGCTAAGATCTGAGCTTTGTATTTAAAAATCACGTCCTCAACTGTAACTCTTCTGATCTTCAGTAGCGCCCTGGGGGGGAAGAAAAAAAAAAAAAAAAAGACAACACAATTACTATAAACTAATTGTACACACATCTCAGCTTTAATGTTTCCAGCTTTTTTGCTTTCACATTCAGAATTTCTATTGATCGATTAATACTAGGAACAACATGGTTTAAGCCAGCCAGATTCTATTTATTCACTTGTATTTACTTACTTGGACTATAGGAACGGGATCTTGATCGTGATCGGTATCGACTATAATAAGGCGATGGTGATCGTCTCCTTTAAAGGAAATTAAAAAAGAAACCCAACAACATCCATTATGAAAGAAGCCTTATTCACATCACTTCTACAGAACAGAACTATTTCCTTAGCACTGAAAGACTTGGCCTGCATGAATGATTTCAGCTTTATTTGGCTGTGGCTTACAGTTTTAACAAATGCTTTTATATTTCTCTATTTGATGTGTTTAAAACTGCAAGATATTCCCAGACAAAGAATTTAATAAACTCTCACTAGCCTTTCAAACACATTAAGTGCTTTTCCAGATGCCTACAATTCTTGTTGAACAACATTCTCTGAAACTAGATAACTTTCAAAACAGTGAGATGGTTATGAAATGTCAAGCATTAAAAATCCCATCTACAAATAACCCCTTTTTAATCAGCACTGTGTATCAGCTGTCCTTCGTTCTATATACAGCATGGAAAAATGAGTTCCTTTTCTATCTGTCCACTAGATTCATAGGGCACATACTCTACCTCCTTCAGGTAGCAACATTAACCCCTTGCCCAACTGTTTACTGTATAACCGAATTACATTAACACTGAAGATTACGACTACTTTTATCCCACAAAACCTAATGTAGTGAGGCTTTAACACATAGCAAGCATGTATGCAGAATCTTGTGGCAAACTGAGTAACATTTTTGCCACCTAACTTTTCAGTTTTTCCAGTAAGTCCACTGTTCCTACAGAAATAAAATAAAAATTAGGTACCTGTATCTGTAGTCATATTCTTCATATCTGTCATATCCTCTGTCATACCCCCTATCATAATATGAGTCACGGCGACGACCTGCTCCACCGCCACCACCTCCTCCACTGCTATTGGGGAAAAAGCAAAAAAAATTACTTCAGATATCTACTCTTCATCTTGATTTAATTATTTAAAAGCTTTTTTTAAGTGTTCTTGTAAATCAGACACTTAAAGACTATGCCATGAAAAAAATCTAACAATGAAACATTTAAAGAAAAACACCTTCAAAAACCCCAGAAAACCCACCAGGGATTTGAGCTTAATTCCTATCAAAATCAAAGGTAAATGAGCACCCTTAGTACTTCAGTAAGCTAAGCGTACATTAACCGACCGTGCTGGGTATGTGTTTTTTAAAAATAACTCCTTCAGTATTTTTTAATAAAGATACAATACACTACAGAAGGATTTAATAGTATATGTGAACCACAGTAACACATTCTTTATATTAGCAACTTTGTGATAAAATACAATTGGCATAACTCTAAAATTTCAAAAAGGTATCTGTAGCTCTATTTCTTCAACCAGACTCCAAACATCCAGTTTAAATCCATTTGAGTCCCATTACAGGAAATGAATGAATCCTTACTGTGTTGGCCTGCCCATGTAGATGCCTGGGGTGGGTGTATGTGCTCTCTTGGTGATTGAATAATCCACCCGAATCCTCCTGCCATCCAGCTCCATACCGTTTGCATGCTCCATTGCCTGCAGGAGAGACAAGGAACAGGGACGTGAAACCTGCAACCTACTGGTAACTATGGATGGCTATGTACAAAACACATTATTTTCCATCATAAAAACAAACCCTGAACTTGTTTTATTTAGACTGGTTACTAGTGCCCCACTGTGGCGAATGGCTCATCTCTGTCCCCTGGCCTGTTTGCCGGCAGTGTTACAGGACTGCGCTGGGGTGCCAGAGTAACGTGACACGCAATTCCTTCTTAAGACAGCACGGTGCTAACCACTAACATTTTCCCTAGACTTTGTCTTCTACCCATCAGAAAGATAAACTAAAAGACAAAACAGCTTTTTCTGAAAACTGCATCTTTCCTACCGCCATCTCTGACCCAGAGGGGACGGGCGGATTCAGAAGCTGTGCAAAACAGTGGCTTCCTGTAGGGTGCATATGGCCGGATTACTGCTAGTCGGCTGCCATTTCATGCTCTCCCAGCCTCCTGCCATCTCCCTTACAAGGACCTACTCCAGCAGAGCTTAGTAAAATGGCGGGTTCAGCCTACATGGATACCTAATTACAACCTTCCTCCCCACTCACTCTCACAATAGCAGCTCACTAAAGCGATACACATAAGGGTCTGCGCTTGAGAAGCCTGTGCCTTCAGACCCGCCCGCAGCCCGAGCACACACTCACTGGGTGTTCTAGCCCCTGCTTGTCTAGTCTTTGAGAATCAATACAATGGCCTTTCACAAACTCAGAATCATGAAAATAGTTTTTCAAAGGAGCACAGTGTACTTTCGAGAATTAATTCATGCAACAGTAACTTAAAAAAACCAACTAAACAAAAACAAACCCACAACCGTAAGAATTTAACAAACGGTTAATGCTGAACTTAAAAGCTATTAAAATTTACAAAGCAATTTTTTTTTTGATCCTTTCATCAGGTCTTCTAGGATCTCTGAAATACTAGTGCACATCACTTAGTTCATGACACCAAGCACAGCACATACATTATTTTCATTTTTCATGTGTGAGAAGTGACACTGTTACAATCTTGAGTAATCACTTTGCTATTATTTAACTGTGAGGAACAATACACAACCTCAAAAAATGAAGGTGCCTCTGAGCAGAGCATTCCCCCCCCCCCCTTTTTTTTATATAATGAAACAAACAACTATTCAGAAACGTAACTTTTTGCAGCTCTCTAACAAGAACCTTATTGAATTAACACACAAGTTACAGAGGAAACAAAAATCTGACACCCACATGATTTAACTGTGATGTCCCCAAACTGGAAGTGACTGAATTATCACTAACCTCTTTAACCACACTTCGTTTGTGTTTTAATAATGCTGTTTATAACTATACTATATCGCCACCTAGTGAGTTCTGTTCCCATACAAAAAAAAAATGTAACAACTACATTTAGCCAACTGCAAGGCAGAGCCAAAGTGCATTTCAAGTCTTTCAACATACACTAAAGTATGTTTTGTGAATAAAACGTGATCATTAGCTTTAGTTTCCTAGCCTTGAGACTTTTTTTTTTTGAAGTCTTGTTCCACAAGGATGATGTAAATTAAAATAAATCTGTGCACACATCCTAGGAATTAATGTGTGCACAAACCTAAAAATGAATGCTGCAAATAGTTGGCTGAAAAATTAGCTTCATGATGAAAAGCATCTTTCTGGAAATGCAGCAATATGCAAGTTATCTTGAAAGGTAGGGAATTTTCTGCCTCATGGCATTTTCATGTCTGATCAACAACCTGCATAGTAATAAGCTTAGCTGACAAGAAGCCACCTCAAATCCAGAACATCTGGCACATGTATCTATCTTAGTTAAAAGAACAAACACCTCTTTTAAGAGAAAAAGTTCTTTCACATAGGGAGCAGTACAGAGAAGAGCAACGTACCAGCAAGGCAGATGAAGAGTGAATTTTAAGACATGATTGTTTGTTTTGGAAGTACCAAGAAATGTGTTACGTTTCAGTGGATAGTTCATAGTTACCAGTCTGCAGGAAACTCACACATCTTGGTCACAATGTCTAATGACCTATCCAACATTAAAACTTTAATTTTCTTAGTTTTCAACAGCTGCCAGCAATAACTGCCAACTAAAAAATTTAAAATAATCAAAATCTTTAATAGATATACAGACATAACAAAGCCTTTTACAGTTTTGACTGCATTCCCCAAATGCAGAAAAGCCAAAACCTACAGTAAGCCATTATGAATCCAACAATAACTGATAGTATGTATCACTCACATTCAGTCATTAGCAACTGGAAATTCCTTCCAAAGATCTTTTCAAATTCTCTACATCATTCTTAATGTGCACATGTCAAGTTTTTGAAACAAAATACTTAAGTTGACAGTACTAACTAACGACTATTGCAATATGACTAAAAACCCTATTTGAAAACTTGGTTTCAGACAAGTGATACAGAAGTATTTATTTTCTACAAAGGCTGTAAAAACGTGCTGGTGATTCTAATTACTGACATTTTTGTGTTTTCATTAGAATTAAAACAGTTTATAACCAAATTTTGGATTTGTCAATTTTATTAGACTAGCTTGTCGTATTAAAAAAAAATTTCACTTTGCTTTTCTTGCTCATTTTGGGTATGCATGAATGCTGTGTTAAGAACATTTAAATGTCAAAGGGAAAAAAAATTGCACATTCACTCTAACAATGCAGAAGACATTCTCAAATACTGTTTAAGAGAGAGAAGGGTATTTTCCAGACCATCAAATGAAACATTTTGAAGAGAAAAAACAAATTATATTTGGATTTAAGACACACAATACCCTCTTTGAAGCCTTTAACTGTCAATAGTCCATTTTTATTTCAACCTGGATTTTCCTTCAAACAAGTGAATGTTGGTAAAAGACTTGCATGGCTTTTGCAAGATGACAGTAAGCAAGCAAGCAAACAGGATTCCTATAAACACGTACCATTAGTTTTGGTGGCAAATTCTAAAGAAAAATTGACTTTGCAGGCCAGAATACACATCTATATGTTTAGAGTTAGAAAACAGAAAATGAGGATTGGGAACGGCACATGTAATAATTCAATCTTAGATTACAGTTCTAAACCTACAGCAGCCTATCTATAGTAAGAAAACTCGTTCAAATTATTATCTGTAAGGTGTTTGACAAAATGAGCAGTTCCCAGACTACAGGATCACAGCCTCCAGTGGCTCAAAACAGTTAGAAAGAAAGCATTAAATTCAACAGATTTCAATTTCATTTGATATTTATTACAGTAAGTGCTGTTATCCTGGTTTCAGCTGGGATACAGTTGATTGTCTTCCTAGTAGCTGGTACAGTGCTATGTTCTGAGTTCAGTATGAGAAGAATGTTGATAACACTGATGTTTTCAGTTGTTGCTAAGTAGTGTTTAGTCTCAAGTCAAGGATTTTTCAGCTTCTCATGCCCAGCCAGCGAGAAAGCTGGAGGGGCACAAGAAGTTGGCACAGGACACAGCCAAGGCAGCTGACCCAAAGTGGCCAACGGGGTATTCCATACCATGGGACGTCACGTCTAGTATAGGAACTGGGGGGAGTGGGGGCGGGGGGATCAATGCTCGGGGACTAACTGGGTGTCAATTGGCAGGTGGTGAGCAATTGCACTGTGCATCATTTGTACATTCCAATCTTTTTATTATTACTGTTGTCATTTTATTATTGTTATCATTATTAGTTTCCTCTTTTCTGTTCTATTAAACTGTTCTTATCTCAACCCATGAGTTTTACTTCTTTTCCAGATTTTCTCCCCCATCCCACTGGGTGGGGGGGAGGGGGAGTGAGTGAGCAGCTGCGTGGTGCTTAGTTGCTGGCTGGGGTTAAACCATGACAGCTGTCTTGTACATGTATTAGCATTTAGGTAGAGTAAAACAAGTTTTGAAACACTGAACTTTTAACTATATGCACAAACTTACACAGATGACTGGTATTAGTTTAGCAATCAAGAATTCACTGAAAGAAATTAAATAATCTTTCAATCTGGATAATGCCACAAAGAGCAGCTTGGACAAGGAAATAACATGGGAAATTTCTGCAACCTGCCCTTTGGTCACTTGGGGAAAGGGAGAAGCAGGTAGAAGAGAGGGAGAAAACTTGACTTGGCAGAGTTGATGTCACAGTTACTTTACATTTCTACTATGGACTTCAAAATACCATTTGCATTGTACAGAAGATCATCAAGTCTTCACTTCAACTGCATCTAACTGCTTTGAATTACTTCAATAATGTCACATCACTACAAAGTTAGTGACATACAGACTGAATACACTTCAATAGTCAAACATAAACAATTTATGTTGGGACCCATTTTGAAAATGTATTTTCATGATTTAAAAATAACTATATAAGATACTCTCTTTTTTGGGGGCTTGTCTGTGTCCTGGTTTTGGCTGGGATAGAGTTAATTTTCTTTCTAGTAGCTGGTATACTGCTATGTTTTGGGTTCAGTATGAGAAGAATGTTGATAACACACTGATGTTTTCAGTTGTTGCTAAGTAGTGTTTATGCTAAGTCAAGAATTTTTCAGCTTCTCATGCCCAGCCAGCAAGAAGGCTGGAAGGGCACAAGGAGTTGGGAGGGGACACAGCCAGGGCAGCTGACCCAAAATGGCCAAAGAGGTATTCCATACCATGTGACGTCATGTCCAGTATATAAACAGAGGGGAGTGGGACTGGGGAAGATCACTGCTCAGCAACCAACTGGGCATTGGTCGGCGAGCGGTGAGCAATTGCACTGTGCATCACTTGTTTTGTATATTCCAATTCTTTTATTATTATTGTCATTTTATTATTGTTATCATTATTAGTTTCTTCTTTTCAGTTCTATTAAACTGTTCTTATCTCAACCCATGAGTTTTACCTTTTTCTTTTTGATTCTCTCCCCCATCCCACTGGATCAGGGGGGAGTGAGTGACCAGCTGCATGGTGCTTAGTTGCTGGCTGGGGTTAAACCATGACAGTTTGTTCATTTTTTACCTGAAGTGCTTCCCATATTCTATTTAATACCACAAATAAAAACAATCTCCACTGTATCACAGGTACAGCATGGGATGAACAGACATAATAGATTAGCTTTTCTCCCCCCAGTATACCGATATCACTAGTTCAGGTCTGGATTTAAATGAGGACATCTGAAAGGACATTCTGAAAAAAAAAAGAAAATTAAAAATCTGACGGGACGAAAAAAAGAAATTAAGAAATCCAGCTTTTTACACTTACTGCAGTTTGCCAAGTTGAATTCAAGTGTCCATTTCACCTTTGAACAAGAGTCAATTTATATTGCCTCGTTCGAGGTTTTGGTTTTTTAAAATATTATTAGAATTATTGTCAATGATAATTTTTTAATATATAATTTTCTGAGCTTAAACATCTATTGATTAAATGTATTCTCTTTAAAACATACTTTAAAGGGTTTCAGAGTCAAGAAATACAGGATTTTAGAGAACCAGAATGAGTAACTGGATATGTTTCTGCAAGTATTAGCAATTTCCTGGTATTTCAGAGACTCCAGAAATCTGTAACTTGTAATTCCAAACGTCTGAGACCTTCTTGGGTTCTTTTCTGGTATATCAAGGGTCCCTTTTGATACCACAAACAATACTTAAAGCATTTCTTTAACAAGCTATGGGATAAGTTTTGGTCAATAATGATGCTTCTAAGCTGGCCTGCTTGTACCACAGATTAAATGTC
The DNA here is from genome assembly GCF_900496995.4 of Aquila chrysaetos chrysaetos. Classification (NCBI taxonomy): domain Eukaryota; kingdom Metazoa; phylum Chordata; class Aves; order Accipitriformes; family Accipitridae; genus Aquila; species Aquila chrysaetos. Next base: position 43,185,643 of record NC_044006.1, on the reverse strand, counting down.
TTGCAAATCAAAATGATAAACCCTGTTGTTATTCCGGTCTTTGGCAACTGAATTATGTTAATAGTTCAGTTTGTCTGTATAAACTTTATCTTCATTGCTAACGAACACTACTTCAGAAAATGGTTCTGAAAGATGGTCAAAACTGTAAAGAGCATATAACTAGCATTAGAAAACAGAAAATTGCGCATTGCCAACAGCTGCTGTAGCTAATGCTTCTCAGATGAGCTCTTGCTACAGACACAGAGTACATTCACAGTAGCCTCAGTTTAACAAACAAATAATACTTCATATTCTGAGTTACTGAAAAGCTGGATAGTGGCATATGAAATCCCTGGTAACTGTAGTAAGAATCATCTCCCTAGAACAGCCAGCACTTTTTACTCATAATCCTCTCAATTTATTGTTAACCCTGAGATAATCAATCCCCCCACACAACTTCCCCCCCCCCCCCAACCTAGTACATAAAAGTTTGTGTTCCCCTAAACACAGGAAGAAAATCCTAATGTGATGGGCAGGTGAATATCCTCTATAATTTAGCAAAAATACTGCAGAACTGCAATATTAAAACACTGGCTCACTGCCAGCGTTGCCAGTACCAAGAACTATATAAGAAAGAATGCAGATCTTGAGAAACAGGTCTTCAACAGTTGTTTATAGATCTTGCCCTTTGCATATCATTGCATATGTGGTTCTGAAGACTTAGCAGGAGGGTGGCTAACATAAGAACAAGACACTGCAACGCACAAGGCAAAAAAGCAACACCAAATATTACTTAGAAAAGTGGGATTTTGGGTTTTGTTTTTTTTTTTTTTTTTTTTTTTTAAGAACAACATGACTTCACAAAAAATGAACGCCACTACACCCATAAATCCTAAGAGAGAATACCCTTTCTTCTAGAAAAAGGTAGATAATAACATAAGCTTTTCAAATAGGCTTTGAATAAGAACACTGAACATTAGCACAGCAAAACTTCAGGTTTTCTAGACAAACCACCACCAATCCTCAACATTTATTGTCTGTTATCACACTTTAAACTAAAGACAGTGTCCATGAGCATCTTTAATATGGGTCAGAATGTTAGTCTAGTCAAGTGCCATCCTGCAAACACTAGACCACTGCAATAAAGACATTTGATGGAAAAGGAACCTTCTGTCAGACCATAAAGTTTCATCTTAATCTCAGTAGAGTTTCAAACAGAATAGAAGAGATTCCACAAGAAATCTCCTTTAGAATGGATATATGCATCCAACATTTTTTTCCCAGTCCTGTTAAGGTGGAATGACTGAAGCTACTGTGATGCTCTGACAGCTGCTCTACCTAGTAGTTATCAAAAGCTAAACCTCTGCTCCTCTTTATAACCAAAAGGATCATAAAGAGCTAAAGACAAGGCTGCTATGCTGTCGTAATGTGAAGTTCTGAAAGTCTAAAACAGCTTAAGTGAAAATAAACTTTACTACTACCCCTTTAAGTATCACCTTTAAGAAATGCTATTTTACATTGTCTATGGATTTCCACAACATCGAGCTAGTTGACAATTCAAAATGTCTCTACCACCATATGGAACTAGAAACATTGCATCTCTAACCAGTGACGACAAAGATCCTGAGGTATTTCAGCTGCAACAGAATCCATACAATACTGATACTGACCTATCTTAAACGAAGTTATGAAAGTTTAAATATAACTACTCATAATTCATTTTGTGTCAAATTTAATATTAACAGTGTTTGACAACATGTCAGCTGAGAGGCTTCCCTGTGTTACCTCTCTTGAAAGGACAATAGTGAAGATGATGGGAAATCCTCATTTTTCTGTGAAGTTCTACACATTTAATCCATCTACGACTGCTTTAAAAAGGCTGGAATTTAGTTCAGTATTTCATCTAGAGTTTTATATTCTCTTTATATGGATGCTTAGGGTGTTGAGGGTTTTGAGGTTTTGTTTGGGGTGGGTTTTTTTTTTTAAGAGCAAAGGTGTTTACTCAGAACAAAAGTAATTCAAGTGTCATTGCTTTTATGCATGCTCAATTTTTCAGATTTGACCTATCTTCCACACAGAGAACTACTTCATGTTCTTCTGTATTCTTCTACAGGGCCTGTCACAGAGTTTCACGCCTATAGCTACATCCCCTTTTTCTACACTAGCTGCCACTTATTGCCATCTTCAAATCTGTCCTCAAGCCCCATGAAATAAGTCAAATAAAAGTTTTTCTTATGTCCTTTTTTCCAAAGGATTTCAGTTATGTAAATTCCAAGTGTTGGGAGGTTTTGTATCCTTTCTCCCTCTACCTGCACTAGCCCGCTGGGGAGAAAAAAAAAAAGGGGGGGGGGGGGGGTGTGTAATTACATTCCCAATTATTTCAGTTCCTGCTCAAGGTGCTCATCTTTATTTCTGTATTTCTGACTGCAAGTAATATCCCCCTTTTTTTTTTCCCCTTGCATTCCAGTTTTGTAGTATCTGCCAAACCAGCTTTATACTAAACAAATTACTTCATGCTATTTACATGGAACATTTTAAGAAATGCGTGGTGTCATGCATGACCACTGCCCACGGCAACTAGGAAAAAACCCTACTTCTACAGACGTGTCTGTTTTACAACTTCATAAGACTGGCACATGAACGTGACAAGAAATACCATGCAAATATTTTGGATGGTAAATGTTAAATGTACAAAACAGTGACATTTTCAAAATCCCACTGAACTCAGAGTGCAAAGAAATACAAGGCTAAAAGTTAGAAGGGAGTAGGCCACTAAAGATGGATATACAGCTATCCGCCCCATTAACTCCTGTCTCAACCTGTCCAAGTGGCAGTAGGAAGATACAGAAGGGACACTAAAGAAAGTTTTGTCCTTTTACTTACCCGTATAACCTGCAACAACCACACATATATACATCTACAAACCCTACTACTCTTCTCACAAACTGATTCTCTGTTGGATCATACCAGAAATCAAAGATCAGAACCGAGTCTAGTTCAACAAGTCATCTGTGAAAGTTTTTTTCTTCATTAAAGTATCATCAACTAGCATCAGTTTTCATTTTTCAGCTACTGACAGTAGGTTCCACAGCTGTCACCCTCCCTCCCTTCAATGTTAAGTGAGAAGAGTCATATCCAAGCATTATGAATATACTTATCAAATGTAAACAGAATCAAACAGCAAATCTGAAACATCTGCCCAAGACTATTAATCCATAAGCAAGATGCTTGAAGTCTGTGACTCAGTTTGCCCAAAAGAAAGAGACAATCCCACAGTGAAGGCTTCAAGAAAAAAAAAAAATTTTTGAAAAGCATGTGTCTACTCTTAATAGCAATTTCATCTACAAATTTCAGTAAATGTAGTAAAGCTCACAGTATCCTTACACAGGTAAAAAAAAAGTATTGCTTACTGTGGTGAACCATAACACAGGCTGCTGTTCATACTGTTTGATTGCTTCCTTACAGATCAATTATACTAACAACTCAGCCCAGTTGTAAACAGCTATCCATATAACTAGCAACGTCACTGACCAAGGCACAAATTAAGACAAACCTCACTATTTTTCAAATGCACGATGACATGCTTTTAGAGAAGAAAATGGAAAGAGAATCTTCAGAATTTTGATAGAGAAAACTACTTTGAAAACTTAACTTTCAAAATGCTTAAAGAATACTAGGAACCTTCTATGTCTGTCTAAAGATTTACTTTTGTTTTAAAGTAACAGACTAAAATCAAAGCACAAGACTCTTTAGTGATTCAATACAGACAGCTCATGCTCAAAATTTGCCCAAGCATCTGAACACAGAACTAAAATGCTTCACCTGTTTAAAAGTGCCATGTTATTTGAACAACATATTTTTAATTAATCTCACTGCAAGAACCTGCTAGTGAATACACACTCAAAAATGTGTTTTGTTTTTTTAACAGAGATATTCATGAAGACAATGCACAAAGAGCACACCTGTTAAAAGTAGTAAAGCATGAATTTACCTCTTTAGAGTCATCAATTCTCTCAAAATAAACGAAAGCAAATCCTCTTGATCGTCCAGTTCGTTGATCATAAACCACATTGACACCAGTCAATGGTCCGTAACGGGAGAAGACTTCACGCAAATCTCTCTCAGTAGTATACAAACTGAGACCAAACACTCCAAGACATGTATTAGGATCTGGATTAGCCTGGTAAGACAAACATTCAAATCCAATTAAGTTTTAAAAAAGCAAGTTATACATTCTCATATCAAAACTTCCCAATTATTAAAAATTTTTAAGCTGAAGAAAACTAAACATAGTTTATTACAAAGCTTAACACTTCAACAGTTATCATTCCAATTGTAAAGTATTTTCAAAAAGCAGCTACTTTCATGATTTTTATTTCAGAAAATGGACAAAGACGAACTCATGTTGGTGAAAAACTCAAGTTGATAAAGATTAAGCATTCTGATTAGAGAAAAGCTACAGAATAACAGGAACCTATTTTATCAGTATTTCACACTTGAATCATCAACAAGCTGCAGACATGACATACAAGTCTGTGCTAAGAAAAGGTCAGCCAGCCTGAACTCCCCCCTTCAGCCTTTCTGCATGGCCAACACTAGTGCTAAGGAGTGCACGCTACCTCCAGTTGCACACACTAACGCGTTTAGGCTCCTAAGCACAGACAGTTGAACTATAATTTAGCTTCTACCAAAACTTCCTCCCCTCTCAACATTTCCTATCCAACTATACTGAAAGTCAATATTTACATTTGGAAGTTTATCTCTTTCCACTTGTAAACTGGATGAAAATCACCTGCTGCTTTCACCTAGATAGTAAAAAGTGTTGAAGGCCAGTTCTGTGAAACTGCAATCCAAAAGCATGCACACTTTTCTAGAGCAAGACTCTTGATTCTTTAACATGATGTGGGATACAGATCTACTTAACACATTTCACTTCAACTAAAGGAAGTAAAATATGAAATTGTACAAGGTACAACTTCTCTATTAAGTTCAAAGTTTCTCTACATGCCAGAGTGTCCATCTAATGCCAGTTCCACTGTAAGAATTATTTTGATCAAAATTAACATTTTCTCAGCTTCTGGCACCTGTTATACTAGATGCAGCAATTTAAAATGGCAGCAAGAGGCATAGGGATTGAATGTTTCTGCTAAAATAATAACTGGAAGTTGACACAGTTGAAATTTGTATTTCAGTTTCAGATTTTCAAAGCCACTGATGCACTGTAATTTATGCCTCAGAGTTTGCCTTTCAGCCCGATTCAAAGAATGAACAGGTTTAGATCTTCTGTCATTTTCTTTTCAGAGCTTTTGTTCAGGAATCCACTGTGAAAATAAGATGCTCAAACTACTCATATATTTGAAGTTTCTTTCCATTTGTCAAAGTACAAACTTTTGTTTCAAGACATGAATCTTCTACAATTCCTTATTATAGTTGAAGAGCACAACAAAATCTGGCAGTTTATCATTTGAAAGTTTTAATTATACGGGTTTACATTTCTTTTTTACTCCATATTTCAACCTATCTGATAATTCAGTGGCATTAACAGCTATATGCCTTATAGTACCAAAACTCTTGTGAGTCTAATGAAATCTTGTCTTTTAAACCATTATTTGGACAAGTCCCTCCACATAGTATGTACCAGTGCTGTCCTTTTTTACATCCCCCTTACACGTAAATCTTATTACCTTTTCTGAGGCAAGAGAAGTACTGAGAATCAGTCTGCACACCCCAAGTGACAAGTGACAGTTACATCACTACTGGAAGGGCTAAACTGACTGTGGAGGACTAAAAGACAGGTTTTATATTAGGTTTTTGTACTGCCTCCCATCAATAAAGTATGCAAGCTCTCTCTACAAGATCAGAAGTGGCAAAATTGCTACCTATTTTCCTGGTGTCTTTAGGACCTCGCTATTGAAGGGATTCAAATCTGGTTGATTCGAGTTTTCTTTTGACACTGCTAGAACTACTCCTCAGAATTAATGTGAAATTCACTGTGAAAACAACTTTTGTGTTTCACAGAGTCATTTCCAAGGCAAAAAGACTTCCTCACAGAGAAAAATATTCTAGTATTTCCTAAAGTAGTGAAGTGGATTCATTCATCTTTCACCAGGAAATCGGCTAACCCTTTTGAAGTTCAGTTATTCCTGCCAATTTTTCAAGACATTAGATTCATATTTACTACATCATGATTACACACTGGCAACAATCCAAAAAAAGTGTAACTATGAATGTTGCTTCACAACAGCTTAAGCTACTGTACATTAGCACTGCTGTAGTCTTGCCCTTTTCCACATACTCCTGTCTTCTCCCTCACATTGGTATTATCTAGTCCTGGTGAGCTGCTTCACCAAGGTAAGCCTGCAAAAAAACTATACTCTTTTTGACAGGATTAGTAAAAAATTTGGAGAAACTAAACCAGATTAGAATTAAAAGGATAAGAAAAGTACCACAGCCCTCACCAAGGAAGAGGCAGACCTGTATGCAACAGCACTCATTTAGATCAGCCTGAAGTGATGTGGAACAAGAAGCTAAGGCACTGAAACAGATTATAAAAGCAGCAATTGGGAGAAATCTCTCAGAATGAGAAAATGATTAGTATCTCAGATCTTGGTTGGTGTATCTATACTTCCTCCTGTCCATACAGAGATACTCCTCATTTGCATTTCAAGAGGCTTACTGATCCTTTTCATAACCGTAAATTTTCTAGTCTATTAAGATTTACATATTAGCTAGTAGCACATGGGTTTATTTCTTCAAGTTAAACCAAATTAATTACTCAGAGGTATAAAATCACAAGCAACCTTCAACATACTATGCCGTATGTTGTAAGCAAACAAACACTTGAGAATTTTCTTCTTTAGATAATCTAGTCAATCTTATCAATACTGTCAGGTTGCAAGCATACACAGAAAAAGTCTCGTTTTTGCAAGGGGTACATATACTTGGAACTGTAACAAAAAGAAAAATCAGAAGGGTTCAACTTCTACACCAGACGGAAGCAGATGTCACCCTATCTGCACACACTGACTTGCAATGGTACAGTTTTCAGTGAATTTCTACAACTGCCCTGCCAGTTGCAGGCCCAAGAAATAAGTGCCCAACTGTTAAGGAGAGAGATTGCTTCCCCACACCTCCCCGCACATTCCCGTATCCTCCAGTGACAAGATAACAGGTCAAATTCAGCCTGCGGGTAACCTGGACTACACTGATGTAAGCAGCAATTGCTTTGTTGATACTCAGCCTTGATGACATACTCTGCTGCCAGTGTGCCTTCTCCTGTTGGACATTGGAGAATGACTACGGCTCCTTCGACGACGGTATTCTGGTGTGTACGATCTGCTTCGAGAACGTCTCCTATGAGAATGAGAATGGGAATGGGATCTGGAACGAGTGTAACGTCTGTGCGAATGTCTTCTGGACCTGGATCTTCAACAAAGAGAAAGCTTTTAGTTAGGTCATATGCACATAATATATTGAATTGTAAGCCTCACATTTCCTACAGAAAAATCTTTTTTTAGAGGCTCTCTACAATTAAAATAGTTAAGTTTCTTCTATCTTGCACATCTAAAGATTGCACAGATCTCTAATAACCTGCTTGGTACCATAATTTTTAACTCTGTAAGAGTGCTTCTGGCATACAATGAGGATTATATACATGACAGTTTTTGGGAAGTTCAAAGTTTTGAACATCAGCTTGACTGCACATGTAACTAACACCTGCATGATGATACAGAAACCAGATATGCCACACTGTAAAATACTGTCTTGGCTGAAAAATGGAAAGATCTAGCAGCACTGCAGTATCTACAAATGAAGTTCACCTAGGCTTGAAAATTATTCAAGGCAGAAAAAACACCTGCTTAACTCCTCAAGCATTTCTTTGCAGTCATCTAGCCAATGATAAGCACAGTTTTGAACAGGCATCATCCCATCAAAGCTGCATGATTTCATATGGGCATTATAACCTAACAACAGGTAGTTAGTTATCTGGCTAAACATTGCAAGAAGAGAAGCTATGACATTAGGCTGAACTTCGGGAATTCAGAGCACAGTAACTCTTTTTCGGCTGCCCTGGTATAAAGTGTATAATAGGGAAGATGGATTACTGATCTCTCCCAAGAACTGGGGAGGAGGAACAACATAATACTATGCAATTCCTCTTCCCCCTCCAGAGCTACAAATGCTGTTTTCTGGTTTCTCTCTCCATTGATGAAAGGAGGATTCAGTAGCTCTCCCCATTTTCACCAGTATAATGGTACAAGGGAAGAGAGAACATAGGTAGTATAAGCCAGGTAATATTTATGACATCTTTAGAGAAAAAAAGACAGACATTCCTCCTGTTCTGAGCAAGCTCTCTCAGAACAGAGGACTATAAAACGTTGCCTCTGCACACACATGCTTGGGGTAGAAAAGGACAGAGAAGAAATGTGCAGCATCGAAAAATGAATTTACATCTTAAAGCTCCCATAAATTTAGAAGCTATCCACGCCCAATTTAAGCTGTAGTTTTCAGATTTTGTTTTTAAAGCCTCCAATGAAGGAATGTCAAGAACTTCCCCAAGCAGCATCTTCCAACATTTCCAGCAGTTACAGAGCTTACTCCTTTTATCTAACCCAGACTACCTTGCTGCAGTTCTCACCTGACTTTTCTTTGTTTCCCTAAAGGAGAAGTCCACAAAAGAGTTTCCCCCCAAAAGACTTTGTGGGAAGGAGGCAGGAGCTTTTACAGAATTGACATGTAATCCCTTCTCTCTCTTCTGGAAGAGATAAACCTACAAATTTTAGTTGTGATTTCTACATTAGTTCTTCTATTTATATTACTTTCTCTATTCATATCCATGCTTTATTACTTATGGAATCTTTCCCCAACTTTGTCCACCTATATAACCACTAACATGGAAATTAACATAGCCCTGTTAATACACCCCATAAGGTTTATAATTTTTACAACAAGGGGAGAAGAAATCTCATCAATGTACCAAAAGAACAGGCATAAGCAGTAACACCGAATAAACATGAACAACTTCCTGGACATACCTTGATTTTGACCTTGACCTAGAGTGCGATTCAGAATGTTTGGAAGCCCTCGATGGACTGCGAGATCCTGACCTGCTCTCCGATTTTACACGAGCAGGACTCCCAGCTGGAGATTTTGACTGGGAGCGAGACTCCTAACAAAAAAGACAGTATTAAAAATGGTATTGGTTGTATAAATGCCTAACTCCTAACATTTAAAGTACAGTAATTCTATTACATTGATTGCTCCTGAAAAACAAATGGTTAGGCAATACCCTCCAAAACAAATTTCATTTTGCTAACCCACTGTTAATATTGTATGCTTTCCTCAAATAGGTCCCTGCTTGAACCAGATCACCAATTCTCTATTAACTAAGTAATCATGCAAATTCATCTACAACTTGATCATACAGACACTGGAACATAAACCATACATTTACTTAACCTAGGACCCATTCATTCTTCCAGATTCTTTTAATTCTACTTCACTCTTGCTTTCTACTTTTCTTCATTCTTCATTGAGTTTTTCATTTTTCATACTTCGTGTATTCTTCCCCAATTCAAACAATTCCTTATAGCCTTAAAAAAATATTCAAGTGCTTCTATCTGACCAATCTTCTGTTCAATTTTTTCCCCCATTCAATTTTAATTTTCTGATCTTTAATACTTTTCATTAGCCTTCTTTTATCTTGATTTATCTTCCACATTCTTGGAAAAAACTCTTCAATTTCTTCACGAACATTAACCTTAATGGAAAAAGAACATTTAGTATATTTAAGCACGTGGGGATTATAAAACTCTGCTGGAGTTCAGATGTTATCTACCAAATTGAAAAGCCAGCAGGTAAAGTGCAAGAAACTATTTTATAAAACAATTTTTTTTTAAAATATCTTTAAAACTGTATAAGTGTCTACGTTCTAACAATGAGCCTACTGACTTCTCAGTGTTTTACTGTATTTTCAAAGCTACCCTCCTCCCCTTTCAGATTTTTTTGTAAGATACACAGATACACTAAAAACTAATTAGCACAAATATATTAAAGTATTGATATCAGTGATTTCCCCCCTAAAACAATAACTATCTCAGTATCGAACATCACAAATTCTACTCCTAAACATTATTACTAAGACAGTCTCAGTTCAACAGAATGGCCAAAGATTTCCAGTCAAAACCTATCTATGCACATACTTACTCGCATAATACATGCACATAGATATATGCAACACAAATTATTTTTCTTCCTACTTTTTCTTCCTCATTGTTATCCTGTTTTCCTTGCATACAACTTAAACCATATAAAACAAGATGTATAATAGTACAGTTCAAAGCAATCCAATAAAAGTAAAGACAGGAGGGTTTTTTTCTTGCATGGTAATGCACACAAGAGAAAAACTAGGAAAACAAGCAAACAAAGAGCAGATAATGATTTCCTCACATTTTATAGTGTACAGCATTTCTAGGGAGCTCAGCTAAAAAGCTCTACAGAATAGTAAGCTATATACATCTGTAACTTTGCAAAAAAATGTGCAAAATTCTTAATGAAAAAAATGCATAGCAAGGCACTACATTTCATGTTTATTTACATCATTTCTCCTCCTGCCTGTCCTCACAATGTTTTTCTTGATTTATTTCTTACTCTGCCTATGTCCAGATTTGCATTTTCTTTTACAGTTAAACTCTTCGGTACTTTGGGCTGAAGTTCTTTTCAAAGGATGCTGTCCTCACATGTCAAGACAATAAATCCACCAGAAATGGAACCTGAGAGACTCCTTACTAACAAGTATTACAGCTACACTACCTTTCCCCTTTACCTCAATACAAAGGACAAGGGACACATGAAGAATATCACCTATTAGGATGATAGGCCTGCCAAACTTATCAATGAAGGCCAAATTCAAAGCTTGGCTATAACATGTGGACCATATAATCAGGTCTGCATTACAGGTTACCCTTATTAAGCTGGCTATCTGCTGATCTAGCCACGTGACTTTCACTGCAATGAAAGGATGTATGTGCACTTAAATATTACCAAATTTTATTTGGTGTTTTTATTTTTACATTTGAAATCCACTGTTCACTATAAAAAACACATTTCCTTTTAGAACCACTAACATGCTTTTTAATCACCTTGCCTGTTTTTGTACTCTTGTTTAACAGCCTCCTTAATTCTTCTCTTTACACTTCAGCCCCTACAACAATTACCAATTTCTCTGGGAATTATTTCTACTTCCCTCCCTCGTAAAAGTGATCAGCAATATAGAAAAACATTTAATGTGACATCATTCAGATTTAGAAAACATCCTTCAATAAAAAGACAAAGAATTCACTCTCCTCAGTCACTCCTTCATGAGGATACTGTGTTGTCCATACTTTTTACACTTGAAAGATCAATTCTTAAACGACAAGAACTTTGGAAACTTGAACAAAACAAAAAAACAAAAACCAGATACTGCACAATCTAGAGGTGCTGGGAGGTGCCAAAAACACCAAGGACCCAATCACTCCCATACAATGTAAAAGTTAGCTTAGTGTCCTTATCTAGTCAACTGAAGCATCTTATGACACCGCCCATAGAGTTTTCTAAATAGTATCATTTATGAGGATGAATCTGTATTAAGTTGCCAAAAGCAAATGTTGCATTTCATGTAGGTCAAGTCTTTTTGGAACTATCTGTTTAAGCCCTTTAGGGGCTTGCATTCACAAACATACAACTTTAAAATTGGAGTGACAGAGGTGACAGCGTAAGTTCTTACACATTTCAAACTTCCTCAAACAAAGTAACTGTAGATGTATACTGCAGCTAAAGAGAGATTACCTGTTAGCAGTTGCATACTGTGTCTGTCATTGGCAGGCAATTACATCTCATCTTCTGATGCAACATAGATCACCTAGTTATATCTCCTACAGTGCTTCAAAAGGAGAGACTAAGGGAATCACAATAATCTGGAAGAGTTTAAGGACTGAAGGATGATGCTGAAAAAGTACCTAGTAAGATTTATATCAGCAAGACTACAGGCAGGGATTAAGAGATTCAGAGCTTCAAGGAGTCACAAAGGGAGATTTTAAAGAATTTTCCTCCTCTACTTCTTACTATAAGGAAATAATTAGCAAGCTGTATCTTGGTCTGTATCACAGACCAACCCAATTATTCTGCATAAACAATTTATATTCATTCTGCAATATGAACAAGAAAATTAAAATAGTTAACAGTCTTTCTTACTAAGTCATATTTAATGAGAGAAAATAGACACCTCTGTTATCTGAAGCATTAAAATATCTCAATTCTATACTAGTCTTTAAGGAATCTGTACATTCTGATCTTAGCTCCATCGTTATCACAGAAATTAATTTAAATACTGCTTAAGAGAGAAAAGACTGCTTAAGAGAGACTCTGGATTCTCAGCATTTCCTTATCTTTCTGTTCTAAAGATCCTCAGTTATTTCAGGGCCACGAATAAGACTGCATTTCTTAAACTCAGCTTCTCATCCCACAACCATCTCACAAAACAGCATGTATTTTAATGTCTTTGGTTTTATTATGCAACTGTCCAGTCACTACTTTCACCCTTGCAAACTTATAGGCTGATACTCACTGTGACCATGTCAAACTATCTAGATTTGCTGTCACTACAGCCTGTAGTAAAAGACAGTCAGCTAGTCAGCTGATCCTAACGTTCTTCAGATCAGACTTCCCTTTCCAAACAAATGCTACATCTGTCAATAACACTTTTCCCAGGGCAAAATTAAAAAAACCAAACAAAAACTACACCAAAACCCCCACCTAAAATAATAATTTTTAAAAAAATCTCAATCGTAACAGCGTGCTTCCTCAGAATAAGATCTGGTGGCTTCCTCAAGTACATACCAGGAAATGGGTTTAATGATTCACCAAGAAGTGGAACTTGCAGCCAAAGAAATTATTGTAGGTAAATACAAAATCTAGAGACTGCAGCTTCAGTTACTGTTTCTTTGGATAAGAAGATGCACAGCTAGAAGCATTTAAAGAGAGGACTGTGGAGTATTTTTCATCCTTTCTACCTTCTCCCTTCCAGAAAGAACAACAGGGAACAAAGTGGTATGGAAAGGATATCTCCCCTCCTCCCCACCCCACAATATCTCACGATCACCTAAACCCAGCCATTGAACAACTATCAACAACTTTAGATGATCCAGCTGAGCAAAACATCAGTCATGTCAATGCACTTCATCCATACTGGTACAACTGTTTAAACCACAGAATTGATGCCAGTTACAGATACTGTTTATCTTCCTCGCATCCTTCAAAAGAAGTGCTACTTTCCAGTATAACTAATTACTATTTTAAAAGCATTCAAAACACTTCTATGCAAAGTAGAATTGCCAAAGTCCTTAAGCATTCTTTCAGTTTTCTACCTATCAAAAACAGGGTATGGTAAAAAACATGAGGGGAAAAAAAAAAAAAAGACAAAATTGTTCTTTCTTTTACACCACTCTTCCGTCCTGAACTTCTGTCATGCCTTACCTCACCTCACACCTTATCATTTCAGAGTACGACAGAAAGGCTATCAAAATTTGAAGTGAGACACGAAAAAAGAACTGAATAAGCTTAACTTAGGCTTTCTGCAGCAAAACATGGGAAGTGAAATGGGAAGAAAAAAAATCGTTAAATCACACAGAATTTTCAGTTGAAATTCATTTGACCTTGTTAAGAAGAAATACACATGGGGTGAAAAAAGGACAGGACAACTAGTCTAGCAATACCATTAAGCCAGCAAAACGGTAGTTCAGACTTCACAAAAATCCTACTAAAAACTCCTGCCCAAACTAAAAAAAAATAAATGAAGTCCAACTTTATAAAGGTGAAAGAAAAATATAAGCAGTCAAAAAAACCCCAGAAATTTAGCAGCAGCCTACGTTCACTAGTTACAACTGTCAATTTAGTGACATCTCATTTATGAGAAAGGACAAGATTACATTTTAACCACTGTTTGACAGAAATTTGCCAACTTTCCCTGAAACTCACAAGAGAAGTTAAATAATTTTTGCTTCATGCTATGTTCTGTCACTCTATACTAAAAATAAACTGGATCCCTTAATTAGCTGTTCTTCTATAAATACTTCAATAGTATACATAAACTTATGTATAAAAAGCAACTCTTAAGTTGCGCAATCTTAAAGACGTGTATTTTAAAAGCTAGGAATATCAGCAAACTATGTATTTCTCAGTGATACTGCTCTGATTAAAAGAAAAAAAAAAGAAGAAAAAAAGGGAAGAGGAAGCTTCAGCAATAAACTTTTTGAAATTACAAGTTAATCTTCTCACTGAGGCTTGAAAATATGCCTCTTCAGGGAGGGTTCTGTAGTCAATTCTTTATCACATATGGAAGATAGGAAACAGAATTTGTTTTCAAAAAGACCAGTCTTCCCAGCTGACATGGTCCAGAAAAATCTAGAATTTATTAAGCTTGATTAAAGAAAAAAAATTGACTTCCAGAAAAAGTCTTCTTTCCCACACTGGTCATTAGAAACCACAGGGTGATCACGACACTCTCCAAGCAAATGCAGAACTCCTGAGCATAAGCAGATCCTCACGCCTGTATTTCAAAAGGTATGGAAAGCAATGTGCCTTCCTTTCCACAGAGGTGGCAGATTGCCACTACAGAAGAGGTTGAATAGAATAGCTAAACAGACTTCCCCCTCTTTTTTTTTTTTATTCCGCTACAGAAATTATCTCAAAGTTGATCAGATTTAGGTAACTAACATTAGAACACATATGAAATTAAGTATTTTGCATACAAGCTTCATGAAGCAAATACAAGACACATTCACAGTTAAGCTAATCCAAAAGCTGCTTGCATACATATGAACTACACATACTTCCTTCAAGAAGATGGCTCACATGCAAAGTCATATATTTCTTCCAAGTGCTTTATTAGACTGAGATCACTGTGAGATTCTGCACAGAGCAAGAAGAGGCATCTCATTAGAATGAAGGAAGACAACCAATGTGGAGTTCTAAAATGGAGTTCTATCTTTGTTCTCATAAAAAGTTTTATCTATTTAGACAAACAGCACATTAATATTGGTAGAAAACTACTAAACTTTTAAGATTACAGAAATCAAACAGTATTAGAAGCTCAAAAAAGTAATCGATCAAAGTTTCAAGTGGAGCTTCTGAAGTGCAGGTTTGTTCAGACTCCAGCTCGTTCACTGCTCTGGGAAACATTTTAATAAAGTTGCATCACAAAATGCACACCAAATGAGCAATGTCTTATTAGAAATAACAACGAATATGAAAGGAAATAAGAGTTGCCTGTCATCTGACAGCAATAAAAGATTAAAAAGCCTCATTTGTCTAATCTGCTCACAAAGAACATTCAACGGTGATAAAATCCTATGACTTTTGGAAAAGTCAAGTCACTGGGTAAGAAGCACAACTTAAAATCTTTTTTTCTTCTTAATGTCCATAAACTTAGCTCTAGCACATGCACTGTATTTCTAATTCTTCTGTCAATTTCTTTCCATTAAATCACCATGCTTGCTTGAGGGGGGATTTCTTCTGTTCAAGCAGCCACATTCTTAATACAGAACTTGCTTAAGTTGAAACAAAATGACACAAAAACAAGAGCAGATGTTAATTAGTCTGAGCATATTTGATTAACATTTGCTTAAAAAAAAAGCCAATAAAAAAATGAATGAGCTCAAGAATAAAAAAAAAAAACACTACAGTGTCTACAATTATTTTACCCAACACTTTAGAAATGCAAGATTTTAAATAGTGCAAATTATGCAATCTCATTGGAAAGTTATTTCCATGACTATTCTAAATTTCCTGTTCAGATTAATTAACATTATGATTTTAAAATAATAAATTAGAGGCAAAGCATATACATGGACAGTATCTTAATGCTGCAAAAAAAAAGCTTAAAAAAAGGTAAAATTCCTGGTCATATTGTGGGAAAATTAAAAAGTTTAACTGAATTATCATTATTTATATATGAACATTCCTTCTTCACAAAGTAAGAAGCAAAACAGGAAAACACTAATCTCTTTAAGACAAAACTTCATACGTATCAGTAAGCACCTTCATCTTAGTATCAGACTTCACCACTACTTTCAAGAACTTTCACTGAAGTGCTTTTGGGACAATATACATCTACATGGATAGAATATAAAAGGACTTAAACTAAACTTAAACTCCCCTACTCCTTTGGCATTTAGTTTTTTAAAAGCACATCGCACTATTTAGTATTTAAACTGAAGGAGGGCGTGGGCAGGGAGAAAACTGAAAGGGTACTCAGAATTCTTATTTGTGGCAATTTCCAGGAAAGCAGGTTCTTTACAAACTTTCTTCCAGTTTATGCAGTTCTTTCTCCCATTGAAAACTTATGCCATACTCAGTTCCATGTGCCTGCATATAGCAAAATGAAGCACCAGGACATTCAGTGCATAATAGAGTTCTGTCCAGTTGGGAAAAACAGGCTAAACTCTAAAGCCCCGAAGTTACGCATGCTTAATTTTATGCCTGTGAGTACTTTCAGTGAAAATAAAATATACAGTGTTACAGCCCAAAATGTAATTTCTTATTTCAAGTATTTTAGTAGCACCACCAACAAAAAAAGTATTACTGAAGCAAAAAAGAACTGCTTACAAATGTTCATTAGTAGCACAACCCCCCCAAACTATAAATGAATCAAATACCTGCCATTATGTTCAGTTATGAAAAAATACCACTAGACAAGACACTACCACATGCCAGATTGATTGAGAAATTCCGGTGTTAGGGAGAGAAAATAGAAGCTTTCCAAATGAAGATTCGACACAGTCAGCAGCTCTTTCCAACAGGTAAATTTTCCACCACCACAAAAAAAACCCAACAAGGCAGCTAAGAAGTAGTAGTCACAGAAACTGCTACATAGGACTTTTCAGACTTCACATACTCTCAAAACATTATTTTACTTCTACATTTGGCAGAAGGCGGCATGCAGAAATTCTGGAACCACACAGCTATATAAGCTTTGTAACATGAACAACAGATCCATCAAGGAAACTAATACAAATGTTCTGTGGATGAACCTAACATAAATATTTCCTGACAATAAACCGCAGTGGGAACACAGACAAGAAAATAATTTTTAAAAATATAAATCTTACTGTAAAATGGGAAACTGAAGTAAAAAAAAAAAAATTTAACAACAAAGCATGCTTGTTGCTCAACTTTCTCAGACTTAGTTGGCTTTCCCTTCAGAGATTAGTTTATTTAGCTGAAAAGAGCTTAGCTATATAGCCCATCTTTGTCCAAGCAATCAACACAAGAACAGATTTTGTTTACCTCACCTGAGGAAGCAGCAGCAGCAGTCACTGCACAGCCAGGTACAGCACTCTTAGCCTAGGGAACTTTTTTTTTTTTTACTAACACTACAAAAGGGTACCAATATTCGTGTAAAAGTAATTATTAGAACGTGACACTGCTCTTCCAAAATTTCACTGCTTGTTTCCCCAGGCAGTAACCCTATACAACTGCAAAGCTGCTGTCACTGATTCATCAGAGAAATTCACCAAAAGGATGCTCAGGTGTTCCTCTAAAGAATCTCTTAAAAGAGTGAACAACAACAACAAAAAAATCTCTGCAAAATTAAAAAAAGTGGAGTGAGGACAAAGCACATATTTCATTCCTGTTTCAAACATCTTCTAACTCCTCCTTGCCCTGATTATCACTAAGAAAAAAAAAACCCACTGAAAATGGAAGGGACCAGTCATACGTGCGCATGAAAAACCACAGCAATCGGAGGGAAGAGAGAAGAAACAGGCCTAACAAGGTTACAAAGCCGCAGCAGCTTGATGAGAGAAAGTCTTCAGCTGCGTGATCAATGAGTTTCAACGGTTTAAGAACGAAGGCCATACCTCCCCGATGGCTTCAGGAAACCTGGCCCGAAGAAGATCCTGTTCGCGGGCCAGCAGCCAGGAAGAGGCACCGCACCTCTCACAAAAGGACCCAGACCCTCCTCTTTTACGCGGGCGGAGGCCTCGGCTACGCCGCGCGGGACCGCGCTCTCCCAGCCACGACCGGGAGACCGGCACTGCCCGCAGGCAGAGTGAGGACGGGGAAAGGCAACGACCCCGACGCCTAGGTCCGGCAAACAACAGAGTGCCGGGACAACAGGGCGGCTCGAGATCACGGGAAGGAAAGAAAAGAAAGAGAGAAGCGGGGAGAAACACCGGGCTACAGCAGCGCTCTAAGCCCTGTTCTTATAAAGAAAAAACCTGAACTAGCAGGGTGGAGGCGAACCCGCAGCACCAGAGCTCAGGGCCCGCATCCCGACGGAGGGGGATGGGAACGGAGAGATGTGATGGGAGGAGGAAGCGTGTGAGGGTTAAGGCAGCGGACCTCAGCTGCGCGCTGGGCCAGCTCCTCAGCGCCGGGTGGGCAAAAAAAAGAAGAAAAAAAAAGAAAAAAGGGAGACGGGGAGAGGAGAGGGACGCGCGTCGCCCACGGCCCAGTCAAGACTCGGGCGCCTGAAGAAGCCATTTTAGAGACAAGCTGCGTTGCCCCCACCCCTACCGGGCCGGAGGAAGACGAGCGCCCCCACCCACGCTCTCCGGGTCAGGTCGCCCCCTCTCAGCACGGCCCGGGTAGGGACGGCCACTCACCCTCCCCTCGAAGTTGTTCTCCTCCACGTCGCTCATGTCGGCAGAGTCCTGGCCACGGGGCTGGGCGAACGGGGACGCTAGTCCCGAGCAGCAGCTGCGCCCACGACCGCTACTGCTACTATTGTTGCCGTTATTATTACCGCTATCGGCACCGGTACCGCTGCCACCTCCCTCCCGCCAGAGCCTCCCAAACCGTCTCCCGCAGCAGCGCAAAATGGCGCCTCCGCTCCGTCTGCGCCCGACACCGCGCGGGGGGCGGAGCCGGCCTCGGCCCGCCTGTCACAAAGGAAGCACCGCCGGCGGGACAGCGAGCGCGGCTGCGACAAGCTTCGCGGGGGCCCGACGCGCATGCGCAGCCCCCTCCCCGCGCGCGCGCGCGCGCGCTCGCTCCGCCGCCGAGAGACCGGGGGGCGGGTGCGCGCCGCCTCCTGGCGGCGGCTCTCGGGGGCGCGCCGCCGCGGGAGCGAGCGGCCTGGTCGTCCCGCTCGGTGTGCGAAGGCGGGCTCTCCCGTTAGGGCTGCGGCTCCTGCGCGCCCTGAAAACCGACCCTGCTCCTCATCTCTCACTGTCTCCCCCGCTCACCTCCTCCCGGCACCTTCTCCGGGGTTCTGCTTCTGCACCGCAGGGGGGAATGTTTACGGTTAACACCTTGAAGTCCGCGTTGTCGGTGGTGTTTTGTTGCGGCAACAGGCTACTTAACGTGCACGGCTGGAAGGCTGCTTTCCTTGTTTGGGAATGAACACACGTGATTCAGTCTTGAATACTTCTAGGAAACAAAGGCCTAAATTTTTCACGTGCAGTCCTGAGAATTTCCTTTTAACCACCATTTTACCGAAAGGCTTGTCTTTTCTGCTCGGTCACATCACAAGGGCTTCCCCGTTCCTCCTCTCTATCCTGTTCAGACACAGAAAACAGCCAGAGATGGCCTCAAGGATACACTAACGTGACATAATTGTGGGTACTTCAAGCATGCCTTACGGAGCTTTTTCAAGCAACATTGATACACTGTTGTAATATACTGTCAGCTTTAATGCAGTAGTGAGTATACAGTATTCACGATCTGGGGGAAAAAATGCACTTTTTTGAGGGAAAGATGGGCCCAGATCAGGCCCATTCCCTAAAGTGAAAGGGTATAAACTACTGGTAAGGGATCAGGAAGAGAGAAAAACAGGAGCGGCAGTAAGGAAAGTATAAGGTGTACATTCTTACCTAAGTATACAGATTGGAGGATTAATTTGTTAAGTAAGAAGGAAGCAGGTACACTAATCATGAAGCATATTTGTCAGAGTGCTGTTCTCTAGCTGTTACCATTAAGCAGTTTAAACATACCATGAGAGAGAAAATTCTTAATACACGTTTGAAAAGGACAAAGCAATAGCTATGCAAATTAATGTCAGAAGGACAGCCTACTGATAGTGAATGGCACGGGGAAAAGAACAAAGAAAACAATGTACCAGCAACCTATTTTTGCTTTTTTGGATTTTGAAAAATAATACAGAACACTGCAGTATAGCAAGTTTTTACTCCTGCAATCCTGGGCTTTTATCTATCCCTCGAAATGATCCTGAGAATATTATTACCTACAATTACGAGGACCATGTAAACACTGTTAAGGTTTGATTTTCATATGTCGCTGAGGAGAAACAAGGTGCTTGATATTATTTTGTGATACAGTTTTTACCACACATCTTGGATAAGGGAAAAAAGTATCACATAATATTGTGAGATGCATGTTCGTGAAAGATGGCCAAATACATGAGGCCTTCAGGCAATAGGAATTAAGAATGTTATTAATAGGTCAGAGTTCCTGTCAAGAGAGGGTATGTTTATAATGGAGACAGATTTCTTAATACAATTTTGTGACATCCACAAGCAAATCTTCCTGTTATTACATCATTGACAGATTTCCCTTTCTCTCCCTAGTAATCTCTAAATACCATATAAATTATATTTGCAAAGACATTACAGCTGTTCAGCGCACGTCTGTGAAAACAGAGGATTAATCACTGAGCAAATAGTACCGTAATAAATGGCAGTAAATAGCTGCAGTACGTTTGTTACGTGGAGTCTGTTTCAGACCATCTGTTTTTGATCTTTTCAAGAGGAAATCTTCATGAGAAAATACCCACAGAATCCGATGTGATTCTGCTTTGGAACATGCTTCTAGCAACAATTTCATTGGTGTTGCACAATATACAGTCAATCTGTTCACTCGAAAGCTTACTTACTAAATATTTCAGGTTTTATTTTTTTGCCTGTCCTCATTCAACATTGTATAGTTCAGCAAAAGACTTTTGTCCATGGGATGGATTGCATAATCAAATAAAAATATAAATCCTTTAATGCAGCTTCTTCTGAATTCTCTGTGGGAATACAGCCTTCTATTCAACAATTGCCTAATTTTCTCAAATTTAAATTCTCAGATGAACACCAATATTTTCCAGACCAACATGAAAAGAAAAAAGAAAAATCCCCAAATATGTTTCACAAGACTCTGAAATAAGGGGCTGCAAACTAGCCAACATTAGAAAAGTTTTATATGCAACTGATTCACTGGCTGACATGATACCACCTGCCAACAGTTTTGTCTATCTACTTAGGCCTTGGCCACTAACCCCTCTGATGTATCAACATCCTTTTTTTCTATTAGAGCAAGAGATTAAAATGCTAAATTTTCCTGCATCTAATCTGTGCGGAAAAAAAGGTTGAAAACTGGAGAGGAGCCAGGTAGCCTCTGACACACCCTGGAAGGGAGGGAAAGCTGCAGCACAGTGCAGGTGTGGGGGTAACCGATGGGGAGGTAGAGCGGTGGTGGGATCAGCAAGCTGCCAGGACAATGCTTGCTGTAACTGTGTTTTATTTTACAGAGGATGCAGTGTTGCAAACGGAACCTTCCCCTACACCCGCCTGCAACATCTGACCTGTAACCGGTACCTCAGCTTGTCTAGGTAGGGACAATCCTGAAGGGATTGAGCTAGGGTGAAAAACAGATACTCCTGAACACTAGCAACACTGCAGCTGTTTAAAGTGCCCTTATGTTCACCTTTAGTTAACTGATACCAACTTCCTTTAAGTATCACCTTGCAGGAAGAGCCTGAGGTAGCTTGCTAGCACAGTCCTATACCCACAATGGATTTTGCTGACGTGACTATCACGGTGGGAGTTTACGTACTGTCCCAGCCACGAACAGTCCAGCTTATGCAGCTGAGGGACAGCACTCACTTCCGAGGCCACTAACAAAATTCACTTACGCCGTTAGAGGGCAGAAACAACACCTTTCCCGGTTTGTATCTCTGAAGGTAATCTTTAGTTATGAACGTCAATAGGAATTAACAGCCACGGCCACGCAGCTTTCCAGCTTCCCCGGGGGTTCCTGTTTGGAGCCCGGCCCCGAGTGTTTCCAGCAAGCACTACCAGGCCTGCAATTACGTACTGCCCTGCCGGCCCCACACAGCCTGCCTCACTCGCTGCTCGACAACGCGCTGTGGCTCTCCCCGCCTGCCTGGCGGCGGCCCTGCGGCCGAGGGCCCTGCGGCCAGGCCTCCTCGCCCCCATCGAGGCCCCTCGCAGCAGCGGCAGCGGCGACCGGCCACGGCCGGCGTCCCTCACGCTCCCGCCTCTCACGCGCACCGCCGCCAATGGCGGGAAGGGGGGGGGGGGGGGGGGGCCGGCGGCAGGGGCCCGGCCGCGCATGCGCCCCAGGCAGCGCGGGGGGGTGGGGTGTTGCGGCAGCCCGCTTGACCGGGAAGGGTGGAGGGGGGAGAAGGGGCGGGGTCTCAGGTGGCGCGACGCGACGCGAGGCGTGGCGAGGCGGGCGGAAGCGGAGCGAGCGGTGCCTGTCAGACGGCTGAGGGCCGGGAGTGGAGGTAGTGCGGGGCTGCTGGGGGGCTCCGCCAAGGGGCTGCCCCGTCCTCCTGTAGGCGCCGTGCCGGGCGGCAGATCGCAGCGGGGTGTGTGGAAGGGCTGTACCCGCCCCTTAGCTGGGGAAGGGGCGCGGAAAGGCCTTCTGCTGAGTGGGGGCGGCGTGAGGGTGGTGGAGGCCCGGCAGTCCCTGTGGGAAGACGGGGCGGCCCCGCCGGGCGGGGGGAGAGGCGGCAGGCTCGGCCGGGGGTGGCGAGGGGGGAGCCGAGCAGTGTGCGAGCAGGGGGGCCGGGTTGCCGCGGTCTGGCTGCGGCTGCCAGGCAAACCCAGGTTTTCACTTCGCCTGAGCGCCCCGCTTTGTTCTCCGCCTCAGGCTTGCCCCCTGCTTCGGGACAGGTTTATCATCCTGGGCTCGGCCATGCTTCTGTCCCCCTCCCCCCCCCGCCGGCGCTTGTGCAGCCGTCAGCTTTCCCTCCGCCCCCCCCCGCCTGTCCTTCCGCAGCGGGTGGTGCTGTCGGGCTGCCTGAGCGCTCGGTGCTGCCTGCCGGTCGGTTCCTTCCCGCTCTGCAGGCTCTGGTTACCGGCGCCAGCGTGGGCCTTCCTGGCGGCTCGTGGCGGTGTTGCTGCAGGCCCCTCTTACAGGTTCTTGGGGACGGTGTGTGCTGCTGCCCGCCGTGGCCGAAGGGTCCTTTCGGCTGGGTAACCGTTTTCCAGGGCTGTGATGCAGTGTCCTTGGATGGTGAGGAAGCGGTGAAGGAAACGAGGGTTTTCTGGTCTCCTCCTTCGTTTGCAGTGGCCTTCCTGTCGTAAACTATGACTGCAGTGACTCTGCAAGATTGATGTCTGTCTTGTACTGTAAGGACCTAACTTTCAAGGAGGCAAAATGTGCTTACAATGATGTGATGGAACTTAGTAGGAAAAAAAAAAAAAGTTTGTTTAATCTATATTCGAGCAAAGGCAGGGTCCTCAATAATACTAGGTTAAGTGATCTCCTGGCACTAACAAGTTTGCATAGAAAAAAAATGGGCAAAGCTATTTGTTTTAATTTTAGGAGATTATACTATATGAAACTTAATGACAGCAAGAGTTGTGGAATAATGCTACCTTCTTACAATGCAGTAAAATTGCTTTTATATGTAACATCTGATGATATTTTAACTACATTTTTAATCTTCCATTAAATTTATTTCTGTAAATGTTTATAACGTCCTCTTATCTCTACCTTACTTCTGTAGCTCTGTTAATCATTCATTATTAATAAACTTACTTTTCAGTTTCCTAATCTAACGTGGTAGCATCCTGTAAATTCTCTTTCATGTATCTTGTCATCTAAAAGATACTGACAGGTAGTATAGAGTGTAATTTCTGTGTTTGTGTGCCACAAAGCAAAGCAGATGGAATTTTTGTTCTGTCCTATGACATGATGAGGAGTTTCTTTAGTGCAGTTTAAATCAGGTGAACAACTGGGGTTTCTTTTGTTGTGGTTTTACCCCCTCAGTGGGTGAATGGGGGGGGGCAGTTTTTCCACTGTGAAAAGTGAGCTTTGTAGGAATTGTGACTTTTTTTTCTATAGAACCTTCAGAATATGAACATGCTGAATGTAATAGCTAAGCATGCATGTGATTTGTTCTAATTGTGATGTAGTGTTTATTTTGGAAGAAAGGTCATGAATCGCTGTTTCATGAGAGTATCAAAGAAAGGAGACAGTATGAAGATGATAATATATTGTAAGTAGCATCTTGTTCTAGTGTCAGAAGAGGAGCGATGGCAGTTTTAGCTAAATTGTGGAAATTTGTTAATTTGTTGTTACCTTTGTTCCCGTTTTGACTGCTAGAGATACCCATGTGTATAAAGCCTAAATTATTCTGGCCTCTTTTTGTTATTTTATGTCTTACAATATATAATTGTTTAATAATTTATTTCAGGTACTTGATAACTCCAGAGGATTAAGCAAGTATGTTGGAATTCCTTTGGTCTCGTAAATAGGTCTTTTTCCTAAAGCTTTTACAGTTGGAAATTAAGCGACTTCCTTTTTTTTTTAAAGCTTTTGTAGTCTCTGCTCTTAGAGACTCCTTTTGGCTTTTAGCTTCTTGAAGGAGGCATTGGTATTAGCTAATCACTTATTGTGATTTAGCTTGGGGATTGGATGTCATTTAACTGCTAAAAGTAAAATACTGCCCCTGGAGTTCATGATCACTTGTACCTTCTCCAAGAATAGTTCAGGGCACTTGTTCCTGTATTTTGCCCAAACTGTAAGTAGGATAAATGCATGCTGTCAGCTTAAATTCTCAGCTGTGTAGTCAACATATCTGAAGACTAGCAAGTGTCAAAAATAGCCATTAAATTGTTTGCAGTAGCTGTCAAAAATCTGTGGAGCTTAGTCATTCAAATGAATGTGTTTTGTGCTGGTACAAGTTTACTGCTAAAATGTACTTTATATAGTATTTGTTATTTGACAAGCTCTTTCACCTGTGATTGAAAACTTGTACTATTACGTGGGCTGGGTTTCCTCAAGTGAGCATTATTAGTAGTCTCCTAAATTTTCTTTTATGATTGTCAACTTTAAAAAAAAAAATTATATTACCATTTGGCTATGTAATTTAAAAGATTCATTTTGGATTGCTCAGAACTAAATGGGTACTTTGCTTACGTAAAACAGGGCCTAGACTAGAGGCCTAGACAAGAGGACTTAAAACTTATACCACTGAAATTGGTCTCTTCAGTAATAGCGAAGAAATAAGAGGCTACCATGATATAAATAATCCAGTTAAATTTCTGGGTACCTTCTGCTTAATTTTATCAATAAAATATTTTGTAATGCACACCACTGTGGTGCTATGGTTAACTACTGTCTGTCATACCCTTGCTATGCTAAGATAAACTGACAAGTCAATCTAGAAATAATAAAAGATGTAGAAGAGAAGAACTTAATCTGTCTTTTAACATTGCCTCCAGTGTTATTTTTCTAAAATCTTCCACTGGATCAGCCTCCTGGGAGGGAGCGTGAATCTGAGGCCCTGTCTGTATTGTAGTTTTACCACTGAAATATACTTTTGGTGGACACCTTGTACACATCCGTACTCAGTTTGAATTCTGCAGGTTTCTTGAAGTAAAACCAGGCAAGTTAAATTCTTCCTCTGCCCTCTTTTTTGTTACTGTTCTGTGTGAATAGTGTCTGTGTGGATGCTGGACTGTGTGTACATGTGTGACCAACTCTGCAGCGGCAGTCTCTCCACCATTGCAGCCATCACTTTGTTAGCTGACTCCACCCTCCCCTCTCCTTTTTGTTCTCTTTAATGACAACCCCCTTCCTTTTAGTTGTCTTTAAAACGTTCAGTGAAAATCCCTGTCGTCTCAGTAGCCTACACTCATGATCTTGCAGGTATGGCTTTCTGTAAAACTAGCTAAAATTAGCTAAACATTATCATCTTGGAAGGAAGTTTTGGAGTCACCAGGGGCTTTGGAAAGAGTGGTGCAAACACAGCTGTGAAATTTCACAAGGGAGTAGAGGTGCTAGTTAGGACTTTGCAAGGGGGTGCTTGACATAGCCTAGTGTTCAGCTGCAATGAAAAAATTGTGGCAATCTTATTGGGAAATGAGAGGCTAAGAAGGTAGGTACTTCACGCTCTGTCACAACTGTGATTCATATGAGCAAGGGTCCTACTGGGACCTGAATGGCAGCAAGAAAGCATAAAGAAAAGTGTCCCAGATGGAATGAAGCTGAGATGATTTTTTTTAAATGTTTTTTCCCCCCCTAAGAAGCTGATACAGAGATGTAGAAACGTTTTGAGGCCCAGATGGACCCAGTGGGAGGAGGGGAACTTCAGCAAGTATAATATACTGTCCCCATTGATATCTGCTTTCTTTAATTTTCTTCACAACCCTTGCCAAGTCATTTCCCCTCTCAGAATCTTGAATCTTGGCTCACTGCCCGCAGGCAAGGAACAAAGAATTTCTGTTTTTAAATGGCTGTTTTAAAAGCATTCACTGACAGTAGTAGGCAAAATAAAAGGGGGGGGAGTACTCAAAAAAAAAAAAAAAAAAAAAAAAGCCAGGATACTTTAAGGTACCAAAAAGTACTTAAGTAGACTCCTTAGACATAATGTAAAATAAAAACAATTGTAGGCAGAAGGTGTAAAATAAAAACAATGCAAATAGGACTACATGCGTTCAAAATAGAAACAAGTCACCATTATTTCTAAAATATTGAAATACAAAAGGTAATCTAGTGTTTGGGCACTCAGATGATTTTATACCAGAGCCACTGTAAACTTATGTGTGGGTTTTCAAGTTCAAAGTGGTATGTTTTTGCTTTCAACTCAGAAGTCCAGCTACAAAACAAATTGGTTGTGTGCTGTTCTCAGAAGCCTGTAGGAGGTAAAACTGTTCCTGGTTTAAGATATGTTTGAGGTAGTCTCAGCAATTTGTCAGCAGTGACAATATCTGCTTGGTGAGCTGTGACTTTTGTTGGCCCAGATACCCTTTGGCTGCATTGAGAGACAGGGAGTGGTGGGAGCACACAAGATTTTCTTCTTTCTTTGTTGCAGCACTGTAGAAGAATAGGTATTCTTGGTTGTTACCCATTTTTGCTATTCTCTTAAACCTCATGTCTTTCTATGATGTTACTTGGAATAGCTATTAAAGATATTCCCTGAAAGACAGGTAGCAATAAGGCAAAGGGATAATTTTTTTTGTTTTCTTCCCAGCATTCCTTGGTAATTGCAAGTCTAGGGCATGCAGACGCAGGGAATGAAGGAACATATGCTGTGGGAGAAGGTATAAAGATAGATGTCCTGGAAAAGGCACCAAGCACTAGGCGGACTCCTTTGGCAGTGCGTTCCAAAAGTGGTACAGAACTGCTAAAACCTGGAGTCCAGCAGCTGTCATACTGATAAGGCAGGCTTCCCCATCCCCCCCCCCAGAAGTATGCCTTCTTATGTATTTATAAGATGGCAGTGTGTTGTATAATGCTGTTCTTTTCACTTGAGACTGGCAGGTATTAGTATAAATTCTCTCTTCTATCAACTTACCTATGATGCAGTCTCGAAAGACCCTCAAGTCTCATCAGCACACAGGTACAGCATTTTGATGGGCTCTGTTATGTTGGACATTGCTGAGGTTTTGTCCGTAGGGTATCCTTCTCTTTTCCCTTTTTGCTAGTGATATTTTTCTGTTGACCAAATTTTACAGCAGCAATAATAGGAATACTTAACATGCTGAGAGTTGATCTCATCAAAAGACAGCTCAAATATGGTTTCACTTGTCTGGCGACACACATTGCTGTTAATTGTTTGATTCCAAGTAGAATATTCTGCTATTTTACGGTGCTATGCAGCTGTCTGAATGAACCTGGGAATGAAAGGGCAGTGTTGGTCTGCAAAAGTCACCAGTACAGATGTGCCAGTACAGAAGGGTGGTTTTATTGGCATTTTTTCAAGAACTCATGTGCTCTTAAAAACATAAGGAATGTGATTCTTCCTTGGGCACGAGTTTTAAATATGAATGATGTGGGTAAGATGATTTGTTAGAGGGAGTTTGTGTTATGTGTAGGAATGCAGAACTGAAGTTTCTGTGTGTTGCCAGGAATCATGGTCCTGTGTAACAGGATATACTTAACTTTTTTGGGTACCTGTTTGTTAGCTGCACCTCATGCAGGTTTTTCTCCTACTGCCAAACTGATAGCCATCTAAGACTGCAAATTACCATAATGCAGACATCATTTTTGGTGTTCCAGAAAGTCTCAGCACATAGCTTCTGGGCTTTTAGGGACTCATTTCATTATCCTGTCTTCAGAGATGAATTGGTCAGTGAATATATGTTCTATGCTTTTTTTTGTGTGTGTCAGTCATTCTTTAGGCTTCCCATTTTCATTGCTGCACAGCGACTGTGCTGATAGGTTTCCAAATAACATAGAACTAGCCTGTCTGCTCTCAGAGTGGTCAGCGCGATGTCTGTCAGCTGAGTGACTGTGATGCTCAAAGTTTTCTGTTGGAAAATCAGAAAACAAAAGATTTTGGAGGTCACAGAGGTAAATGGGCTGGGGGGGAGCACACTCTAAATAGATCCAAAAAAGAAAACTAATGGGATAGAGCTGACAGAACTGTGGAAATATTTCCTGGTATTCTGTAATGCCCTGTGATTTTTGTCTTCCTGAAACGTTCCTTGGCTATTGCAGTGAGGTATCATTATGCCTGTTCACAGCTTATTGTTTACTAATACAGTACCCTCACTGCACTGAGATATGTTTGCTGCCATGAATTGAATAGAAATTTCTTGTATAGACACAATTTTAGTATGTTAATTCTAAGTCCTTAATAATTTCCTAAACTTGTTATGCTCCCACTGAGATTGTAATAAATTCTAATTTTGTACTGTACAATTATTTTATAGTAATTATTAATGTCAGCTTTTATTTGTACGGTCCTAATTTCTGTCTGCGGTCTGTTCTGTTACAAGATTTTTTTTTTTCCTGTCCTCTGTTTGTAGTTGAGTGCAGTCTCCTATGACTATATCTGGCTTTTTTTTTTTTTTTTCAATCTCTGTCTTGATAAATCATTTCTTGTGTTTGTACGGTTAACAATAATAATTGGTCACAAAGCCACACTTGCTTTTGAATTCACTGTGTTACATTGTTGTTGATCATAATTTGGCAGTGAGGAACAGATAAGTATTATGGTAGTAAGTAATAGATGGAGTAAAGTTCCCATTTATCAAGGGTACTTTCTTAATATACTCATTAGAGACCTATATAGGTCTCAAGGTTATCACTGAGGAACTACTGCCTTAGTATTAGGTATTCTGGCTTTCAAAATACATAACCAAAGAGGTGACTTTATTGGACTGTATGTTAACAGTACTATTTTCAGTGCATTTTTCTTGGCTTTATCCTTAAAGTCTTTCTGATCCTTGAACAGAATGGGATTCTCGGGCTTCAGTTTTCTCTGTTCTTCACCTCTTGCTGACTCTCTTCTGTTATTTTTTTGCTAAAGCTGCTTACTAATAACTACCAAAAATACCTGACAGGCCTGAGGCTTTCTTTTTCTCTTATAAATGATCATCTTTGTCTGTCCTGTACATTTTTCAAAACTAGATGGTACACACCATCTCTGCAGCACAGTTTTAAATTTATACCCTGGTGATGCCGATAACCACTTCTAGTGGAAGGCTGGGATCTCTCGGACAGACTAGAAAAATGATGACGAATATGTACTGGTCTTTCATGAGCTGACTGACTAGCAGAACTGACAGTGGTGTAAAGTGCGTTGTAACCCTTTAAGGATTTGGGTATGCCTTGTTTTCATGGTACCCTGCGATCGTCTCAGAGGATGTATGAGGCATTCCTTTGCCTTACAAACTGTTGCATTTTTTGTGTTGTACATGAGTATAATCTCTGGGTTTTTCTGGGAATAAGTAAAGCAGAATCTGAGGAAGACTTTGCAACAAAATTCGAGTATGATGTTTTCTAAGTATGGGCTGGTTTCCATGGAGAAGGGTCAGTATTCAAACTGAAGTCTGATGCTACTGTTCAGGTAAGTAGCATCAGAAATAATAGAACTTCGCTTTATTACAGAACATACAATGGATTTTCTGTTCCTTTTTTTTGGCCCTTGTTCGTTTCGTTTCATGCACTCAATAATATAATTTATACATGACCGATGTTGGCCCACAGCTCAGAGGATAGAGACATGATTTTATTTTGGAGAGGATGAGTGCCTTAGTTCATTGCTTTCATTGCCAGATGTATGTCAGTGTTTGTTGTGGTATCGCTGGACAATGTTAAATCCACATTGGAAGGCTTTGGCAGTACATTTCCTAGACAACCAGCAGTGGCAACAGTGAAGAAAACCAAACTCCCTATGTCTGCGAAAGGCAAACCTAGTCTCAGATCCTCTGTTCAGGAATTGCTTGTAGTTCCAAGTTCTAATGTTGCCCCTGGCTTGGGCTTGTCATTTTCAGAATAATTTAGATATGCGTGTTGATTTTAAAGAACTTTGAAAAATTGCCACTTGAATCAGTCACCTCAGGCTGCCTATTGAAAGGATCAGCTGGAAGATACTGTCTTCTTCATGGAGTCTTGGAATGCCATTTTACCTGCACAGTCAGGTCAGGGGTTTTGTTTGACTGGGGGGAGAGGTTGGGTTTTGGGGCCTGTGTGTGTTTTATTTTATTTGGTGGTTTTGGGTTTGGTTTTTTTTTTTTCTCTCCTTTCCCTCCTCAGATCTTAAAGTTTTGTTCTGGCTGTACTCCTTCATCTTCATGGTCATCTTTCTTTTGTCTCAGGTTAGGAATGGTAGGAATTCCAACAAGGCGTAGCTCTGATGTGCCCTTTTTTCCTGTTGCTCTCTGCAGTGCTTTGACCTCCTTTGCCACAAAAGCCCTTCAGCTGTGGTTGGGAGAGTGGCAAGCCTGGGTTCCTACCCGGGCTAAGTCAGTGTGAAGAAGGAAGTTCCGGCTTCATTTTTCCCCTGCTCAGGGAGTGGTGGGCAAGGAGGAGCTGAGAGAATGAGGGAGAAGAAAGATCACAAGAGAGAGTGTTCCTTCTTACATGTATGTTGTTACCTCACGGGATATTACCTCTGAATTACTGAAAACAAAGGTCCATTCTGAGGACAAGTTTTGTTTGAACTATAATGTTCGTATAGAGTAGCGCTGACCCTTCAGGGCAGCAAGAGGTAAAAGAAAATTCCAATCCATCCATCTTATTTACTGTGCTATTTTCTTCCTAATATGTACACGTGCTGCTCCAATACTTTTTTTTTTTTCCCTACTTGCAAATCACACAAGTATAAGCTTGCCTTTTTGTTGTTGTTGTTGTTGTTGTTGTTGTTATTGCTCCACACTGTGTAATCTTGGAAGGGTCTTGCAGGGAGTGTGTTATGGGTCACTAGAAGTGCATGCTTCAGGAAGAAAGAAGAGACCAAATCTCCAGAACTTTGAAATTACACTGGAATTCGTTAAGGGGGAATGGCCTCTAAAAATGCATAGGAAAAGTGACAAGTACAAATAGTTCCCTTCATTTTGGTACACTTACTCCCAGTTCCTCTGCCCAGTGTCAGTATTTGGGTGTTACGCCATTTGCCCAGCAGGTTAAGTCCTTGATTTCTGTTAGTTTCAGGAGTCGGCGTGTGCACTGTGAATCAAATATACACGGCAAAGACCCAGTCTGCAAGTCCTACTGCTCCTTGGCGGGAGTTTATTCAATCTGTTCTCTTGGCTAGGACTCTTATCCAGGCTTGTGGTCTTATTTACAGCGTGATGGCAGAGTTATTTCCACTTCAAAGCTCTGTAGTGATATTGTCTAAATGCATCAGGATGAGATGTGGCTGGAGATCTATGGAAAGTGGAACTTAATTTAAATTCTGCAAGAGCTATTTGTTATTTTCAGACAATTTTAAAAAATAATATAAAACATAGACTTTGGGGAACGGGGGTTGAAACTTGTGGTCTCTCCTTGAGTGATACTGTTTGATCTTCTGAGCCATCATATGAATACCCTACTCCTGGACCTCATATGTAAATGTTTTCCATCATATTTGATACTATTCAGCGATTATGTAGATGCATAATGATGTAGGTGCACTTTAAAGTCTGAGTGCAGAGCCATGAATTTGGCAAAGAGCTAGGGAAAAGAAATTTTGGTTAGCTCATGTTTAGGGAGGATCTGTTTCAGGAAATCTTTAACCACACAATTCCAAATACTCGTGCTGATACTGTAGAATATAAGTTTTTATTGTTTTCTCTCTTACTTTATGTACTTAAGACAAAATTGTGTCTTAACAGTTTTGGGGGAGATAAGCACATTCTTTGAACAAAGTACATCGCACTGAATTTACAGTGGGATTTCACATTATTGCATGTTGGCTATCTGTCCATGTGCATGGTCATGTCCCGCAGTTAAGGTAAAGTAAGCTATTCCTCATCCACTTGTGATTGCCACATACATTAGTACACCCAACAGTAAAAGTAAGATTTTATGTACTGGCAGTTACTATAGGGCATTTTACACACGATAACTTGTTACGTTACAGCAACTTTGGTGTCCAAGTCCTAATATTGCCCCTGCCTTGGACTAATCATTTTCAGAATAATTCAGATACGCGTGTTGATTTTAGAGCACTTCAAAAATTTGCCACTTGAATCAGTCATGTTGGCTTGCCTATTGAGAGGGTTATCTGAAGAGTGAAGGTGAAGGGTAAGAGACAAGCACAACTCGGCACCCTGCTGGCAGCAACACTTGTGTTTGCAGCAGAGCGTGGTGTGTCGGCATAAGGCCAGTTGAACTAGTCAGCAGAGGCAATGAAAAATACCGTGGAGGCGGAGTTAAGTTTAGATGAGTGCTTAGCAGGGTAAGAAATTCGGTCTCAATGTTCTAATAAAAACAGAGATCTAAGCACCAGTATAGAAAGTCTGGTGGGGAACTCTATTAAATGTGTAACTTCAGTCTGAAAAGCGCTCATGTTGGGTAGTATGTGGCAAGAACAGGGAGTAACAGGGAAAACGTAACTATTATGTAAAATGAGTAGCTTTATCCAGACTATGTTAAATAATAGAAACTCCCTCTCAAAAAAGTATTGAATAATTGGAGACATTTCAGAGGTGGCTGAAAAATGAGAAATACGTCGTATACACATGTAAAGAGACTGAAAAGATCAGGTTTCTTTGAGGGGGAAAAATGAATAAGACAATGATACATATGTAAATGTATATACACATATGATGAATCTGGAACATCTACTGTCACTGTCTTTATAACACAAGAGGAGGGACACATTTTGGTAGAGTCTTACCAAGTTTTTTTTTTAAAGTATGTTGAAATCGGTTATTGAATGTTCAAATGTATGCATTTATAATAAAATGGAAATGGGTTCTATGTTCTTCCCTAACAATTGCTTCAAGTTGGGTTTAAAAATGTATTTCTGTTTTAAAAGCATGTGGCTTGAAGCCCTCAACTTCAACCACTCCACGTGAAAATGAATGTCTCTTTAATCCTGCACTTTGTTTTGTTTTAACACCACCACCACCACCCCCCCCCCCCCCCCCCCCCTACAGAGCTGCTTGAAGATGTCTGGCTCACATTGCTTCAAGATGTCTGGATACTTTTTGTTTAATTGTTGAAGCTTTCCTACCATTTGTAGGTGGGAAAGCCTGAAGCCTTAATCTTGAGGGATCAGAATTGGCTGCTATGGTAAGACTTTTTTAAAGTGGTAGTAAAATGCTAAAAGTGGGTGCAATGTGCCAGTTCATTTTGGTTTTATTTATTTATTAGCAAGACACCAAAAAAAAAAAAAAAATGCTGTACAAAACCAGAAGAGAATGATGCCCAACTTTGAACTTTGTTCTGCATTTTATCTGTTTATAGTTGCCTTGTGCTTCTAAGTGAGTATTCGGAATTAAGTGAATAATTTCACAAGATCTTTTTCTTATGTGTAGATGTATGTGTATAACTCATCAAAATGTTGTATATAAGTGTTTTACAAGTCTCTTCTAGATACAGCTTTTTGTTTGAAATGCCTTTTGGTTTAATAGTTCAGATTCTGGTATTTAAAATACTTAAGGTGATTTGTAGAAGTGTAGAAGTTTTGATGTTTGGAAAGTAAAAATCAGTAAAAATAAGAAGAGGAAACCTTATAAACAACAGGTGAGATAGAAAGATGACTGCACCTCTAAGCAGATGCAAATCCAACACTGTTTGTTAGATTATGCAATAATACTGCATTTGGAAACTGGTATTTGTCCTTGATCTCAACAGCTGTAGCCGTTTTGAATAACCAAGTGATATTTTACAAATTTTAGGAATCAAGACCAACTAAAACATGAGAAGATGTATTCAAGATGATCCAGCCAGAAGATTTTTCACTTCATAGAAATCTTGTTTTTGTTTAATATGTAATATAATTTGACAAAGCCGAGTTCAATTACTTGTCTTGAAGTTAAGACACACCTGTGGCCTTCATCAGACATGTTTCTAACATTTTCAAGAAAAAATATGTCCCAGAAACTGAGTATGTTTTTACTAGTTTTTGGAATCATTTGGGGTTTGATGTTGCTACGCTACACTTTCCAGTATCCAAGACGCCAAAGCAGTGCTGAGTTGCGTGGACAGATACTAGATCTAAGTAAAAGATATGTCAAAGCACTGGCAGAAGAAAATAAAAACTTAATGAATGGTGGCGGTGGAGCCTCTATGGCAGGATATGGTAAGAAGAAAAAAACCATACTGGTTATTAAAATATTTTTTTTCCCCTGAAAACTGTAAAGTTATACTTTTTTTCTTTTTTAAAGTAGTATTACTGCTCTTTAAGAGAAAAAACTCTCTGTATTAACTGATTTGATTTTAGTTTATTAACTGAAGTTGAAGATTAAGATGTGGGCGCAAAATCAAGCTTGAGACATGAGATGTTTGTTTTCCAGGAATTTTTTAGGTATCTCCAGGTATATGACTACTGTTATTTACAGGATTAACAGTAACATTGTGCTTTTTCTGCATCTTAAGCTATTGAGGAGTAAGCACGTGCTTGATATGGGGACACAGTTTTACATTAAGTCACTTGAACATTCCAGATTCTTCTTGTGTCTCATTGCTAACTTTCTGCTTTTATTTCTTTAATTTTCTTCTCTTCAAGTAGTAAAAAAGCAGTGGAAAGCAACATACTAGTTGAGTTTGCAGTCTTGAGACTGCAAGGCAATTACGAATTTAGCAGAATCTGCCCTTGCTTTAGAAGTAGCCGTTAGAGCCATTAGGTCACTTGTCTTGAGAGCTTTGATATTTGCTGCATCATCTCTCTCTGTCTGATGTACCAGTTAACTTGATGAATATGTTTCCAGTATTGACTGGTAATAGATGCCTGTCTTCTGAAATACAGAAAAGATAGTTTTGAGATCTTTTTGCAAAGCTATAAAAATGTCTTAATTTAAACTCTTTGGTCCGTTGTAGCTTCTATTGAGGGAAGGCTGCAATGAGCTCTTGTTAATCCCTTGGGGATGAGGTTTGAAGAAACTACCTGTGTTCTGACATGAAGGAAAAAATGTATCTGTGAAAGTAAGAGTAGTACAAGGCTTAAAAAGAAATACTTATAAATCTTCACATATATATATATTTTTTGTTAATGTACTTTGATCGCCTTCTTAAGGAATCCTTAAAAAGGTGGGCTCTACCAGTTGTAGGATGCTTTTTATAGACATTCTGGTAAAAGTACAAACAGCAAAAATGTGTCTGAACTCTTTGCTGCTCAGGAACAGGGAGGCAAGTCTGTGATAACAAGATGAGCAGGAAGCAACCCAAGAGGAGAAGGACAGTATCAAAAAGTCTTGGCCTTTAATTCTTTCATTCATTAACTTTAGTCTTTTACTGTGGTAAAAAAGTTCTTTTTCTTTTATTCCCCCTTTTCTCCCCCTCCCCCTTTTTTTTCCTCTTCAAGAATTTCCTGCCTTTACTGTGTAATTACTTTTCTGTGTAACTTGTTTTAAAAAACCCTTGTATACTGCAGCTTTCTACTGCTATATGAGTCTTACAGTGTGTTTCCAAATGAGATTTGCCTTCTGAGGTTTTGTGTGAAGTTTAATAAAAAAATTAAGTCAACTTTTGATCTACATGCTGATCATCAGACTTAGAACTTGAGTAGACAATTCCTTCCTTCTGACTGTTGAGCACAGAATGATACTATGACCCACATCATGTCATTGACAGCAGACCCTGCTCTTGCTCGAATTGTAAAGCAATTATCTTTTTCTTTTTTCTTTTTTTTTTTTTCCCAAGGATGACATTACTAAACAAGATCTAGTTAATTTTAGACAGAGGGAGTGACCTGAGTTTTTTTGTTTGTTTTTTTTTTTTTAATTTACTACTAGTGTTTTAATTTTATCTGGGTTACTCATCTTTTTGCTTTCATACCTGTGTTTTCCTTCCCAGTTTTTCTGGTTAGTTAAGAACTGATTGGGGGCAGCGGGGGCAGGGAGAGTCTTGTGTGTGTCTGCATTGGTGTGTGTTGTAGGGATCTTAATGCCTTGTAAAACCTGGTAAGTTTGTTCATTTTTTCCAAATCTGAGACAATGTAGTGATATGAACATTGACAACAGTGTAATTAGCTTTTGTTGAAAGGTCTGTTACTGTTTTTGTGTTCCAGAATATGGGAAATTTTTTTACTGTCCTTTCTGTTGTTTTTCAATCAATATAGGCCTAAATATGGAAATTTTTTTTCCTGCTTTATAGCCTATGTAAGAAGTGATAAGATACTTTCTTATACCAGTTTTTCTGTGGGATAGATCTGTTATTTAGAGAAAGCTATTAAGAACTACATTTTTTTTATGTTGGAAAGTATTTAAATATATTCTGTTGCTGTCGAAGACTAAAAGGTGTTATAGCTGGGTATTTTCTAGTGCTGTTGTCTGGATGAAATTTGAAATACTGCCTTTGAATAGTCACTAGTCTAATGCTCCAGCTAGTGGTTTCATTCTTCCACTCGAGTATTTAATTGGCTTTGTTCACAGTTCACTATTATGGCGGTATCTTCCTTGCCTAAAATAACAAAGAAATTATATTAATCAAGCAGCTATTTAATTCTGTACTTGTATACTAATCTGCACTTTCCCCAAAAGTATAGTAGGAATGATGGCAAGTCTTAAGATGTGAACATGTTGAAATAGTAGTTCTTTTCCACATGTAGTAAGTAATAGGATCTAATTTGTTTTTTCCATTATCTTCAGCTGATCTTAAGAGAACAATTGCTGTTCTTCTGGATGACATCTTACAACGCCTTGTGAAATTGGAAAACAAAGTTGATTACATCGTTGTGAATGGCTCAGCAACAAATACCACGAATGGAACTAGCAATCAGGTGCCAGTAACTTCAAATAAACGTGTAAAACCGGCAAGCAACATTAGATAGCAAACAGGGCCACTTTGTGTTGCTACATATATGATAGGTAATATTTAAGATAAGCTTTTTATCTCTGGCTAGGGCAAAGCAGTAGTTGACTCCTAAAAGAAGCGTGAACTATTCTATTATACAATGTGCTGGATCTATGTAGGCCTAACTTATGTGCATAGGTTCTCAAAACATTATTTCATTGCCTTTGAGCAGTACTTCTGAAGTGATCTTTGTTGTCTTTAAAGTTATTTTGTTATCATGATTTGATGTAGTATGCCATTGGATAATAACAACAAATGGAAAGCAATGCGGAACTTATAGGTAGGTTTCTAAATATATTTATTTAACTATAAATATAACATATCTTTTGGATAGGTGAGCAGCATTGTAGCTTATTCATATTTTGTGGTCTGCGTTAAGCCAAGGTAACTGAGGAAAACGCATTGTTAAACAGATGTTAGAAAATGTGTATACTTACAATATTTTGTTACTCATTTACTAAAACAATGTTAAATTGAGGATAGCATTGGCGGTAATATTTTAAAATTGTGACCCAAAGAATGTCTTTATTTGCACTATCTGTCAGAATAGCTAGGGAGAATTTACTGTATATTTAAGAAAATTAATTATAATAGGAAAACATCCTAGGTAGCAACACTGTCCAGGTATATCTTTATGCCGGAGTTAGGGCAGTTAGATTATCAAAAGCAAATCATAATCTGTGATATCTTAGATGATTATTTCTTACAAAGATATTTAAGTGTATGTATTTTGTAATTGCAGATGAAATTATTTAAGTGATGGAATTAAGTTTGGGATATGTGAATACTGTTTATTTTTATTCATTGCTGTTTCTTTTTAACTTTTTAGTATGTTGCAATCTGTGATGAGTATAGCACACTATCTCCCTGAATTGCTTTTTTGATCAGGAGGAAAAGCAATGAAGGGGAAACAAGGCATCTCTGCATTTAACAGAGATACATGTACTAAGGGTGTCTTATCATGGAATATTTGAGAGCTAAGGTAGTGTTTGCCTTATGTCTAAGTTAGCCTTACAGCAAAGTGAATTGCAGTGTGGATGCACTGTATTTCAAAATGTTACTGAAGTCATATTAAATAGAAAGTGCCACTGAGCCTGTTTTTTAAAACGTACTGAATGTTTGCGGGAGGGGGGTGGGGTGGTATGTTCAGGGACTATTGCCAAGAGTGTGCTGTGAGTGGGTTTTTGAGGGGGGTGGGGGTGGTCTAATCCAATAGTAAGGAAAAAAAAAAAAAACCACACCAGTAAAACCGGAGGTGCTGGATGATATA
The DNA here is from genome assembly GCF_900496995.4 of Aquila chrysaetos chrysaetos. Lineage (NCBI taxonomy): Eukaryota > Metazoa > Chordata > Aves > Accipitriformes > Accipitridae > Aquila > Aquila chrysaetos. The sequence continues at coordinate 43,146,981 of NC_044006.1, read as the reverse complement.
CCATCCAAAGTTATGTGTTTTTTCTTTTCTTCTATTTCCCTGCTGACATTCTGGGGTGTTACAAAGGAAAAATACACTTACAACCTTAGTCGGTATCCAGATGATTTTTTTTTTTTTCTGTCACATTATGTGTAAACATGTACTCACTTCAATGCAGAAAGAGAAAAATAAATTTTCAGCTGTACTTGTAAAGACTCCTGGTTTGTTGGTTTTTTTTTTTTAACAGTCTCATCATTCTTGCTACATATGCTCTAGGTATTTCTGGATTGGCAAATTGTATGTCTCTGAGGTTTTGCAGTAGTCTATCTGGTATTCTTTGTGCTCAATCACTGAGTTTTTTTGCTCCTGAAATTCTAATGCCCTGAAACTTTCCTTTTTATGCAGGGATTTTGGAGACTGATACACTAACTTACGTGCAGTTACATACTCCTCATAGTAATGCATGGTTCCATTAGCAAATAGTTGCTTTTCTCTCCAGTTTCAGTAGTACAATGGCTCATTGGAATTATCTTTTGCTTGACAGATATATAGGGAAAACTGTGAACTACCTAAATCTTATGGCAGAAATATTCCATTCATGAATATAGTTGAAACAACTGTTTATCAAGAACCAGGTTAAAAATAGTCTAGTAGCATCCTACATCTAATTTTACATGAAACGAGCATTATTAGGGGTTGATACAGCAATATATCAGTGTCTGTGATACGTCGTGCCCCTCTTTTCATGGCCAGTCTTGTTCTGTGCTGTATCGCCATGCTGTGCCTCTGACGTGTGTTCTCCCTTCACCAACTATCTAGCACAGTACTACTTCCATGATTTCTGTGCTCCAGCAGTGCAGAGGGTGGAAGCTGCACTTCATCCTTTTTGCTGAGATGACAGCACTTTTAAGAGTGGCAAAACTGAACTTCAAGCATGTGGACTGAGGAAAAGAGGGTAAGGAAGGGATAAGAGGAGGGTCTTAACTGCCTATTCCATCCACAACAGCAGCAAGAAAACATCTGCATGTTCTACTATGCAGCTTCCTTTATAGGGTATTTTGAGGGGTGTGGCAGCCCTGCAATGGCAGGAGGTTCTGTAAAGAACCCAAGGGCTTTTGAAAAAGAAGCAAGAGAAAGCCTGCAACTCACCCCGGGTCCAAAATGTTTGATGGTATCACAGCATTTGGTTGTGTTGCCAAACATTTTTAAAATCTTTTTTAAGAGGAATATTTAAATAGTGTTTCTGCTGTGCTACAGTTTTTATGATGCAGCTATGTATTTCCCGTTTCAGATGACATCACAAATCCCCCCAAAGTGACCTGCTTCAAGTTTTGTTTAATACAGAATCTCCTTAAGGTTGGTTGGTTCTTAGGCTGGATTGGGTTTGGGTTCTTCTTCCTCCTCTTTTTCTTTGGAGGGCAGAGGAACATAAAACCTCCCTTATATAAAGAACTCCTGATTTGGGTGGTGGTGGTTATTGTTTTGGGGTTTGTTCTTTTGGTAATTTCTGAGACTTGAATTTTCCCAGCTGTAATTTGCCTCATGGGTGTTTACCAGCTGATTTTACTTGGTAATTGGTAGTATTTCTGTGCCTGTGAATGATTGTTTAATGTAGGTAGCAAAAATGTTCAAGATCCACTCCCAAACAAAAGTTCTAATGAAGAAAAATGGAAAGAAAAGAGTATATTGATTGCTGTCTAAACAGCTAGGAGCACCACAGGTCTCAATACAGCTCTCAAGTTCCACAACCAAAATAACCAGCAGGCAAACATCTTTCTTAGGGAAGATTTTCTTGATTCTCTTGTTCTTTTTGTTGCTTTCCTGTGGGGGGTTGACTCTGGCTGAATGCCAGGTGCCCACTAAAGCCATTCTATCACTCTGCCCTTCTCAGCTGGACAGGGGAGAGAAAATATAACAAAGGGCTCGTGGGTCAAGATAAGGACAGGAGAGATCACTCACCAATTACTGTCACAGGCAAAACAGACTCAACTTGGGGAAAATTAACTCAATTTATTACCAGTCAACCAGAGTAGGGTAATGAGAAAGCCACATCTCGGAACACCTTCCCTACACCCCTCCCTTCTTCCTGGGCACAACTTCACTCCCAGATTCTCTACCTACCCCCCCCAGCGGCACAGGGGGACGGGGAATGGGGTTTATGGTCAGTTCATCACATGTTGTCTCTGCTGCTTCATCCTCCTTAGGGGCAGGACTCCTCACACTCTTCTCCTGCTCCAGCGTGGGGTCCCTCCCAGGGGAGACAGTCCTCCGTGAACTTCTCCAATGTGGGTCCTTCCCACGGGCTGCAGTTCTTCACGAACTGCTCCAGCATGGGTCCCTTCCACGGCGTGCAGTCCTTCAGGAGCACACTGCTCCAGAGTGGGTCCCCCACAGGGTCACAAGTCCTGACAGAAAACCTGCTCCAGCGTGGGCTCCTCTCTCCACGGGTCCGCAGGTCCTGCCAGGAGCCTGCTCCAGCGCAGGGTTCCCACGGGGTCACAGCCTCCTTCGGGCACCCACCTGCTCTGGTGTGGGGTCCTCCATGGGCTGCAGGTGGTTATCGGCTCCACTGTGACCTTCCATGGGCTGCAGGGGGACAGCCTGACTCACCATGGTCTTCACCAGGGGCTGCAGGGGAATCTCTGCTCCGGCACCTGGAGCATCTCCTCCCCCTCCTTCTGCACTGACCTTGGTGTCTGCAGGGTTGTTTCTCTTACATGTTCTCACTCCTCTCTCCGGCTGCCATTTCTGCCTGTCCCAGCAACTTTTTTTTCCTTCTTAAAAATGTTATCACAGAGGCGCTACCACTATCGCTGATGGGCTCACCCTTGGCCGGTGTGATGGGTTGACCCTGGCTGATTGCCAGGAGCCCACCAAAGCCGTTCTATCACTCCCCCTCCTCAGCTGGACAGGGGAGAGAAAATATAACAAAGAGCTTGTGGGTCGAGATAAGGACAGGAGAGATATCACTCATCACTTACCGTCACGGGCAAAACAGACTCAACTTAGGGAAATTAACTCACTTTATTACAAATCAACCAGAGTAGGGTAATGAGAAATAAAACCGAATCTCAGAACACCTTCCCTCCACCCCTCCCTTCTTCCCGGGCACAACTTCACTCCCGGATTCTCTACCAACCCCCCCAGCGGCACAGGGGGACGGGGATGGGGTTTACGGTCAGTTCATCACACGTTGTTTTCTGCCGCTTCATCCTCCTCAGGGGGAGGACTCATCACACTCTTCCCTGCTCCAACGTGGGGTCCCACCCACGGGAGACAGTCCTCCACGAACTTCTCCAACGTGGGCCCTTCCCACGGGCTGCAGTTCTTCACGAACTGCTCCAGCATGGGTCCTTTCCACGGTGTGCAGTCCTTCAGGCACAGACTGCTCCAGCGTGGGTCCCCCACGGGCTCACAAGTCCTGCCAGAAAACCTGCTCCGTGGGCTCCTCTCTCCACAGATCCGCAGGTCCTGCCAGGAACCTGCTCCAGCGCAGGGTTCCCACGGTGTCACAGCCTCCTTCGGGAAACCCACCTGCTCCGGCGTGGGGTCCTCCACGGGCTACAGGTGGATATCTGCTCCACCGTGGACCTCCATGGACTGCAGGGGGACAGCCTGCCTCACCATGGTCTTCACCACGGGCCGCAGGGGAATCTCTGCTCCGGCGCCTGGAGCATCTCCTCCCCCTCCTTCTTCACTGACCTTGGTGTCCGCAGAGTTGTTTCTCTTACATGTTCTCACTCCTCTCTCCGGCTGCCAAATCTGCCTGTCCCAACTTTTTTTTCCTTCTTAAAAATGTTATCACAGAGGCGTTACCACTATCGCTGATTGGCTCGGCCTTGGCCGGCGGCAGGTCCATCTTAGAGCCGGCTGGTATTGGCTCTCTCTCGAACACAGGGGAAACTTCCAGCAACTTCTTACAGAAGCCACCCCTGTAACCCGCCCCGCTACCAAAACCTTGCCAGCAAAACCAATACAGCCGGTCCGTCTTGGAGCCGGCTGGCATTGGCTCTGTCAGACATGGGGGAAGCTTCCAGCAGCTTCTCACAGAAGCCACCCCTGTAACCGCCCCCCGCTACCAAATCCTTGCTTCACAAAGCCAGACCCAGTATATTCCTCATCTATATAAATAATTTTTGAATCTCACTGTAGTAACCATGATGTAATTAAGATATCCAAGCATTGTCTCACAATTGTGTGTAAAGAAGAAAAAAGTGCTGAGTGGTTCCACATTAAAGAACCTTTGGGATGAATGGATGGACAGACAGATACTCCACTGAAACACACTAAGATGGCTCTTAACAAGCTGCTTATCCACTGTTAGCATGACAGAAGTTTGTTGATCTGTTTTTAATAAAATAATTTAAAAAATACAGAAACGTGGCACAAGGATGTAGAGGTTCTTGTAATCAGTGTGGTGAAACATCAGTATCCTTTGGCATCCAGTAACATGCCTAACATATTGCACAGTTGTCTGTTTTTCCAAGTAACTGCAAAATACTTCTTTTTTATTAACACAGTCATTTAAAGAGGCTGGCTAGATAGATCTAAATTCTAATTGAAAATATTTGCTAATGCAGAGTTTTCCAAACTGCATCATGTCTGTGATGTGTGCAAGTTGCCTAAGTGACCAAGTGCCTCCTGTGGTGCAGGTGTGTATTCTGGGGGTAATCACTGCTGTTGCAGCCTTTGTGCGTGGGAATGCAGCAGCAGAGTAATTTTAGGAACCTCTACAAGAAGTCTATTTAGAAAAATGACTGCATAAAATTTAAGTTCCCAGTTCATTATGTTTTCTTAAAAATCTTTTAGAAAATACTTTCTCAAAATCTCAGTTTGTCTGGGATGATGCACATGTGCGTTTATATCTGTTTAAAAATATCATTTAGGTTATTAAAATGAGGCCCAAGTTAATGAAAAAAGCCTCCCATTACATACATTATGAAATCATATCACTTAAGCACCAGTGGCATCACATGCTACTGAATTATCTGTAAGTGATCTTAATTCCTACAAATTTCCCAACTATATTTGTCAGTACCTCCAGCAAAAACCTTTCATTATTTATTGACCCTTGCTTGCATATTCCCTGTGGCATTCATCAGCTTACTCTGTTCAGTAGATATCTATTCATGTTCTGTTTCTCTGATGGCAAACCTGAAGAGAAACATGTTGACATTTTTAAATGCCTGTAAACTAGGTTAATAATGCACAAACTAAATTTTATTGTAGCACAATATATGGTCAGGGTTAGAAGTTTATAATAAGTCAGTACTGCTTACATTTGCTTTTAAGTATTTCAGAATATTGATAACAAATGTGGAGGGAGGAAACAATTTGATGGAAACTGTTTCCATTATTCTTTACGTAACTTCAATTCTTCTCATTTTCAGAATAGCTAATTAGAGATAGTCATTAACCGAACGCATAGAGTGACTAACTGCTACTTCAAAATGATGACTTGAGGTCTAAAATATTAAACCAGTTATTTCTAAATTATTTATTCCTGCATTAATGAAGTGGCTATCTTCAATTTACGTAGGTATTTCACTGAGATGAATTTTAAAGCACATGTCAAACTCGTAAGGATTTTTAAACATTTAAAGGGTCACACATTTTATTGTTAACAGAGGGTGTTGAGAGAGACTGTCAACACCCTATGCAGCATTAAGCTGTTGCCTTTGATGTGTAGGCAGCACCTTAGGTCTCACAGAGCTGTACTGTAAGTGAGTGTCCATATGTTCAACCCACTTTGATCAGTGTTCAGAGATCTTGGGCCAGCAGCGTCCGTATGCTACATCACAGCCATAGGAGGTAAAACATGCCATCTGGATTCTGTTCCTTTTACTTACCTTGTAGCACAGCCTCTTCACAGTAGCAGAAAGCCTTCCCCCCCCCGCCCCCTGCGATTCAAAATTATTCGATAGTTTGCCATGGAAAATCTGGCTTGACTCAGTCTTTAATGAATTTTATTTTGGATGTCCATTAATAATCTCTTAGAAGGGATGGGAGACAGGAGAGGGTTTTCTGAATCCAAAATGTATTCCAATGCTCATGCTATGACAGTAAAACAATGGGTGCCTGAAATAGCTTTATTAGCTAAGAACTCAATTTCTTAATTACAAAGTCTTTCACCTTTTATATCTGTTCCCAAGTAAGTCTATGAGCACAAATTTGGATCCAAGCAGATGCTGGGGTGCTAATAAGCTGAACACTGTCTCTTTATCGCAGAAAACACTTGCTGTGATCAAATCCAGGAATAAATCCTCAATTTTTAAGATGGGAGGTAGTTACCAAACAGGTGCCCCACAAAAAATTAACTTTTCATTTCCTACTCAATACCTTCTTACTCGCTGTTCACAGGTAATCTGATACGAAAGTACAATCTAGACTAACATTTGTAGCCCTCACCAAAAGCTGCCTTATTCAGAAACGTGGCTCTGGTCTCCAAACCCGAACTGTATTTCAGAGCACTGTTTTTAACAAAGATCTTGCACAGATGAGGTCCATCAACCATGACATAGCAGCTCTGCTCATTCTGCGTGAACCAGGCTTGCCAGAGCTCTCCCCCCCGGCTTTATTGGCAGTGCTGGGATCTCTGGCACTAGTGAAATGTGCATACAGATAAGGTATCTCAAAGATCTTTGGTTCTGTGCAGTTCCTGTGCAGCAGCGTGTTGTTCCTCAGTACATTCAAATTCCCTGCCTGCAGAGCTTCTTGTCCTGCTTTCAAGCTCTCCTTCCCCCCATCTGTTTCTTTTTTGAAGTTCTGGTCACAGGAGGAATTTTCTTTTCCCTGGAGAAACAATCCTGACTTCTTTGTGTGGTTTTATTTTCCTCTGCTAGTTTACTTGAAGATGTATTGACTGCAGTGATGACTTGCGCCCCTATCTTTTCTGCCTTTAGGAGGGACTGGTTTGTGTTCAGATCTCAGTGTGACAGAACACGTGTGTTGTACTGCAGTGCTGGCTGCTCTGGTGAAATTTCTTATACATGTGGCATAGCCACAGGACAAATGCCCAGACCATATGCTCCATCACCTTATTTAGATACTGGTGGCAACCTGAGAGTCTCCCTGCTGTGTCATCCCTCTTCGGGGGACGTTTTGGCAAAATGCTGTCTTGGTCTTTGTGACATCTCTCTTCACCTTCCGCTTTGTTGCTGGTGGCTTGCCCAGTGCAAAACAATCTGGAGATTTCCCTGAATTGCTGTACCTTTTTTGATAGGCACCTGTCATGTTATTGTATGGAAAAAAGCCTACCCTCTTGGGTCTCATTTTGACAGTCTGAGGGCTCGTAGCTTACGCTACCATGCAGAGCACAGTTTAAATACCAATTTCCTAAAGCTCAGGTAAGAAAAACATACATCTTTTGCTCACCTGTTCAGTCATGATGTGACCAGTATGTTTCTATCAAGTGGAAGCGGTCAATTTACACAGTGCGGTATCAGATAGCAGCCCGTGGTCTATTTTGATGATCTTAAAGGTCTTTTCCAACCTAAATGGTTCTACGGTTCTATTTACCGCAGCCTGCAAACACGTTGGAGGAGTTGTTTCAACATGGTGGCGTCGTTTGTGGCACATGGAGAGGAACTGGCAATTGCAGGTTGCCAGTCTAAGAGCCATCTTTGGTTATGAGCATTTCCCAAAGCTGGTCTCCTTTTGTCTTGAACTACGAACAAAGCATGTAATTTATAATGGAACATGTATTTTATAATGGAGCATGTCTTGTATTTTATAACGGAAGAGTGCCAGGGAACGAGCGACCGACCACGACCACCCCTCACCTGCGCGCCAGAAACGCGGTGGTCCAAGGTGAGGCCTGAACGGTGGCGGCAGCTCGGGGCAGGGGCGGGCGCCAGGAGGCCTGGGGGTGGCCAGGCTTTGCTGGGTGGCTGGCGCTGCGGGTGGGTGGCTGTGCCGGTGCCCCTTCTGCGGCACCGCACCTGCGCGTACCGCTGCGTGCCCCCAGCGCGTCCCCTCCGACTCTGACAGCAGGGGGCGAGGGGTGACCGCCCCCCCCGCCCCGCGGAGGCTGTGTAAGCACCCACGCGTGCCCTGGCCGCGGGCTTTGCCGCGCCCATACACGCTGGCACAGACCTCGTCCTCACAGGCACGTTCCTCCGCCGCCGCCGCCGCCTGCCCGCCGTTCGGCTGCGGTACGTGCCGCTCGGCGCGCTCCACCTGCCGCGGGCCTGCAGCCGCCCCGCCCGTCTCTCGCCCTCCTCTCTCCGCGCCCAGCGCTCCAGCCGGCGGCCCAACGGCGGCGGGGCCCGGGCATGGAGCGGCTGCAGGTGGAGGCGGCCGCCCTGGAGGAGTACGCGGAGTACCGGCGGTGAGGGGAGGGCCGGGCCGCGCCCGCTGTCGCTGGGGAGGGGAGAGGGGCGGTGCGGCGGGAGGGAGGCGGGGGGGAGGCCGCGGGGGCGGGAGGCCGGCGGCAGCGGTTTTACCTCCCCTGCGGCCTGCCCGCGGCTCGGGGTTTCCCCTGAGGAGATAGGTCCTCGCAGCCCGGGCGGTCCCGCCGTCCTGAGGCCGCCTCTTCGGGGTCTGCGGCGGCTTCGTTGTGTCACCACGTCCCCTCCCAACCCTTCCCCCGCCATTTATCGGCGAAAGGGGACGTGCCCTGACTGACTCCGCGAAGGTGCCCGAGAGCGGCTCTGCGGAGAAGGAGCATCTCCCTGCCCTGAAGCGGCGGCGGTGACGAACGAGGCAGGCCTCAGGGCCGGGAGGCCTGCACGCCTCGCCGGTGTGAAGGCACGTTGTAGGCGCTGGCTGCCCGCAAGGGAAGTAACGCATCGCTTTCTGACGTCCAGGCTGTGCACCAGCCTGCCCGGCCGTGCGTCTGTGCGGCGTGGTGTGAGAGGGTAATCTGCCAATGGCACCGCTCTTCCAGGAAACACGGGCTTTCACGCGTCGTGAATTAAGTTTTGCAGCGTATGGACGCCTGCCCTCTAACTCCTACGTGTGTTTGCTAATCTCATCAGCGCTCCTCTTGAAGAGTGGATCTTGAGCAAAAATAAACACGAACTGGGTCGTTAACGCTGAAATGTGGTCTTAATTTAGCCTAGGAAAACCTTGACTAAAACACCAGATGTAGGCGTGGTGGTCTTTCTTACATAGGTAGTTATGCACTGATTCAGTGGGTGTCAGCTGGATTGACATGCAAATGACAGTGATGTGTTGACACGTTATTCTGGTGCTGTACATTATCGGCAATGTACAAATCCACAGAATATTTGACAAAGAATCTCTCATTCGGTATGTTTTAGCACACCCTAAACAATAACTGAACAATACTGTTATTAACAACAGTAACAATAACTGAAATATTTACGGACATTAATAAACTAACCTTCAGCATAGGTAAGTGCTACAATTAAGTCTAAATTGTATTTTACGGATTTTACTTACTGTCTTCAGCTGTCTCCATAAATGTAGAATCTGGATGCTGCTCCAGAGTTCCCGCTCTTCAGTGGCCTTGAATTTGAACGTAGTGATAGCTTAAACAAATGGGCCTGTCTGCGGTGTGGGATACAGCTGTGATCAACATTATGTGCAGAAACTAGCATAGACTTCTTGCAAAGTAGAAGACTGCTTGGATGTGTTGTTTGTTACTTTGACAGCAGTGCGGTTACCTGCTTGCAGTTGAATAATCTTCCTCAGACTAGGATAAGGTTTGATAACCTGATACAAGTCTGCAGTAAGGTTAGGTGTAGATGGGTGAAGTGGCTTGCCAGAGGTCATTCAAGAAGCCTGAGGCAGAGCTGGCTGGTTACACAACCCTTGATGCCCATTGCTTTTTCTGCCGTATGAAAAGGGGTTTGGTAGTTGGCTTTACTTTTTCCTTCTCTCTTACAATGCTGGTTTTCAGTCTGTCAGAGCAAATTTTTCAAAAGATCATTATTCACAAAATTTCTCTAAAGATCAGCTATAATTCTGCTAATTGTGTATCACTAGAACAGTATAATGAAAGATAAGATTTTGCATTTACAGCAAAAGTGTTGGTATATATTATTTGAAAAAATATCTCGAGAAACCTACTTTTATTGTCTTCCATGTTCCTATGGGGTTTTTTTATGACATGCTTATAGAATTGTAGGTGATGACGATGGAGGAAAGCTCTTTACCCCTGAGGAATATGAGGAGTACAAAAGAAAAGTATTACCAATTCGGTTACAGAACAGGTTGTATGTGAGCTGGAGATCACCAACTGGCATGGACTGTAAGCTTGTGGGACCAGAGACACTGTGCTTTTGTACTCACCGGTAGGTATCTTTTCTTTTTTTGCACTGTTGTATTTTTTAAAATGAGGAAAACGTAAAATGTTTTCAGATACATTACAGTACAGTATAGGCAAGTTAATTTAAGGTCTAAGGGTTGAGAAAATCAGGTTTTAAATCATAAGAACTGTTCTTAAATCTAAATCTCAATACATTTTTTTGAGACCAAAATGATTTTGTAGTCTTCAATAAATTCAGCTTTAAGACATGAGTTATTGTAGATCAGATTGATTCTGATAGTGCTGTCAAAATGAAACATAAGGATCTGTGATATTTACGTAATGAATAGATGTAAAAGCACCTGATATTATGAATTTAATTGAAAATTAACAATTAACAGTAATTAATATAAAGATATTTCAAAACAGAACTTGTAAGATAAATAATAAGCCTTTCAGTTAGTTTTCTGTTAATACTAACAAAGTTATAAAAGTTATTATTTTTGCCTGTTTTAGGTATAAGCAACACAAAACGGACTATGAAGTGATTCCCAAAGAGCGTCCTATTTGTGTGCCTTGTAGAGTGAGCCGTTGTCAGTGCCAGTCCTATCACTATGTCCCTCTAAATGGCACACAGCCCATCCGTTGTAGATGCAAACACTTTGCTGATCAGCACAGTGCAGCACCTGGATTTTCATGTAACTCTTGTAAGTTGCTGATGGTCTTGCAGCATTCTTTGCTAGGAAACTTAACAGGAACAGTACGTTAGGGATCTGTATTCTGCCCAGAGTATTAGGTACGTGCTGCACTTGTCACTGATGCATATTTTGGTCCTTGCAGAAGGATGGGAAATGGGAAGGAAGACATCGCCTTTTGCACAGGAGGGTTTAGAACAACAACCTTAGGTTCCCCAAGTTCTGTGAAGGAGAGTAAGTTTCTGAATGATTCGGTTAGGTGCATATGGAGACAGCTGCCTAAAGTTAGGCAGTATGAAAGCACCCCATTTGCAGTTTGTCATTTCCACTGCTGCATGCACATGACTTTTCTACTTGAACTTGGTAGTTTGAGAGAGGGAAGTGTTGATCTCTGTTCCTCTATTGCCTGGTTGAATATAATGTTAATGTATTTTTATATCTTTTCTCACTCAATAAGAAGTAGTGCTCTGTTCCCGAATAGTTAGCACTCTAACAAAGCAGTTCCCGAGCATACAGATTGTGGGTCCAGAAATGCAAATGGGAATGGAGTTTCAAGCAAAAGGTTTGAGAAGGCATTAAGAGGAAGCTTTGTGCTTCAGTTGTTTGAGGTTATTGTAATGAAACAGCAGGAATTATTAACCATAAAAACTAAATAATGCATAAAGATGTTTTAGTTTGAAACCTCAAATTAAGTAAGCTGAAGCTTTTTTTGTACTGTCAATAAATTTCTTTCATGAAGTCCGTGTAATTTGTACAGGAAAAATCATAAACAGCTTTTGCTGGATGAGAATCATATCCCACAGAATAAAACATGAAATAGTTATATGATAGTCTTTCAAGAATTTGCTCTAAGTAATATGAAAGTCTTAAATGTGCAATTGGATGATTCAGACTGAATCCTTAGAACACAGTGTTTTTAATAATCATTTACCTTATGCACGTCTTCTAGTGTTTCTCAAAAATACCTGACACTTCTGATGGCTTCAAAGATTACACAGAGAAGTGCCAAGACTTGCTTCTATTTTGGACTTTGTTGTTTTAATGTACTGGTATTAGTCTAGCCCGGTGCTGTATAGATCTAATGTGATAGATAAATTGGAGATGTACTCTCTTTATAATTGAAAAAATACTGCTGTTGCACTTTATATATTTTATATACTTTATTCTGTATCCAGAGTAAGAGCTCTGTTATTGAGGAGTGCCCAAAATTATATGAAAAAGCCTCTAACATTTCCAAGAAAGTGATCCTTCTACATATTACACAAGACTTAAAAAAATTCTTTCTTGGTGCTCGGCAAAATGAACTCTTAATGCGAGTTGGAAGCAGGGTAATTTGTATAATGAAATATTTGCAAAATCAGTTCCTCAATTTCTTCTTCACATCATTGCTCCAGCAGGGCTTTGATGACAGTCTTAGCTGTAGCTTAGGCAGATATATCACTTCACTTCAGTCTGTGTTTCTGAATGTCACATGTCATTTGTATAACTATTTCAGTTACATCCTGTGGCTATGTAAGCTTAAAAAAACCCTGAAAGTCAGTCTAATGGTACTCTTACATAGAACCTATTTTGCTGTTGCCACAGCCTCTGTTTACTACCCAGATAATTTTGCTAGTTTTAAGAGACATTTAAATTGTGATTTGTGTCATAAATTGAGATTCTAAGTTTTCTGGCCGTGCAACATTGGCACATGCTGTACACCTTTGGAGGTAATACTGCCAAAATTCTGGCAGGTTGTCTTCTTTACCCACTGACAGAATTTCTTTTCTTTTTTATTTTTTGTCAGGGGAGGGATAGAGAAGGGTGTTAGTATTGGAAATGGACACAAGTTGCAACACAGGAAATCCAGTTAGATATTAGGAAAGAGATGTCTGCTCCAGAAGACCAACATTGGTCTGGGCTGCTCAGAGAGGTGGAATCTCCATCCTCAGAGGTACTCAAAACTTGACTGAATGAGTCCCTGAGACTGGACGACCCCTATGATCTAATCCCCACCTTCATCCTTTCTCCTGTTCTATACAGCATTTTCGTACCATGATGAAAAGAGGCTGTAAAAGGTTTCAGCAAAGATAGCTGATTGCTTTGCCTAAAATCACGTACGTGTTTCCAAATAGAAAGTATAGCTGGATGCTTTTGTAGTGAAGGAACTCTAGTTTTTGATGAGATCAGTTTAGGAAAACACCATTTTGGCTGCAGTAAAGTATAAATTCCATTATAATTTCACTCATTACACTTATTTATTTGTTAATTAGGTTCCAAGTGTTTGGGCTTTCATAGTTGCTTTACCTGTGCATGTGGTCAGCCAACATATGCTCATGAAACAGTCGTGGAAACTAAACAAGAGCGCTTAGCCCAAGGAAAGCCTGTGGGGCAGGATGTTCCTTATGCTGCTATGGGAGGACTGACTGGTTTTAGTTCACTAGCAGAAGGCTACATGAGACTCGATGACAGTGGAATAGGTAAGTGCAGCTGACCTGAGATGAAACTTAATTCTCCAACTAAGTAGTTTTGAAAAGTAGTAATTCAACATAGATTTTCAAAGTTCGAAGGCAAAGTGGATCAATAGGAGTAAGAGTTAAGACAGATTTTTTTTTTTCCAGCAGTCCTTAGGTGTGAAGAGACCACTATGACCATCTTGTCCAACTTCCTGTAGTGAACTGATAAAAAACCCTCTTTATCAACAATTATGGTGTTCAGCCCAGTAGCTTCTGGCTGAAGTGGAGCATATATTTTAGAAAGGACTCTGTAACTTCTGTTTTTCTCTTAATAATTCCATGTTATATTTATGTTAATCCTTTAGCCTAATACTGCCCAGGTGTTTCTTGGTTATACAGTTACAGTTGTTTTTTTTTTTCCCCAAGCTCAAAGGTTAATAGCTGTTCAGCATAAAATAACCAAGAGTCATTTGTAGAACTTTATTTTTGACAGGCACGTTAGTTGGCCTTGATACCTCTGTTGCTCTGTGATTTTGTGTCATTTAGTAATGGACACATTTTGTCCTGAAATACTGTTTTATTTATTATTGCCATGTACTCATTATTTCTTTTTTAAATTCTGATCTGGTTTCCTAGATTTGTGTGAAGTTTAGGAACTATAGCATAGCTGTAGTAATTAAAGAAACAAAGCTTTCATTTCTTTTGAAGCCAGCTGTAATGCTTTTGTTAACTTGAGTTTATGGCATCTGCACTGAGTATAGTAGATATGAATCTGTAGCCTTGTTTTGACCCCGTCTTGTATGTTCTTAATATATCTCCTGAAGTTAATTTTTGTTTTCATTCAACTTATTTTATAACAGGGACTCCTCCTGCTGAACTTGCAGAATCCCTTGTTACCAGCATGGATCATCCATTTCTAAAAGCATTTGAGGGACCTTCTAGTTCTGCTCAAACCATCTCACAGATAGCAGGTGCGATATTAGTAGGATAATACTGTTTTACAAGAAGTATTTAATATAAAATTAATTGGTTTTATGGATGAGTTGAAGGATGCTTAGGGCTAAAATCAAAGTTAAAAATTTAAATGAGTGTTGAAGCCTTGTTATGTGAAAAGTTACTACACCATTCATGTGCTTGAAGTGCTTAGAGTAACTGTCTTGTTAATTTTGCTCATGATGTGCTTTTTAACTTTAATGATTTTTTTTTAGCATGTCATATCTTCCCTATTAATGTTGTCACTTATTCATTGGATCAGTTATTCTAATTTTTAATTCCTACTACAAGCTCATCATATCTGAATGGATCATATGTATTCAGCACAATCCTGTGAAACTGCCTTCTGCCAGAAAGTCTTTTCTGCATGGAATCAGTTATGCTTATTTTATGTCCCTTATTTAGTATGAGAATTTAGCAATTAATATAACTGTTGAACTCCTCCAAGACTGTAATAGCTGCTAGCCTACGCTAAAGGGCTTACTCTTTGGTCCCAATTGCTGGGGTTTGTTACTTGCCTATAAAGGTGAGTTCTCACTTTGAATGTGTTTTGCCAAATGTAAAATATAACTAATAGAATAGCAAGTATCATTAATGAAAAAAGTTTTGGGGTTTGTTTGTTTGTTGTTTGTTGTTTGGTTTTGGTTTTGGTTTTTTTTCAGGTGGTTCTAGTGCCACAAGGCAAGTTTCTCATGGAAAGCATTCAGAAGATGATGACATGGCTTACTTTGAAAAACGTTACCAAGAACGGGCAAGTTACTACATTTATTGCTTAATTCAAATATATTTTCACAAGAGGATGTCTAAAAAAGATAAATGTATGATTTAAGTGGCATATAAATGCAGTACATAATTTGTTCTCTTCCTGAGAAAACACTAGCTTCTTAAAGTTTTAAATACAATTATGAGCTATTGCAGGATTTCAGAGGTTAGTCATGATGGTATTTGTCTTAACTGGACAGATTTTTATTGAGGTAACTCTCCATTACAGAACAACAAAATATTTTACGATGTGACAAAAAGACACAACAAAGCAGACTTACAGAAAAGTTCCCTGTGACATTTAGGAATGTGTTTGCTACCTCATTTGTAAAACTTCATGATGTTCTTTTCCTTACGAATGTCTGTGTAGTTGGGCTAAATCTGGTGTGTCGTTCTTATATGACCTGAATCACCCCCTTAGAGGTGCCTCCTCCACCCCACTGACTATCTTAAATTTAAATGCCCTGTGGTGTACGTTACTTAGATGCTTAAATACTTATTCTTTCCCCACATTAGCTCCTTAGCTCCACCATCTCAGCTGGGAGTATGTCTTGACTGTTCATGAATTCTTTTGTAAGGCAATGTTGCATAATTAACTTTTAAAATCTTAACTGCTGTTATGCTTGCTGCTTGCAACAAGGTGTTTGTTAATGAGAAAGTTGTTCTAGCTTTGTGAAATTTTAAATCATTTTCTTTATTATGGAAATCATCACAAAATATGGTAAGATGTTACAAATACAGTATCAGTTTATAGGAGAAAATATGCTACTATCAAATCCAAATTGCTGCGTTTCTTGCCTCCCCCCCCCCCCCCCCCCGATTTTATTTTCTTTGCAAAATGTAGTAGGAATTTCAGATACAAACCTCAAGCCTCCAAATAGGGAAGAATATTTTAAAATTAGTTTCTGTGTAGACCAACAACAGGATTGCTTAGCAGTGAGTTAATTTGTAGACATCCAAATCAGGACTGGGGCTTTGCTTCCTTTTGACACTATTTTATGAGGGAAAAAAAGCATGTTAAAAATACTATTTTATTTTTCCTTGCATTTTTGATAGCAATGTGATTATCTTATGTTACATGAGATGCAAAACTCCATGCATCCCTTTTATGTAATTGCTCTAAATAGAATTTCATTCACTAATGTAACAATACTTGAGAACAAGCGTTGCTTCTAAAAACAACAGATATATTTGTTTGGATTAATAGTCTTACTACAAAATGGCAGATTTAAATGTATGTGTGTTGGTAAATCATACCATGCTGTAAGAGCCTACTGTGTAAAAAAATCTTAGGAGAGGAAGATGTGACCTTGTGGGTCAGTGAGGAGACGGTGAGGTGGAGGTTTAGCATCTACTTCAGCAACAAACTTCCTATGTGATTTTGTGCATGTTGGTTAGTCTAACTGTGTATGTTACTCGTCTGTAATAAAACTTCTTTACCTTTCATTGACATAAAGATAAACCCATGAACACTTGTGAGGCACTTTGGACTTGAGGGATACATAAATACCTAGATTGCCATTATCAGAGATAAAGGCAGCGCTGGTTTGAATAGGGGAGGAGCTGCAGAGCTATGGAAATGCTCTTTTGTCCTGTGATGCAAAAGTAAGCGATACTAGGTTGGGCTAGTAATGATCTGTAGCTTGCTCCACCGCATCTATCACTCTGGTGAATTTGTGAGTGGATGTAGAGATTTAATCCTGCATTGCTAGCCGACTTGCAAATTAATTCTTGAACCACTGTTGGTGTCTGTCTTTGTTACAGCTGAAAAAGGAGAAGGCTGCTAAACGGAAAGAAAAAAGTCCAGTGCCATCAAAGAAGCCAGGAGATTAATAAATACTTATTATATGGCACAGTGTTAATCATTGTATTGAAGAGTATTTTTCGCTGTCCCTACCTGCACGCTTGTATTTCTTCATTTCTTTATTCTGCTGTTTTGTTCTATTGCTGAAATTAAATTTTTAATTATCTTGTTGTAATAAAAATTGGTACTTTAATCAATGCATTTGTAATCTTCATAATTGTTACATAGATATTCCTTTGAGGATGGAAAATCATATTTAGTGATTTACAGAACTGTTATTTAAGATCTGAGAGAATAACCATGTTTTTAAGTATTTCATTGTAGTAGGGCAAAGAAAATACATGTCTTACAGTCCTGTGACGCATGCACTTTATTTGTAGAGTCCTTAGGACTCATCTTGTTCATGGATTTTTACTTGGTGGGATTCGTTTTGTTAATATTGACATTTTAATGTTTCCTTCAAATCTTTTTTTTTTCTTTCTGTTGGTTTCATTGCCTTTACATAAAATTCAAACATACCCTTCTCTCACGCTTCTCTAGTCTCTGTTCTTGCCAAAGTATAAATATTTTTTTATATGTGAAGTTCTGTACGCCTGTAAACCCATTTCCACACATCCTTACTAGCTACTTGAACGGATCCTGCTTGTATACTTTATCCCAGATTTCTCTGTCTGATACTGTCCATAACAATGATTCTATTACACTAAACTTCTGAAAACATTAAGTGGAAATGGATATGCTATTTATTGCATGTAAACAAATAATTGTATGGTTTTATTATCAATTTATTTATCCAACAGATACTCTTTCATCATGTCTAATCCAACACACAGACTTCCTCAAGAAGGGAGATGTGCTTTTGTATTCTTTGTCCATATTCACAGCTGTGGCAGCATATGTTGTGTTAAAGGTGGAGGACAGGAAAATTTAAAATTCGGTAACTTTGTGTGGTGGTTTAAATCTGCGAAGCAGCACAGCAAGAACTTGGTACAGAATAACTGGTGGAGGCTGCAGTTTAGGAGGCAAAAGCAGAGCCTGAGCTAACTTTGTTAGTCTCCTTTGAAAACAGAGAGGTGTAAGTCAGTTTGTGCTTAAAAATACTTGAAGATGTCTGGGATTGAAGACTTTTCAGGTGGTATGCGTGTACTGAGACGTTATAGCAAGAGTTGGCAGAAGCTTACAAAGCTCTGATTCCCATCAGAGAGAATGCCTCTATGTGCCTGATTGGCAGAGGAAAAGAGGTGAGGTTGAAGGCATTTGGTGCAGGGCAACTTGCTTTTTTGTTCAGATATCAGGTGTGGAAAGAGAGTTCTTGGGATTGCATGCAGGTCGTACAGTGACTGATGGAGATGGCTGGAATCCAAGTGAGAAGGGAATGGAAGGCTCAGCTGCCCAAATTCAAAAATTAAAAAAGGCCATTTACCTTAACTCTGACCTATGCTGCCATTACTACAGATGCCAATCAGAGAGGTTAATCTGTTACTTTAATTTAAAGGTGTAATATATCAAACTGTTAATGAATATTTTAAAATAACCTTTACCTTTAAATTCTACACCACTACATACTGCTTTAACTTAATAAATAAAAATATTAATTGGAGCTCCCTCTTCTGGTCCTAATAAGCAATCATTTCTACAGATTCTCTACTTGATCTTAGAAGTAAATGGGGATTTCACAATAGAATTACAAGAAAAAAAACAAATGTAAATAACATTGGTAAAAAAAAGGTAAATAAGAATATAGAAAAAATATTTTAATTTCAGTCTTCAGAGACATTATTGCAAGCTTAATAGCGGAAGTTTATTCTACTTTCATATTTATCTGTGTGGCTATACCCATTCGGGAATGCAGTTCCAGAAATGTATGTGTGTATTTCAGAGACGAGGTTTCTCACTGTCGTGGTTTAACCCCAGCCAGCAACTAAGCACCATGCAGCTCACTCACTCCCCTCCCCCACCAGTGGGATGGGGGCAAGAATCGAAAGGAAAAAGGTAAAACTTGTGGGTTGAGATAAGAACAGTTTAATAGAAAAGGAAGGAAGAAACTAATAATGATAATAATAACAATAATAAAATGACAATACTAATAAAAGGATTGGAATATACAAAACAAGTGATGCACAATGCAATTGCTCACCACTCGCCGACCAATGCCCAGTTGGTTGCTGAGCAGTGATCTTCCCCAGTCCCACTCCCCTCTGTTTATGTACTGGACATGATGTCACATGGTATGGAATACCCCTTTGGCCAGTTTGGGTCAGCTGTCCTGGCTGTGTCCCCTCCCAACTCCTTGTGCCCCTCCAGCCTTCTTGCTGGCTGGGCATCAGAAGCTGAAAAATCCTTGACTTAGACTAAACGCTACTTAGCAACAACTGAAAACATCAGTGCATTACCAACTTTCTTCTCATACTGAACCCAAAACATAGCACTGTACCAGCTACTAGAAAGAAAATTAACTCTATCCCAGCCAAAACCAGGACACTCACAGCAAAATATTGTTATAGACAGAGGTTTTAATAGTTACAAAAAGCTTGTATTTATACTGATAACATAACTTTTTGCTTTTAGGAAATAATGTATTGTGCTTTTATTGACATTTTGAGTTAAAAATACTTGGCAGTTTTAAGTGTTTGCCAAATTCAGTATTACTAAATTGTACTTTGATCATCATGAACTGGTTTTATCAAAGTCAATTTTAAAAAATTTTATTCTGTGCTTAAACTTATTTAACTTTTCCACTTAAATGATATGAAAAAGTTATTACATTTATGTCATGATTTTCTTTTTAGTTGGAAAACAGATGGGATCCTAAAAATACTAACTGCATTAAATACTACTTAGGAGTTCTGACCACTATTTGCCTGTGTTGATGATGTCAAAGTAAAAGAAACCTACTTTCCTTACTAGAAGGCATACTTTTGACTTCTTGATATTCATGTAGTACTGTTTTGCAGAATTTTTATTCACACCTACACATGAAAAACCAGGTACAATATATCTCATAATGTTGCTGGCTGTGAAAACTGGACACTGATGTTATGTCTTAAGTGAAATTTGTACTTAACTGGAATTACTCTTGTTTTTACCCTAAAAAAAAAATAATCATCATTTTGTAGGATCAAAATTGCAACCTCCAATTTTATTGAGAAATCTCTTTATACTTCTATTAAAAAAGAAATTTTTTTTTAACGGTAAAAGCAGAGACCAAATGCTACTATATTTGCCATTAACAGTGGTCATTAAATAAAGACCTCAGTTTAAGGAGTACTTGTCAATAATTTGTTTTCCTGAGAGCAGTCGTGAACTTTGAACATAATATCATGGGACAGATAAGTTATCGGTTCATCTGTATGATTTATTTGTGGGCGTATACCTGTCGTTCAGCTAGATGTATTAACCGTTTCTGACTCTAATCCAAGGAATCCAGCGTGGGGGAAATGGTTTGTTGTCATACACACGAGTGCTCTAAGCTGTTAAAGCTTAATTGCGTAGGTCTTAGGCAATGCTTAAGCACGTCTTATTTTTTAAATAGCTGGCTTTTGAATCAATATTTTGCCATTATTGTAACAGTCCTGGAGTGTAGAACAGCATTTTTTTTCACTAGTTTTAATCATTCTATGAAAAGGCTTAGGTGTACCTTGGCCATTTATGGTAGTAGAGACTGGTCAGCAATCCTAAGTGGAGGGCAAGGGGCTCCTTCCTGTTCTGTGCTGCTCTGATACTAAATATAAAACGCATCTGTCTGTCTCAGGTTTGGGAGGAAGGGGAATGTGATGTGTGAATTCACAGCCAGTAACAGCATCTGTGCGGAATTACTTTGTCAAGTTGTCAGTGTCTTTACAACATGTTGTGCATATTAAATGGTTTCCAGGTCTCGCGTCTGTGTGTCCCTGGAGCCTCTAGCTGTAGTTTTGTTGTAGCCAGGCAGCCTAAGAAAAGAGACAACTTTGCAGGCAGCGATAGTATTTCTTCTTAGCACAAATACAATTGAAAACATCAACAAAGGTTTTCCAGTCTAAAAGACCTTGCACAGGTGTACCTGTTTGGGTTTCTTTTTTTTTTTTTTTTGTAACAGAAGATACTACTTTTGTCTAGAAGCCTACTCTTGCTTTGGAGCCCTTAGCATTTGTCTTCTGGTAGAGTGAATCGTTATCGGCTGTAGACTGGTTTTAGCTCTGATTTTACACTCGCTGTGCCGGTCGGCCCTGGCTGGGCACTGAGCCCACGTCCTCATTCGGTCACCTCGCTAGGGAAAGCCCCGGACTCCACCGTGATGTGTCGCCTGCGTGGTGCTGGCAACCCGTACCTCGCTAATGGCTTCGTCCATTTTCATTCTCGTATTAGAACAGGAAAACTGCCAGACACTGTATGCGAAACCCAGGGACGAGCACCGACGCGTCGGACAAGGGCAGTCGGAGGAACACGAGCGAAGGGAGCAGGGAGGCCTGCGGAGAGGGCCTCGTCCGCGCAGGAGCCTCCCTGCTGCTGCTGCTTCCTTCGTGCCTCGGATGCAGGGCCGGCACGCACCCATCGCCGCCCTTTTGTGCGCTGAGGGACGCATCGGGGCACGCAGTCACGGAGTTGCAGGCAAAGCCTGGTGCCTACGAGCTCTGGAGAGCATCCGCGGCCCCTGCGCCGGGTGGGCTGGCTGGGGCTGAGGCTGAGGCGAGGGCTTGCCGGCGGGCGGGCGCAGGCAGGGCGCACCTCCCGAGGGCCGCCACCGAGGGAGGGGAGGCACCGCGCGGGCGGGGGCCGCGCTGAAGAACCCGCCGGGGCCGGGCCGGGCCGGGCCGGCGGCCGCATGCGCAGGGCCGGCGGCGGGCGTTGAGGGGCGGCGGCGGGAGCACGTGCTGTCCGCGGCGGGGCCCGTTCCCCTCCGAGCGGGGCCGGCTGCCTCAGGTCGCGCCGCGGCCGCTCCGTGGCGGGGAGGCCGGCGCCCGTCCCTCGCTGCCGGGGGTCCCCATGGGCGCGGGGCTGCGCGGTGAGGAGGGGACCCTGCTCTGCTGGCGGGAAGTCGCGGCCGTGCCAGCCTTACGGCGCGTCTTCGCGTAAAAAAGCGTTTTTCGCTCGAGAAACGGGTGCCTCTCCGTTGGCGGGGAGAAGGGCTGAGGAGAAGCGTGGGGGTGAGGCGGTAGGAGGGCTGGAGCCCACGAAGCAGCGAACCTGTCTCGTCGTGTTCGGGGCGGGGAGAAGTCGCGTGGGCCTGCGAGGCGGGTGTGTGTGCCTCCCTGTGCCACGGGCCTCTGGAAGAAAACCGTAATTTCTCCTTTAACTGTAGATATCTTGTAATGTTTCAGAATCTGTTGTCATGGATGGAGACGCAGACTATGGCAAAGGTAACGCGAGGTGGTTTAACAAAAAAATAATGACCACACAACCCATAATCTTAATTTAAATCGCATCTGAGAATGATTTAAATCTTTTTTTCTTTTCTTTCCCCTCAAGTTGAAGATGTTGTGGGCTGCCACGTTGAAGATGCTGTAACATTTTGGGCACAGGTGAATTCAGAGAACTATTTGATTTTAACTGAGATGTTTAATCTTTTCCTCCCCCCCACACCCAGATTTCTGTAGAAGTAATAATAAATGATAGCATTTGATGTTGGGGGAAAAACAGTTAATTTGGATTCAGAATTGCAAGTATTATTGTTCCCTTTTAAACTGAAATCAGTTATTCTTTTCTGAAATGTCAAAAAGAATTGTTTATCCATCCATCCATTTGAATTGTAGTTGGGTTTTCTTGAATATTTGGTAGGCCAAAAAAAAAAAATTAGGCTTAAAATATTTGCTGTTTACTGAAGAATACTGTAGAAGGCAGGTGGAGCCCTGCAGGGGCAGGATCCCCTACTCGTAACAGCTGAGCATTTGGGGCAGTTTTAATGAAGCTTGACATGGAGATGGTTCAAAGATGCTAGGTCCTTTAAAGTTTTGTGTAGATGGGCAGGAGGATGTTGGACAGGAGGACTGAGGAAAAGTAAAAAAACAAAACAATGAATAGTTTTCACTAATGTGGGGGGTGCAGCAGCGGGAGGGGAAAATCAGGAGTACCAAAGCTTGCCTTTTCTGTTTGGTCTGTGGGCTAATTGGTGTGTGCGTATTAGTCAACGCGTGTGTAGTTTTGAGCCAGTTGGAGGTGGTAATGCTGGTTGTTATGTCCCTAATAGGAATCTGGGGAGGGGGACCAAACTTTACTCATTCTGTTCATGGAATAGCTTCTTCTGATAAAGGGATTTTAAGATGTAATAGTCATAGGTAATTCTTCTTTATATTCTTACCCTGGCATTCTGAGACTCAGTCACAGTGTTTTGTTTAATATTGTAAGGTACAAAAGTTAGGAGTGTACTTCTAAGGTTAACAAAATGTTTAGTTGCACTAGTGTTTTCTTTCCTGCTCTAAGTTCTGGATCCTTTCCTTTGAATTGCGAGTAGAATGTTGTCTAATAAATGCTGTGTTACTGGAATTGACCCATTCTTACAGTGGTTCAGATACCAAGTTGTAACTGGAAGGACACTGCTTCTCTCAGCCAAACCAAAACCCAAGTCTTGCATGTAAAGAGAGCGAGGGGTATGCCAGAGCTGTTGTCTCCTTGTATTAAGGAGAGAAAGAAAAAGAACACCAAATACATACTAAAATTTGTGAGGATGTATTGATAAGTAAGATCTGCATACTGATTGCAGAAGCTGGTAATTAAACTGTTAGAAACGTTAGTTGCGAACTGTTTCTCTGGGGTACCTTACCTGCCCCTGATCCATTTCATTAATTTTTGGAAGAAAATGAGAGCAGCTTACCAATGCAACTAAAATCATGAAGATTGAAAGCTTAAGGTGGGGCGTTACTTGCCTCAATAGCAGTGCAACTGTTTTGATTTAATTTTTGGCTGTTAAAAGCCATCAAGTATCTATTAAAACTGACAGTTAATAACTCATACCCTCTCTCCACACTTAGGATGTCAGTAGATGCAATGACCTCTTGAAATTAAGTTGTGCGCTGGCAGAAGCTTGTCCTCGGGCTAATGCAGTTTTTGGCACACCTGATTTTAGTAAGGTAAGTAGGTCGTGTGTATGTGGAGTTTGTTTTTCACCTAGATGTAAAAGCCTTAATTCTGTGCAACCATTTTCTTAGGTATTTTCTCGATCTTTGATTATGCTGTGGGTTATATTCTGTTAAGACCTATTTAAGAACTGCTGGATTTCCTGAAGAAAACACTTATTTTGTGTGAACAAGTTTAAATCTTTCTGCACTTCAGACTTCAGCTAAATGATGCAACTATAGTTGTTTTTTTAACACTCAGGAAATACTACAGGAAGGTAATACACAGAATGCTGAATTCTCTTTTGTTGTCCAGTATACATAATGGGTTGTCTTTAACAAGAGAGCAAGGCTTTTTCAGAGAAGTGATTCTTTGCTCCATCTCAAGAAGTGTGGAAGATCTTACAAAAACCTGTAATGTTAAATGTGCTGGACAAAGTACTCTTAAGAGTACTCTTAACAAGGACATGTTTAATAGCAGTTGTATTCTCTAAAATGAGAAGCATACAAAGAGCGATGGCAACTTTTGTTTTTGTGTGTGAACTACTGATGGCTTATTGCAAAGTAAGTTTTAAATAAAACGATTTGTTTGAACTGTTTGTGTGTGCAGGACCTTCTGCATTCCTCTTGAAAAGGAAGAAAATGCACCAAGAGCAAACCCAGCATGTTTGTGGTGTGACTGGCTTCTTCCTTTGTTGGGCTTACTAAGCCATCAGTGTCAATAAAATATTGTAGCAATACATTAACAGAAAAGCAATGGGAGTCTGCTGTGTAAAATGTTGGTGTTTTTCTAGTTGCAAAATTTTCTTTGAGCTCTTGTTTTTGGAGTAGAGGATTATGTTTTTGAAGCATCTAGCATATATTGTTATGAGAGATAGGATATCAAATGCATTACTTTGTTTTCATACCGCTGTTGGGATAATTATAGGAGAGTGTGAAAATAAAATTTGTAATGTATTACAAATAACCATTTTGAGGTATGCTTGTATTTTCAGAATGCTGTTCTTGATCTTTTTTTCCTAATTTCCAGATTTATGGTGGGTGTTTTTCTGAAGATGGATGTTGGTACAGATGTATGGTACAGCGAGTGATCAACAACGAAAAGGCAGGAACCTTTTTTTTTTTTTTTTTTTTTTTAAGTCTTTAATTGTATCAGTTTTACCTGCAGGATGATAGAAATAAATGCAACTCCTCCTCTTTTTGAAACTTTCTGTGTGAATGCATTTAAAAACAGTGAAATTAACATGTGGGACATGACTTCCAAGTGACCTGTAATTTTGGAAAATGCTGATGAAAATACTGGCAAAACATGACATACTTGTGAAGTGCAGTTGAATCTCTTTATCGGGAGATACAATGAGTGGTAGTTAATGTTGTTAAGCAATGTAACAAAACTTCTGAGTGGTGAAAATGGCAGCCTTCGTGTGACATGTTAGCACTGATGCAAATGACCTGAAAGAGTTGTTAATCAGCATTCAGTGACTGATACAGAAGGCTAATAATTCCTATTTAAAATGATAATTTCGAAACAGGCTGGTTGGCTTGAAAACGTTAGATTGCATGTATGTCCATTGAAGAAAGTCTTCTGTATTGCTTCTTAGTCATAGCCTTTAGAGAAAAACAAAATTGCCAGCAAAGATCTGTTTTCTTAAAGTTTTGTCGCTAAGCTTTTAGACAGGTGCCAACTTAAGAGATTTCTCTAACTCGGTTCCTTCCTCTGAAGGGTGTCTAGGCTTAGTATGGAAGATTCTGATCTCTGCAACATGCATATGTGTTAAAATGCTTATATTCTAGTAGCTGTCAGCGCATATTTCTGTGGGAGGTTTGTGCAACCTCTGCTGATTTATATTATTGTTGCAGTGTCAGGTATTGTACATTGACTATGGAAATTCTGAGGTTCTGAATAGATCAGACATAGTTGAAATTCCACCAAACTTGCAATGTCCGAGTATTGCCAAGAAGTACACGCTCTGGGGACTGCAGATACCAACTCATCAGAACTTAAACATGTTTGACCAGGTGAGTAACAGATTTTGAAGCATTTAGATGATGAGATCTGTAACAGGTGCTGCCAAGTATCAGCACAGTGTCACCAGGAGGAGTATTTTAAGAGCTGGATGTTTAACTGTGAAGGCAGGGCATGCTGGGAAGGAGCGTCTGATCTCTTACCCTGAACATACTCTAGAAACTAAAATGGTTTTGTCAAAAACGGTTCAGGTTATGCTGGGGGGTGATTTTTAGAGTATGCTTTTGCCATCTTCAGAGCCTCAGGCCTATTTCTGACTGACCTGAGTTTGTTCTAGCACTGAGGAAACAAAGTACCTCTGTTTCTTTCCCTTCAGAGGGAAAAATACCTCCCTTGGTCACAGAAACTGCAATAAATTCACTTACATCTGTGAGCTGCTTGAACGCCGCGTGCCTGGGTGCTGTACAAACTTCTGGTGAGGAGAGAGAGAATAGCAGGTGAATGTGAGTGGTAGTAGGAACCCTCTCGTCCCTGGCCAGCAATGAACACGAAAAGCTCAGGAGCTGATGCCAACAGGACTGGTAAAATCTTTGAGCCCTTCTGAGTGGCACTGGTGACGCTTGTTCGAGTTTTACTAGTGGCGGTCTCCCTTTCTGGGACACCACTTACAGTCTTAACAGCATGCTTCTTCAAGGCTTGTCCCTGGGACTGCCTGTGCTTCTCCAGCCGGTGGCTTGGGAGCAGCAGTTGCTGGACGAGGAGGAGGCAGGAGATGGCTGTCCTGCTTGCCTTGTTGTATCCCTCTATCGTTTAGAGGAGATCCTGAGACCCCTTGTGTATGGTCTCGTCCCTGGGGTCCTAGTGACATTGCTTAATGTGATCACTTAAGACAGATGAAAATCTCTGTTCTCAATTCCCTGGGGTTTTGTTTGTGTGGTGTTTTTTTTTTTGGTTTTTTTTTTTTTTTTTTAAACAGTTCTTGTTCCTTGAGCTAAAGCTTTATTTGCTTGCGCTGTGTAGCTTTTCTGCCCCTACCCCCTCCGTTCTTAATTTCCAGCAAAACCAGGTTGTTTTCAGAAGTGGTGGGGCAAAAAGAAAAAAACCCTGTTAATAAAAGATAACTTCCTCCCAGATGTCTTGTGAAGGTCTTGAGTGCATTCCCCAGTCTTTCAAAGCTGTTTTTCCTTGATATTACTCATGAAACTGATAGCTGCCAATTTTGGCATTTTCCACTTTCTAAATGAGTAGTTTCAGTAAGGTAGATACATATGCATTATAATTCGTCGCTATGTTCTATTTCAACTTCTGGACCACTTATTGAAAGGCTGTTAAAAAATGTAAGAATCAGAATATTTTTTTCATACTGTTTTGTATAATACTGTTAAATAGTTGGTCTAGTATCCTCTAAAAGACTTGGATAACCTAGTTGCCAGCTTCTCTTGAGAGTTGATGGGACTTGGAACTTCTGTCACTTATAAATGGTACTGAATTCTTCAAAGCTGAACATAGAGGGAGAACTATTGGTGTTGAAGTCCAGTCTGGCATTGGCAGTGATTAGATCAGGTACAGTTGTAGCTGCACAGATACAGCATTGTTTCAGAATAAATGTGTTAAACATAGGCTTTACCTGTGCAGCTCTTTGGGTTTTGGTATTAAACATGTCCTCTTTTTCTTAAAAGAAAGATGGCTGATTTCAGCCAAAAGTATTCAGAGTGTGTAGTACACGACTTCATTGTATTTTTTTTTTTTTTTAACAGGGAAGGAAGTTCTTGAGCAGCCTAGTTTTTGAAAAAGAAATAAAAATACGTCACAAAGCCAAGCACAAAGATGGTACCATTATTGCCCAGGCAGAATGTGAAAAAACAGATATTGGGGAAGAGGTGGCCAAGGCAGGGTTTGCTGCAAAATGCACATCTCCAGGAAACACTAAAGATGCGGAAGAGAAAAAAACAGATGTTGTTCAAAACCAGCATCAGAAGATAAAACTTACAGTTCCACTGTTGATAAACAGGTCTGGTCACACACTGTACGGTGCCTCAAGAGGGTACTTTGACCAAGTAGCTGCCAGCACAAGGAATCGGAATTTTACTGGAAACCGTATGTTTGCCCCAAAGTAAGGCAGTGGGATGTCATAGAAAACTTTGTATGAATGATCTGATTAGCTAGTTGGTGGGATGTGGGTTTATGAAAAGATGGAGGGGGAAATGAGTATCTAAAATACAAGGTTCAATTTCTGTCTTTCCAGCAGCAAGTAATACTGGTACTCAATGGAAGGGAAGCGTGCGTGTGTGTGCGCGCGCACGCGTGCGCTGTGGTGGTGGGAATTGGGACAGTAGTATGTAGAAAACTGTTCATTACTGTTGTTGCTAATTTGATATCCTGTTCTTCCTCATTTGATTTCCAGAGACAAACTGTTCTTATGTATCTTAATGCAAGATTTTGAAAAAGAAGAAAGGGGTAGCAGCTAGTAAGCAGAGGAGAAGATAGCAGAAAGCTTAGCTGAGAGCAAAGGTTGTGGGACACTGGGCCACTAGCAGATTTTGCAGCGATAGGCAATGCAATGATGTTTGTTTTAGCATCTGTGTAATTTCCATAGGCTTGTGCTTAAGACTTTTTGTACCTCTATTAAAAACTCACTGGACACAGATGTGGAATGTAAAAGTACACTTGCCTAGCAGGACAAACATACTTTGCTGATTTATTTGTTTAGGAATGTAACAATGTGCTTATAAGAAATAAAGCCAGCAATCACTGTTTGAAGTAAACTTTGGGGGATAACGGTGTTTCTGCAGCTTGTAATTACATTGACAAGTGGTGATGGTAAGCTGGCGGTTACAGTTGTTGTCAGAAATCTTTTTAAAGAGACTTGTCCTACAGTTTCTAGGATTGCCATGGTAACAGGCTGCTGAGAAAAATGTTTGTGGGTGGGAAAGATGGTACTTGGCATTCAGAAAGTTGAGATGGTGTAAGAAGTAATGTTCTCCAAAACAACTTGTTTAGGGTTTGCTAATGTTCCATAATTTGAGCTTCTCCAGTGTTTCAATGACTCACCTAAGGGCACACCCTTCCACATACTGGCATGGTATCCAAATCTATTTTACAATTAGATCATTTAGGCAAGTCTAAGCTGTTAACAAATACTAAGATGAAATGAAGTGCTCTTATAGTAAAGTGCCTCATCCTGAATTATTTTGATAGTCTCATCTGCCCTGTTTTCTGAGTTACAGATACACTCTGAATCTAATTTAAAAAAATAAATAGCTTCTTTTTTTTTTTTTTTTTTTTTTTTTTTGGTGGCATGCAGCATTGAGATGCTTTTGTGTACAACGCTATCCTGACTGGCCCGAGCCGCCGGCAGCCAGCAGATTCACTATTCTATTTCTGTATGTTCTGGCATCCTTTAACTTTTTGCATGTTGCAGGCATTTTTGGGGTGGTATGCCTGCGAAGGAAATTGAGAAAGAAAGAAGCTAGGCTGTAACCAAAGCCATGCAGCTGAGGATGAATTTGATGTAGGGTCTAGTGGAGCTTTGGTACTGTACAGTACTGTCACAGTACTCTGAGACAGATAACTTCGCATCACTATTCTTGGTTATAAAAATAACTTCTAGGGTGTAGATCCAAAACACTAACGTTAAAGCGCTTTGGCTTATTTAGTAGGTAGAAGATGAATTACAACAGACCTTGACTTTTCTGGGTCTGCAGTGTGGTATCATAAGATGTTTTTTGGATGGGAAAGACTTTTGAGTTAGTGACTATGAAAACATATAAAAGGTTGTCTTCAAATGATGTATTTTTTTCCATAGTGTTGTGTAACAGTCTTGTAAAGACTGGTGTGGAGAGGGATACAAATTCTGAAGAAGCAAAGCATGATTCTGTAGGTGCTTCTATAGTCTTTTTGATGTGGTGTTCTGTAGTCATTACTGAAATTAAAATAGCATGAAAGAATGCATGTGGTGGGTGTTTTTGTTTTTGTGGTTTTTTTTTTTTAATTAATTCCTCTTAATTCATTTTGAAAAGGGAAAAAATGCTAGCTTCTACCTCAGTGTCAGACACCAGCTTGGCAGATATAAGACCAGATCAGAAGCTGTCTGAAGAGAAAGAAGTTCTCAGAAGGGAGAATGTAAATCTCTTGCAGAGGCAGAAGGAATTAGAACTGAAGGTTCAACAGCTGAAATGTGAACTTCAGGTATGTGGAAATGCAAAGAGGATGCTTCTCTCCTTGTTGCAAATGTTTCTGACAATGCTTCTGTGTTACGGTTTCGTCGTACTGCAGTTCAGCTGTGCACTGTTGTTTGGAATACAGCAGGATTTATCTGGTTGCGTGAAGACTTCTCTTGCCCTGATGCAGGGAGATGCTGTCAATGTGTGCTAGCACACATTTGCAGTCCAGGTTGGACCCTAGCTCCCCTTGGTGTACATACTGGCTTGCCACCGTGCTTGATGCAACTGCTGGTTTGGTTGTAGGCGTTCAGTTGGAACGTGGAGTTTTGCGCTTTGTGATTAAGAACATGCTTTGTGTATAAGGATGTAATCCTTGCCTTTTTTTCACTTAGAGGGAAAAAGAGCTTTTTGTGTGTTGGGCTGAAAATTCCTAAGCATCACAGAATCATAGTAGCTGTGGAATTTTAGAACTGGATAAAAATTATTATTTCCTTAATTGCTGCTTAATAGAAAAGGTGCTTATGTTTCTTTCCAGGGGAAGTTCCTAGCACTATCCGAGAAGCACAGTACCTAGTAATAGTTACTGATAGACTTAAAAATGCTGTGAATGTTTTTAAGTGTGATAAACAGCAGTAGTAAGAAGAGATTGTGTGAAAGATTGTGATGTTTCCATGAACTCAGAAAAATGTTGGGCAAACTCTCATCTCTACAGATACGAAAGGAAAATCTGCTGATGTGTATAACCCTTTGACACTCCCAAACCTGAACTTGCAAACAGCTGTTTCCTTTTTCTCTCTTGCAGAATAAAACTACTCATAACCAGCTTTGCTACTTGGTTACCTCTGCCTAGAACACCTGTGTTTCTACATATACTAACCTGTCACTGCACAGATTCTCTGTCCACTGAAGATATGATGTTTGTGCATTTCTATGCAAACTAAATTAACAAGCAACAGAATACATGTCTGCAGCTAAGAAAAAATACTTGAATACAAGGAATTCCTAGAAGCATTTCTTACATATAGTCTGATTTTTTTTTTTTTTTTTTTAAAAACTGATTTCTACAAATTTTAATTACTATTTTGTGTTGAATGCAAGTAAACTGCTTTAAAAGAAAGGTTGTGGATATTCTTTTAAGTAAGAAAATACTTGCTCCCTGCTCAAAACACTATGGTAGGCAATGATTTGTTTTAGAAGGGTGGTGTGTGATGGTGGCTTTAAGAGGCACTTAAAAAAAAACCAAAACACCCTGCAGTCATGAGACTTTGGATGCTTATCTGCAAATACAAAACTATTTAAATCCTTCTATGGTTGTTTTTTTTTTTTTGTTTCTTGGTGTTTTTGTTTTTCTAATATAATATGTAATGAGTCTGAAACACTAACAACGTTTAAAGACTGTGTTTCATTACGTAAGGTGGAGTTTATAAAAGCATCTCTGTGGTATGAGAGCAAGAGCTTTTAAATTTAGGTTGCCTCTCGAGGGATATAGCCTGATGTGTGTGGGCTTTTTTGGGGTCAAGAATATTCCTTATTTTGTCTTAAGAATATTCCTTGTAGGAAGGTCAGGATGGTTGTACGTACAGCGAGAGTTCTTGTTTTGCTGCACCACTTTGAGGTGTTGTAGTGGTGGGAGTAAGGAGTTTAGTGAGGTCCTGGACTTGATTTCCGTGAACTAATGGGTAGGAGTTCTTTAGCAAGGGAAGAAAAAATTCCATATTGTCTGAAGACTTGCTAGCAAATAGGGAGTAATTGAAGAAATACACTTGAACACATCACTACTGAAATGAGAGGAGATAAATGAACCGTTTACCTTTAAGAGGCTATTAAAGAAAATAAAATTGTTCTCAGTGGTTTGTATGTCTTTCTAGGCATTTTGTTAGTGTTTTTAGGAGGGCCAGCTCTGTGTGTGTACATGCATATGTGTGTGTTTATCTCTAATTTTCAAAGTCTAAATTGTGGTCCACACGTTAGTAACCCTGGCTGACTCTTCATCTATCTTTATCTCTGTTTGTTGAAACACTGCTCCAAAAACAATAAATAATCCAGAGAGAGAAGGAAGCATCCAGGAAAACTGCTGAAAGTTTTGAGGAAACCCTGCGTACTTACATTGGAACGAAAATGAGAAGTTTGGCTGCTAAGGTGAAGGCATTGAAAGAAGTCAGGTATGTATTTTTTTTCTAAAATACTATTTATCATTGCCCTGCTTATCTCTTGAAGTCTTGCATGCTTTTTTCCCAAAAGTTTTGTTTTGTTAATTTTCTAAGAAAA
The DNA here is from genome assembly GCF_900496995.4 of Aquila chrysaetos chrysaetos. Lineage (NCBI taxonomy): Eukaryota > Metazoa > Chordata > Aves > Accipitriformes > Accipitridae > Aquila > Aquila chrysaetos. The sequence continues at coordinate 43,114,675 of NC_044006.1, read as the reverse complement.
ATGTAGTGTTGTATACAGAGGGGAGTATTGCCCAAAAGTAAGGGTGAAACCTGAGCTTTTTGGAAGCTCACACTGGAATTTCTGTTGTATGCTTCTCAATGTTTATCAGATGACTTCAATTCACTTCTGCTCCTTTACCGTAGCTGTTGCAAGAAGAGCTTTCAATTCCATCTTCAAGAAAGATGCTAATTACTAAACGGAGCTAGTTGTTAAAAGTAACTGGGTAGTCAGAGTTCCTTAGGTATCTGTATTGCTGTGAGAGGTTTATCTCTTATGGTAGCCCAAATTACCCTTCTGGTTTTAAAGGAAGGGACAAAACTGCAGTGGGAAGAAGACTTGAAATAGGAATGACCATGAGCTCCTTTAAGAAGGAATGTGTATATTGGTGTATGTGTTCGTGGAAGATGGGTGAAAAAAAAACCAAACAAAAAACCAAGGGGGGAAATAGGACAAAAGAGAAATTAAGAGCAGGAGAGAATTTCCACGTACAGCCTCGTTAATAGTGAGGTATAATGAATGTATTCTTGGTCCTTCCTTAAAAAAAGATTTAATAGCTGAATGAGACAAATTGCAGCTGCTACCTTTTGAAAGGACCTAGGTTATTAGGCAGGTGCTATCTCAAAATTTGTATGTTCAGGGGGTCTGAATAGCTTTGATTTTTAAACTGCTTGAGTTACTGGAAAAAAAAATACTGGTAAAATATTGTTTCCTCCTTACAACTTAGGCACACAAGGAAGAACAGTTGTTTTGGGGAGCAGCTCTCAGAAGCCATAAAAGTGGTCACAGAAGGATGTCTCACTGTTCCGTGTTCCTTGGAAAAATTGCAGAAGATTTGGACAGAGTATGACTTGGCTCAAGAGAGGATTCAGTTATGCAGAAATGTGGTAGGTTGGAATTATGTTTTTTGTCAAGAGCTATAATTTAACAGCTATTGACAGAGTATTTTAGTCTTACAAGCATAGCTGGATAGCATGAGCACAGCATGGAAACATCTCTCCTTTGCTAGGTAAGGTCAGAGGCTTTTCTACCTTTGCCACAACTGATGTATTTGTGGAGTATTTTTTTGTGTTAAACCTAGACTTTTTGACACCCTTGATTTTTGTAAAGAAATATAAGGAAATCAGAACATGGTAGCTAAAAGGTTTCTACTCTGTAATAGTTAGAAACCACTTTGACTGTGCAGCTGCAGTGTCTGTCTTCAAAATCTTTTGTTAAAGCAGCATGCCACTAGTTAGTGTATGCTTCCCTTGCATGGGGAGGCGTAGGGAGAGCGGTATGCAAATGCGGTTGTAGAGGAAGATGGACTTGTATAGGGGAAAGCTGCCATCTGGTGCAACTTCTCTGCAACCACAGATCTGAAAAAGCCTGCCTGGGTATGCAGGCATGGCTGTGTTGATAAGGATGGTTATGTACTGTGTCTCTTGTGTGCAGCGATGCTGCTTTTGTGAAGGGGAAGGTTTCCGGGTCTGTGGCAGGCATTGTGGTAAGGCAGGGAAGGGATGGTAGTTGTGCATCTGGGAGAACGACAGCAAACGTCTTGTGACTATTTTCAAGTATAACCTAAAACATTTTAAACATTTTTGCTTAAGAAGTATTGCTGTATTACGCTGAATTTAACAGCTCGTGAAATGGACTAGAAAATAATGAGCCATGAGGAGAATCCAAGTAAGTTCTGTTTCTGTTGCTCATGCAGGGAAAAGTATTAAAACATCTATAGCATGGCATACATTTGATTGCTGTAGGTGAAAAGAGATTCTTTTGTTTACTAAAAACTAAGTCAAATGTTTAAACTTGGCAACATTGAGATAAGTGTTAACAAGCAGATGACATTTTAATATTGCATCTTGTATAGGCAAGTAATGTGTAGAAGAATGATTTTTAACAATGCTTAATCAGCAGCCAATTATCAGAGTGATTTAATAAAGTTTGATGTCAGCACTACAGAGTTTCTTAAATCACACGCACACACAGATATAGAGGTTAACCTATAATCAAGATTTTCTCTCTTGGCCAATTATAGTAAACTATTGATGCCAAATTATTTTTAAAAACCTCACAAAATCAAATTCTAGAAAATTACTCACTATTCTCCTTCGTCAACATTTGTCAGCAGATGATCTTTGACCCCTTCTTTATTGGCATCTATGAGCAGACAATCTTGGAAATTCTTGTGAAATCTACTCTTTGAAATCCTCACAATATCTACTACTTAAAATCCTCGTGAAATCTACCCTGAGAGGTGTCCCAACTTAGGGGGAGATACTGGGTCACAGCCTGCTGCGATCCCGGAGAGCTGAAAGGGTCTTGCTTAGGACCACTATGTATAGGTGACTTCGGTCAGTGTATTTCTGTTCCGGCCATAGTTCTTGTCAGGTAATTCTGGCACCTTCCAAGGTGGGCCATGATCCAAGTGGCAGGAGTTTCATGTATGGTTAGGGAATGCCTAATCATCCGAACTCACTGTACTGTAGCCAGGATAAGAAAGTACCAGGTTGTCCCAACTCACTGCACAAGAACAAAATGTTGGCTGGTCCTGACATCCCAATGTGGCCTGGAGGTGTCTGCACCACCACAGTCGTCCAGTTTTGCTTTGACTTAGTTGGGCTGGGGATAGAGGGAAAGAAAACTCTTAACATGGATAAGAGTTAGGACAGATGCAGCAGATACAGTGGTGTGACTAGTGAGTCTCGAAATTGTTTATTCCATAGAGGAGATGGTTGCTTTGCTGTCATTCAGGTGGCAGTGTGTGTGAGGTTTAGGGTGGGGGTTTTTTTTGTTTGTTTGTTTTTTGTTTTGAGTTGCCAGCCCCAGCAAGCAGCATTTTTCCATGAGAAATATCATGAAAGAGGTTTCATTCTTGAAGAGTGCTTGAGGTTTTTCTGATGGACTAATTTGTTGGAATATGTTAGACAATCTGGACATTGTCACCAGTTTCAGTTGTGAATGGCTAACAATGAAGTCATGTCTGCATGATGTGTTGCAGCGTGTTACACTGCCAAAATACTCGAAATACAGCTGAAATGAGCTTACAGCACTATGCTGCTTCTGGTAGCTCCACATGTGTTTGTGTAGCCCTCTGTTTTGTGTTGGCAAGGTGTGGCCTCACACATGGCTTCAGAACTTGTTTTGTTCAGAAATCAGCAAGCCCCCATGTCCCCATCCTGCCCGCCCCATTCTGACATTCTTCCTGGTTGCCTAAGCTAAGGTGTAAATGAACAGTGGCATGAAATCTTGTGACTTTCAAGAGCACGCCATTGCTGTAAAAAAAACTTCCTGCTATCTGAAGAGAGGATTTGTCATGGTAGTGTCACAAATATTTTATTAAACAGGGAAAAATAAAGATGGGAGTTCTGCTAGATGTCACGTATCCCCCAGAGTGCCCGAGTGCCGCAAAGGGTATGCAAGTGGGAATGCGTGTGGAAGTGTAGAGCTCCCTGAAGAATTAATTTAGTTTTCAAGATGAATTGGTAGCAGCTGGAAGCAGGACATCGCAAGGCTCTTGTGGAATTTGTCTCAAGTATTTTGAAGACTTTGGCAGGTGAAGGGTACAGAACAAGAGTTTTGGTGGCATCATGCTAGAGCTACAGTACCACAAAGGTTATCCTGTTTCAATGTGCAGTGTAGTGACTTAACTTTTTTTTCCTGAGAATCATTTTGATTTTTAAAGATGTATTTTATGTGCTGTTAACATGCCACAGAATCTTGGCTACTGTATTTGCAAATACAAGAAATGTTCAGGATGCACACAGTAAAAGGGTGTGCTTGTTATTCTGCCTGTCATCCCTACTTAACTTATACTGACTGTAGGTAGGCTAACAAGTATGTTAATGTCACTAACTTTGTTTCCTGCTCAGTTAAAATGAGGTACAGGTAAATCCAGTGTACAGGAAGCCCAGTGAACCCAAACAGATGGATGAAATAGCTGGCTATTAAACTACAGCAGACTGTTTAACTCTGTTTGCTTAATCTGTCAACCTAGCTGCCAAAATTTGTTTTACTAAGTTAATTCTTGCTATTTGGTTGCCTAAGCAATGTGCTCTTCCTTTTAACCTCCCTGCAGTGCTGATGCCCTCTCTTGCTGTCACAAGCCTCATTTGTTTGTAAGCTCTTGGGAGTGAACATCTTGTCTTGCTTTGGGGGAAACCTAATGCATCTTAAACAAATATCACAGGCATGAGTAAACCCAGTAAAGTTTGAGTGCAGAGTAAATGGCATTATTTCAGTTTCCATTGTCTGTGCTTTCTTAGTTGGTTTATGCTGGCTCAGCTGGGTCTGTCCTGGATACTGTCCCAACAACGAAGATGGGCGACTGGAGCATTTGTTCTTAATAAGGTATTTGTGTAACGTATGTTTTGGAAACATAAGAAGGTAATCAGTGAACTGAGGTAGTACTGGGGCATGGTGTGTATGAAAATGACAAAGATGGTTCTTCTGGAGTGGAAATGCTTAAAAATATGTTCAAAACTAATCATAGAGTTTCACGTATACTCAGCATCCAAATAGGAAGGTAGTGGTGCTGATCACTTAACCAGCTCTCCTATGAAAAGTTACTGAGAGGATGGCAGCTTTACAGATGAAAAAACCAGGGATAATTAGAAGTTCCCCTGATTGCGATGTAGGTAGATACTCATAGTAATAGGGTGTAATACAAATACTGACTTTTCAGACATTGTAGATAGTGTTTTATGGATGTATTGCTTAATTTCTGATTTTCATTTAGAAACATACTCAAGATTTACTTTATTGGAGACTGTAGTGTACATACAAAACATTTTTTGTGGGAAGGATTTAAAAATAATTATGCCAATGTTTAAAAAAGAACTCTTCAGTTGCTCATTTAAAAAAAAAAAAAAAAGTGGGGGAGGGTGTGATAAATAGAGCTGTTTAATGAGGATGCTGATGCCAGAGCTAGTTTTAGCTATTTCGTATACTGCGAAGTAGTAACTTGCACTAAAGGGAGCCAAAACCTGGGGCTGAAAGTAGAAATAAGATCTAAAAATGGATTAGAACTTATCCATGGAGGGGGATTCATTTTTTTTCTCTTGCTTATGAGGTCATTAAATCACACTAAAGCAAGAATACATCGATGAGGTGATTGCACTATACATATTGTGCTGTTACGGACTTTCATAAGCATTGCTATGGTTATTGGAAACAAGATGGTAAGCTAGCTTGGCATTTGGTATGACCGAGTCTGGTGGTTGGTTGTGTGTAGTTTGTTGTTTTTTTGGGGGGTTGGTTTTTGTTTTTTTTTTTTTTTTTGAAAGGTATAAGATGAACCAGACACAAAATAAACTAAATTTTGTAGTTTGAGAAGTGTTTAGCCTGTTTTAAAGGAGTTTAATTCTACTGTTTGCTGTTGTGATGAGCTTACATCTTTGTAAAGCAGACTATTAAAATACTGCCTGTGTACTTCATGCTCTCTAAAGTTACTGTTACTTAACAGGCATTATCTGAGCCATGAACTGTCACATGTACCCAGTTAAATGGCAGACATTGGAAGGAGACTTGGCCTGTGGCTCCTGAGCTGTCTGTTGAGTTCCTGGATTATCATTTAATCGTGTGTAGGCTGTTAAATTTATTCTACTGCTTGAACCTGGTATTAATTGGAGTTTGGTTGCCTGGCTGAATCTTCTACTACATTACGTCTCCATCACTCTAGTTTTTAAACTAATATTCTGCAGAAATCTTGTCTTGAAAAGTGTTCTTTATGACAAGGGGTCCTTAATCCTTTTTATGCAGCGTGTTACAGTATTCTTTTACAAACTAAATCCTGTCTCATGCAGGAAAACGAGCAGGAAGTCTGTAAAAATTGTCTGTGCTTTTGGTTACCCAAGATGCCCAAGAAGTGCAGAACTGCCTGTTAAATCTTTTTGTTGTTGTTGTTTCATGTTTTTAAGTGCTGAAGCAGTATGTTGTGTTCACCTTTTATAATAGAACTTAATCCACTGATTTTTATTATCCAGCCCACTCATGTCTGGCTGAATAACAACATCTGTTCAATTGCTAATGCAACTTTTAAAGCAGCGTATGCTACAACTTGGGATTTTACTTTTAGTTGAGTTTGTCCACCTGTCAGGTTCCAACCATGGGATCTCATTCTGTCCTTGTCTGTTACAGGCAAAAGGTTTCTAGTCTATCTTCTGTGGATACTTACGAACTCCTGATTAAGTCAACTTCTAAGATTTCACTGGATAATGTAAATTTAAAAACACTGTTGAACCTGTGTTTGTGTATACATATTTATATTACAGATACATTTATATTCTATATTGCCTGTTAATAGGAAGTGTTCATTTGACTCCTCTTTGGCTCCATGTGAAACTGGTATTAGTGCCATGGTTAACACTTCCGTTGTTTTCCATTTCTTTAAATGGAAATCGGCGGGCAGGGTGGGGAAGGGAACATATGTCAGGACAGTGTGTTATAGCTCCTGCAATCATTTTACTTTTTTATATTTGGAGATGGATGTAGAAGGAAATAGCAAATATTTACAGCAGGTCTGTAAAGCTGTCGTTTGGTCTTCCATGTTCACATATATATTTTCATATTTCTGTGGGCATGTTGAGTTAAATTACTGAAAAGAACACTGCAAACGTGCTTCTGAGTATAGATTTTTTAACTTCCTTCATCCATTTCGAGAGGTTTGGGTTTGGTGAGTCTGTTAGGTACCTTGTCTGGTATGAATGTGGGGTTTCTTTCCCATTAGCAGAACTAATCCTGCCAATCATCCAAGGGAAACTTTGTTTTTGTTTTCTAGAAAATTATTTTTAGTTTAATGATCTTGCTGCAGATAATCAGTAGGGAGTTTACAAGTCACCTGTCTTTCCTGCTAGAAGGAAAGGAAAAAATTGGTAAAGGTTTTTTTTTTTATTCTAGAATATTCTTCTCCAGCAAGAAATCTTTTGCAGTCTGACTTTGTGGATGTAATTTGGCGTGGATGTAATTTGGCATGTATGTAAGTGTGGATAATCCAAATTCTAATTTCTGTAATACAATCAAAAACTGCAGGACAACGAGGACATTTTAAGTTTACAGAGGCCGTTAGGATTCCCACTGTTATCAACAGTCATGCAGAAACTGTTTCTTCAGTTGTTTGATAATGTCATATTTTTACACTGTAAAGGATGCTGTATTTGTGCAAGGTGGTCATGTCATAGGAGTAGAGTTTAAAAACAAAATTTGCTTTTTCACTCGTTCCTAGTCAGGCATGTATTGTGTTATTCATACTTTGCAAGGATTAACGCTTTTTTGTATCACTTTCCACGTTGTGTATGTGGCGTTTGGGTGTGAGTTGCTGACTTGCTTTTCTTTCTGCGTAGGATGAAAGAGATGAATTGATTACCAAGAGGGATGAGGTACAGCAGAACTTGTATTCAGCAGTGGAAGAATTAATTTTGGAAGTGGATCAGCTGCCCCTCTCTGAGCGCTCAAGAACGTTACAGGTAAGGAGGTTGCTTTTATCAGTATTGATTCTGAAACAGAGAACCTGTGGAGGGTGTTTCTTAACTGTTACACATTTTATAGTTGGAGACCTTGACAGCAGCAGATGAAGCTTTAGATAACACTTCCAAGTTAAGTTGTACATCTGACAGCTGTAGTTCTCAGTGTTACTTGTGATCCTGGTCTCCTAGATGTTTTGTTTCTAGGGAAATCATTATCTAGATCCTGGATTTGAGCAACAGCTTTTCTCTTACGGTACTGTGTTTGGTGACTAACAAGATTTCACTAAGCACAGAATATTTAGTAGAAGACAGGTGTTAAAGAGGGAACCTACAATTAAAAAGTCAATGCAGTTGTCCTGTAAATTGTGGTGGTGGGTTTTATGGTTGGATTATACGCTTTCCTCGCCTTTTCTGTTAAGGTGGCTGTGTAGTTTGGACTAGTGTAGCAAAGTGTAAAATGTTTTAAGTTTTTTTTTTTGTTTTTTTTGGTTTTTTTTGTTTTTTTTTTTTTGTTAAGGTGAGAGTTAAACACCACCGAAGCATATATTTATAGCAAGAGTCTCTCTCCCTCTCAGTCAACCCAACATAAGAAGGTGGGGAAGTAGATGGGGAAATAGGCTCTGTAGAGGCAGTGAGAACTTTTGAAGAGGACTTTACCCACAGAAATATTACCGAGCTGGTGTTACTGGCCTTTGCTATTAGAAATAATTTCTTTTCTTCTTTTTAACTTCAGAAATAGTACTTGCTTTTATTTTGACTGTGCAAGTGTGTGTGGAGAGGGGAAAAAGCTTGGCAGTAGTTTGACAGCTTGTCTGTACAAATTCCAGAGATGTATTTATCCACACATGGATAAAATTGTGTTCTTATGAAAAATTACCAAGATTACAGGCTGCACATAGGTTTGTTTAAGGTTGGAGCAGCATTAATAAATCGAAGCTTTCAAATTTTCATGGAATTATTTACTCAATTTCTAATGGAATTGTTTTTCAATGCCATTCAAAAAAGTGTTTTGATACACTTATTTTTTGGTTCTAGTCTGATATGCAGATTGGTGTCTTAATTCAAAAAGAGGTTGGATGGTTGGCATTTCATGGCTTTCTATCACTGGAGGCCCTGTGTGGATCCTGCTCCTTCAGACAGAGGAAAGTTGTGGTGTGGTGTTGGGGGCAGGGGGGGTCTGTTTTGTGGTTGGTTTTGGGTTTTGGTTTTTGGTGTGGTTTTTTTTTTTTTTTTTTTTTTTTTTTTTTTGTGTGTGTGTGTGTTTAAAGGTTATGCTGTGCTAATCCACTAGGTGGTAGGCATTAAGCATCTTCTAGATAATTGCACTGCAGTGAAATTTTAATAGTGTTTTGAAAATACTTGAAGGGGTACTGAAATGCTGCTAGGTGTGTTAAGTGAATTTTGGGCTTTAGCTTAACTGTGTTGATGGTCCTCTCTTGTATTAGGAGCTAGAAGATTGAAACAGTTTTCCCAAGTAGGGAAACAGAAATAAGTTTTTACCAAGTATCAGCGAGAACCTTGGTTGCAGTTTTATAGAGCTGAAGAGGTCATGCTGTGCTGTCCTAGAGGACAAGTATTTTTCCACTGTCTCTCAGAACAGGAGCTTGGGAGCTAATGCCCCTCTCACTGAGGCTGTGTATTGCAAACCTCTCTTCTGCATCATGCATTTCTTCTGGCTTATGTTTTATACCTTCTGGTGAGAATTGTTGTTGGCCTCAACTACAGACAAATTCAAACAGCTTCAGCTGCAGTTGGTCCAACTGGCTAGGACCGAAATAAACAGTGAGCTCTATGCTTTCCAACTGATAATACTGCATTGGTGAAGAGGGAAGCTGAGAGTGTGGGCATACGCATAAGTTACTCTAAAGCAAGCTAGGGTGTGAGCTGAAGAGTTAGTCAGCTGTTCTGTGTTAGCTGTCTGTAAGCGTGTTTCCTCTGCCCGATGGATAGTGTGTAGTAGCTTGTTCTGCTCCCTTTGAGTTACAGTGCTTAGAGATAGCAACTGGGACAAGTTCTTGTATACCACTGAGCTGTCTTCATATGGTAACTTGTTATCCTTCTGGAGCCTGCTTCTGTATCCATATGCTGGTGAAGTTGCTAATGTTTTAGGGAAGTGTGTTTGTATTGTGAAAAAGAAATGGGAAGAAATAGGATGTAACTTACAGGATTCTTTCCTTGAGGACAGCCTGATGGAATGCATGCAGATACTTTTCTGGTGTGACTAGTGCTATTATTTTTGTAAACAGTGTGGGATACTGGATATGAAACTGTTACTGAGCACTTTTCTCAGATGTATTACCCACTTCTAGCTGCTGTTAAATGGGATGATTTTTTTTCTCCCTCCTTCAGACTGTTCCATTTGAACTTGGCTTCAAAGCCTTGCCATGCCATTTTCTATCCATGTGTATCCTGGTATGTTAAGTTCCAGCTGTTTAAAAAAGAATACAAGAAAAATCTGTTGTGCACTTGAGTGATTTAAATAGCCTCCATAAATTTAGCACGAACTTCCTTCTTGTATTTACTTACAGACAAGCATGTTTGTACAAAGCTCATGTCACTTGGCTTGGTTGGAAATTGCTGTTTTAAACCATCTGTTGTACTGAATGAATGCTGTTCATTGTAGTAACAATTGTTTGGTCGGTTGTTGCTGCTGTTGCTGCTGCTGCTGTTGTTGTTGTTGTTGTTTGTTTTGGGTTGGTGGGTTTTGTGTGTGTGTGACTGTATTTAGTTAGTTATAATGTGAGGAAATTGTTATGCTTTTGGCCCCAATCTGAACTTTTGCTGTGCGGTGTCTGTAGAGCTGGGGCCTGGTTGTGGCATCATCATGTGTAGTTCTACAAAATTGATCAAGCTCACTTCTTCACCTCTGCACTACCTGCAGTCCTTGGCAAGGGGAGGCCATTGCTGCTGCCTCCTGACAAGTGACTTTAAGTTCTGTCATATTGCTTTTTCCATGGTATTGGCTGTTGCATCTGAAGGGATGCAAAGATGAAAACCTCTCTCGAGAGGAGGAGAGAGAGGTGTTTTGGTGTTTTTCTTCATCTTTGTGACCTAGGTGTTGTTTGGGAAGGTCTGTGATATTTAACTCAAATGTTCTGGGATCTGAGAAAAGAAAAAAAGTGAAACACTGTGTATAAGCAAACTGTCAGCAGCCTTTCTCGGGGTTTCGTTAGTCATCTTGTCAGGAATGATGTGGGTAAGTAAAATGGTGGATTTTGAAAGCTGAAGGATGCTATTTATTACAAAAGCACAGGTTTATCCAGTCAAATCCCACTGTTCAGGGAGAATTTTGTCTTTTGAACTACATTAAATTGCCTGCAAGCACCAATGTAGCTCTCAAGTATTTTTCATCATGGGACTTTCTACCCAGGTGCAAGGAAGGCTGCTTTCTGTCAGGATGTTGTCTCCACTGGTACTTGACTGATATATTCCTCCCTGCTTGTTCTTCAGGTCATTTGACAGACTGCCCTTTGTTTAAAAGTGATTTCTGCTTGCCCTGAGCTTTAGCCTCAATGCCTTTCCCTTATGTGCAGCACTTCAGTTTCTTTTCCAATACAAGTCAAAAGGAGGTAGACTGTATACTTCATATACTTGCAGGATACTTGGCTTTTAGATAGATAGAAATAGAAGTTTCCAGACTGTAAAACTGGTTTCAGAGGGCCTTCAGGTATCAGGCATGTAGGTGATTGCTGTTCCATCTGGGCATCAGTGTGATGACGAAGGTGCATCAGAAGAGATTTGACTAGTGACTTTTGAAGGGAGGGATCAGTCCAGAAGCATTCCTTGGGTGTCTGGCTGCTCACCTTGTTTCCTAGTACAAGTTCACTTTGTTTTCTGAATTTGAGCAGTCCTATGAGGAGCATTATAAATTGAACCCTATTTTGCTCTTTATTCTGATGCGTATGACTTTGAAGTCCAATCTGTAGGGAAGAAGAAACTAGAATACAAATGACTTCTTAGGAGCTGTTAAGCTTTTTGTGGTGTCTTTTCCTTCCATCTTTTGAAGGGAAAAATCAGACACTATTATCTTTGCGTGAGATCCTTTTCTGCATTGGATTTTCTGGTAGACATACTGCCACTAGATCTGAGAGGAAAGTGGAATATAAAATATACTTCACTGGATATAGAAAGAGGCTTTCATAGTGGAAATAATTTTATGACAGCAGGTAGTGCTAACTTTTTCTGTGTTAAATATCTTGATTTTTATAGATATTATACGGTCACAAAATTCTTCCGGATTGCAAACCTGGTTTTGTTTGATTCACTCAATGCACAGGAACTGTCTGCTTCACTGGAGATGGTGTATGGTCAAGGTTCTGAAGCAGATGACTCTGAGGAGATATTTCAACAGTTCCTTAAGTGGAAGAATGTTAAAATGAAGAAGTTAATTTGTGTCAGAAATGATACGGACACAGCTCTGCAAATTCTTGCTGACTGGTTCAGTGGCATTGTAAAGGTAAGGTGAACAGTCAATTTTTCCTGTTGGTGAAAAAGATGAAGTATGACACTGTCTAACCAAGCTTGTGAGGAGGAGGCATTAGTAGGGACAACTAGCTATGGCAGGGAGATTGTGCCTATGAACAGTGGCTCTAAATGACAGTGCCTCAATACAGAGGGAAAGGTAATGCGTTGAGGAACGCAGTGTTAATTTACCTGTATTCTTAGTGTACCTTTGTGGTGAGCCAGAGTTTATGCTTTCTTGTGAAAGGACATCTTTTGTGTAACGATCAGTACTTTTATGCAAGTATAACTTTTGTATGGGTGTGCTCTGTCTGTTCATTTTGTGACTGAAATGCTTTAATTAGTCCTTTGGAGTGGCCTTTGGATAGAAGGACTTCAGATTTTAAAAGGTTCTAGTTCATAAATGCTGCTGAAAGAGATGATGAAAGATCACTGCAAAGAATAAGCCAATCTGACTGGACATGATCTAGGTACAGGTTGCAGACAAATATATAATAGATTTTTTTTTTTTTTCCTCATTGAAATGCTGAATTTGGAGAGTTTATGCAAATAAATTGTCCACTTCTATTTGCATGCCCTGCAATATTTTCTGGAATACCATTCTGATGCTCTGTCTTTCTGTCTGAGTTGTAGGAGGTTTGGAGCACTGAAGTTGAGTGCGTGTTATTTGTCTTAAAAGGAGATGGATGGTGAAAGTGGGTTACCATCCATTGAGTTCTGCTTGTAGTGAAAGTGCGAAGTAGGGAGGTAACTTTGCAGCTTTCCTGACTCTGTGCTTAATATCTATGTTCTTGCTCAGTTTAGGATTCTTAATCTTTCTGGAAAGACTGTAAGCTGCTCCTCTCCATTCCTGTAGGCCCAGCTTCCTTCATCTTGTTGCACTTGTGTGTAAATGTTCTCAGTTTGTGTCAGCATAACCTTCCTGCCCATGTGAATTGTACATAATCCACAAGGGCTGTGCGCTTTCATAGTGAATAGGTTTTCTGCCCTTGCATTTCATTGTACCCAGAGCATTTACTGTGGCCAGATGCTGTTATGAGTAACAGTGTTCCTTGACCTGATGGTAAATGCTGTTCAGCAGTAGTGTAGACTTGGTGCATGTCATGTGCAGTATAATGTTAATGAGTATAATTACTTGCAGATGTTTATAATCATGTCAGTTATTAGAGGGGGCAAACAAACTGGCAGGTGGGTTTCTGTGATTGCTGGGTGCAATTCAGAGTGCTGTTCTGCATGTATGAAAGTGACTAAAGTTTGTTAGTGTAGTGATGAACTTTGGTTTACCTGTTTCAAATCTGAACTTTTCTGCAAACACTTCAGAGACACAGGAAATGTACAGACTTTTGGCATGGGTTGGTAAAGTGCTGCTGGGTAGACCAAGGAAGAAATTTTCATTTATCCATCATTTAACCATTTCAGCTTTTGATATGCAATTATTCTGTTGCAATTTAACTTCTACCTCCTTTTTTAAGAAAAAGGGTGAGCAACCGTGTAGAGAAAATGCTTCTTTGAAGTGTTTCCCTTCCCTTTATTTTAAATAGGTACTCCTCTTCCTCTCTTTCTGAATCCAAATTAATCTCGTGTAGCATCGATCAGAATCTACAATAGCAAATGGGTCAATGGCAGACTAGGAAATTTTCAGAGACTGGACGGCTCCTTTCCTGTATGCAACTCCAGGCTTTGGGGAGCAACTTACTGTTTGAACTTGCACTGTTAACATTTTTATTTTTAGTTCCTTTAAGGTTAAGGCAATAAAATATTTTCACAATCTTTAGTGGAATACACATGCTTGATAGGTAAGTGAACAAGGTGGAGTTCGCAGGTTTCTATTATGACTGCGTATTGTGCACGTTAAATACAGGACCGTATTTTCATTGTAGTTCTGGTTGCCAGTGTAATACCTCTTCTTCTGCAGATATGAGTAATAAAACTTTGCTGAAAACAACATTCAATGTAATTATAAGCTTATCCTACTGATTTTTCTCTGGCACCTTCTGTATCTTCTATCTTGAAGCTAAGTTATTCCTGACTTCTCTGAAAACACATAGTGTTTCCTGGTGAAATCTTTAACCTTATTTCACACTTGATAAACTGTGAAATAGATTCCGGGATGTTTCTTTATCTCAGGTAGTACTGTATAGGAATGGAAAGCCCACTTGACAGTGAAAGTGCCATATTGAGCATCTTGTGTATCACTGTGTGGGCAGCACACATGTTGATTTTTGACATGAAACTCAATAGGAGAAGGATTGGGATTCTTCAACTGTTCCATTTTTGGTAAAAAATCAAAATGAGATTAGGAAAATGAAACGCGATTAAGGCAAGAATCAACTTTCTTCTTGCCTGGTGAATCTTAACTCTTAGTTATAGAAGTCATTATATCACTGAAGTGTGAGGCAGTTAAAGGTGAGATATGACACAAATCCTGATAAGGTTTCCAGTAGTGCTAACTCTTTGTATTTCTTGCTTTCTTTTGCTGTCTGCTTGCTAACTTCTTACTTTCGATTGCAAGGCTGACTTTCTGCCCCCGCCCCCCCTCCCCCCCCCCCCCGCCTCTCTTTGAAGTGTTTTGACCTGATGTCAGAAGCATCTTCAGATTTAGAGGAAGTGGTTGGCAATCTGGATGAAATTCTCAAAAAGGTTGAGTTGGCTATTTGTGAAGAATTGGATACTGACTTACATGTAAGTTCTAGTCATGCCTACTGTGTCATGACTTCTATATATTTTATACATCTTTGATTTCATTTTAAAGCTTTTCTTAATGTATTGGATGAGTTTGTTTGCTACAAGGCAGCATCTTTTTTTTTGTGGAGATGTGATAGAAAGTCACTCAGGTGCTTTCCAGAGAGAAGAGAATGTGTTTTCCAGGTAACAGGAAGAGGACAGCTTTGGGTTACCGGAACTTAGCTTATGTATGACTAGCTTAACAGAAATACTGGGAAAACTGGTTCTTCCCCCCCTCTATGTGCAGAGAGGCTTTCTTTGAGCTGTACTGAGTTTTGGTGCTTGTGTTGAAAATACAGGTGATGAAAAGTAAGTTTATGTTTAAAATAATGGGATTGCCTCTTGGCGTGAACGTGTATGGATAAATTTACTTTTTTTAATCTTAAGAGATTATAAGTTTTTAATCACTTTCATTTTCCATGGGACAAGTGTTCTTGCCTTACTGGTAATCTTTTTCTATGCTTGTGTTAGCCTTTTTCCCAGTTATTTACCTTTTCTGATAAGCATTTTATCCATTCTCTTTTGCTAACTCTTTGAGGTACTTGCATTGTCTCTACAATGAGAGTCCCTACTGTGCCAGAGAATGGTCATGTCAGCAGAATTTGAACCTGTTCTTTGATGCAGCATCATACTAACAACAAACCAGTAGTTTAGTGTGCTTGTGACTGCTCTCTGTGATAGAACCAGTGACTCGTTTAGAAGGATGGTTGCATGCTTTAATGCCTCATATCTATTTGACTGTGCTATCCTTAAAAAAAAAAAAAATGCTTTCATAGCATGTGGAATATGAAGTTGGACTTCTGCATAGAAGTGCTAATCAGTTTTATTCTGTTGAAACTATTGGATGAACTCATAGACTTGCTAACTTCCCTTTTAGAATCTCTTTAAGAAGAGAGAGAAAAATCTGATAAATGATTTTTGCCATTAACAATGGAACTTCTTAGTGAAGGTTTTAGATGTTAAACATTGGTGTGCATAAATGAAGAACTCTCAATCTTTAATCTCCCTCTGTGTAATTCAATCCAGGAGTATGATGAAACAGAGAAGGGAATAATTATGAGTGCTTACAATAAAGTTATACATAAAGTTTGTCAGGAGCAAAGTATGATCACTGTCATAAAGAACAGATACTTGGCCAGTGTTGAGGTGAGTTTATGCCTTATTTATTTGTCACACTGATCTATACTAGTAATCCTTTCTGACATAATTTCTTTTTGAAAGATGTCCTCTTTTTATAAGGAAATTCTAGGAGTATATTGGTGATGAGAGATTGGTTGGGTTAAGCCTTAAGAATTGCAGTTGTGCATTACCTCAGCCAATGCTTCATTTCATTTACATACAAAGATAGTTTTTTAAAAAATAAAGTTGTGGAAGCTGGAATCTCTGGATTCATTACAAATCAGTAGTATGTAACCTAAAGGGATTGAGCTTTAAGCAGGATGTTGTTTTTTCCAGAAGGTTGTTAAAGTAATTAAAATGAAACACAATAAAACCCCTCTTCTGTGGGGAAAGACCCTGAAAAGCTGAATTCAAATAGGCTTCAGGCAGTTTCTCTACTGCATTGGACTAAAGGATATTAAAATAGAATGCTTGAGCACGTTCTGATTTTTTTTTTTCTTTTTTTTTTTCTCCCCTCTTTTTGTCCTAGTTCAAGAAACAGGCTGAGGAATGGCTCAATAGAAGACCTGATATTAACAACTTATTGTTAATTAAGAAAACTGTGAAAAGCTTAAAGGCCCAGTTAAGGTGGAAGCTGGTTGAAAAGAACAACTTTGAGGAAGTATGAAAATGTTATAGTGTTGGTGTTTTTGTCAGTTATTTTTTTAAATTGGTTTAGAAATATTAATTCTGGTTATTCTAAGTAAGTAGTAACTATATAGAACAGTTTGTGTTTTCTGACCTGAATTTTGCCTTTAACTGTGGAAGTTCTGCAGGCCCCTGAGACCAAGCCTGAATGGTTTAAAAAAAAAAAAAAAAAAAAAAAAAAGTCAGTACATAGCCACTTTTCTGTTTCAGTCCCCAGCCATGGCACTGTGCTTTTAACTAAGTCCCTCTGGTGACGGTTGCTGTTCACAGCATGAACAGTTTTGTCCAGCTATTTTTACTGTGCTGGTTGTGTGATTACCTTAAGTTTTTACTTTAATGGTGTACCTCTCCTTTGGTGACAGAAGTCAATGTCTGTTCCCTTCAGAGAAGTCCAAAGAATGTAAATACTACCCCAGCTTCAGCGCTGTTTGTTTGATTGTACATTAATTAATCTGATGATGCTTAAGGAAAAAAAAGAACCTGCATGTGTCTCTCTGTAAGCATTGTACAGGGGCAGTAAGCTTCCAAGAGAGATTTAAAATGAGACATGCTAATGAAATCCGTTGGGAAAAGGGTTCTTGAATAATGAGGTGACATGAGGAAAATGCCTGCTTATGGGAGAAAAAAGTGAATGAATTATGGAACTGAATGAATTATGAATTATGTTGCTGTTATGATTATATGTGATCAGCTAATTAAAAAAAAAAAAAAAAAAAAGCTCTTTCACTTAGGAAACAAGTAGGCAAAGGGCTAGAACGTTTGGTCTGTCACATAAGTAAAGAGAACAACTTTCTCCGTGATTAGATTTTAAGAGATTCTGTTGTGTTTCCAGGAAGGAGACTGAGTACAATATGCATTTGAGAATATGTTCAACTCTGGAACTGTGATATCGAAGTTGTTTTTTAATCCTGATATAGTAGGTTACCATTGTTTGGTATAATAGCAGAATGAGAATTATATGCTAACTTTGTTATTCCTAATGCAGTCTGATGATTACAGTGAGTTCGAAATGACAAGAATAAAAGAGGAAATTGCTGATCTGCGAAATAGGGTTCTTCAGGGAATATCCAAGGAACAAGAAGAATATGTAAGTGTTAAACTACTTAGGCAACTAAAACAAACCTGTATGAGGCACCTCTACATTTCGGTTGCTTTAATGTGTGCTCTGGGTAAAACATAAACTGTGATTTTTATAGTGTTGAATGTTAAGATGGTCCTTTTTTGGTGAAACCTATGGGAGAAAGCATGGAAGGTGATCAGTTTTATCCCTATTTGAACATAGTTTTATCAGGCCTTCCCCCCCTTCCCCCCTCCATAAGGGGGTGAGGTGAGAAAAAGATGTGAGCTGTAGTTCTCAACCCAGGAGAGCTGCAGGTGAAAGCATAAGCTCAGTTGCTGAAAAAAAAAGTGTATTTCTTGCAAGAAGGGGAACTGTTTTCTTATGATTAGGTTAAAGCAGGCTTTTTATCCTGAAGTGAAGGAGATCACCCTTTCTTTGTCGTGTATGTGGAGGGAAGAATCAGAAACCATTGCCTTGTGAGTAAGTAGAAGGGCACCAGAATTTGTGATGATATACCTACCTCTGTAGATGTAGCATTTGTGTGTAATAGTTACCTTGCAGCGTTAACAGCTGTGTAGGGTCTGGAGGTGCATGAGATGCTGGCCTGGTCTGTGCTACTACTTGATTTCTATCTTCTTCCACTTATGCGTAGTGAAGTAGTTTTCCTTTGTTTAGGCCTACTAATGCCCGTTGTAGAAAAGATGAAATGTTTTCTGTGATAGTGCATGAGCTGTTTGGAGCCTTAACACTACCCACCCTCGGAGATTTAAAAAAATCTGTCCATATTGAACTGCTGTATTCATGTTGTGTGTGTTGGTTTTCGTTTGGGTTTTCTTTTTTTTGGGGGGGGGGGGGGGGGGGGGTGTGTGTGTTTGTTTGTTTGGGTGGTGTGGTTTTTGGGGTTTGTTAGTTTGTTTGTTTTAAAGCAAATGGCAGTGTTACTTTGAATGATGTTGTTGAAGGAGATGCAGTCGTGGTCAACCTACATTTGAATGTCCTGGGTATACATTGCTAATGTCAGTGTATATTTATATATGTCAGAAACCAGTGACCTGAAACTTTGGGCCTTGTTTCCTTCATTTAGGAGAAGCTTACATATTTGGTACAGAAATGGTTCCCTGAATTACCGCTTCTTTATCCAGAAGCAGGAATTCTAAACTTTATGGTAAGCAGAGATTGTGTTTGAATACACTGTCAGTTAATTGTTTCAGGCACTATCAAGGCTCCTCACCAACAATGCTCTGCACAGTCTGTGTCTATTTGGGGGACATACACCCTGAGCATTGTTTGTTGTGGTCTTCCTCCTTCTCCCCCTCTTCTGGGAGATGTTCAAGGAATGCATTTCATTAGCTGCCTCATCATGGCCAGCCTCTTCATAACAGATGCTGTTAACTTTTTAACATGTCCCAATTGATTTTGTGCTTTGCTAAGTTGATTGAGGAGAGGGAGTCAAAGCCTCTGAATCTTAGCAGCTGTTAAATGCCATGCGCTTACCCTGGATATCTGTGTGTGCATGTGCTTCAGAACTCCGGTGGACTTCTGACATACAGCCTGGAGCGAGACCTTTTGGATGCTGAGCCCATGAAGGAACTGAGCACGAAGCGACCTTTAGTGTGTTCGGAAATTCAGGGCCAGAAGGTTCTTTTAAAGGTAACGTTGGCACTGGCTTTCAGTTAGCGTTGTAGGTGAGGCCTTGGCTTATTAACGTGCTGATTCTTAGTGAACTTTGCTGTTCCTTTCATACCCCTGTGTTTAACAGCTCTTTTCTGATGGCAGATTTTTTTTTTGTTGGGGCCTGTAGAACATGAAGCATTGTTTTCCTTCGATTGCTTCCATGTTGCTTACTGAATTCCACCCGACCCCCCCCGCCCCTTCTTTTGAGGACTGCTGTAATGAACAGTGCTTCCCTTCTACTGTCTGTCCTTTCTGGCATCTGGTGGACCTTTTATCGTGCTCATTAATCCTGTCTCTTTTTGCAGATGCTGGTTTGTCTTCCTGATGGTTTCACTGAGACATTTCAGAAACTGCTTCTTTTCCCTTGCTCTGCTTCTCTACCAATCTGCTAGCAACTGGGAAAGGAGGGGATGTAGTATTATGAGAGGCATAGTTGTAAATACTCTTCTTGTTTTTGACTTGGCTTATTTAAATCTCACATTAGAGACATGCTCCCTGTTTTGTTGGTACAAACTTTCTAAGAGTTAATAAGAAAATATGGGAACAGTCTGTGACAGTTGGAATTGAGTTTTGTGTTAAGCAGAAGAGGAATTTATTTGATGGCACCTAACAATATGCATTTCTTTAATTAAAAAAAGTTTAATGCTATAGTGTTAGAGGCATCAGGAGTAATAGGTTGGGTATCTGTTTTGTTTTTAAGGGCTACTCTGTAGATGTAAGCTCAGAAGCCAAAGTGATAGAAAGAGTTGCCAAGTATCACAGAGCTTGGGATCAACAGAAGGAAAGATCTGGATTATTACAACTGTTGTTCCTTCTTTTCTGCAAGGCAAGATTCAAATTGATGACCTTGATTTCTGGTTTAAGATGACCTTGATTTCTGGTTTAAGCTGAAAAACTTGCAGTGGGACCTTAAAGTGTTAACATATTTTAAATTGGAGTATTGAATGAGAAAAATAGTTCCTTTCTGAGTTTAGATAAACTGTCTGCTTAGCATAATGAATTGTTTTATCACACATCTAATGCATGTTAAAATTCCAATACTTCTGATATTTGAAACAGTCTATTTTTCCTTTTTTGTTGTTGAAGTCTGATCCTTTGGTATATTTAATGGTCCCATACTACCCAGGAGCAAGTCTGGGAGCTTTACAGGCTGATACACCTTTAACTTTAGAAGTAAGTATAACTACTTAGACTATCAGCATTTTAGTTGATGTGTTTTTGAACTGAACTCCTGCTGTTTTGCTGTATCTTATGGTGCTGATGGTGTTTCACCAGTGTACTTCCTTTGGTGGCTGACAGTGACTGTACAGAGTTGCACAGGATAGCTTGACTGGCATTCTTAGCATCGGGTCAGGCAGCAGTTTATAACTTTCTGAAAGATTTTGCTTGGATACACTTTTTTCATTTATTGAAATTAATGCCTCAGCTGTATTACCAGTACATTTTAAAAGTACTGGAGTTGAACATGTTAGATGTTCAGGGGCAGGTCTTTCTGTATTGAAGTTTTAGAGGACTCCTGTGTGTGTAATTCCTCCCCCCCCCCGCCTCACTTCATCCCCCTCGTTTTCTTTTCCCTCCTCCCCACACAGTGTATAGGCAGTTTGGATAGTCATCCCTTCTCAAAGAAGCAGTAGCTAGAAGCCAGTACAGTCTTTTCTCTAGTTCTGTTTGAGGACTTGAAGCTTCTGTTTGCTGACTTGGACCTACTTGTAAAGGTCCAAGTTGCATGTTCCTCGCCCCCCCCCCCCCCCCCATATTTTTTCATGTTAGTGATTTGTTAATCAGTGACTGCTGGCTTTTCTTCCCGCCCCGCCTGGCTGTGCAAGTCATAATAATCTTACTAGGATTTAATCCATGCTTCATAAAATGGAATTAGCATGAATTCTGAATGTGTACAAACCTAAAAATAAAAAGTCTTAGTTCTGGATAGAAACGTACTTGATACTGTGCTTTGTTTTTTCCATATCTATCTTTGTAATAAACACCCAAATTACATCATTAGGAGGCATTAAAAGTGATGAAAGGAGTGGCCCAAGGTCTACAAACATTGCATGGAGCTAATATAGTGCATGGATCTCTGCATGGAAATAATGTTTTTGCTGTGAATCGAAAACAAGGAGTCGTTGGAGACTTTGATTTCACGAAATCAGAGGTAAAAAAAAAAAAATCCTTTAGTGACTTTTAGTCAGAATTATGTATCAAAACAGACAGCTGAGTGTGCAATTTAAAAGATTTATTGTGCTTAGCAGTGAGACTGCTGTTTCATATTCTGAATAGGGTTGGGCAGTTTGAGTCTCATTGAAATTTTTGTAAACAGTCTAATCTTGGAGGGGAAAAAAGGAATTGCTGAGTGTGGGCTCTGGTTAAGCAAAACAGTGGAACAAAAAAGAGAAGTTGCAGAAGTTGTTGGCTGTCTGTCTTGTGTATTTAAAGGTAATCAACATCATCGGAGGTGAGGGTAAGAACTCATGTTTGAAGGGCTCATCAAGCTCATATGAAGTCTTTGCCTTTCTGTTTGATAGGTAATGGGGTTCTAGTATGTGTTTTAATCTGTTGCGGTATTTGGTAAATTAACAGGATTTTACATGTTGTCTACATATACTTGAATTTATATGTACTTCTGATTTAGTCCTCAGTTTCTGTAGTAAAGAATTTCATAGTTGTTCTTGGGGAAAATCTAATATTCTTTAAGAACACAAGCTATTTTCTTACTCTTCATTGTGTTTACATAGCAAAGTCTCCAATAATAGTATCTCTTCTGTAGTAACCTTTTGACTTTCTAAACTCATTTGAGCTAAAACTTTTTTGTGCTAGAGGTCTGCTTTATGCTTATTTAATTTTTTCATAGTAATATATATTACAATAATATGCCATTATATTAATATAATAAACATAATATAAATAAAAGTAAGTTTCATTGAGAACCTTTATTTCTGCTTTGGAAATGCATTATCTGTTGATCTCATGAAGAGTGTCAAATGTTTGGACAGCAAGGTGTGCTTCCCTTGAAAGAAATTTCAATTTTCGACATGCTAAAGAGAGATGCCTTAAAAATTTTTGACAGCTGAATTTTCTGAACGGGCATACTCGGCACACATGGTTTCATTGTGAAAAGTGCAAAAGCTGAGGAAGACTATCCCTCTTTTTATTGCTCCCTGCAGGTATGAGCTGTGCTGAAATGAGCAGCTCCCGTGTGATAGAGCAGGAAAGTTCTACCCATGGTTCACAGCCGGGATCCAGTTTGTGCCTTTTCTATAGGGGTGTCAGTACTGCTCAGTGCTTGTACTTTCTGCATGATCACAAACGCACGAGTGGAGCTGGTAACTGGTGTGTTACTGAGTACGCTTCGTGATCTGGAGAGTAGTCTTCTCCAGTCTGGCTATAGCTGGTGCTGTCATGGAGGGGGATAGAAACTCAGGATCTAGCTTTTATTTTGACAGTAGACAGTCCTAAAATATGCTGGAAACCAGGAGGGAGGAAGCAGCTATTTTCAGGTGAAGACCAGAAGGGCAGAGAAGAGAAAATAGGAAAGCTGGCAGAACTGAACTTCAGAACTAAGGTTCTCCAAAATAGTGCCGAATGTCTTTTAATATTTGTGATTTGATTTCTGCCCTGCCCCCCCCCCCCTCCCCGCCCCTAGTTTGAGAAGTTTTGCAATTTGTGTTCTTTACCACCTTATAAGCCTTAATAGTTCTAGTATGGAGCACAGAACTCTATGGTAAAGTCTGACACGTTAAAAGGGAGAGGGAGATACATCTGCTTCAGTGTGCTGTTGATCTTGCTTGAAATTATGGTTACAATTTTTTTCCCTGTAGGAACAACGTGCTGCTGCAAACACTATGGTTGTCGGTACCCTGAGCTTAGTTTCTCCTGAACTGAAAATGGGACAGCCAGCTTCTCCAGCCTCTGACATGTATGCTTATGGCTGCCTTCTGTTCTGGGTATGTAATGGCTTGTGGGAGAGTTTCTAGCAATGTTACGGAACTGTAGCAGGCTTATAAAGAGCAATGAATGTTATCTCCAGCTTCTGCTTTGAACTATTTTGGTGAAATAAGTGCTCACGTTTTCAACTGAGTGGTAAGTGTAGAACGAATGGGAGTTACGGTTAGGGGCAGAACGCAGTGCATTTTTCTGTAAAATATACAATGTAATTTATATAGTAATAGGAACAAAAATTATGCTTTTGTTCCTCATGCTGTGGATTGTCAGTTCTTACTGCACTTCCTATTCATTCGTTGTGAGCCTTTTTTTTTTTTTCTTCTTTTTTTTGTGACCTTGCCCTTGAGGAATTACCCAAATCAAGAGAGGGAAGATCAAGACAAGGATGGGACTGTCCTATGTTTTGTTGCTGGCAACAGTGCTTAGATTAGGTGTTTTGTTTCTTAGTGTGTGTTATGCCAGGGAGGAGAAAGCAATCTACGTTCCTGGTTAAGTGGTATGTTGCATAGCATCTCCTCCATCTCCTTTTTGTCTTCTGGCACTGTATTGCTGCCTCCCCAACTCAGGGTGTCAGTGCCATGTGTTCTGAATGGGAAAACTTCAAATCTCCCAGACCTGAAAAGCCACAAGCTACCCAGCAAGTGCTGGTGTTCCCAGGCAGTGACTTTGCATGAGCACTTGATACGTTGGAACTGGTTCAATGAGTACCAGTTGGAGCTCCAGGTACATGGGGGTCTTCCTGGGAAACACTGGCAGTTCCATCAGCTGCACAGTGATGGCTTCAGTAATCCCTTTTGTGCTGTGGCATCTTAAAAACACTTCCTAACAGAGATGTAAACTGCAAGTTGATAGGTAGCCACTGTCAGTTACCTGTGCTGAGATGATGAAGCTGGTTCATATAAAAGTCACTTTTCATTATGTTTTATTCCTAATTTAGGAAGCAGTTGCTTAAAATTAAGTAATTTTTCTACTGAAATAGATGAACTAAAGTGTAGCTTAATATCTTAGATGTTTATAATTTATTAATGTGGTACGGTTTAGTTAGAACACTTTCAGTACCACTAATCAGATCTTCATCTGTTCTAGAAAAAAAGGTTTTTACAAGTAGAAGTAAGTAAAAAGAAAAAAAAAAAAAGTAAAAAAAAAAAAAAAAGACTGTTTTACAAGTGGTTGACTCTGCTTGAAGAGAATATTTGGGATGCAGCAAGCTTGACATGCTTCTGAAACCTCATCCAAGTTTGCCAGCTGAATTTCAGATCAATCCATATACAACTAATCTTCAGCTCGGACTTGGTGTTGTATTGATTATTTGATGGAAAATTCTGGCTCAAGTGTTAGTATTATGTTCAGCAGTTGCCGGTTTCATGTTGAGCATGTGAAATTGCATTCTCCCTTGTTAAACAGCAATGGCACTTCAAAAATTGAGACAGTGGTTTTCCAAGTTCTCTGTTGATCTGTGTCACAACAGCCCACCACCGACTAAACACGTTTCCTTTTGCTGTCTGTGCAGTTTTTCAGAGTAGAGGCATTTTCAGCTTAACCTGCAGGCAGGGTTTTGGAAAATGCTGTACTCGGGCATGGTTCTAGGCAAAAGTAAAGACTGTGGAAATTTTACTTTGTTTATGGGTACAGGGTTCGTATTTGTGTGTTAGAGTACTCAGCATTTCTTAAAGAGGATATATAATTAAACTTACAGCTTGGGCATGGACTTTGAGTCATATTTTTAAAAGTCTATTTTTTTTTACCTCTAAAAGTTTCTTTTGATACTAATTTTTTTCCCCCTTCTTTCTGCGTGAGGAGAAGATGAGCCCCTTGCATGTTTTTTCCCTACTGTGAAATTAGGAAGAAAGCCTTTCCCTGCCATTTTCCTGTAACAATCCATTTTCACGTGAAACCTGGCATCTCCTTGACTGATGTTTGGTTTTGTTAAACTGAAAGGAAAAAAACCCCACTGGTATTATGCATTACGTGTCTTTTCATTTACAGCTTTGCATTCAAAACCAGGAGTTCAGCACAAAAGAAGATGGAACACCTGAGGTAGATGTGGTTGTCATGGTATGTTAATTGTCGGATGAGGATGATTAGACTGCTCTTGTTTAGAGGTGGTTAATCAATAATTTTTTTTTTTTTTTAATAAGTCAAACATTTCATTGTAAGTGCTGGGTTGAGAAAACGTTCTTAATTGACTATTTGGATAATCCTAAGTAGCATGCATAAATAAAATTATGTTTGAGAAGGTAGAAAACCCCAGAGTTTTCTTAATATTTAACTCTGACCTCAGGAGGAGCAACTTCTTCACAGATAACTATTAATTGAATGACACCAAGTTACAGACTTGGGGAATAAGTCATTGAGATTCAGCCTCAAAGGAGGTATTTGAATTGGGAACCTATCTTTTCTGAAGTCAGGGAAGTTGAATTTGTTCATCTGTCTTTCTGCATAATGCTTGCACAGTGCTTAAGCATTAATAAAACAGCCAAATTCCATTTTAATCAATTAAACGTGGTTGTAAAAGCGTACTGTGCCCTTTATTCTTTGGTTTGGTTTTTTTTTTGTGTGTGTGAAACAAACTTTCCTATGCCTCTGAAACAAATGCACAGATGAAAGTGGACCCTGCGTGGCATGAATTTGTGTTGTTGCTTTCATTCTTTCAACTGTTGTTCTCTGTCTGCTGTATGCCAGCAACTGTTGTCACCTTGAACTCTTATTTTCAGTCCCTTTCTTGAAGCTTATCCTTGCCCAGTGCCTCAGTGACTCTTTGAGAATAAGTAGAGCTGTGTGCCTTCATGTTACCCAACTTAGGTCTCCAACTTTGAAGTCTATCCTTTGCTAACTTCCCTATCTCTTGGATATTAGTCATTAGATAATTTTATGGCCTTCTCTCTGTGTGCCTTATTTACCTGAGCGCTTGTCTTTCCTTGGGTTTATTTTCTTGTGTAACTCTCTTTCCCATAAGCTTTTAGCCTTCTGGCCAGGAGTTAAGCCCTTTTTTCTTGCCTGCTTTCAACCTCTTCTACCTTTGCTACAGGCGATTCCTTTTCCTCCTTACAAAAGTTGGAATAACAAAAGAGATGCCTCCATACATACTTTAAAGAAATTCACTGGGAGGTTTATGGACCTTTTTCAAATCATTAGCCTTCCCAGACTAGTTCCTGCTTCATAATTTTTTGGTGTACTTCTGCCTGTCTAGTTACTGACTGCTTTGTTCTTGTGCTGTGTCCCTCATCTCCCTTGAGTGGATTGCCCTTGTGTTTTTTAATCTGTATGGACTACTTCTCATATCATGTTTATTCTGTTGATCTTACTTTAAGTGAGAGCTTACTGCTTTATCTAGATTTGAGGAGGCCATGAAACTCTCTAAATTAAGCCTTACACTATTAAAAAACCTGCAAGTGGGTGACTGTTTAGCTTTTAAGTGAAGTCTTAGGTTATGGATAGAATTTCCTAAGGAATATAGGGAAGAGTTAGAGGTTAATCCCCATGTTTTCTAGAAAAGTAGAAAACAAAGCAGCAGAGGTGCTGTTGGTCAGATAAATTTGGGTTGTTCTGTCAAGGGAAAAAGAAACGCAAATAATAAATCCCTCTATTGGTTATACCTGTGTATTGATGATTTGCCTGCTTTGCGGAGATAACTATTAAAGCATGGAGCTAAATTACTAGAATTGTGTTCATTATGAGCTTGGTGTATCCTGTTTACTGTGTTTAGGTTAAGAAACTGTTACGATGCAGTACCAGACTTAACACAGCTGTAGTGGTTCCAGTGTCCAGGCAGGGTAGCTTGTGTATTACTGCATAACACAGTACTGTAAATAATCTTGTTTTATTAGATGACTCTTATCTTCTACACTATGTCTTTTAATAACTTCATTTCAGCAGTGTTCTCCAGTGATGAAAGCATTACTGATGAAGCACAGGACTGTACCAAATCCCTCTGCAAAAGTATTGCCAGTGTAACACTACCATGGAAAAGAAAAGAATAAAACATGCACCATTTGAGCAGGGAGGTGATCCTGTAAATAGTGTTTCTTATCATTCATTATAGTTGCTTGGTTTCATATTAAAAATTAAATGAATGTCATGAAACGCAAAATACTATAGCAAAC
This sequence comes from Aquila chrysaetos chrysaetos, assembly GCF_900496995.4. NCBI lineage: Eukaryota > Metazoa > Chordata > Aves > Accipitriformes > Accipitridae > Aquila > Aquila chrysaetos. The sequence goes on along the minus strand of NC_044006.1, from coordinate 43,087,463 downwards.
AATATTCAGTACTTCATGATTCACCATTAGGGCTAACAAGGGGGTTTTAAATATATTCCTCAAAACTTGTACAGAACAGTCTGCCTCATTCAGAACCGTCTGTGGCATTCAGGATTATGCATAATAATCCTTAGATACTGAAAAACCTAACTTTGTCTCATGCATAAGAGAAACTTAATTGTTCAAGGAAATAGAAAAGATTTCTTGGGACATCAAAAACAGGAGTTGGTTCACTTCTGTTTCCCATAAAATTTCTGCTGTGGTAATGTTTTACAAATAAGGTCTGAAGTATGCAAATCAAAGTTTAAACGGCCAGTTTCAGGATATTATACTTCTGTGTTCTTCTGTAGCAGGTATCTTCTGAAGTGCAAACAGCTGCCTTTATTTCAAGAACAATTAATTAATTTAGCCATTACTGTTCTTAGCAGGGATTAATTCATTTTACAGCTTTTAATAAGAGCAAGTTTCTTTAACTTTTGTCCCTAATGAAAAGAAGCAGCCTTTGATTTTGACCTTGTCAGATGATACGATCCTAATCAATACATCATAGTTGGCAGTTTTTAAGGATTCATCCTGGATGTGCGTGCATGCACGTGCACCAACCACCAAAGTCCGCTGGAAAGCAATCTGTGCTGCCTGCAGTGCACAGGAACACACATAAGGGTTTTACTGAGAAATGTAATGCTAATAAATATCTTTCAGCTGTTTCTTGGGGAATCTTTTAGACCCCTGGCTGTTAATCCTTGTCCCAGTTCTTGGGGAAAATCTGTTTTGCTTTTAAGTGCTTTATCTGTAATCAGCTTATTCAGAATTAATCTCCATGCCCATCTGCAGGGTCTTGACAGGCTGGTAATTTCCCTCCCATCTCAGTCTTGTGCCCAGAGGAATTGCACACTTGCAACTAATAAAATTCTTGTTGTTTTCAGCAAATGTAAAATTGCCACAGGAAAATAACATTAAGCTTTAAAACAGGGCTTTAATGTCAGGTAACTGTTGAGGAAAAGCAAAGTTTGGAGATAAGATCTTGTAGCCACTCATTTAGCCATGCCAACCTTCAGTGTTCAGGGTGTTTCAGCATCCAGTTTTGTGTATTTTTTTTAAAAAAAAAGGTAAATAAGAGCAAACACAATGAAATGGAGTTAATATGATGAAATGTTGTCCTACAACAGTATTCCTTGTGGAATCAATTTTCAGTTTCCTTAGTGCGAGAAGATGGTGAGAAGGGGTTATATTTGTTGTTGACAGACGTTTGATAGTATCATGAAATGCAAATGTACAAGTACAAAGCTTTTCAAGCTCTTTAAATGCTCAGGCTTTCTTCACTTTTAATTTTGCAGAGGAATTGTGTAGACATGGTTCACTCCTGTATTTCATTGCACATTTGGATCATCTTAAGTAGAGATTTTTCTATGGAGCATTTAAAATGTTTTATAAACATTTAACAATCCGTTATGCCTGTAAGATCAATGGTTTTCAGATCTCATCTTTTCCCCCAGATTTCATATTATTTGGGGAGAGGCTAATTCTACAGAGTCACTCTGGTAATTAGTGGAAGACTTGGAAATTGTCTGCTTCTTTCTGTCTTGTCAAGTTTATGACTACTTGTGTACAATCCTTTGCATTACAGTGATTCTTCTGTCTGGGTGAAATGGGGATAGGTGAGAGGTGTACAGCTATCTTGTGCTTTGCTGTTTTATTGACCCTGGCCAGAGATGTTGCTGGCTTGGAGACTGAACAAGCATGCCTTCTTATGGAAAGGTTCTGCTCCCATTGAGTTTTGGTGATCTAGATTTCTAGATCAGCATCTGAGATTGTCTTTCTTGCAGTCCCCTTGTCCAAAATCCAGTGTGTGCTCTTCCTCACTCAACAGCTGATGTTTATGAATATGTGTAGCAGCTGTGTTTTTTATGTTTTGTGTATGGAGTCCAGCACTGTTAATGTACTAAGCATTTAGGCATGTAATCCCTTCTGATAAATCCAAAGAGCCTAAGTGTAAGTGGTGGGTTAATAGCAAAAGAGCTACTGTTGATTTAGAGCCCATTACTTTGGTTTTCTTTTTTTTTTCCTGTCCTCTTGTAGAGAGATAAAGCAATGTGACAGAAGTTAAAAGATGAAGTTGTAGAAGGTGAATGGCACCTGTTCTGTTCCTTCTCAGTAGAAAGACCAACTGCAGTATTTCTCTAATTTATGGTAGTTAGGTGAATTGATATTTTAAAATATAATAACTCATGATCTTCTGTGAAATCTGCTGGCACCAGGTTGACAGAGCTGGTGCTGAATGCTTGCTTTTATTTTGTTGTTAATGAGCACTATGACTGTCAAATGTTGCTGACCATTGGAATGCTATGGTACAACCTTTTGTGAGGACTTTGGGCCCTCAGCACTTACAAGATGTGTTCATCAAATACTTGGTTGTCATTTGTAATTGAGTTTGTTTTGCTTACTGATGAAATCATTCTCCCTCTGTTTGTAGGATGATAAAGTTAAATCTCTTCTCCTGAATTTGTTCTGCTGTAACAGACTGACAGCTGAGCAGGTGCTGAGGCATGATTGCTTCCTTGTAGTTGATGCGGTTCTAGTTTCACCACAACCAGGTGAAGAGTATAAGCCATGTGAAGAACATGATTCTGAGAAGACAGATGGAAAGAAGAATGTGATTAACTGAGGAGAATGGAGCAAGCCCTACTCAATAGATGATGAACTTTTCCATCAGGTGTTTGATTGAGATGTCTGTTTTTGTTTGGTTTTGAAATCATTGTCTCAAAATAATAAAAGGTTTGGCAGGTGCAGTTATGTTTTGTGATTACGTAATCTTCACTGTGTTTTCTTCTAAGTACATTCTATTCTAAGCAAGTGTTTAGGGATATAACTGTGGTGTTACTGATTGTGTTCTTAGTTTGTCATCCTTATTGTCTGTCCGTTATATAGGCTTTAAATTTACAGAGAATAGTCTTGTTAGATGTCAGAGGTCTTTAAGATGAAGCTTTAGTGACTTGGTTTTGTATCCAGTTTTCTATCCCTCTTCTTGCTGTGATTCCAGATAACATGTTCCTCTTAAAGATGCTCTAGGGTATTACCTTTTTGCTAGAGTCTTTTTGTTATTGCATAGCCAACATGTTCCCACAGCAGCTGCCTTCAAGATATAAGGAGGGGGGGGGGAAGTACTGCTTTGACAACTGGTAAAGGAAATGGAGAGCAGCCTGCCTCTTTTCTGTCTTTTTGCATTTGAAAAACGCAATTGGCTTTCCAGAGAGCAGGCATCCTTCTAGTTGTTCCTTTGCAGTGCTGCTGCTAACCAAAATAATATACACATACAAGCAGTAGTTTTTGCAAATGCTTGCTCTACATAAGTGTGTGTATATATCATCTGTTCTTACATGTTGTTCGCAATAGCTATAAAGATACGATTTTCATGAGCGGGTTTGTTTGCCTGCAATACTTCGCTGTTAATGTTACCATTGAAAGAGTTTTGTCAGCTCTTTATTTTTACAGGAAATTGTTGCTTATCTTTATGAAGGTTTTCCTTCTTGGAAAGAAACAGGTCAAAATGTGCAGAGTTGCTGTAGCGGTATATTTAGCCTCTGGGTGTTGCTCTTGGACAGCGCTGTTGGCAGACTAGTATTTTGTAGAGGAATTATTGAGGCTGCATGTTGGATAAAGAATGTAAAAATGCAGTTTCTAATGGGCAAGAAGCAGCACCAGGGGAATTGGGAAGCCCCCAGGTACAATAATACAATCCACAGTGGGTAGGAGATACCTTGGCACATCCACATCTGATACTAGACTTGGTTTTCCATCCTTAAACCAGTTAGTTGTTTTATATGGAGTAGCATGTAAGATGCTTCATCCTTTTTTTCATTAAATGATAATTATTTTTTAATTTCTATAATGTGCATGTAAACGATGATAGCAAAACCTTTGTTAAAATATTTTTTTATGTAGAATTTTTGGTTAGTGTCATAAATATTTTCATGACAGAAATCACAGAAGAATAATATCTTGGTTTTTGTCAATGAAAATAAACAGTTTAGCAATTTTGTGGGATGCTTTCCAAATACTGATTGCAGTCTTTCACTGTTAATAAAAGGCTAACTTTAATGTTAAACACTGAATAAAGGTTAGAAGACTAATGTGGTGGTTTGTGTTGTGCGGTGTCATGTATATTAGAATAAATTTTTGCCCAGTTTTCCTGCTCCAGAGACCATGCAACCTAAAGTGTACTTCTTAAATCCCCAAATTGCTAACCTTCTTGATTTTCTGAAACCAGAAGTCTCTGTGTATGCTTGATTAAAAAAATGGCAGTCTCTTCAAAAATCTCTTCACCAGCTGTAAGTAATACAATTTTTACATGTGGAACCTAGCATGTGAGATGGATTTAAAAAAACCCAACAGACTGCAATAAAACTTTGAAACCTTTTGGTATATATGAGTGTCAGGGTATGAGACAGCCTTTCCATTTGAATTAAATGTTGATTACAGTCTTAGCGTCACCAGTTCTGTTTGTTTCTACTTCAACCTTCCCTATGGTAATTTTGTAGCCATGGCTTTCCTTTCATTTCTTACTTGCTGGAGGCCTTAAGAAAATAGATTGGTTCAGGGTCATGTTGCACAGCTGTCCTGCCAAAGCTGAATACTAACCTTTGGTAGTGGCCTGCCTGCTGTTAAGTTTGACACACCTTTTTCAGCTGCATCTCTTCCGGGTAGAAGATGGGTACTTGGAGGATAGAGAAGGGAGGTTGAAATGATCCTGTAGGAATGGTCTGTATCTTTCCTCACTTGCTGCACCCTTCCTTGGTACCAGCATTCTGCAGTTGTGAACAGTGTCCTTGTACCGACCATGTTGATGCGGGACCTTCAGGGGCTGAGTATTGCTTCACTGGGAAGTAAGGACTTCAGTTGCTGTCATGGGCCTAGACATTCATATCTTCTTGAGGCCTCTAAAGGTAAGCCTGCAGTTCCAGGTCTTGGTGCTGACAACTTCCTTTTATGAGGACTGTTACCTTTGTTACTTCTTCAGACTTGTGTTCTCTCTGCACTCCTCACCTTGGTGTCCACTAGTCGTGTGTTGGTATCAGTCTTGGCTTTTGCTCAGGACATCATACCCAAGTCAGCTACTACAGTTGCCTTCTAGGCTGTAGATCTGGTAACAAAATCACCTAAGAGGAAATACTTTCTTCAGGTACCGGCCAACAACCACTTCCTCTGGCTCCATCTAACCTAGCCTGCAGACTTGGGATAGGGCTGGCTTGCTTTGGGAAATCTTTCAGCAGATTGGGAGAACATCAACATTTCTGTCTCCAGGGTTTGGGCGGAGCTGTAGGAACTACTCTTCCTTTCTGGATGCTGCACGTCTGGTCACTTCTGGAGACTCCTGCTGTTCTGTTCACTGCCTCTTAATCTTCATGCCCACCCTAACATCCATAACTACATGTAGTCTGCTGGTCACTCCATTAGTATTTAACACTTCTGCCTGTGTAGTTTAGAGAAGGTTGGGTTTTTTTGTACTTAAAAATAGCTTTCTGCTAGAACGGAGTCCTTCTTATTAGCTTACTAGTATTTTAACAATTTTTTTCCTGATGGTGCCTGCAGGTTAAATTGTATTCCTTCACAGGCAACTGCCTCAAGGACTTCCACTAAATGGGAAAAAATTTATTTCATCTGCAGTCACTTCATTTCCCCAACTTACAAGGAAATTGGTATGAATTCATCCCAATTATGCACCATGCCACACTTCACTTGTAGCTCCTGCAGCAGTTGTCTTGAAACATGGGTTTTTCACAGCAGACACACTGTAGCTAGATAGACTGAAAACAGTTGTCAGATTGTCCTGTCCTTTACAGTTGTGGACAGATGGGCTGTTATGACATGGAATTCTGTTCTGCTAGTGCCAGCCTACACTGGGGTGGGGGCACATGGGCTCAGGTGTTGGAATTGGGTTTTGGCAGCTTTAAATTCGGGGGCTGCAGTACATCAAGATCACACCACATAGAAGCATGTTCATAAGTTAAAACCATTTGAATTGGAACTTTTTTTGATATATTTTATTATCCCTTTTGTCTGGCATCTGTGTGTTACAGCTGCAAGGTATGTTACCAATAGGTGGGGAGAAAAAGATTTGCCCTGCTGTGTGAAGACGTGATGATGGCTTATATTCGTTACCCCACTGTGTTGCCAGTAGCTAGTTGGCTGCCTGAGGCCTATGGGTAGGACCCCCTTCCACTTGCTGTACAGCAGAGCTGGGAAAGTTTGCCAAAACTCCCTGACACACGTTTCTTCACTAGTGAACTTCCAGCTATTCAGTTTTCCTGCAATCTTAACAATTGGTAGCATGGTCAAGGAGCCTGGATCTGTTCTGTCTCATCTTGACAGTCCCAGTGTGGACCAGAAGTTTTTCATGTCTGGAGTATCATATTACAAGTTTAATCTGTCAATTCAGCAGTCCTCTGCCTTCTTCATGATCTTTTTCAGCTCTATGGCATGGTATTTCGGAAAAGGCAAGAGCTGTACCGCCTGCTGTCAGTATGCTGGATATTGACAGACTTGACAGCTCTGGAGAAAGAGTCCTTGTTTGAAGTGGACGAAGATGGTGCATGTGAGCACTGGGGCTTTGAGATGCAAGATATTATTCCCATAGATTACTCAAGAGCAGGTTTTGCCCTTACTAGGTGTGTCTTGGATTGTGTGTTCTCCCAGATGTGGCCTAGGATGCCTGTGCTGTTGAAGTGCATGTTATGGCCTTGCAATCAGTGCATGGTTGCATGTAGTCAGTTCCAAGGGCTGAGGGAACATTAATAATGTTCTCTCTATCACTTACCAAGTCCTCCATGCATTGCTGCAGCCTTTCTTTCTAAACACCTTCTTGAGAAGTTTTCTTTGGTTCCCTGTCCTTGCTCTGGTAATGTTTTTCTGTTGCTCTCAAAGACAGTCTGTTGTGGTGTTACCAGAACCTGAAAATCTGTGAAATGCAAGTTCTTAATAGTGTTGCCTTATGTACCCTGTGGTGGGTTAAGTTATTGCCTGTTGCCCCACTTTGGCCTGCCAAGGCAGGAGTAGAGTAGACATGGGCAGTTCTTGAAGGAGAATGTAAGAGTTACATACCCAGTAGCTGGTCTTGTGGTTCAGTAGAAGGATTTAAAGTGGTAATTAGCACACTTCAAATTTTTATGCTGTGTTTGCATGAACCATGGTAAATTGCAGGGTGCCTGCAAGCTGTGCAAGTCCTTCCAGCTGAAATACTGAACAAACATGCAAGAAGCCTTGTGCAGCATAAAAGTCACGTACAATGTAAGTGTGTATAGCCAGCACAATGCAGAGGGTTTCTTTGTATAGAAGTATCTCAGTTTACAGAATCGGTCAGTCTCCATAGGAGAGAAACCAGGAGAATTCCTTTGGAGCAAATAGATTGAAGATGCTTTGGTCCAGCTACTGTGATGAAAGCTGGATGAATACTTGGAAGTAAAAGCCTGCTGACCTCGTGTCGTGGTTTCAGCCCAGCCGGTCACAAAGGACCACGCAGCCGCTCGCTCACTCCTCCCGCCCCCCTCCGGGGGGATAGGGAGGAGAATCGGAGGAGAGAAAAGGAAAAAAAAAAAAACCCGGAACCTCGAGGGTTGAGACAAGGGCAGTTTACTGGGACGACACAAAAAAAAGAGAAGTTACAACAACAAGAACGGTACCAATAAAAGAGTATACAAAAGGAGTGATCCGCAGTGCAACTGCTCACCACCCGGAACCCGACGCTCCGCCACTTCCCCCACCGAAAGTCAAGAGGACTCTCCCCAGCCGGCTCCCCATTTATATACTGGGCATGATGTCACATGGTATGGAATAGCTCCTTGGCTAGTTCGGGTCAGCTGCCTCGGCTATCCCCCCCCCCCCCCCCCCCCCCCCCCCAGGTTCCTGTAAAAATTAACTCTATCCCAGCTGAACCCAGGACACCTCGATATCGGGAGATGCAGGTGGAGGCTGTTGGAATTGGAAGTGGGTTTATTTGAAAAAAAAAATCCCCTCCCAACCCCATAGGACTTTGTTTAAATTTGAAGTCTGCTGTTGGGAAATGCAGATCTGTTCCATACCAACTTTTCTTCCTTCTCTTAATTTAAGATAACTGTCAAAACGATGATTCCACAAAAGCAATGCCAACCTGTTTTTGAAGGCTGGTATCATGCTTTAACCCTAACCAGCAACTAAGCACCATGCAGCCGCTCACTTACTTCCCCCCTACCCGCTGGGATGGAGGAGAGAATCAGGGAGGAAAAAAAGTAAAACTCATGGGTTGAGATAAGAACAGTTTAATAGAACAGAAAGGAACAAAATGATAATAAAATGACAATAATAATAAAAGAATTGGAATATACAAAACAAGTGATGCACAATACAATTGCTTGCCGCTTGCAGACTGATGCCCAGTTAATTCCCAAGCAGCGATCTGCCCCGCCCCTGGCCAGCTCCCCCCAGTTTATATACTGGACATGACATCACATGGTATGGAATACCCCTTTGGCCAGTTTGGGTCAGCTGCCCTGGCTGTGTCCCCTCCCAACTCCTTGTGCCCCTCCAGCCTTCTTGCTGGCTGGGCATCAGAAGCTGAAAAATCCTTGACTTAGCATAAACACTACTTAGCAACAACTGAAAACATCAGTGTGTTATCAACATTCTTCTCATACTGAACCCAAAACATAGCAGTATACCAGCTACTAGAAAGAAAATTAACTCTATCCCAGCTGAAACCAGGACAGCTGGTTGTTGCCAATGTTCGTGTTGTGGGTGTGCAGTTGTAAGCTCATCAATCTGCCTGTAATTTTTATCCTCTGTCCTTGTCAGCAAGAGGTGGAGCTGTTGTTCATTTATTCTTCCAGCTGTCACCTTTCCTCTGTAAAGTTTTTTTTTTTCTTTCTTATTTTTTTTCCTAAAACCTAGTTGGAACCTTTTGTTGGTCTGTTTTTAACTTCTCCATTGGCCCAACGGTTGGCTACTGTGGGTACCTGTTTTCTCTGCAACTTTATGTAAATTTTTTAGTGAAATGATCAATTCTTGTACCTGCATATTGAATTTGTAGTGTCTGGATATTTTTCAAGTTATCATAGAATCATAAAATAGTTTGGGTTGGAAGGGACCTTTAAAGGTCATCTAGTCCGACCCCCCTGCAATGAGCAGGGACATCTTCAGCTAGATCAGGTCGCTTAGAGCCCTGTCCAGCCTGGCCTTGAATGTTTCCAGGGATGGGGTATTTACCACTTCTCTAGGCAATCTGTTCCAGTGTTTCACCACCCTCGTCATAAAAGATTTCATCCTTTTATATCTAGCATGAATCTGCTCTGCTTTAGTTTAAAACGGTTATCACTTCTCTTATTGCTACAGGCCCTACAAAAAGTCTGTCACCACCTTTCTTACAAGCCCCCTTTAAGTATTGAAAAGCCTCAGTAAGATCTCCCCAGGTTCTTCTCCAGGCTCAACAACTCCAACTCTCTCAGCCTTTCCTCATAGGAGAGGTGTTCCATCCCTCTGATCGTTTCTGTGGTCCTCCTTTGGACCCGCTCCAACAGGTCCATGTCATTCCTGTGCTGAGGACTCCAGAGCTGGACGTAGTACTGCAGGTGGGGTCTCACCAGAGCAGAGTAGAGGGGCAGAACCACTTCCCTCGACCTGCTGGCCACGCTGCTTTTGATGCAGCCAAGGATATAGTTGGCCTTCTGGGCTCTGAGTGCACATTGCTGGCTCATGCCAGCTTTTCATCCACCAGTAGCCCCAAGTCCTTCTCCACAGGGCTGCTCAACTCTCCCAACTGTTACCCATGCAAGATACTTCTTGATAGTAGTAACTTCTGTCAAGGGAGTGGGGGAGAGGCAAGCCTCTGACAGTTCTTGTATGCCATCTTTTTTCCAATGGTTTCACGCAGAACATAGTGCGAGTTTTTTGACTAGGATGGTCTGTGAACCTCTCCTCTTGAAAGGACGTGCACGGTCATTACCTTCCCAGAGGCTCCTCCTCCTTCTTGTAATACTGGAGAGCATTGAAGAATTGAGGCTTGTTTGGGCAGGCTCTGCCATTTGTACCCGGTCACGTAGGATGCTGAAGGAGCAGGAGAAAACGTGTGTGACTTGCAGGTGCAGCTAGGGCCACAGTTTCCAACACATCACATGAAAGAAAGAAACATCTTAAAGTTGTTGTTGTTGTATGACAGTATGTTTACATTAATGGCCTTTTTCTAATACTCTTTTGAAATATTTTGTTAACCAGAGTTTGACTTTGTTGTATTACAGTAACGTATCTGCAAAACTGTTAAATTCTTGGGACGTCTTTTGCTACCAGGGCCTTATAGTTCAGTCACTGTGACTCAATAGCCTTTGTATTTCACTACTTAATTCCTTACATTATCTCTACAAACATCACTATTGCAGAGGGTGAGAATGGTTTGGTGTTGGTGTTCTCATGGAGACACTGTTACTTACTTCATGGTGCCATTTGCAAGTAACGTGACTGCTAATGTGCATAACTGTGAGACTCATCATTTGGGTATGCTGTAGTGATTTGTCATGGAGCAGCCTTTTTTCTCCAACTTAGTAATAGGCTTCCAGCCTTGTCTGGTTGTCTGCTTGCATCTTGTCCCACTGTTTTACTAGGGAAGCAGCTAATCTTTAAAGATAGGGTCAACAATTTCACTCTTACTTACAGTTACCTGCTCCCACTGCTGGAGACAGAAACAGTGTGGGGAACTCGGGGAGCTACTGGGTACCAGTGACTTGGTTTTTGAACACTACCTTTTGCTTCCTGGGTATTTCTGTTTCAGTGAAAGTCTGTCTAAAAGAAGACAGGTTTTGATAGGAGGCTTAATGAATGTGCACTGAAACTTGTTCTCTGCAGTACATCTGAAGAGTACTTGATAGTGTCTATACATACCACCCATACACTATTTCAAAGCATAAGTGGCAGTATTATTTCCTTCTGGTCCTAACTCTACAAGAAGTTTACTGCTTTAGTTCTTTGCAAGAGCACAGTGGCAGGAAACAACCTGTTAGTGCTGTTAGATGGGCCAAACTGCTGAAATTGCTTTACTGAAAATGTAAAACATTTTCTAGTCAGAGCATACTGACAGACCGGCATGTTGTGTTGATATCTTAATACTATGCCTCAGGGCATTTATAAAGTTAATCTTTTGACATTTTTATTTGCTTTTTGGCTCAACATCACGATTCATTTTTTATCTTTTAGAAGTTCCATTTATGACTGTCATTTAATTGATGGTAACTACAAATTATATTAGCTGCAAAAGAATAAATAAAAGAAATGCAAGTAGTTTAATTTGGAACATGGTAATCTTAGTAGCCTGAGTCATGAATTTCATCATCCACTGCAGTTAGTATCATTTTATGATTCATAAGTCTATTCGTTTCTTTTTTTAGTGTGTCATCAGATAAATAGCTCAACGGTAAGGTGGCAGAATTGTCTTGTCTCACCCCAGTCGTAAGAGAGAATGTAGGTTTGATTGTTCCTATGTATACGTAGTAAATCTGTCCCTCTGACCTCTTAAATCTGTGAAACAACTTCCCGTGCTTCAGTGGAGCACTTGCTGATTAAGCCATTCAGATTATCAAATGACCGCTACCTCAACCTAAAATTTATATTTTGTTCAAATTGTTTTGAAATGCGTTTGTTCATTTGCTGAAGGTGACCTACCACCATAGATCAGTGCACAGACACAGAGTGATCTTGGGCTGACTTAAGCAGGAAGCAATCAGCATTTGCTTAATGTTAAGTCAGTGCTACTACAGAAGTACTGTCAAGCCCTTGAATGGTTGATGTCTCTAATTTAATTAGAGAAAATGTAATCTTTTTATTACTCTCTGTGGGTTCACTTTCAGTTTAAAATCCTCAAGTGGTGTGATTTGTTTTGGAATGTCCCCTCTCTTTAGGTGCCATGCCAGCAACAGTACCTGCCACCTACTAACTTCATTTTGAAGTTTGAAAAGCTCTGCAGAAAGGATCAGTCTTTATATAGATAGGTAGGTAGAGATACATTACTATATCAGAGCTTGCATTATTCAGGAGAATGAATTTGCTCTAGTGATGTTTATTGCTTTTTGAGGAACCAGTGTGGTGAGGAGAAACAAGTTATGAGCATATAAATACATGACTAGCATCTTTGTACCTATGGGTGTACATTATAAAATCAGTATCCTCAATTCGTGTTAAGCTTCCAAGCTTATGCTAAGGTAAATGTCATATAAGCTTGAAGTGCTGGGGTATTGCCTCTAGGCACAGGCTTGACAAAGTAATGATATAATCATAGTGTGCCACTAAGAGGTGGCACTTTTCCCTGAAACAAACGTTGTTTTTATAAAATGCAGGCTCCCCTTCTGCCACATGTCTGTCCAGTGTTCAGGACAGATGAAACTATCCTGTACATGTGTGCATGGCTGTATGCATTCTGGTGTTTGTATTTAGATTCCTCTAGGACTGCTGCTTCCCAGCTTTCATTTCATTCACTCAGGTCTCTTTTCTGAGGGGCTCTGTGAGGAAGTCGTTCAACTGTGCCATTAGAAGAGCTATGTTAATTCTGGAACGATCCGTGAATTCTCAGCCACTGTTTAATATCTCTTCTTTTTCCATTGTTTTGATAAATCTTAGTATGGTAACTCACTTTCATTTGCGTAAGTTTGTGCAAGATTGGGTCACTTCTAAATAATACGCAAAATCATGTCTTTTGACCGTGCACTGATTATCCTAGTAACCTCAAAACCAGGTTAGGTTAGCTTTAGCAATTTAAATGCCAAGCAACTTCATAGTAAATCAATTGCAGAAGACAGGATTTTTGGAGACTTAAAACATCTCATGACCTCAATGCTGCTATCTGTCTTTTCAGTAAAATAATGGGGATACCCTTTCTCTTGGTGGAGGTACTTTTTCCAGACTTGGATATCATGCATCAAGGAAGAATAAAAACACATCAGAGACAGTTCAGGGAGGAGTATGAGAAAATCAAAGGTCTACAATCCAGGATCTGCAAGCTAGAAAAAAAGACTTGGGCAAAGAAAGGGTGGATTTTAAGTCTTCTAAGAGGTAAAAGCCTAGAACTGAGATGAACAAAATGGAGTTATTACTACTTCTGCCCTTTGGGGCTTAATGGGTTGATTCCTACAGCAAAGGAAGTTAAGGTTAGACATTAGGGAAAGAAACATTCTAGTTCAGCATAGTTAAGCACTGGAATGTATGGCTTAGGGAGGCTTGAAGCCTCCAGTACTGTAGTGAGATAAGGCAACTGTCTGGCAGGAATGACATAGGTATGTATAACTGCTATGGGGTGGAAGACGGGCTGGATAACTCTTTTTCTGTTCTACTTGGCTCTGTCTTTTGTAATATTTTTTTTTAAATGTATCACTTTGCCTTAAGACATCACTATTAGGTAGGTTGGTTTCATCAAGAAAAAATGTGTGAACTTGCAGTACCTTGAATTGGGTAAATTAGAAACCTGGGTCAGAATCCCTCTTTTGCAGATGGTAAGGAAAGGAGACCTTGGTTAACTGCATGCAATCGAGATGTGTCTACAGTTCCAGCCCTAGGAAGCTTAAAAAGTGGCTGGCCTTTTCTCTTTATTGGAAGCTGCGTGCGTGACTTGCTCTGTACCAAAGGCAGCTTGACATTTGCAGAGACCTGCAGCACTCGAAGGAATAGGTTCTGCCTGCAAGGATAACTTCAGCAAAGGCTTTGTCAATTGTAAAGTCTTTTCCAGTACATCTCTAAATCAGTTTTAAAGCATCTTAATTTATTTTATACACAGGCCTGTTGTCCTTAACTAGTTGTCAAATGCATTGCTGCAAGCAGTAACTGTCTTTTGTGGCCAGAATGTTATGGGCATGTGATTAGTAAGATACCGAGCTTTGTTTGGATACAAGGCTGAAAACACCCACGGATGCCTCATCCTGTCGGGAAACATTCTATTTAGAGTATAGTGTCTATATGTCTAATCAGCCATGGGGGAAGAATTGCCAGATAAGACACTGCCCGCTGGTAAATTGTCATCAGGCTGGGCAGGAAGTTGCATTTACATCAGCATTTATATGGGACCCCCCTGCCTCCCAGATATCTGCTTCAAAGTGGGACTGACTTTGTCCCTTGAGAGGGGTTACCGAAATCCTGTCTGCTGTTTTTATACCTCTTCTTTTTTTACAAATGGTTCCTGATGATGAAAACAGGATCTCTTTTTATACAGGTTGTCATCTGCTGTTGATTCCTCATCTGCTGTGCTTGTTTGGCATATCTGCTGCAGAGGTAGTTATGATGATCTAGTCACAGTTGTCTTCAGGTGGAGGAATAAGCAGCAGAAGGAGGTGAACTTCTGAGAAATACACCTCCTACTTTTGTTCAGCTGTCCCTGGTAGGAGTAGTGTTAAAAAAATAGTAATACAAAGTATGATGCAAGCAGACTGGTTTTTTAAAGGGAGTGATGTGCCAAGAGTTCCAGAAGAGATATAATTTGTAGAATGTTTTAGACCGTTAGCTCATACTGAATTTTTGCTATTAGCCTCTTTCTCAGGAAGCCTGAAAATCAAAGGTCGAGGGGGAATCCTGAACCAGGAGAAGGTAAAGAAACCCACCTCACTCTTTGCACTGATAGACTGAGTAAATAGAAACTGAAGTGTCCCTTCTCTCACAGTTCGCTTGTTGAGACAGTCTTGGCAATGAGCATTCTACTGTTCACTGCATCCATGCAATCAGGGTAGTGTTTATCTTGGAAGAGTTTTCAGGCACCTGATGTTGTTGCAAATACTTTGATAAAGATTTGATTAAAACAAAATCGTGAGATAGGAGTGTGAAGTTTGCAACGTAGTTATAGAGACTTAGGAACATTACAAAATGTGCTAAGCATAATCATAAGAATACAAGTATTGTTGACAGTCAGTTAACCATAGAATTTTAACACAGATTGGTTAATTATAGTGGTTTGTTTTAAGAAATCGTTATGGACCTTAGTTCTGTTGCTTACAAACCCTACTTTGATCAAAGTTCCGGTTAATGGATTATGTGAGATCAACCAATGATTGTTTTAACATAAGAATATTAATAAGGTGGTATGATTAAAAGACCAATCATAGAAAAGGAATTAACATAGAATGTACTTTTGTGTAATCTAATATATGATGGCAAGAATTGTACTGCGCAGAATCACCTAAGAGGTCGAGAAGCGGACAAGTGAGGAAGACTATGAAAGACCACCAGAGGGCTTCTGAAGACCACCAGAGGGCTTCAACGCGCTTGCATAAAGGACATTTGCATATGTTAATAGTTTCTCGGAAAACTAATGATTATGTATGACATTTCTCGGAAATCTAGTGAATATGTATAACAGGTGTGTATTTAACCTGCATAGTTAAACCAGACAGGTGCACACGATAGGTGGAGCGATCCCCCGTGTGCCCAGCGCTGCAATAAAGGAGTGCCTGCTTCTTAACTTCTCATTGCTGTTAAGGAGTTTTATTCCGGATTTCGGCAAAAATGTGACGGTAGAAATCGTTGAGTTTAGTTAGAGTATGTACCACTACTCCAAGTCCACCACAGGCAGTGAACTCAAGGTATAGACTGATCCCTCCCACGTCTCCCAGCTCTGTTTCTGAATGTGCAGTATTTTCCCACCTCGTCAGAAAGATTTTACATCAAGAAAGTGCTTAAGTCTGTGCCTAAATGCTTTGTTGAGTACAGATGGATTGAAACATCTGTCTTTAGTGGTTTAGTAAACTTGGACCAGTGTCACTGTTTCCCCTGCTGTATATTCAAAGCTTTGCAACTCCTGTGTGATGAGGAGGTCTAATGTCTAGGTAGCTTCTGTTCTGCTTTTTAAATCAATGTGTTGACCTACAACATGTAAGTTTGGCTGAGGATAAAGGTGTTGGGAGTGTTTTGATTTCTGCACAGGAATGGTATTCATGTTGTGTTGCTGACCCAGAGTGGAAGAGTATGGATGAAAGATGTGCGTTTTCTTTTGGGCTACAGCATTAACATATGGCTCCTGTAGTAATTCCCAAATTACATATGCACAAGAGAGACTTTGTCATTTCCTGGAAGATATTAAAATCAATTTCTCCTGAATATATAGGAAAGATGTAGGTCTAGCATAGACATATCTAGGCAATATCTGGGCAATGTGTCATGTGAATTTGGTGGCTTTTTGTGAGTCATCCAGTGTTTCTTGGTGGGAACTAAAGCTGAAATGGTATTCTTGTAAAGTTTCTTGTAGTCTTTTTAAAAAAGTTTAACGGAAATGGTGATGGAAATTTATATGCCAATAACGGAAAACAGGAGGAAAAGTGTATGTTTGGAGTAAGAGGCAGGGGGCATCATGTTTAGGACCGAAAGACTCCTTCTCTAAAGTTACTACTGATGTAACTGTTACCGTGTGGTATGTGTTGAAATAGGACAGCATCAGGCATGGAGAGGAAGACTGCATTATTACATGACATGAAAGAAGATCTTTTGAGATAAGCCAAACATTTGAAGAAGTGCCTCTAAAAAATCGAAGGGAAAAAGGAAACGTGAAGCTACTTGTTAAATTTGGGGCAGATTTCTGAGAGTTTGCTCTTCATGGAAGTGGAACTTAATGGACCAGTCACAAAGTTAAAGGAAACAGGAGTGCAGTCCTTGCAAGTATGCACTACTGAGATTTCTGTTATAGAACAATAGTGGTCATCTCCACTTCCAAGGAGAGCCATAGCAAGTCTCTATGGTGGACTCAATTTTGGTTTCTTCGGAGTTTCACATAGGTATGGTGGACCTGGATCTGAAGTAGAATTTTTCTTCAGTGTCTGGAGAAATTCTTGAGAGTTGGTGTTCTTGTAATAGCCCTGGCAAACTGCAGTTGCCAAGATCTAACTTCTTGCTTTTTACTGGACTGCCTTTCTGCAGTACTGAGAGCCAGCTGTATGACAGTAAATGTCTAAACTGTGACAATCACTGAATGTGAAGAAGTGCTAACTCTAGGTAGCAAAGTGCAGTGCAAATGATTACTGGAAAACAAACTCTTTCCTTCAATGCAATTGAGCCTGTTGCTTGTGGAGAACTCCCCGAAACCACGATAAATGACTCTGAAGTTTGCCAGTAAAGTGGAAGGATATCCCTGTCAGAGTTTGTTAGCTGTGCCAGGGTTTCTGTCCGACAGAAGCCAGAAATGGTGCAGTGGGTACCAGTGGAAGCACTCGACGTCCTCCTGTTGCCTCCTTCAGTTGTGTCCTTTCCCTCTCCCCATCTGTGCTGTGTCTTTTGGGGACTTGCTGATGCCAGTTATAACCAGCAGCTGTTATTTCTCCAGCAGCGTAATTCTACATTGTGTCTTCTGGAAGCTCTTACCTGTCCGGTCATACCTATGAATTCTTTCCTTTTGCCTTTCACTAAAGGTTTTGGAGAGAAGGATGTCTTTTACTAAGCTATCATTGACTTAGGACTATCTGTGACAAATCTGAGTTGTGCTAGGGACAGGGCATAGATCTGAGAAATGGCTTCAAAAGATGTTTACTATCAGTCATGTTAAAAGAACTCTTGCCAAAACATGGCCACGAAATATTTTGGTGTACCAAACTGTGTATGGTTTTGCTTATTTATTTATTGTTCTGGGGATGTATCTATTTATATGCCAATTTGAATGTTGAAAGCAATTCTATACATTTTAATTTAGAGTTGTGAAAACTTTAGGATAGACCTATTTAAATGCAGACTTTTTTTAAAAAAAGCAAGGTAATACTTGGGGGTTTTGGAGGTTATTTTCTAAAGTTCACTGTCCATCTGGTTAGTTGAAACTACTTTCACATGTTTACTGTTCATCACTTTATGGGACTAAGGAAAGATCAGAAGAAAATATCTAGGAATGTTGACTTCTGAAACTATTAAAAGATTTGATGAAAAACTATCAGGTTTTCACATATGGTTTTTAGTTCTCTTACAACTAAAAATTTGTAAAAAATTAAGTCTTCTGTTAAATAATTTTTGTATAGTCCATATATTCTTTATGGTGTTCTCCAGCACTGGAGTGAAATCTCACCTCATGGTTTACACCTCATATGCCAGACAATCCTGAGAAAAAAAGAAACAGTTAAACCCCCCCCCCTCACCTTTAATTGCTTAAAATGATATAAAGATTTGAAAGTTGCTGGTGTTTTGACAGTGGGTTTGTTTTGGGTTTTTTGTTTGTTTGTTTTGTGTGTGTTTGGGTTTTGTTGTTGTTGTTGTTGTTTTGTTTTTGAACACTTTCCATGTTGTTTTCCTGGGCTGGTTTAAATGTGGAAGTGAGGAGAAAATTCTTCTGAATTCCAGAGTGAGATGCCAAGTTTCATGCTGCAGTACCACGCCAAAATATCCAAATGCATTGCGAATTTGTTTGGAATGAGTTTCCTTTGTATTACTGACACCTTTTTAATTTTGAGGTTGGTCTTTTCCCATTAAAAATGTTCTGTATTGGCATAGAAAATTATCATCTAGGGATCAGTGTCAGTGTTTTCTGCAGATTAGGTTTGGTTCATTAACACCACTTACATTTGATGCATATCCCATGACCATCTATGGGTGCAAAAGGAGATGGTGTTGCCATGGACGTATTTCGGATACGTTTCAGTGTCCTCTTCAGATGAAGTTAATGCATCAGATCACATTAGCCATGCAGTTTTTTCCATGCCAAGGAACATTCTGCCCTGTGCAGGAGCAGGGTGGAAAAGGAGTTATTCCACTTTCATAACGTAATGATTTATCTCAATCTCATTTTCAGTCAGCAGTCTGTGCATCTTGTCTTGCTTAATCTTGTCTTCCTCTGCACTGAATCCCTTGCCGCCACTGCATGTCTTTGGGTATTTTTCCTTTGAGTGCAACTTTACAGGGCTGCATCACTTCATATGCTAGCTAGTGGCACAGAAGGCTTCTCTGCTCATGTTCAGGTGTCTGCTCAAGCCTTACTTTCTTTAGCAGGTCACTTACAGGATGCAGAATATTGTCATTACAGCATTGGGCCTTTAGCTTGCCACCCCGGTCCATGGTTCTTCTGCACCATTTGACAGAGATCAAGTCACAGTTAGCAATTGAATTTCTCCAGATGCTGATGCCTTTAAAATTTTTTCTATAACAAGTGTGTAAAATGCCTGTTGGAAACTGTATTGTTTGTAGTTGTTGATTTTCATGCAGGAGGAGGGGTTTGCATCCTCATACTTTCTCAAAGTGTTGCTGTGTGAAATAAGTGCAGCCTCCTGGAGGTGATGATTAAAAAATGTGTGTGTGTGTGTGTGTGTATGTGTGTATGCGCTTGCATCCACTTCTTTGTTGTGCTGTGACTCAACTCGGTTACTCTTCTCCAGGAGTCAGTAAATGTTAGGGCAAAGCTTGTTTGCATCCAAGATCTTAATCTCCTAACTCCGCTGCTGACAAAAATACAGAAAGGCACTCAAACGTATCTAATCTGAAAGCTGACATTTTAATTTAATATTCCCCAAGATGATGTGAACAACTCGGGGCGTGCCAAAGCAGACCTCACAACTCTCACAAGTGTGTGGGTAGACAGATATGTGATGTATGCATGCTATGAAAAGAAAAAAAATGTAAAAAAAAAAAAAATTTTGTGATAAATTGGTTTAGCCTACATATCTGTTTATGTGCTTACTCTCCGTGACTTAGGTGCTGCTTGTTTGTTTGACTATTAGGCTGACAACAGACACTTAAGAACCAGCATATCACAGAATCACAGAGTGAAAGAGGTTGGAAGGGGCATCTGGAGATTGTCTAGTCCTACCTCCTGCCCAAAGCAGGTTCAGCTACAACAGGTTACTCAGGATCATGTCCAACTGGGTGTTGAATATCTCCAAGGATGGAGACTGCAAACCTCTCCAGGCAGTGCGTTCCAGGTTTTGACCACCTTTACAATAAAAAGAGCTTTTTCTTATGTTTAAATGGAACTTTCTGTATTTCAATTTGTGCCCTTTGTTTCCTGTCCTTTTATTGGGCACCACTGAGAAGAGTCTGGTTCAATCTTCTTTACACCCTCTCATCAGATATTTATACACTTTGATAAGATCACCCCTGAGTCTTCTGGTCTTCAGGCTGAGCTCCCAGCCTCTCCTCATGTGGCAAATGCTCCAGTCCATGTAGCCATCTTCATGAATCTTTGCTGCACTTGCTCCAATATGTCCATGTCTCTTTTGTACTGGGGAGCCCAGAACTGGACCTCGTGCTCCAGAGGACTCACCAGTGCTAAGTAAAGGGGAAAGATCACCTCCCTTGACCTGCTGGCAATGGTCTGTGAGCTGACACAGGCAGGTCCTTCTCCCCCTGCCACAATAAGGGGAAGATCCTTCATGAGATGCCTTGGACGAGGTGTTTGAATGTACTGCTGTGCACCTCCAGAGCTGTGTGGATGTGTAAGTAATTTGCATGTTCTGGTAACTGATGGTGGAAAGTGTGAGTCTGAAAATACTTGACGTAGTTAAATGGGAAGAAAAATCTTTTGTCACTTGAATGACAAAGGATGATGTATGGGCACTTGATGTGGGCATTTCAGTGGGAGGTTTGGGTGCTTGTAATGAATGTGAATGCAGAGATTTACAGTAACATTTTTCTGTAATATCCATAAGAAATTAGGCTAATGGCCAGACTGAGCAGCAGCTACAGATAATGGGCTTCATGTGTGCATTTTAAGTCCAATCTGGAGCTGCTGTTGCCTTATACATAGTGAGACTCTAATCACATATCTCGTTTTCAGTCTTTCTTCTCCCTTTATTTATTGTTACCCATTTATTTCACCTGGTTTAGAAAAATCGGAGCAGAAGGTATTTGTGTGTGAACTTCTGTGGCATAACAAAGCCCAGAGCCCAAGAGGAGCCTCTGGATGCTGCCTCAGCCCGGGCAGTCACTTGCCTGCTGCACAGGTACTGAAAACCTCTGTGCAGTTGAATCAGTAACTGTACAGTACCCTTGCCTGCTGGCTGGAGGAGGCTGTTCGTTCTCAGCGTAATTCAGCGTATCGCCTGTTTGCTTCAGGAGCAATGTTTGCTTTCATGCTGGTTCCTACCACCTGTGAGAGAAGTGGAGATAATTTTTTCAGGCTGGAACAAAGATTTCTAATAAACCAAGTGTCTCCAAAGGTGTATATCACTTAATTTTCTTTATTAATTTGTTTATGGAACCAGCATGACACGATCCTGCTTTTGTTGGTTTTTTCTTTGATTTTTGGATGTTTTGGCACAAAGGTTTGCAGAGTATCTTTTCTATTTCTTAAAGTACACCCTTGGTGCAATATTTTATCGCTTCTTAATGTGCATATCAGCACCTTAAACCTTTAAACAGCAGTGCTTTTTATATAGGGAGAAGGAATGTTTGTGCTGATGTTTTCCTGAAAGAGCCCATTTATGACTCATGTATCTGTATCTTCAGGCTAACATGCTGAAGGCTGCTGTAAACTCACTAATTGTCCTTAGTTATGACACTGTCAGGCATGCACAGCTAATCTGTGCAGAAAGGCACCAGCACTGCTGACCCTGGAGATGACTTGTTTTGTCAGTTTATTGCCACAGAACCTGCTGACTTAGAGGCCAGATGCTTTGTACTTCATAGAGCAGATGATTGTTTCTGAAATATTTTGAGACGCAGAATGCTTTTGCCAAAGGGACTGTTTTGAAGGCCTATCTCATTTCTGTACAAACCAATGGAACCACATTGGCTTCTAGTTGAGACACTCAAAGTCTTGGGTGACAAATCTTGAATCTAGACCCCTGGTCTTAAAGGAAAGAACAAAAAACCTGAAGTCATAACTGCTTATGGAATGGGAATCCTATGGCCTCCTAATGAAACTTATTCAGGAGTTGTGGAAACAGCAGGCACTTAATTCCTGGTTTTCAGCTCACTAGGAGTTGTGTCTAGTTCTGTATCTGGCTTCAGTTATCTTTGGTAAAAGCTGAGATTGGACGAAAAAACATTTTTACAACTTCTGAGGTTCTGATCTTGAATCCAAGTACTCTCTTTGCTGTACACTGTGAGACAGTGAAGCAGTTCCTTCCCACTTAGATTTTCTGTAGTATGTTACTTACAGCCATCAGTTGGTGTTCTCAGGTGGAGAGCCCCAGGCTTTCTATTCTTCCAGCCTGCACACATCCCTAGCTCTTTCCTCTTTAGAAGGCGAGGAGTGGATACTAAGGAGGATCTGAAAGCGAGATTAAGGTACTAAACTGTCATTTAGTATTTGAGGGATGTGGGCATGTTTGTGTATAGGTCTTGTGCAATCACTTCTGCATGGTAGTATTCTGTCCTGGCCAGTGCACTGTGGGAATTAGTGTCAAACAGAAGTTTTTGGAGAAGAATGTAGCAACTAGAAAATGTATCTGGGAATTGTTTAGAAAGGTTTGTCACTGTAAGCTAAAAACAAGCCAACGGGGAGGAAAAATGACAGATTAAAGCTGGTTAGAGAGTGTAAGTAAGTAGCTGTATTGTTGAAACTGAGGGCAGACCTGCTATTATTTTAAAGTTAAATTCTCATCACCTATTTACTGTTTTCATTGTAACTGGGAGACTGGTGTAGAGTGGAAGACACCTGACACAGGTGCTGCAAGGGAAATGTCAGCCATCCATTGGCAAGAGGTTTTAGGATGTGCCTGGATGAGTCTCTACGGAGTGTAACTTGTTTCAGGACAAAGCCTGTAGTGAGCTACGTGAATGAACACTTTTCCATTTCTAAATAGTACAATGTACTGTAAGAATGCATTGGATGTGCAGTCCTAAGTGATGAGTGTAGAGTCAGCTGTGATGAACGGTAGATCCAAACTGAAATGAGTGAGAATTTTTCTGATAAATCTCTTCCCTGTAGCCCATCTGGGCTATTGGTCACATTGCTCACTGTGGTCTGTGCAAAGCATCGGTCTATTCCCATGTTATACTGCTGCCTTCCCTTCTGCAATTGATGCTTTCTCATAAAGTACAGAACAAAGTGTCTTGTGTGCTTTATGACTAGTCCTCATTATTTCTTTCTGTGTAGCACTTCTGCAGCTTAAATAGAGGCAGACACCTCTTCCACCATTGTGTGTACCTCCTGCTTGAATAGTGTCACAAGGTCAGTATGTTGTAGTGGTGGACTATTTCCTTCCAGTGAGGAATGAGGTGTCCTTGCAGGGAGGGCAGCTATGAATGGGATTTGTAACACTGGGAAGATGTTAGTGTATTTTTTAAAAGGGTTTATTTTTCTGACACCTTTCTTTCTCAAAAGGAGCATGAAGAAAGCATATCTAATGACAGAATTTAATAATCTGAGTTGTTTTGAACAAAATCAAGGAGGTGTTTAAGTTCTTTACAATTTTTTTTTTTTTAGATATAACCCACCTATCACAGCTCTTCTTGCAAACATGGCACCTGCTCTGCAGATTGCTAGACTTCACACTCTTCTTCTGAAGATGAGATTGTGTTCTTAGCAATTTACCTATGTCAGGCATTAAAGCAGTCCAAAACCTATCCAAGACGGGGTTACCAACTTGTTGTCCTTGCACTGAAAAATCCACGGACAGAACGTAGTCTTCCTTGTTTTTCCTCATTTCCCTGGTGACCTTCCTGTTGTCACACTTCACTTTTTTTTGGTCTGAAGCCTCACTCTGTTCAGTGTATGATGTCTTTCTACCAGCCTTAGTCAATTCCACAAATCACCAGTTGCGTTCCTTTCTATGCAAGTTAGGTCTTAGGGGTTTAATCTCACTGTCTGAAGTGTTAACAGGGCCATGCATGCTAATATAATTACTGAAGTCTGACATGTAAAACCAAATGAAACCCCCCATAATACTGCAATGATGGTGCTCATGCTCTCCGCTGCTAGGTGGTGAATAGCAGGAGCAGAGTCTGGTTCATACAGGTTGAGAATACTGCTTAAAGTGAACCATCACCAGCATTTCTGCGATAAGCACCCTTCTTTGGTGCTTAGTCCATAATTTCATATTCTGAAGAAGACAAAGTCCTTGGAGGGCAGATGGGAAGTAAGGGGAGGGTGGAATGACCTAGGAGACTTGGTACTGGGCAAGGGTCCTTTCTGCCTGTTTTTCCTGCCAGTTCAGTCCCACTAAGTGCTGAGTCTGTGTTCAGGTATGGTTTTGCTGAGGTCTAAGTGTTCCTGTTGCTCTCCAGCACATAGGAATGGGACAGGCTTTGAGTGCTCCCATCCAACGTGAATTCTACCTAGGAGCTACTGCAAAGGGGGAATTGTGCTCTCCTGTCAAGATCGCTGAGAGATAAAGCAGAGTACTTCACTTTCTACAGAGTCTCAGATTTTGTGGCTAGTGTGTGAGATGATGAACCAAAGCCTTGAGGTTCTCATTCTCTTCCACATGCCATCAGTGGTGCAGATGTTATTCATGGTGATCTTTGGCTGGGACTTACCGGTATTGTTTGGAAGGCCAACTTTAGAAGTGCTTTAAATGTTGGTACTCAGATTTCTATGCTGAAATTGCTTTGAAAGCAGGAAAGAAATGAGAGCTGACTCCTGTTAATGCAGCTGTCCTTGAAAAGAAACCATTGGAATTTTTGTAAAGATCTCTTGGCTAAGAGTGCGCTTGAAGTACCTGATGCTTATTAACCTTCCTACTATGGAGAAGTAGATAGGTATTTTGAGTCCAACATCTTACTATTATATATATATTTTTTAAATATGGGGTTTGGTAATACATGGGTCAATCAAACTCACTGACAGACCAATCATCTCATGACACTTTAATTGTTGCTGTTTCATTATGAAAATAAAGAACTCTGTGCAAAGCCTCCTTCTATAAGGAAGAGCACATACATGTAATTATAGGATGCTTTTGGTGTTTAAAAAAAAAAAAAAGACATTAAATGACTAATACATTTTGCTGGTGGAACTGACAGCTGTAACAAACCTGCTTCTCTCATCAGCTGTAAGCTTTTATCCCTGCCTTGTACTAATGAATAAATCATCTTATTACATAAAATTGCATTCTAATTGCTCCCATGTCAGTCTATTTCAGATTAGGCCTAGGTAGTAAGGTTCCCTTGATGCCTGGGTTTTCCCTTTCTGCTCGACTGCTGAGCAGTCACATTTACAACTGCCTGGGAATGGACTTAGAGAGGAAAAAATGGGAGGAGTGAACTGGGAGAAGGCAGGAGACAAAGGGCGAGAAGGACAAGAGGGGATTTGAAGGGGAAAAGGAATGAATGTAGGAGACATGAGAAAAAACTGAAGGAACTGTTGAATGGAAGAACCAAAAGAAAAACACTTAGAAAACCTAGTGGGATGTGAGTGGGAAGAGAGGGAAGATGAGTCAAAACTACGGCAAACCTTTTCACGTTAGGCTTTCTGTGGAGCAGCTTGTGGGATCTCATAGTGTTGGCTAAACAGCTGTGGCCATTTTGTGTGACCGGAGGTTTTCCTCAAGCTCTAACAAGTTGTTATCATCTAAGTTCTCCTTTTCCTCACTTAAAATGTTACCTGGAAAACATTTATTAGTGTGGTGGGTTGACCCTGGCTGGGTGCCAGGTGCCCACCAAAGCCGCTCTATCACTCCCCCCTCCTCAGCTGGACAGGGGGGGAGAAAATATAACAAAAGGCGCGTGGGTCAAGATAAGGACAGTTTATTAAAGTGAAAGCAAAGGTCGGGCACGAAAGCAAAGAAAAACAAATGATGTTATTCTCCACTTCCCATCAGCAGGCGATGTCTAGCCACTTCCTGGGAAGCAGGGCTTCGGTACGCGTAGTGGTTGCTCCAGAAGACAAAAATGCCCCCCTTCCATCTCCCTTTCCTTAGCTTTTGTATCTGAGATGATGTCATACGGTATGGAATATCTGTTTGGTTAGTTTAAGTCAGCTGTCCTGGTTATGTCCCCTCCCAAGACCTTGCCCAGCCCCAGCCTGCCATTGAGGGGGGCAAAAATGTTGGAGAGACAGCCTTGGTGCTGTGCCAGCGCTGCTCAGCAGTAGCCAAAACACTGGTGTGTTATTGACACCTTTCTAGCTACCAATGCAGAGCACAGTTCTGTGAGGGCTGCTATGGGGACTATTAACTCCGTCTCAGCCAGACCCAATACAATTAGTCATTTAATACAGTAGAGTGAAGGGACATATCCCCCCAGCCCTCCCTGTCATCAAGTCAAATGATCGATTCTCAGATAAGAGAAAATGGCAATTTGGGTAGGCTTTGTGTAGTAGAGAAAGTTTTTTTCCAAATTAACTATAACTAAATGACTTGGAATTCATCCTTCAACTACTAACAGGCTGTATCAACTCTCATATATTGATTTTGCTTAGGTTGATTAGAAAGAGGACCGAGAGCAAATAAGACTCCCTTGAACAAAAACAAGTGCATCTGTATATAGAAATTGTGCAACCTTAATTAATTGGGTTTAATAACTAATTTAATTGAAACTTCCTGTGGTGGAGAAGGCATTTGGAAATGATGGTGCAGCTCCTAAATAAATGATGTAATCTTTTGCAAAAGGTAAAAAGAGTTGGATTTTTTGTTACTCTTCTAAGATGTATTAGAATGACATCTAGAATTTTTGCTTCTGTTTGCTTTCATATTACAAAATTATCTTGCCTACCCCATTTTTTATGGAAGAATAGGATACTAGTAGATCATACATTATAAGCAAATGAATCTGGTTAACTGAGGCAGCATGATTCTTTGTTTTAAGACCATCTGCAGTTCTCTTTTGTAGGTTGTCTGTAAAATAGATTTATCTTAAAATCCTGGCAAATGGACAAAAAGCTATTGATGCTAAATGTTCAGAACCCTATTTCCTATCTGGTATTTCTGGGTTGTTTCAGAGAAAAGATGGAACATTTCCGACATCCCTGAATTTTGTTGACAAAAGTGCTAAACAAAAGGAAGTCTTACAGTGAACAAAACAAACCCTTTGGGCTGCCGTTCCAGGACATAAAATAGAAAAGGAGATTGTAATCCTTGCTTTTTTTGTTTGCTGAGTCTCTGCCTAAGAAGGTCCATATTACTGTAACTTGTTCCGAGAAAAAGAGTCACTTGGTAAAGGCTGCACAAGGTTTGTGTGGGATCCTTGTTTTTATTTCAGGTTTGAGTGTGGAAACCAACTGGCAATCATTGGGTTTTGTTAGGAAAAATGAATAGGGAGTTCAGTGTCAGTTCCAGCACTGTGAGGCAAGAATAACCCAAACAGATGAAAAGACGTAATTCCTTGATTACTTTTTCTGTAATCGACGCAGGCAAGCTGGGTGTTGCACAGACCTAAATGCAAAGGTTTGTTACATTTCCAAACTCAAATGTTGTATCAAGAATTTCCCTTCAGTCTAATTGTCACCATGGACATTATATTGAAGGAGCATTGTGATTTCTGGGGATTGCTATTAAGGGTTGCTTTTGATTAAGAGTCTTTCAGATAAAGTGGTTTCTATTTTTGGTGCTGTTCCCTTTTGCCAGAGCTTTCTCCCTTCTGCTACCCTTCGCCATGATGTGTTTAATGCTTCCAGGTGACAGGACTGCTTGGTACCTGTTCTCCTGAACCTGTGGGATTTCCAAGGAGAGGTTGAAAGTGTTCACTCATGAGAGTGTTTAGCACCGGTGTCCATGCACCTTCTGGCAGTGGTGTGCAGTTGGATTGAAGGATTCATTTGCACTGACTTCACACAAGGTCCTCCTGCAGTTTAAGCGGTAGGAGTACTTCACAAATGGGCATTAATTACTGTGGGGAATGGGGTTGGTACACTGGAAGGGTGGTGGTGAGAAGTCTTGTTAACAAGCTAGGAAAGAGGGGGTAGGTTACGATATTACAGTGTGCTCATTCTGACCTGTTACTTGAGTCTTTGGCCTAAAGCAACTGAGAACAACATGTAATTAATCAACAAAGAATATTTTAAACCTTTAAAAGGAAGAGGAAAAAAAAAAGATTTGGCTTGATAATGGTGGGAACCAGAAGTTAAAAACAAAGAAATGGGATAAACGAGCTGTGAAAGAACAATATGTACAGAACAATAAGAATGGGTTAAATCAGTGAGAAAAACTGTTTGGTCAGCATAGATCTGGTCAGGTGCCTGTGTAGGCAATATCTAAGGAACTGGACACAATGGGAGAAAAACGTTTATGGTAGACTGTAATATAAAACAGCACAGAGGATGTTTTGAGGGAATTCAGATGGTTAAACATGAGATAGTAAGTTTGGACGGACAGTGGTGCTGAAGAAACGTCTCTGAGCAGGATGACTTCTCCAAGCTCTGAAAGAGAAGGCAGCAGGTGCCGGTCATACATGGGTAGAATCAGCAGAGAGGGAGGATGCTGAGGGTCTGCAAGGTCCTGAACATCACGTGAAGCACCACAAAAATAGGAGCGGAGGCATGTGCTGTGAGCAAAGATTTATTTCAGGAAGTAGTGGTATGAAGGCTGAAAAGTTAGTCTTTGGAAGAGGCAGAAATCAAGCTTAGCTCTGTACGGTATCTAGTGAGAACTGTGGCTGGACACTAGATGTGCAGCCACAACACTGCTGGTGTGTCTAAACTGTTGTGATCACTTTTGCCACGTGAAGTAAAGCTGCACCGAATGCAGGATAGAGGGAGGAGGAGAAACGTCAGACTAGAAGGCATGTGTGTGAAGACAGGCCTGTGAACGCCACCTTTATGGTGCTTATCAGTAAAAGCCTTGCCATGACTTCAGGAGGACAGGATTCGTTCCCAGGTGCTGAAGAAGCAACTAGTTTGATGTATAGTCAAACACAGTTTTTATTTTCCAAGGAAAACCCATGCGCCTTCTTCCTTTCATCTCATTGCCAGTTTGTTGAAGTGGGTAAAGCTTAAATGGCAGAAGGAGCTGATTTACAACATCATCTGCAAGTAAGAAAATCTGTTCTGCTGAGCTTGCAGCGCAGCGCTATAGTGATGCCAAATACTTAGGTTAGGTCTACCCTCCACATTTTCTGTTGTTTTCCAAAGAGTGTCTCTTAAGCTTTTGAGATTTACTAGCACTGCTTGTTAGTAATCTTCGGATCTTGGGGGGTTTTTTTGTTGTTGTCCTGTGTTGCTTGATTAAAGGTCAGATCTGAGTGAGAGCTCTTATTGATCTCAAAAGTGCTAAGTAGAGATTGTAGGTTTTTTATCCTCTGTACTAATGCTTTTCCCATTATAAGTAGATGGCAGCACATGTCCAGGCTGTAGTACGAGCAGACCCAACCCTGGGCTGTCTCAGCAGGACTGAGTCAACATGGAGCCGGTAGCGGCATTGAGACCTTGGTGATTATTGAACAGGAGGTGGCTTGAGGTATATGAAAACTACCGCCGTGATAACATAAATGGGGGGAAAAAACAGACCTAAGCAGTTAATGAAATGGCAAAAAAAATAGCAATGGGAACAGAGATGAATTGGTAGGACTTTGTTTAAGCACTTGTAAGAAACAAGCTGCTAGGTCCAGTGTCAGTGGGGCATGCATTAAGTGGACTGAGTGGGAAGTTAATAATAGAGGAGGCTGGTGTTGCTGAGAAGAGCTCAGTGTGCTCTTTGTCTTACGATTCATAGAAAAGACCATAGGGTCACCTTTTCTGGAGATTTTTTTTTTTCTTCGGAAAGAAACTGTAAAGCTCTATGATTGTCAGATCAGGTACACCAACATTTACTGCCATTAAATAGAGGGTAATGTGTAGTCAGATCACCATAGGGAGTTCTGATAACATAGAGTAATCAACCAAAAAAGTAGCTTAACTAATGGTCCGTGCATTTCAGTTGCTTATGTTGAGAGCTCTAATAAATATAAAATTTGTAAATTTACTTCTGTTAAGAGATCCCAGCTCATTAAATGTTCAACACCCCAGGAGATGCTTTTTGTTCAGCTCACCTCTGTAACAGACTGGTGTACAGATCAGCTGCTGTTACAGACCAGTAACTGTTGGGGGGGCGAGTGAAGTGTGCTGTAAAGGACTCCTGGGAGAAAATAGTCTACCGTTGTAAATCTGAATTTGGGGTGAGAAACTAATAAATGTTTATTAAAGGGTTTTGAGGGGTGGGGCTGTATGGGATAGTTACAGGGCTGATGAGTGTGGTTGGGTTTGCTGCTTGTTTTACTTTCATTGGGTGCTGTGAGTCATGTTTTGTTTTCCAAAGCTGTAGTCATACAGTCTGTGTGTCAAAGCTGAGCATGTAATGATTTGGCAGTACTTCACTGTTTTATGATCTCATGCTTTCCAATTGCTCCCTGTTCTCTGCTGACGTTTTAGGGATTTTTGTATTCTCTCTCGTTGGCCTGTGAAGACAAGTACACACAAGGACAGGAGCCTACACTAGTAACAGTGCTTTTGTACGCAATTTCCTAACCCAGAGAGCATCATGCTTTTCCCGCTTTAGAGGCTTTTCAAGTGCAGTGGGTCTTCTGTGCCACTGGAACCAGTGTGAACCAGCCTGTCATCCTGCACAAACAGAAGAAAAGTGGTCTGGAGGAGATGAGTCCTCAAGAGCAGTGCATAATGCAGATAGTCAGGGCCTGTCTCATAACAAGCAGCAGCAATATTCTATGGATGTGTGCTCTGGCCTGGCTGGCTTGCATCCCGGTGCTAGGGCAGATAGTGGGAGCAGCATAGTTCCTGACTGCACACATGCAGAAGGCATGTTGCTGTTCCTGCAGTGTTGCATATTGCATTAAAGTAGCCTATATCCTGCCAGTGGTATCTATACTGTTAATTTGCAGATCCGTTTTGTATTGCAATGGTTAAAAATAGTGCTGATTTTTATGTGTCACAGTGACATAGTCGGAACAGCAGGGATGAATACCTGGGGGAGACTGTAGGCTATGGACTGCTCACCCTTTGAAGCTGGGAAGGTGCCGGAAGGTGGCCAGCCATGGTGTGAGTAACTGTAGTGCTTATGACTGTGAGCAGCCTCATCACTTCAGTGGAAATAGTGCTTGCCTGGGTGGGCCCTAGGGCTTATCTTGATTCATAGATGTAATATTCAGAGATCTGCCTTCCAGAGTGTTTGGCCACGCCACCCTGAAGGCTGAGCTTTAAAAGGCTCTCTGCAAGGCTTTGGCTCATCTCCAGGGTTTTGCTTCCTGTTGGCAGGGGCTGCAGGTAGTGATTTTTGTCCTGTTCCTTTTCTGCTGGGGGATGCATTTCATGAGCATGCTTTCTGGTGCCCTTTTACAGCCTCTGCTGCTTAAAGATGCTGGAAAGAGAAAGTGAAGGACAAATGGGATGGATGCTCAAGGCAATGGGGCAAGACGGGAGTAAGTGGGACAGCAGAGAGAGGAGAGCGCCGTAGATAGGGTACAAGATAGCAATGTAATTCATTGCCTTCCTTTCAGGTTTTCCTGGTTCCCTCTTGCCCAGTCTGAGAACGGTGGTGTAGTTTTGGGTCAGGGCTGCAGCTGAACCATCATTCGTAACACTTCCCTGGGTTTAGTTTGTTTCACGGACTTAAAAAATAATCAGGGCTGAGGCAAAATAATTGAGCCCAAATCTATACTGGGACCTGGAATCCCATCCCTTGATTAAGATGGCTGCTGTGAGGCCAGCTGTGTCACCTGGAGAAGTCCCTGGGGTGGGATTGATGTGCTGCACTTTCTGAAATAGCATGTGGATAAGTATTTTAGTTTTGAAAGTTAACTGAAATAAGGCCCTCCTTTCCCGTCCTAGCATGGGCATGCCTGTCCTACCCGCTTTGTAACCGTGGTTTGCATACATGCCCTGACAGCCATTTTAGTGCTTGCGGGTTTTTTTTCTTAGTAACTCAAGCTCAGTTAGTTGTGTTTCATCTCATCCTGGCATTTTTGAAAAACTTGGCACTCTTATACAGCTTGCTGCGTCCCCTCTCTTCTTTTGTTTTGCTTTGTACTTTTTTCCATACCTCTTAAAAACCTACTCATATGTTGACATAGCATCCAAGCAAACGTGCCCTACCATTCCCCAGTAAGAGGCAGTGTAATTAATTCCAAAGACCTTCTTCTGAAAGAAACCTTTGCCTTCCTCTGAACAGTGAGAGCTGTTCAATTATACTGGAAAGCTGCATGTGGGCCAGGCGGAGAGACCCCCCTACCGCCCTCCCAGCACTTTCTGAAGGGCTGCTGTATTGTCATCTGAGAGAGTCACTCATTTCTAGATAATTGGCTTTTTAAAGGGCATCTATAGGACCTAAATAACTCCTGGCATACTGTTTGTACCATTGACCTGCCAGGTTAGCAAAGGTTAGACTTAATTGCCTCATTTATGGCTAATGCATTCCAGTTTTGCTGTTGCTTTTTCTCTGAGGATAATTGCTCTGATCTGTATTTTTGTTTCTGAAATCTTGATGAATAAAAACAAGGGTCCTGCTTTGTGGATAGAGATGGTGTTTTCATTGGAGAGACAGAAGTTGCGTAAAATCCTTACGTTAAGGAAGTGACCACATATGTGGATGAGAGGTTGTCCGGGTGAGCCTTGCGCAGCCCTTTGATAGCTGAAATTTCCCACTGCCGCTCCTTCAGCAAATCTCTTCATGTGGTGCAGCTTATTGCAATGGAAAGGATTTTTCAGGCAAATTGTGTCCAATACCGCTCTTCTCAGTCCTGTCTGTGGACAGCATAGGCTCAGTGGGTACAGGCGTGGTGTAAGGGATGCTTGTTTTGGGCCTCTGCAAGTACGGCTCCTTTGGCCACAGGCTGTACCTGGACATTCCTCTGTGGGTGAAGTCTGGTGCTGAAACGAGAGGAGACACAAAGCACCTTCTGGGCTAGTCTGAGGTGTAAAGCGAGCACTACTCCTGTGCATTCTGCAGAATTAATCCTGATGTTTCTACAAATGCGTTTCATGTGTATCTTGTGTACGTCCACAAATTTGAGTGGTGAGGATGGAGCTAACCTGTGGCAGGATATGCTTCAGTCTCATGGGAGTAGTCATGCCTGTGTACTCTGCCCTTCCTAGCACCAGGTGATGTTTCTGTTTCGCTAGGAGTAAAACGAGAGCTGCAGCCTTCAGTGCTTCCATTGCAGTTTTGTAAAGCCAACACTATACACACAATTGTGGTTTTTGTTTATTTTATGGTTAGGATAGTTCTGGTAGTAGGTTTTGAATGAACAGCTTTCGGACAACAATGTCATGGCTGTCAAGAAGAGACCTACACCCCAGCTTTTATTAACCATCTTCCTGAGGTTTCTGAGCACCAAGCCATGGCAGCCAGGAGAAGAGCCTTCTGTCCCTAGCATCCCAGGGCACCCTGAAGCTGCCAGTGGTGGGGATGGGGTGTAGGTTAGGTGTCCACCCATCATAGGCTTCAGGTGCTCAGAGCTCTGCATCCAACTTCACACCAGTGACACAGGTGTCAGGTTGTTGGGTCTGGCCTCCTAGCTCAGTTCATAAGGCTTCTCTGGATTCATGCCCATTCGATTAAATCACTTCCTTTAGATAAAGAGCTGGTCTTGATTGATAGCCTTCCTTTGATAAAAATGCCTCCGATGTTGTGCACACAGTGAGGGGGGGTTCATAACTGCTGTAAATGATTTTAAAGGTGGGGAAGGGCAAGCTGAGTGTCAGCATTAGTGTCTGCTGTGCTCGGGGAGGGGGGCATCTCCCTTCTTGTGGTGTTTCCCCTGTGGGAATGGTCACACCAGTGGCACCTCCAGCAGCAAGATGGCTCCTTTATTCTGTCCCTTATTTATGGAGTTGAGCAGGAGCATCTATGAGGTAGATCTGATCCATTGGGCTTTTCCATCTGATCTGTTGCCTTCACGTAGGAAAGGCAGAAATAGCTGTTCGGCCAACTTGCAAACTGTGAAAGAACTTGAACGCTTCTTACCATGCTGGTGCTCGATTTTGCCGAATCTGTGCAGGAGGAGAGCACTGGGTCTGAAGATTAACATTCAGGCTGTAACAGTGAGGAGGCTGGTTCAGGGGATAACATCACGCTGAGGTGCCATCTCTTGCAATAGATTTTTGAGGGAGGGGGTGTGTGGTGCACAAGATTAAGAGTAAAGGTAATTAAGGAGACAACTTACTGTTGGATGTGATGGATCTGCCATGATTTAAAGCAGGGCTAAGTGTCTTTATAGAATGTGTGTTGTACTTCTGATGGAAGTGATGGGTTTAGTGCTGGAACTTCTGGTGTGAATGTCTTCAGGGAAGGGTACTCCTGCTGGTCTTGGGAATAAATCCCTGAGGAAGGCTCTCAGAAGCTCAGTTGTGGTCACTGGCAGCATTTATAGAAAGGAAGGAAGGAGAAATGAGCAAACAAAGAGCAGTCACAGATGTTAGTGAACATTGGATTTCATTTGCAGAAATGTTTAAGAATATTGCTTACTCCATTGGCCCAAATCTATGCTGTTTCTTTCAAATCACCTGCCTTCCTGAGGAGAGAGTAACAAACCACATAAACAATTGACTGGTTTTGCTGTGCAAGTGAAGGTGGTTATGCCAGTCTTTAACCACTTAGTTGTCAGTCTCAGCATGAAGATTGTTTTGTTCATAACGTTGAAATCGGAATTTTGTGCTTCCTGGAAAGAAACACGAAGCTGACTACAAATGGTTGTGTAAAAAGGAGCTCCAAGATTTCTAAAGACACTCAAGAGATGGTTTAAAACAAAGGATTATACATTTAAGCTTGTTTTATGGAAACTAGCAAAGATCTTTTTGGTGTAGTTTGTCCTTCTGGGGGCTTTGATCTAATGTGAAATAACAACCAAATTTTTAAAATGGCTTTGGCAGAGTGCACATGGTTTAGGTGCTGTCTTGAATGAGGGAAAATTGTATTCCCAATCTTGGTGTGCCTGGTTAAAGGTGATGTGTGTCCCGGGAGACAGGAATTAACAGGGATCCCTGCCTCCCCTAGGACGTGCCTTGGTGAGTAACCTTTGTTTGTGCAGTCTGCTCTCATCGGGACACTCAGCCTGGGGCGCGTGCACGCCTGTGACCGCTTGTGTTTCCCTCCTCTTGCTTTGGACAGCTGAAATAAACCCTGAAGATCAAAGATCTGCTGTCTCAAGGGAACGATCCCCATCAAGTGTGAACACAGATCAGTGAAAGGCCACAAAAGAAAAAAGCCAATCTAATAAAAACATGTAGCAACCAAGACCATGATAATTAAACACATGCATGCAGCAACTGTAGGACTAATTTCTGTAGTCAGAGCAGCCATTCAAGCACAGTTGTATTCAATCAGTACCCTCAGTCTTAGCAGACATTTAGAAGAAAACAGCACACTGCTCAAAAACCCAACTCCACCCACGACTGGCTTTGTGCTGATGAAACCTTCAGCTTGTTTTATATTCCTCTTTGGCTCCTTCTCTCCAGGGTCTAATCTCAGAAATGTTGTTTGACTTTGGATGCCAAAACCTACATATTGAGGATTAAATGAATGCCACAGAGATCCTGAAATTGTATCTGATACTCACCTTGTTCTTGCTCAGCCCAAAGCTGTAAAGCTACTTGCTTATACTACTGATGATTTAAAAATGAAGAAGAAAAAGTACAAACACTGTAACTCCCAGCCAGGCAACAAAGGAAATGTATTAGAAGTAGATGTTATACTTCTGTGTGTTTATTCTTGAAATTATATCTCGGGATTCAGCACTGATACAAGTCAGTGATCCAACTGTTGGGTATCTTTGGTTCCCATCAGGCTGTACGGTACTGGAAGAAGACGTGTGTTGCTGTGAAGACTGATCAGTAAGGATCAGTTAAGGATAAGTTGCACTGAGGAAGACTGGAAAGATTTTATTCTGCATGACTGGATTTAGATGACCTGCCACTTGGGTGCTCTCCAGAACATCATCAAAACTGATTATTCACAGTTTTCCTTGAGCTGAAGGTGGTTAGATATCTTCTCAGTTTTGGCTGAGAAACAGGAGCGCTATTTGACTTTGATGTAGCAACTCTACTGCTGAACAAAACCATGATGAGAATAAAGAAGAAAAACCTGGGGGCATTACTTGAGGGGAAAAAATAAAAAGTAGGGCAAAGAATAATACCTTTGGGCAACTGGTGCAGTAATACTTCATTTGGATTTTCTTGAGAGGAAGTGACTATAGCTAGAAAATGGTGAGGGCCTTTTTTGTTTGGCTTTTTTTTCATTTTTTGTTTGTTTGTTTTAAGATTACCAGATCTAAGCTCTAATTTGCCTGTGGACAAACAAACAGATTATTTTTCCCTGAATATTTTCATAGTTCTGAAAATTGCCCAGTCTTCGGAAGTGCAGAATTTTGTAGCCAGACTTTTGCACCAGTCCTACAAAGGTGCTCAAAGTGAACAGAACAATCATTTGGATTCTAGCTGCAACATTTTAATGATTTAATCCCAGACCAATAATTCCTCCTTTTGATTTCATTCCACAAGTTTGCTGCCTGAAATGTCTCCAAATGTTGCCCAATACTGAAAAACGGGGTGAACTTAAGCTTCTTGTGTGGTATTTTCATACGACTAAGAAAATGCTGTAATAAATGCGTGGTCTTATTCTCTAGGATACGGAGCAGTCCTTCTATCAGTCTCTTCCATCTCAATCTTGTTCTTCAGATTTTGAGATTTTTTTTTGCTGTGATGCAGAATATATGATCATATCAAGATAAGGGGGTTTCCCATCAAACAGATGCTATATATAGTGGTAACATATACAAAATTTCACCTGGTGAAGCACTGATGCCTTCAAAATCCTCAGTGGAGCTCAGCGTTCCTTATGACAGAAGACACTGGAAGGTTCCAGCTTGTGCAGGAACTGGTACTGTCGTGCTGCCTCCCTCTGCCCCATGATGCTGTGAGGGTGCTGCTGGCTCTGCCTGTCTCTGGCTTCTCTGTGCTGAGCAGGATCATGTCGTGCAGATGTGACCCATGCCTTTTGGGACACCTCTGTGTGCTGGTGTGCCTCCTGTTGTGTTGGGTGACTGTGGCAAGGTGTTGGCAGGGGGTGGGGTGGGGTGCAGGAGTGGCCTCTGTGAGAAGAGGCCAGGGTCTGCCCCACGCTGGACACGACTGGCTCCAGTGGACCCACTGCAGGACACAGCTGAGCGTATCAGCCAAACTGGTGGTGCCTCTGGGAAAATGTATTCAAGAAAGGGCAGAAA
This sequence comes from Aquila chrysaetos chrysaetos, assembly GCF_900496995.4. Classification (NCBI taxonomy): domain Eukaryota; kingdom Metazoa; phylum Chordata; class Aves; order Accipitriformes; family Accipitridae; genus Aquila; species Aquila chrysaetos. Next base: position 43,050,491 of record NC_044006.1, on the reverse strand, counting down.
ACACTGGACGGGCAGAGGAGGAGGGAAGAAAAGGACAGAAACAACAAGGTTCAACAACAAGGTTGGAGGAGGAGGAGGAGGAGGTGCTCCAGGTGCCAGAGCAGGTACCACAGCCTGTGGAGAGCCCATGCCAGAGCAGACTTTCCTGACAAGAACTGTAGCCCATGGAAAGCCCATGCCAGAGCAGAGGAAAGATGTCAGGAGGAAGGAGTGGCAGAGAGCAACTGCTGACCATAATCCCCCATTCCCATCGACCCCCATACCTCTTGGCGTACGTAGAGGATGCAGGAGGGAAGGAAGGAGATCGGGTGTGGGAAGGTGGGGAGGAAAGGTGTTGTTTCAATATGTGTCTTTTTGTTTCCTACTACCCAAATCAGTAATTAAATATCTCTTTTAATTGTCAATAAATTAATTTTCCCCAAGTTGAGTCTGTAATCGTAAACGATCTCCTTGTTTTCATCTCAACCCACAAGCTTTCTCATTTCTGTTCTTCCTATTTACTTCTCTGTAAATAGGTCCTGCTGTGGGGGCAGGGAGTCAATGAGCCGCTGGGTGGGCGTTTGGCTGTTAGTCAAGGCTAACCCACCACACCTGTTCATGAAGACTGATCTCCTCTTCAGTTCTGGAAAGCCTGGAGTTTAAATGCCGCTCATGGTCCAACCCAAAGGATGTTACTTAGAGAGACGCCTAAGCCTACACCTTGTCTACTCTGTGATAAGATCACCGCTGGTTTCAGCGTAAGTTCCTGCTGTAGTGAAGCAAAGACTGATTTTGCATTTATATTTCTTTAATGTATTAGGACCCACAGATATCTTAATAGCAATGAAAATGCTGATTTATGGGGTGCAGTGCCATAATGGAGATGTATTTATGAAGACTTGGGCTGGGCCTATGTCCTGAAGTTGTGGTCCAGCTTTTGCCAAGACGATGAAATCAGAATGTTGCCCCAGATGATGAGGTGCTTGCAATCAGGTAACAAAACAGTTGGGTTTGATTGGTTCAATTTGGGAGGGGTGGGGAGTATATGAGGAGTCTTCAAGTAGACTTTCAGTGTAGACCCAATTGATTCTCCTCAAAGATGTAAGATTTCTTAATTTATAGCTGTTTTCACAATCCATATACGTGTATATGCACACACACTATTTATGCACATGGGGTACATATTTAACAGAAAGGGCTAAAAGCTGTTGTGTCACACAAGGGCATAATGATATGATATAAAAACTGTAAATCAAGACAGCCCTCTGAAAGTGAGGAAGTGTCTGAACAGGAATTTATGGGCTTTGATGCAGAAATTGTTTTGTCTGTCATCGGTGCTTCATAGCAGCCCAGACTATATAGTCATAATCTTCCTGTCTGGAAATAAAAATCTATGGGCGCCTTTGGTAAATGTTACAATTGCTTCTACAGCAGCATCTTTGTATTATCGTCCTCAAAAATAAATCATGCTACCTTTATTAGCACGATGTTTCTTTATGACCATTGCTAAGAAAAAGAAAGGACATTTTATGGAGTCAAGATTAAATTTATACTGTTCATTATTAGTGACAAACTTAGGATTTGGGGAGATTGTATTCTGCTTGCAATTAGGTGAATTTCAAATCTGGAGTTCATAAATTGCAAAAATATGCCATTATTTAACATCCAGTACTCTAGATACCTCTTTTTGGTAGGTTTACTTGTTTCAGTTGGCAAATTTAAAGAGTGACATACAGAAATGCTCATTTCTCCAAAGGCATGACAAATCTTATTCAATTGTTCAAACTTTTGGCCCACAAATGACACTAATAGTCTTGTCTGTTATCTTTCCTCATGATTTATCAATGCAGAATGCCAAAGAAAGTGGTTAATAAACTATCAGGTATTATATAATTCATATTCTCCTATATTACTGTTGCTTGTTTAATAATATTCTGTTCTCATTCTTGTCTTTTCTAATTCCTGTCTCCCTACCTGCAGTCATATCCCAGAGAACTACAAAAAGGCTTAGTCATTTAAGATTTAGTAAAATTAGGTGCCTAAGTCCTAAAAGATAATTTTCAGTTGTTTCCAAACCTCCTTTGGGACCTAAATGACGAGTGTGCTTGTGGGCTGTAGAATTTCCATCATATCTGTCAGTCCCTGTGTCTGCAGGACAGCAGCTGGTACATAAAAGATCTGCTGACAATAGTGGTCATAGACACTCTTGCCCAAAAAGATGGGTAAAAGAGGGGTAGTGCTATCCTGTCCCCAAGTATGTGGAGTTGCTTGGTGGTTATGACATTTATCTATGGGAAATGAGAGACCTGGCATGAACCAGCCATGCATTTCCTTCTCAGCACCTTGCTCTAATGATGCTGAAGTGGAAATGGCTCTTCCCAGCTATGCAAAAACATAGCTGGTTTCTTTCACCCATGAGAACAAGCACAACTCTGGTCCACCAGTCTGGGTTCTGGCAGGCTAAAAATCTTTCTCCCCCTGAATAGCTGCAAAACTCCAGTAGTTTTAGGAACAAAGGTGTTTGGATTTGAATCCTCTCTGACTGCCGGGTGCGTGGAATTCTTGTCTGCAGTGCAGTTGGGATGCTCGAACAGTGATGTTACTGTGCAAAGATTAGGGGCTGTTGCTGCTTGCAGGCAAGGTCTGAAATGGCTCCTACTCTGCTTTGGAAATAATCTGGTGTGATCTAGAAAACTTGTGAATCCCAAACTGATACAGCTATTTAAGCCCTGGGAAAGACTGGGGCTGAAGACAGAATTTCCTTGCTGTGTACCTTAGATGAGTCCCTCAAATGTTCTGACTGCTGTTCGGAAGTTAATTCTGTACTGGGAGTGTTTCGCTATGATTCAGAAGTACAGATCCCTCTCCAGGTGCCTGAGAGGAGGTTGCACATCACAGAATCACAGAGTGGTGGAGGTTGGAAGCGACCTCTGGAGGTCACCTGGTCCTGCTCAGGCAGAGCCACCTGCAGCCAGTTGCCCAGGACCATGTCCAGATGGGTTTTGAATATCTCCAAGGAGGGAGACTCGCACAACCTCCCTCACTTGTAGCGCTTCTGAAAAGAGCCCTTTCTTTCCATGAACAGTGGTAGAATAGACTAATGCAAAAATGGTAATATCTGCAAAGAGCTGATCATCTCAGAGAAAGAACATGTTTCCTACCAAGGCTGAGTTTGGGCAAAGCATCCGCAGAGTAAATTGCACGAAAGGAGAAATGGGAGAGAGAGAAGTACTTCTTGTCTGACTGCAGTTGGGCTCCCAATCCTGAAAGGTGCTGAACACAGCTGATTCCCATCAACATGCATCTTGCATGAAGATGAAGGTGCATATTCACCTTTGAGAACTGAGTCCCACATCAATTGCATACTTGTCAAATTGTATGTTCTGGTAAAATCCGGTGAAAATGGCCCCAGTGTAGTCTGTGTATCAGGATCAAAAGGGGTACTTTTTCACTTTTCCTACTTAAGTGTAATAGTGATTAACAGAGTGTTAGCTACAGACTGTTTTATTCCTTTTATGAGATGCTTCTGCTCTCTTTGCCTTGGTTGACTCTGAAGGACCTACTTTCATTTAAAGCTGTGAAAGGCCAGAGAGCAGATGCTGTCAGTTGTGAGGGCAATTGTTTATTGCATGTGAATGTATTTTGAAAAACTGTGGTCACTATTAGCCTTGAGTTGTTGGGGTTTGGTTGTTTTATATACCCCCCCCGCCCCTTGTCTATAATTCTATTTATAGATTTTTTTCTTGTATTTTAGGCTTGCATGGCAGCTGGTTTGATGTATATTTAATAGGTTCTCTCCCTCTCAGCAAAGGCCTAGTGATAGCTTCTGTCTAGGATTTAGTTGTTTGGAAATGCTTTTACTGTATAGGATATTGACAGCTATCAGAAATCTCCTGTAGAGCTAAATCTGTACAGATGCTACTGGTCCACTATGTACCACTATGGATGGCATAGACAAACAGGTATAGATTACAAGCTGTGGTAATAAATGGCTATAAATCATATCATCAAGGAAATGGATGCCTTCAGATTCAGACCCTGATATTCAGATGTGTTGATGACTTACTGCTTTCCTGGAAGCCATGAGAATGAGGTACTCAAAAAGGATCTCGGCTTACTGATTTTTTTTTACCACAAGCAGCCATGTTGCACGATATCTTAAAAAAATTGCCCTTTTCCATTGTTAGAACAAGTTAGATTTCTTGTTTACTTTAGCAAAAATGAACCAAGTTTTTTGGTTTACGTGACAGTGGCTCTTCCTTAATGCTTTTCAGCAAATGAGAATAAATCTAATGCTGATAGCTGACTTCTTGATGACTCAAGAAAAATTTTGTTTATCAGAGCATAATGCATAACTTTGAAGAAACAGAAAATGTAGAGTTGTGGCTTATGTTAACCCACTCTCAGTGATTCATCAGGAGAGTTGGGATTTAGTGACTTTCATGCCAGTAATCAAATAAGAGGCAAAACCTCCCTTGCTGGCTGGCTGGCAAATTCATGCCTTTTTTTTTTTTTTTTTTTTTTTAAAACTGTTTTAAGTTCAGGTTTACCTCCTCTGAGGCATGTTATAGCCTGAATCATTCATTTTTACAACTCACTCATCAACTCTTGCTTTGTTCTATTTTCAAAGCAAAAGAAGAGCTCAAACTTTGATAATTGTTCTCTGATTATTTTTATTTTCAGAAATTGGAAAGTATAATATTACTCTGGCTTTTTGTTTGAATTGTCTGTTATGCATATCCTGTGGACCTCATTATGTGGAGATTTTACAGCCCTGAAGTGTGATGTAAATTAAGATTATATTTTTATCTTCTCTATCTATTGCATTCACATAAGGACCAACACAATGCTTATTCTCATCACGCCTCCAAAATGATGCTTACATGGGACTTAAATGGCTTGCAAAGTGCTTATATTCCTACAGTGTCTAGTTCTTGGACCTTCCCTTCCTTGGAGTGAACTTCATCCCATGTAACTCGCTTCCAGGGTTGTTCCCTGAGCATTGAGAAAGACCTCTGAAGGAAACAGTTTTGTAGATAATCTGGTTTCGATGTCCCACAGTGACCGTCCCTCACTTTGTGTATGTTGTAATTGTATCTCTGGTGTGAGATTCTGTGGGATTTTGCTGTGGTCAACCTGCTATGTACTGTGATGAAGCCAGGTGGTTGAAGTGTCTGTGATTCAAACTACAGTTTTCTTCCAACTTCTGCTATTTGTCTTCTGTCTGTACCTTTAAGTTTTAAAAAAGTTGTCTGCTAACCAGAAGGGACTCCTGGTCTTCAGGCAGAACCTCAAGAGATTTTGGGGTGGAAGACAGTAATCATTAGTCCATGAGTTGACGACAAACCAATAGTCTTTTGATAATAAACGCAACTCAGATATTAATTTTTCACATTTCATTTATCATCTCCTGACTTGAATCTTACATACTTTGTGTATGTATTTGTGTAACATGGTGAATGTCCCAGTTAGATCAAACCAGGTAAACCAGAGAAGGTAGACTGTGAAAGAGCAAGGAAAACTTTGATTCATTCCGCTGAATGCAGTTCTAAGAGAAATGTCCTCAAGAGAAGCTGCACCAAAAGAAAAGGAGGATTTGTGCTTTTGTGTAGTCTGAGAAGTTTTACAACAGTGATTTATTTCAAGTGCTAATCTGTAGGGATCCAGGTAATTTTAAGTATCATCGCAATGTATGGATGGGGCATAGAGCAGAGGAGGTTGAATAAGACTTCTCGAGGTGATAGTCGGGTGGAAGATGGAGCTCTGTCCCCCACTTCCCTGGGTAGGTGCCCCTGGCTATTCCAAAACCACGTGTTTTGATGCAAAACACATCAGAAACCCCCATGCCTGGGAGACAGGGCCTCACGAGTGATGTGGGGATTGATTTCAGGGTGTAGTTTGGTGACAGGTTAAGTTCATCTAAGTCTGTGCCACCTCTGAAATGACTAGTGCTGCCCTTCGCCTGCCTGCATGTTTCTTCTGCTTCTTTCCCTGTGCCAGCACTGCATTATGGGCAACTGTGCAGGGCATTGAATCTGTTTTCAGTTAGCCAGCAACCTTATTTTTTCAGGGTTAATTTTCAACTGCATGTCAGCTCATGGATCTGGCTGGCCAGATGGTTTGTGTGAGTACGACCACCGGCACAGGGCAGGAGAGCGTGGCTGGGGGCAGCTCTACCCCTTCTGGTGACAACGTGGGTTTAGATCACCTTCATCTAACTGTGAACGTGCACCAGGAGGGGACAGACTGATCTGCTGGACCGAGGGGCTTGTCAGGTAACGAGCAACAAGTTTGTTTGGATCTGCCTTGTTAACTTTGGCAGCGCCGCTCATCATGAGAACAATTGCTTTGTGTGGAAGGAAGAGAGGGAACAGATAGTGCCACTCAAAATAGCCCCTTACATATTAAGACTGTAAACAGTAATTTTCCCTCTCTGAACACCACTCCTATACCATTGGAAAGCTCTTTTTCTTTCAATTAGCTTTGCTATGGAGTGCTTTTTACCTGTTTCTGCTGGTACTGTCGTCAGGGGGGAAATCCCAGACCTGGGCTACTCTCGTAACAAGCTTTACAGTTTTAATGATTATGAGTGAATTTAACCAAGTCATGATTAAGCTCTGATTAGTCTCATTATGTGATATTTTTAATAATGTTTTGCACTTTGTGTTTAACTTTCTTCTTAACTTGCTAATTCAAAGGGAGAAAGTTGCATCTGTAAATATTGGAATGTCTCCAGTGTTTTTTGCCATGCTTCTCTACCAAAGCTTACTGGAGTTAACGCTGCTAAGGTTGGCGCTTTTTTTGCTTCTCTGTTTTGAAGTCCAAATGCTATTTGCTGGGAAATGTCCCATCATCAGACCCTTGAATTAGGAGCATCTTCTTAACATCTTTTTTCTGTCTCTCCATGTGTGCTTGCATGACCAAACAGTGTAGTTTGCGTGGTTCCGCTTACTTCACTAAAAAGTGAACAAGTGATGATGTCTTTGAAGCATATTGTAGAGTGTATATTCACAAACGGGCTACGTGCATTATTAACCTTGCTTTAGTGACAGTTGCTTGGAGCTAGAAGCAACCATATAGACAAGCGTGTTAGAGAGTAAGGATGTTTGACTCTGGTGCTCTGAGACGTGTATGCTGAGTAACCTGGGAAGTGGAGTAAGGGAAGAATGACACTGGCTCTGCTCTGCCTTCACTGGGACTTTACCCTAGGGTAAAGAGCAAACCCCAAGTGTAGACGAGTAAATCTGCATGCAAAGCTTGCTCTGTGTCTTGTGTTTGTGTCATTGTGGCTTATTTCATCTGCACTTGGGATCTGCTGTAGTGCTGGGTTCACATAAGGTTTCTCACTGTAACTGCTGGAATCAACAAGGAAGTATAACTGTACTTTGACAGATATTTTTGGACACTTAATTGGAATCTCCAGGTTTTGGACAAGGACAGTGATAGCAAAGGCAGTCTGCTGGAGTGTTTAGTCTTGAGTGAAGAAGGCTGAGGTGCCATGCATTGAATACTCAGGTGTTTTTCAGTTAATTAAATCTAACCAATGCCTTCCTGTTTTCACTTCAGGCAAAGAACAACAGATGATAAAGGAAAATCCTTAGACTGTAGCCTTTCAGGTATTTAAGGCTGTTGGCTTGATCTGTTTGCATCTCCTTACTTCAGTCTTCATCCCTGCATAGTCTGGAGCCTTTTGAGTGCACATACTGCAACTTTTTCTGGGTTTTATGTAATATGCTAGTGCCCTAAACAAACTTGTTAGGTTTCTTAAGTGTCTAAAACGCATCTCTGATTACTTTTCCACATTTAAATGTGACTCTTGCATATGTCCTTATGTTCCCTCCGTTTCAACGCATGTGGCTGTGTCTGGAGCAGGCCCAATACTGCAGTTCGAGGTTCTGCAGAGATGATGTGTAGAAAAGCTGATGGGCCACATCAACATCTGCCTTGTTTAACAGGGAATGGCCAGTAAGCTTTCTCATGGTGGTCTTTGCACCTGAGCAGATCTATATGAAACAAGTTGGTCAGGCACCAGTGCTAAAATACTTATATTTAGATCCTTCTTGAATGCCTGACTTCTAGGCATGAATCTAGATGTTTCTTTCCTTAAAAAGGTTTTTAAAGAAAAGACAATTTTTTTCCAGTAAGTGTTATAAATATCTTCATCTCCTTCCTCCTATCTATTGCCTCCCCCTTCCCCCCCAAAAGAAAAGAAAATGAAAGATTTGATTAAAATTATACGATTCATGAATTTGATAAAGTTGGAAACTGACTGCACATCTTGGTTTGCCATTTTAATGAAAATTTAGGACCCTTCAACTCAGCTTAGTAGTATGAATTTGAAGATTAATTGAAAAGAAAAAAATGCTCAGGTTCTGAAATGATGCATATCCCATGATTTAAACAATGCAGTGATATAGTGACAAAGCAATGCTTGTCATTACAACTTCTTATAATACAAGAATGAGCAGTCTTGAACTGGTCCGTGAAGGTTGCAGATGAACCAAAAGAGGTCCTTCCTTGCACAGCATCTGGCCAACAGTGAAAAATGACTGTTATAGAAGGCTTTATTCCCAAAGGTTTATCTGTGCCCAAAACCATGGCAAAAGTAAAAGAAGAAAAATCCTTTGCCTGCTAAGCAGTAGATCATATGTTTGTTTGAGGATGTGCCCAAACTTCAGGCTGTTTGAAACAGGGAAGTTGCACTGGGGGAGGTATTATGCCATATTTGCCCAGTTCTTGTCCTGTATCAGAGGCATCTGCTGCTCATCTCTGTGGGAGCCTGGATGTGGGGTAGACAGCTCCTCTGTCAGATCCAGAGCGGCTGTTCTTATTAAATATAGCTGTTCCAACAAGATGTTACAAACCTAGATCACATTGCTTATACGCTGCAGACTTTAAGAAGTGACAACTCCCCAAATGTGTCAACTCCCAAAATGTGTCATCCCCCAAAAGCTGTTTAATAGAAGAAGCAAGCAATTTTATTGCAGGCATTTCTAATGCTGCTGTGACTGGTAGAATTTGTTACTGGCTGTCCTTGTCCTGCAAAATTTTTCACAATTGAAGTTTTGTCAGAAAAATTTCTGATCAGCTGTAGACCAGACAGTTTATAGGATGCAGTGTTACTCTCCTGCAGTATTTCTAGCTTTAGTTTCCCTTATTAAGGTTAAGGGAGAAACACAAATGTGGTAGGGTTTAGTAGAGATGCTCTGGTTTGTGGGGTGGGAGGTAAAGCACTGAAAAAACAAGTTGAAGAAAGTCTTCGCGCTGGGGAGACAAGATTGTAATCAGGACAGGATGGGGCTGAGAGCTGCTGGCTTTTTAGATCAACAGGAGAGTTGGTCTCAGAACAAAGACTAACAAAAAGAAAACTGTCAAATTTGAAGCTGTGTTTGCTTTATGAAGTGGCAGATAACAGCTGAGAGGCAAGAGAACTGTATTCATAGAGGCAGGCTCATTATGGAAGGGAAACAAAAGATTAAGCAAGCCACTGCTGATTCTCATTGCTTTGGGTGACTCAAAATCCAAGATCTCCGCAGTTTGTATGCTGTAATCTTGCCCTCCCCTTTCCTTCTTGCCTCCTGAGACCATTATTGAACATGCTAGGCAAAGATTTTAGAGTCCTCCTGAGATTGAAATGTGTTGACAAGCTGAATGTGTCAAGGATGCTTACATATGCTATTGCCTAATAATAACAACAGCTCAGAAGCACTATGAGGCTTTTTTGTGAGGCTTGCAGCTCACACAGAAGACTTGAACGACATTGCTCACTGCAAAATCATTGGCATCTCTCCTCAAGAGTGACTGGCTTCCTGTGCTATAGCCAAACTTGAACCACATCACGTATTTTCAAAACAATTTACAGAACTAGGATTTGGGTATTTGTTCTTGTATATAAAAGATTGAGCATTTTTTCCCCTTTTTTTTTTTTTGCATGTTTGCTTTTCTCTCTTTTTTTTTTTTTTTTTTTTTAAACATAGGATGGTATCTTCATAAAAGAAAAGTTTGCTTTGCAAAGTTTTCTGTCTTTACTTTTTTTGCAATATAGAACTACTGTGCAGCAAGAGACCAGAAATCCAGCTAGAATCATTGTCATCAAAGCAGCCTGGAATTGAGGAAGAATATAGACTCGAACAGATAAACCCACTGCTTCTACTATTTCAGTCTGCACGCTGTCTTGTGCATGCCAATTATGTGAGTGGAATTCAGGGAAAGTAACTATCCCTTGGCTTTTTGGAAGTCAAGACTGACTGGTGCAATTAGCAATTAAATGCATTATCCCTTAATTGCAAACAGCACCGAAAAAGCTTGAATTTATGGGGAAAGGGATTCTTTAAATGTTTTTTTACCTCAATCCTTTAAGTTGTGCTACGGACACAGAGGACCTCCACTGTGCAAAGCTTTGTGGGGCTGGGGCCTTCCTTTGCACTCCCTGTAGTGTTTTTTCTCTTTGGTTCAGTGAGATACCCAAAGCCTCACCTCATGGCCAAGGAGAACCAGGATTTTTGTTCCTCCCCACCCCTGGTGATGGCTCTCGGAATCAGTGGCGGACGGTCCCCACTTCAGGACGCTTGCGGCACGGGTGGTGCTGGCAGCCCAGCAGCCCCATGGCCTTTCCAGGGTGTTGGGCCAGGTGCCGGTTCTGGGGGCTGCCAAGAGCAAGCGGTCTTGAAGCAGTTGCCTCTTTCTGCGTGGGACCAGCAGCAGTTAGTAAGGCTGTCCAGGAAACCAGGTGAGAAGGCTGTAGGCAGGACGGGAGCCGCAGACGTCTGCCTTTGACCTCCCAGCCCTTCAGCAGCCCCAAGCCCGCAGCACCCACGCCTCCTCCGAAGGCACCCCCCGCAGATGGGGACGGGCTGGCGCGGGCTGCCGGGCCACCCGCGGAACCCTTGGGGCACCGCTGACCGGGCAGTGTCACACGGGTGGGCAAACCGACTGTGTGTGCCCCATGCGTTCTACTTGGAAACAGAAAAGGGCGGTTGCGCAAGACCCTTTCTTTTCTTTACTACACTAGTTTTCCATAGCGGAAAATACAGGCAAGTGAAGATTTTCACACCTACTTCAAGAATTCAGTCCTATGTTTCCTCTGGATCATTTACTGACAGATTTAGGATGCATCAATAAAACCATGTGGACATATTTCATTGTGATAAATTTAATGGGATGAAGTGCTTCAAACGACCCCTCAGTACTCTTGCTTTTGTGATTTTTTTTTTTTTTTTTTTTTTTTTTTTTTTATTATTATTCTTTTCCTTTGCTTAGACTTAGTGGGGAAAACTAAAAGGCTAATGTTTCAGATGAAGCTACTCTGAGATGCACTGTCACCTGTGTATTGGGTCCTTGACTCCATGTGCTCTGGCTTAGAAAAATCCTAGAAAAAATCTTCTCTGGCTAGAAAAACTTTTTTCTAATATGGCTGTGGCTAGAGATTAAGAAGGACCTGCTGCACATGTCTCACCGTCAAAGTGAGGAAAACTAATCTTTAAATGAGCAAATAATCATTTTTGTATCAAATTATTAATCAATTTATAGCAGCATTATGTTATATCAAGCTATATATTTGGCCTTGAGGAGAACAAGCATTAAATGATGGCTGACAGCAGCAGTGTCTCAAGGGACCTTTTTCACTTTCTCCACTTTGTTGTTCAATAATTGGAAAAACAAAACCAGAAAGACTTCATCTGAATAAATGCACTCAGCATGGGACATTGGCCCTGTTTGCTCTTCAGGCGTCTTGGCATCACTGGCAAATTGAGCTTTATAGTGGCAGTAAAGGGATTTTGGAGTAGAGAGGAGAGAAAGGAGGAAGGGCTCAGCCTCGCTGCCTGCTTCACCCACTCCAGTAGCGACGCTGAAACTCACCTGTGGGCAGAGATGAATTGCCCCAGCTCCTCCCAGGCTCCAGGGGAACTTTGCCCTCTCTTGCGTGCTACCGAGTTTGACTTTGTCTTTTTAACATCATCATCAGTAAGAATGTGGCTATGAAAATTTCAGGCAAGTTTAAAATCCTGATGATGTGCAAGGGATAAAACATAGGAAAAGTCACCACAAAAAAAATCTTTTCCAGATACATATTTTGACATCAGGATCCTGTCTGTTTTATCTGACAGATATTAACCGTTATTATTCCAAAATAGCTTTTGCCACAGGGGAAGCAAGCCATGTGGTTTTGGCTAGTGCTAGTTTGTGTTGAGAGGATGATTCACTAGAATAATCTAGCTGTTCTACCACTGATTACATACCTAGTGGATTTTATATTTCTAGGCACAGTTTTCGTCAGGATTAAATCTTTTAAAACCTGTTTGGTACCCAGTTGCCTAGTTGCATGATGCTAAATTTCATTTTGTTGGCATCTTATTATCAGTAAGCCAGAGGAAGGAACTGGCATATCAGCTGTGCTGTATCATTTCTTTAACTTTTTGGACTTGAAAAAGAAATAATCAGTTAAATTACTTCCCTAGAAATATTAAATATAGCTCTGCAAATTGCATCCCTTATATCTTAAATTGTGTTCAAAGCTTGGCATTACAAAATAGGGGTGAAAAAGAGTTATTTAATGAATGTAACATTAACAAAAAGGATGGGAAGCATATCAGGCAGATGCCAAGAGTAAAAGTCAGGTGGTTCTGTGCAATGAAGAGTAGATATCGTACTTCCTTTCCTTTAAAGGAAAGGAAGCTATTTCTCTGTATTTCTTTTATCATAGTAATCAGCCTTTATACTTGTTAGTGAACTGTAACGAGTTTGAGATGTCAGTAGGAGTTTATTACATTTATAGCAGTCAATGCCTTTTTTTTCCATTTGCTTGTTTGAAAATGGCATCTTTGTAGAACATATCACCTGTCTGAATTTCTTTAAATAAACATAATATAGGCAGTTCAAGACATAGCTGATGATGGATGTTAGATAATATCTTGGATAGTGCAGCATAAATTGTAAGATGACTATATTCTGTCATGATGAATATTAGATAATGATACCTTATCCCTATAAGAATAACTTATTTTATTATTCAGAATGATCTTATGAGCTCTTTGGATTCATGGGAAATAACTTAGTAGAAACCATAAACTATTCAAATTTTGCTGAATATTCTAATCACACTTGTATAATTCTTAATTATGAATTTGGGGGACTGCCAAAAAAGAGACAGAGGCAGCATATAAAAGCTTTCCAATAACTCTGTAGTGTTGAAGGGCTGGCACTGTGAGTGCCCTTGTGGTGTAGGCTGGCTTGGACGTTTCCTGTTCCCAGTGTTCACCCTGGCACAGCTTTTCCAGATGTTCCACATTGGGTTCTGCCCAGCTGCAGGCTCTAGATTTATCGCTCAAGAAGGTTTTTCTCGTATATTTGCTGCTTAGGGTGAGTCAACAAAGTTGCTTGCCTCAGTGACGCAGCAGGGCTCAGATCTCCCCATAGGATGGGTTAAAAATGCTCTGTCAAAACCAGCGTTGGCTGAAAGCTATGATATTTCCAGTTGGTTATAGCACTCTGGGGTCTCCTCTGGAGGTGGAAGTAACCAACAGGACTTTATCTCCCATGGAGCACCTTGGCCATGGGGGTCTCATGGGAGGTTCATGTGTGTCTGGAGTGTTAAATTTGACCAGAGGATGCTGTTGGTAAAGGAGAGTAGGAGCATTGGGCACCCAAACTGAAGTTCTTGAGAAGTGTTTACAGAAGCCCTTTAGATCTGGAATGTTCTAACTCTTGACTGGAAGGCTAACATTTTTCATAGGAGAAAAGGAGCCCTACCATTTAAGGACTACCAGTTTTGACCCAGGTTACAGGCTGATTGCACAGATAAACCCCAACACTACTGATTATTTTTGCAAGGCTCTCTGAAGAAACATATTCCTTAGAGGTGCTGTTTTTCTAAGGAGGAGTAATGTATCATCTAGGGAGGCAGTGAAGCACAAAAGGCTTTCCACCCTATGTTTTCTCCTTGATAGCTAGAAGGGTTGGCACAGAACATGGCATGCTGGGAAGGCCAAGTGAATGTGTGCAAGAGAAGAGAGAGCAATATGGGTCTGCAGTCTTACAGATTAGAGATTTTCACAGGTTTGTATTTCATCGTGGGATGCGTTCAGAGATAATGTAATGTACATTAATGAGGGGGCAGATTTTTACCTTGGACAAAACCAAGAGACTCCCAGCAGTGTTAATACAGGTTGCGTAGTCACATTGTGAAATCTCCTAAGCTTCAAAAGAGTGGTTTTTAGAACATTAGCCACAAAACAATCAGGAGGGCTTTAGTTGTTTTTGCAGCAAAGCAGTGTAAGAGGTTTACTGAATAGTAAACAAATATATTACAAAAGACAGTAACTGATGCAGAATGCTCATGTAAATGATGAGAGACTTTTGTCTGAAGAAAGCTGGTTAGGTACAGGCATAGATTTTAGGGCTCTGGCTGTAGACAACCGACTCGATACAAACCACAAGCAATGGCCACAAATTCCATTCTGAATATACCTTTCACATACTCATGGATATGGGAAGATATTTGTATAGATATGTATCTATATGTATCCCAAAGGAGTCCCACAGAACTCCTATCACTGTGGATGAAAATTCTTGCTATTGTCTCTCATCCTTTTTGCTGAAATTTCAGGGATCCAGTCTTGGAAGTTTACATCAACTCCAGAGAACTTCTGTTCTTAGAGTCCATATGGAGAGAGAAAAGCTCTCTAAAATATTTTACAGCCAGGGCTTAAACCTATTCCAGCTGTGCAGACCTGTCAGATTTTGCTCCTGGGGTAGTTTTTGCTTAAAAGGCTACATGGTCTGTGTTGTCTTAGGTAAACTTGCTGGGTACATGTGGAATTTGGAATATACAATAATGTGTTCAATGCCAGATTTTACGACACAGAATTTTTTAAAGGTGGGAGAAGCACAATAAAATTTCACCTTCCCAGTGAAGCCTGAGCTCATGTTGGTTCCCTTTGGCAGACTAAGCGACACTGTCTTGAGGTAAAATGTCAAAACCAGTATTTTAAACTTGGGCAAAAAAATTAAAGTAAGACTAAATGTTATGGAGTACAAGAGTAAATGTTGTATTTTTTTATGAGCTCACAAAACCATGAAATTCCCCATATGAAGATAATTATTTTTCATGATAGCTCTAGGGGGAAATTTCTTGCTGGTTTCCTTAGCAGATTTTCAAATCAGTCCATGCAATTTTGTTTTGCTGAAGAGACCGTGAAAAAAATATCTTCATCAATGGAAGTTTCTTAATTGGAGAAGAGAAGGAGAAAGTGGAAGAAGTCTTGGCGATATTCCCTTCATGTTTGGATCATTTAGAATTACATTCCATAAGTCACTCTCAGAAAAACCATGCAGACAAGAATGTAATTTTAAATACTAAAGTTCTTAGTGCTTGCTATATAGTTATGTATATGTAGCACTGTAGTTATACAGTGATGGCTGTGTGCATGTATGTATGTGCATGTATGTCTGTGAGGGTGCAGGTGTATCTCTGGTTTTGAAATGTCTGCCTGTAAAGAAGCTGAACTTGTATTCCTAGAGCCTCTTTGTGAAAATCCTTGATTAAACAGGGCAGGTATTTGGTGGAATCTGAAGGGCAAGATGAGGTAGTATGAGATTAATGAAAGTCTGCTGTGCTCTAGAAAATATTGAATACTTTAAAAAAAACAAAGGCAAAGAGATATATATATATTTAAACCGCATACAAGACATATGAAAACATTTTGGAAATAAATTGCTGCTGCAGTATCAGAGTAATATTGTTTTCATTCTCCCATCTAATTCAGCTCTAGCTTTCCAGTGGCTCAGAGTCAGTGAAAAGGTAAAAGTGGGTACACAGCCTGGATCCTTAGAGCTGGCTGAGGAACCTCCCACATCGTGACGGGGACAGGCCATATCAGACAGATTTTTGCTAAGTTGTGCTCCCTGTAATTCCCGTTCAGCTGTGGGTATTGAGTGATTTCCGTGGTGAACCAGAGCATCCCAAAACCTGTGGTGGTCTCCCCCAACTACCAGAAGCTCCAGTAAAGAGGTGGTTGTTATCTGCAGATTGATGAGAATGGACAGTTAGTTCCCTGGTGCTAGTGGTCATCAAGCATACAGCTACAATAACTTTGAAACACCTCATAAGGTATTTTTATAAGAACAGCTGAGTATAGTCAGTCAGGATTACCAGATCATGGGCAAAGTTGAGAAAAGCTGGCTGACTGATGAAGATCCAGGTCACTAAATGCCAAGTAATATGCGCAAGGAAAAAAAAATCCACACTGTACGTAGACAATTATGGGCTCTAATTACTAGCAATTATACTAAACGGCTCTCTTAAAACACCAACTCAGTGCTTTCCAGTGGTCAGAAAGGCAAATATGCTGTTAGAAATTAAGAATGAAGGTGAGAACTGAAAAGGAAACATCTTTTTGCTACTGTATAAGCACATGCTGCCCTCATATCTTGAATATTGCTTTATCTAAAAAGAGAGTTAGCTGAGTTAGGGGAAGATGCAGAAAAGGGAAAAAGGAATGACCTAGGGCATGTAATAGCTTCTTCTTGAGAGAAGACTAACTGGATTAGGACTTCAGCTTGTAAAGAGACTAAGGAAGAAATGAAAAAAATCTATGGAATAATAAAGGGGTAGGGAAGGCAAGTGATTATTCGTTGCTTCTCAAGAACATGCTTATACAAAGGTCCTGAGGTACTGACTGCTGGAAGTAGGAAGAACACCTTCAGGAAGAACCAGGATACGTACGTACAGTATATTCTCACGTTCTTTCAGTATCTGCTGCTGACTGCCAAAGAGAAGATACAGGGCTAAATAGGCTTCTTTTCTGACGTGGTGTAGCTGTCTTTATACCAAATCTAGCCGTCAGTCCAGCTAGTGCTGTGCCCAATGTGAAAATTAACAGTTCAGGTGCAGGGATGCCTCAAACAATACAGAAATTATTGTTTCTGTGGCGGTAATGGATAGCCTCACATCATACATGATTCATTTTAGGTTATCTAGGCTTTGAACATACTCTGTTGTGTGAATTTCATGATAGTTTCACATCAGCTTTACTGTCAGTTTTCTTAGAATAGCTCAGGACACCTGAGGGTTAATGACTTTGTTCTAGCGGTGTGCTGACAGCCCCAGAGGGTTGGACTTTGCGTTTGATACCTCTTCCTAAGACAGCATTTATAGCAGGCCAGTCTTTGCTGCCACTATGTTAGGTGATTTGGTCAGAGAAGTAGGTATCTCTGGAGTAGCACTGGCATTAATAACCCATGGGATACAGTCTGGGAGAGCTGGTTGATTTTTCAAGGATCACCTCCAAGCTTAAGAGTGGTCCAAGCTGACAAGCAGGAAATCAAGCAAAGGTGTCAGGAGACCTGCACAAATGAACACGCAGCTTGTAGAAAAGATCCTGTGGGTCCTGCAAAGGGCCACAAAAATTATGAGAGGATCGGAGCATTTGGCATGAGGAGAGGCTGAGATTGCTGGGACTGTGCAGCCTGGAGAAGAGAAGGCTCAGAGAGGATCTCGTCAATGTGTATAAGTACTGGAAGGGAGGGTGAAAAGAAGATGAAACCAGGCTCTCCTCATTCTTGTCTTGTGACAGGACAAGAAACAATAGGAACAAATTGAAATACAGGAAATTCACTGAGTTTCCACTAAAATGTAAGGAAAACATTTTTTACTGTAAGTGTGGTCAATGCTGGAACAGGTCTCCCAGGGAGGCTGAGGAGATCCTTGGAGATACTCAAAACCTGACTGGACACTGTCCTGAGTATCCTACTGTAGCTGATGCTGCTTTGAGCAGGAGGTTGGTCTAGATGATCAAGAAGTACCTTCCTGCCTTAGAGACTCTGACTAAACCATCAGTGTTGGAGTGACGGCATCTGTGTGAGCAGCTGGCTGCAGTGCAGTCACCTTGCAGCTCTCTGGCAGCAAATCTAATGGAAAGCTTTAGGGGAAAGATTTTGTTAAAGTGTGTTATATGCAGATGTGTCCATACATGCAAATATGTAGCAGGTGGGTATTCCATGTATAATTTGGCTAAGTTGCTGGAGTTCTACATTTTTAGCTGGAGTAATTTATCTATGCAATACTGATGTGCTGGCACAGCTGTGCTGTCACACACTTTCATATATCTTGGTGTGTTGTACTGGAAGGTGTTGATGAAGGTGCCTAACATCCCTCTCCTACTATTCCCTGGAAGCCTATGCTTAATCATAACTTTGAACATCTAGTCTTAATAAAATACAGCATTTTCAGCTGTATTTTAATGTATTGTCATGTAAAACTTCTGTTAAAGAGGAGGTGCAAAAACAGTTTTACAGAAAATGGCTTCATTCAGCCTCCTGAAAAAGTCTTGATTAAAACCGAATAATGACAGTTACATAAAACTTTTACTTTTGTGTGATAAATATATGTGTATTGAATCAATGTGGATTCTGCACAGGCATTTTTTCCAGAGATATTTTAAATCACTTTTCAATGATAATGACAAACAGTCTCCGAGGAATGCTGCAACTGGTGGGTAGAAAATGAAGAATGCTCTAAATACCAGGTCAACAGTTTTCTTTGTGTGTGGTAGCAGCAAAAGAAGAAAGACTGTTGCTCAGACCACTAGTTCATCTTGACATAAGATAAATGCTCCACAATCTGGTTAATTCATATTTCCGTGGTTTAGTGATAAGAAAATTAATTTTTGAGAGTTCAGTGATAGAATCAAGATCAAATTTACCATAGCCTATGAACTGTAGTTCAATTTGGCCTTGTCAAAATATTTCATCAGTATACAGTTAAGGAAGTGGAAAACTCAAAGTTTTCAGACGTTTACAATCAAACAAGGACAAAAGTTTGACTCTGCCTCACCTGGTGCTTTCCTCTGAAAAACAAACAAAAGCTGCTGTGATGTGGGGCTGGAAGTAGCGGGGGACGTATCTGAGCCTGGGAGGAGGAATATGTACGGTACGAATGCTATGAAATGTAGCAGCTGAGAAAGGCAGTGGTAGTTAAGTGTTTTATGGGCATTGACATACTTGTCGTTGATAGGCTAGTGGTTTGCTCTGTTTTTCTTTTAATCCATTATCCAGGGAAAAGTCGCTGAAATCAAGCTGTGTGTCAGAGACATGATACCCTCTGCTCTAAAGAGCATCAGATTCATAGCCTTGAGTCTTACCTCCCTGAAGGGTTGCTATCTTTTACAGTAATGCATGCAAACAGGGAGCACTCTTGAGACAGGAACTGCATCCATCCTTACTCCACCAGAGGAAATGTTTCTCCTTGAGAAACTCCAGGAAAAAAAGGTGTAGAAGACAAAGAGAACAGAAAAAACTTAGTTTCCCCCTAAGGCATTAGAAGTGTGCAATGGGTTGAATACATATTATGTGTTTAAAAAAAAAAACCCAAATAAAAAATCCCAAACCCTAAACTTTCCTTTTGATTGCTTATGTATCTTGGCGGTAAAGATGCTTTAGCACAACTGGGACAAAACACTGCTGGCAGAGTCTGCAGCATTTTTCTTGAATGGCCAGATTTGTCATATGTACATTCAAAAACGTAAATCATACCTGGTTCCTTCTGAAACTAGATCTGGATTATGCTCTTTGGGGAGAGCCATGACCTATGTCATGGGACTCCTTAGACTGCACTGAAGCTTTACTGTGATCTTTATTGTACACCTAAATGATGTGGCCAAAAGAATACGGGACATTAATCTGAAAAATGTCCACATGCTGATGTGGAATCAAATTATACACACTGAACCTGAAGAACAAATCTGTTTGATAAAATGTGCTGATTTGCATGAAACATTGTCATTTCTAAGAAAATTCACAGAGCAATCTCTTTTTATTCTGTGCTGTATAATAGCTTCTCATTTTTATTCAGGTCTTGAAAATTTGGAAGAAAAGGAATGTGCTGAAAAATAGTATGACAAGGCAAGCTCCCTTGACAGTGAACGTAGGAATTGACTTGGTACACCGGGGCCAAGCCATTTTTTTAATGTTTTTTTTTTTTTTGAGGGGAAGAAGATAAAGAACCCTATTTAAATATTTGTATAGAACAGTGTGGTGGGTTGACCCTGGCTGGGCGCCAGGTGCCCACCAAAGCCGCTCTATCACTCCCCCTTCTTAGCTGGACAGGGGGGAGAAAATATAACAAAAGGCTCGTGGGTCAAGATAAGGACAGTTTAATAAAATGAAAGCAAAGGTCGCGCGCGAAAGCAAAGAAAAACAAATGATATTATTCTCTACTTCCCATCAGCAGGCGATGTCTGGCCACTTCCTGGGAAGCAGGGCTTCAGTACGCGTGGTGGTTGCTCGGGAAGACAAAAAATGCCTTCCCTTCCGCCTCCCTTTACTTAGCTTTTATATCTGGGCTGACGTCATATGGTATGGAATATCTGTTTGGTTAGTTTAGGTCAGCTGTCCTGGTTATGTCCCCTCCCAAGATCTTGCCCTGCCCCAGCCTGCCATTGAGGGAGGGGGCAAAAATGTTGGGGAGACAGCCTTGATGCTGTGCCAGCGCTGCTCAGCAGTAGCCAAAACACTGGTGTGTTATCAACACCTCTCTAGCTACTAATGCAGAGCACAGTTCTATGAGGGCTGCTATGGGGACTATTAACTCCATCTCAGCCAGACCCAATACAAACAGATAGTTAAAAAATAATATAGCTGCTTGTGAAAAATAAATAAAATACAAGCCATGTGTTTTTTATTTTTTAAAAAAAGGGAAATGAAAGATACTTGAAGCATGATTTGGACATTTGATCAAATAAGTCTAATTTCAGGAAATTTAAACACCTTCTGCTCCTGTTGAAACTCTTTGTAGAGCAGATAATCAGCTGGCATATCGCACTTGGAAGACTTTAATTAGACTCATCAAATGAGGCAGACTATGGTATGCTTGCTCTGGCTGAGAAGTGCATTGTTTAATGAGTACACCTAGTGATTTCAAGGGGAGTTGTGGGATCAAACTGTGTTGCAGAAGTAATGCAGTCTATTTCAAAACAGTAATTTACAGTTTTGTGCACAGGCAACATGAAGGAAATGAGAAAAAAATCAGGGAAAAATAGTTAATGCTGGAGAAAAAGCCATCAGGGTGAGCTAAGCCAGGAGATCAAGGAGAGAAGTGTGATGCAAAAGTTTCATCTCAGGATGTTGGTGGTTACAATTACTTTGTCGCTGTTTAAAAACAAAAACAAGCCCCCAAACAGGGTGGAAATAAATGCAGAATTAAATTGGAATGCTTTGTCTTCATGAGAAATCAAGGAATGGAGAAATAGGAACTTTAATTCTGCTGTTGAAATTCAGTAACTTCTCAGAAACTTCATTCTAGCCACGATGCTGTGGTGTCCGATGGATTGTGGCAGCTGACCAAGGAGTCACTCACTAAAGTGAGGTAAGATGTGTTATGTAGGCTTTCATGCTTTTGGCAGGCTAGTGACACTACGAAGGTATGCTGCCTTGGTTTGTTGCTTGGTCATGGTTTGTAATTGTCACAGTAGTGGGAATAAATTTTTGATCTCCCTTCTTTTCCACAGGGTATATATCTGTGTTCCTTGCTGCCTTCTCTGTTAATTTTCCCTCATTATGTTTCTAGGGCACTCCTCTGGCTCTCTCCCATCAGTTGTGTTTCTAGAGTGCTGCACTATGAGAGGTGTCACGAGTCAGAGGTGATGTACTGGGTCCTGAGAGTCCATCTGAAACCTGTGCTACTTACAGTACTTCCAGCTTCTTTTTTTAAGGTTGTTAATCCCATTTTTTTGTTTACCATCCAGTCTGTGTGACCATGAAGTAGAATGCAATTTCTCCCTTAGTTCCGTATTGATTTAGGCTCTGAGTTTCTACTGATTTTTGTAAAAAGTAAGTCTTGCATACCTATTTCATCAGTAATAATACATGTAAGAGGCAATAAACCTGCACAGCATAGGTAAATACTAAGCCATAAATGCAGTAGTCATCCACTGAACAGGTAGTGCAAAGTCTTGATTTTTTCCAAATATTTTTTTCTTGGTTCTCTTGGTTAAAAACACTTTTGACTATGTGAACCATGTTGTTAAAACACAAGCTAATGGGAATGTTGTGAATGAAGTGCTGTTAGGTGCATCTGAGAAGTGTAAGAATAATCTTCGGTGATCTGAATTTAATGGGATAAAGGGGTGAAGATGGGCAAAGATATTAAATATGTTTTTAGAGGAAGGAAGAAAACAGAAAAGGAATGATGATACTGAGAGAAGAGGATGAATTCATAGAGGATGAATCCATAGATGTAATTTTCTTACAGACCTGGAAGAGAAGTCCTCACTGGATCAGTCTGTTGCCTAATGAACCAGTGAATAGTGACTGAAACGGCCTTCACAAATGGTGCTTATTTGTTGGTGTTGTGTTGACAGCTTCAGCAGGGAAGCCAGTGGGTTTTGAAGACTAGCATAGTCCCACATGTACATCTCTCTAAGTTGTCTGCTTAGAAAGGCAGTCAAAACGTGTAAGACTGTTCTGACAAGGCTACAGCCAGAAAAGGTTTTAGCTCCTTGAAGATAGTGACTTTGCACCCTTGCTCGGCAGTAAATCCCATTAGAATTTGTTTTCATTAAGAATGTGAATAAAGGGGACATTCTTAGGAACAGCAGTAGAGACTTGTAAGAATGAACTGCAGAGATTTTAAAAGAGGATAGAACTGCTGAAAAGTAACTGTAAATCCCCAGATTTTGTTATTGGTTTGGGTTTCGTGCTTCAAATCTAGTATAAGTGTCTAACATATCTTTAACTGCAAGAGGATACTCCCATTGTGAGAGCTCCTGAACAGGGGTACTTATTAATACTACTCCCAAGTATTCCAGCCCACTGCTTGGGAGTTGAATCTTATTTCTCATTTTTCCGCAACATTGCTTCTATGCTTTAAAACATCCACCAATGTTGGTTTTCCTGGGATACTGCTTGGTTAAAATACAACAGTAGATATATAAAATATATCAATATGTGACATATGTTAAAAAAAATAATGTGTATATGTGTATAGGGTATAGATACGTAAAATTTATGATGTAAGTAAAGGACAGGAGCCTGTCTGTACTGAAGGAGCTGTGTGATGTGGAGTAATTAAGGCCTAAAAATATGGAAAAATTAGGATTAATGATCCTGATATCATAACTGATAATAGGGATACCTTGCTAGTGTATGCTTACTGCGATAGCTGAAACCCCTATTTTAGCTATACCCCTGACCTGTGGAGATTGTTGTCTCTGCAAACCTCTTGCAGCATCCCTGTGAGAGCTGTGTGGGTGAATGACATTGCCTGTAGAAGTGGCTCATAATGGAAAACTGGTAGTAGTTTCCCCTCCCACCAGAGAGGGAAAGGAGCTAAATATTTGGGTCAAGCAAAAGTCTTAGAACCTCCTAATTATTCATATCAGAATTTAGATATATACATGACAGAGAAGAGCTGCAGACAGAAGACAAAATGAACTCCCTTAAGCACCGTTCCTGTAGCTGCCCAGACAAGGAGGCTGGAGGACATTCCTGCTTCCTTTTCCCACCCCCCGGTATCTCCCATCAAAAACTGAGGTCATCCTCTTCCATCCTGTCCAGCTGGACCTTTTTTCTCCCTAACTCCTTCTCTGGCCTGCAGGCTGAAAGCATTGCTATCCCTGAGGTGAGCCCATTCCCAGGGCTCTGGATTATCATACAATACCGGCAGGCAGCAGCAGTGTGGATAAGGTTTGGGTTAAAGCTTGGTGGTTTGTACAAACTCCTTCTCATTTGTTTGTATCAAGAAGTGCTGGGAGGACGCCTAGAGCATGGTGGATGCCATGGTGACATTAAAAGACTCATCACAAGATCTCATTTGCTCAAGGGCAGTGTTGTGAGAATGGACGTTTTCTGGGAGCAACTGTGAGTAATCTCCAGTCAACTTCATCTTCAGCTGAAGTTAGTCTTCATGAGAAAGAAATGAGTCATTTACTTTCTCTGAGGCTTTTTTCTTTGCTTGAACTGCCAAAAAACTCCTTTGCAATAAGTTGCATGCACACAAGTGCCCTGAATGAGATTCAGTGTGTTAGTGCCCTCTTGGATGCCGAATTCAAGATGGTCCTTTACATCCAAGTGAATCAGTGCATGCACCAAGTGACCCAGAGCTGTTGGTTTCGGTATGGAGATGATCAACTGTGATTATGTGGGGTTTAATGCAAGTTGCAAAGCTTGTGTAGGGTCCTGGCTGAATACCTGGAGAGTCAGTCAGTACTGATGTCCACCTTACTCTGGCCACAGTGTTATTGGGACCTACGCTATGTTGTTCAGAGCTATCTTTATGCCTGTGTGCAAACTGCAGTCCCATGCTCTGACTGCACTGAAGACATACTTTCTTAGTGTGGCTGACTCTGTGGATATATTTACACTGCATATATGGAGTCAAACTGAACCCTTTTTGCTCTTGGACTATCTGCTTTTAGTTATTGCTTTATTCAGGCTTTAATTAAAAAAAAAAAAAAAAAAAAAGGTGTGCTGTTCATTCTGACCAAAACCTGATCTTTTTTCTTTAAACCTAGCTAATAAATCCACTTCTCTAATGTATGTACATTAATGTCCTATCTGATGTCAGATATTTTCAGCCCTCCTGTCTCCAGTGGGAGCTGAATGCAAACAGCAGATCAGGGCTTCCCCCTTCTTTTGAAGACACGTAGTCACAGCACTGAGAACAGTACAGTGCTTGTAGTATTCCGTAAAGAGCAAAATACACTGAATTTCAGCTTTTTTTTTTCTTTATAGCCAAGCTAGTAAGTAACAAGATGAGTGAAATGGTGCGGTTAGTGCTGATCAGTGAACACTTCTTAAAGGTCAGGAAATGTCATCTTATTCTTCTCCGTTGTCACTCATAAAGGTTGTGTGGCTGCTCAGTGTGTGTGAGAGAGACATAGATAGGCTCAGTTTGGGGGGGGAAAAATCCCGAAGACTTCTATTTTCTCCTTGAGGAGATCCCTATCACCACCTATGCATGTGTTTCAGCCAATATTGCCGAAAGCTGGGGTGGTTATAAATGTATATTGCTGAAGGTCAAAATCGTGATGTTGTAGAAAGCCCTTGGCAATTACACGGCCAAAACCCATCACAAAGGTCTCAGGTCAGCTTTGCCTTTGCGAATGTTACTGTACTGCAGTGCCATCAAACCATCATTTAAATTCAGTCTTAAATGAGAGAGTTTAATTATGGCATCTTACTTCCAGGAGCATTAATTAATTTTTAAGTGTGTTAGGTGTAATAGGAAAATTTCAGAAGAGGGCTCTGCGGAGTCAGATGCAATGGATACTGATTCTCAGGGAGTGCGGAGCAGCATCCAAGAGCATGGGGAAAGCGAAGAGCTGCTCTAGGAGTGACCAACGCTCTTAGTGATTTTTGCTGGAGACATCACGTGCACTGGAGCCAGCCCCTGTGGCTGGTCAGTCTGGCGTTGCAGCTGAAATCACAGCACACGTGCTCTTCTTTGCAAGCCTCTTGCAAAATATATATTAATTCGCCTGGTTTTGACATCTCATTGGTGTAAACTCCGATGCAGGTTCATCATTTTTTCATACTCAGGAGTACAATTGCCAGAGGCAATTAATAAGACTTGCTATTAAATAGCAGGGTTTAGACCAGCGTGGTGCTCTTTCTTTGGCTGAGACTGCTGGTAGATGCTGAAGTGGCAAGTTTGTCCCACTGATAGACACTATGGAATAATCTTCCCAGAGGGGAAGTTGCCTCCTAATTCAGAGCAATTACTATTTGGCTTATCCAGTAAAATACTTTTTAAAAGAAATTTTTTAAGCTCTCATCTATATTTTAGCTTGCCCAATATTACTTAAAGGCTTCTGTTTTTCTGTGAAAATGGTGCCTTTTGGGAATCCTTTAAAGATATTTAGCCTTTATGCTATCTTCTGACAGCATCTTCACCAAGATAATCCCATGGGAAACCTTCTGCCACCCCCATAGAATACGTTACTTTTTATTAGTTTATTTGTATATCCTGTTGTTTCTGTTTTCAGTGAGGGTAAAGGGCTAATTTCATGGCATTTGTTGTTTTCACACATCTCTTGTCTATCCTCTCATTAATTATTCTTTGAATACTTTTAATCTTTCCAACCCTTTGTTACAGGCTTTCTGTGCTCCTAAATGTTTTATTTGCCCTTATGAGATGGATTCTGTTTTGACTGCATTTTTTGTGAGATGGGAGGGCCATAGAGAAGCACTGTTTTCTAAGGCAGCAGAGTCTTTAACATTTTCAGTAATGTGTTAATTACTATGATCTTTATAGTTGGCTTACTTTTTTTGCGTTTGTTGCTGTTACCCATTTCTATTATATTTTTACTAAGTTATTGCAGTAACTTCCTGGCCACGTCCTTTAGCAAGCATATTTACATATCACATCAGAACAGAGTGCTGAATACAAGAGATCTGGCTACATCATTGCGATTGGACTGCATGTTTGTATAAAACAAATATTTAAGTATAGTCTGCAATTTTAGAGCTTTGCAGTACAACTGGTATCAGATCCTTATTAAGAAATTGAAAATCCAGTTATTGAAACAGACTGCCCTGAACTAGAAGAATATTCCATTTCAGACTGGAATAGGACTTCATGAAATCTGCAGCACAGTGATACTAGCAGGGGTTTTAATTTTTCTCTTTTGCTGTCTGGTTGTTTGCTGACTTTACTTATCAAAAGCAATGAGGAAAGAGCATAAGGAGCTGAATTGTACTGTTAATTCTGTGTTTATTTCCGATTAAATTGCTTTCCTGTCCTTTGATTTATGAGGAAGGGGAAGCATAAATGGATGACTAAGGGATTCAGCTGCACAACTCCCCTTAATTTCTGTAGCTGCTATCTGGTTGAACACTGCAACAGGCTTTAAACATCTCTACTGGTGCCCACAGTGTGCTGAATAAGATTGAAAATGCTCTCTGGTTCAGCTCTGAAGAGCCTACAGTCTAAGCGAGACAGCAACAGAGTGATACTGTGAGAATAAATTATTGTGTGTGTATATATATATATACACATACTTTTTTTTTTAATGATTAACAATGCTGTTTACTCCCTTTCTGTGAAACTTGTCAGAAGAGTGAGTTGCTGGTGGGGGTGTGTACAGTGGCTGAAGACTAGAGTAGGGGAGGGCCTCCACATGTGGGGTATGGAAAAAATCACTAGAAGATCACGATCTCATCGCTGATGTCATTACTCAGTTGCTGTCACATGGCGGTAGTGCTGTGACCACATAAGGCTATAACTCAGGAGACTTGGGCTTCCACCACATATTTCCATGCGTCTTAAAACCAGTCATTTAATACTTCTGTGTCCCTGTTCTCGTTAAAGATGTTTCTGGTTCCCTAACTCAGTGGCGAATTCATTAAACTCCTGTGAAACGCCCAGGTACTAAGCTGATCAGTGATGTATGAAGCAGTACAAGCAAGTGGGAAGGACTCTAGGTGACATTAACGCGTTTTACTTGTAGAACATGAGAGTTTATTTGGGTGGTAAAACAGTCCCTTCTGCCTCTTTCAATAATTAAGGGGCAACACATTGGCTCTCCTGAGGCTCGTTAAGACTTTCCCAGAACATAAAGAATATGGTGAAATAGCAGCAAATGTCAGTTGGAAAGGCAGATGATGCTCGCTGTGGAGTGGTGAATGACTCTTCCCTTGCTGGTGCTGGGAAGCCACAGCGCCGCTCACACGTACAGATCATGAACTCTCCGGGAGGGTGCTCTCTTCCTCTTTGTCCTGTAAGGAAGGCCTTGGTTCATTTTGGATGCTGCTATGCCAAACATGCACAACCACGATGCAGAATACACATGCAGAACAGTTGAGCCCTGGGCTCTCCCAGGACGCAGGAATGTGAAAGCTCTCAGGGATTCTTGAGTCCAGTCCACGTGTGCTCTCGGTAGCCGTATCACAGGAGGCTTTGAGAAGCGTCTCATTTTCCACCTACCAGCCGATGAGGATGTTTGTCCCTGTGGCTCCCACTGCAGTAACTGTTGCAGAATTACACCCCGCTGGTGGAGCTGTTTAACATTTCCAGACTAAATTTAGGAAGCTTAATACTCCACTCTTGTGTTCAGATGGAGCACATCCCAGTTCAGGATTCTCTGTAAAGATAATCCTATTTCCAATTTAGTTTTTGAAATAACTCTCTCTTTCCCTCTCTTTTCCCCTCTCTTTCCCTCTTTCTCTGTCTCTTTATTTTTAAGTATTATATTTATTTCAGCACCCTAGGCTGCTGCCTCCTTCCATTTTACCTTCCTTTGGCTCTTTTTTCTTAGTGATGGTGAGAAGGAAGTACATATTGCGTTTAGTCCTTGCCCATTAGTCCTGTTTGTTTACTTGCTGGTGAATTATGCTGACATTTCACCTTGAGAAAACTTGTCCATGCTACTACAAGACGGACTGTTCGCCTATGAACATTACCTGGCCTAATGTGTCCACAGGGCCAATTCTCTGCATCTGGAGAAGGCAGAAATGAAATGAAATCACAAAAGAAAGCAAGGAGGAGAAAATAGGAGAAGTAGATATATTTTGTGGGATAACATTTCTGCATTTGTTTTTGTGGCAAAGCCAAAAAGGTGAAGTTATAAGAACTGCTTTTCTAAGGCCCCTACTAGAGATTGCTTCCTTTGCCACATGTGCATCTTTTCCCTTGCTGTGGCAAGCAGAAGGAACAGATAAGCAAGCCATGGTGTTCAGTTTTTCATGGTTCCTAGCCAGGCCATCTTTCATGGTTTCAATGAAAAGAGCAATATAATATCTGTGTAGCCTTGTGGATTAGCTCCCTTTCATCTGTGCTGTGTAATTTGACATAAAAGCTGTGTTTTTATAGCTACAGACTGTGTCTAAGAAATTATAGTGTCAGAAGCCATTAACCAGTATGTACAAAAGACTGGATATTGTTGAGACCTGTTTTGCTTATTTTTTAACTATTACCAGCTGAAACTCTGGTGAAAGTACTATTTAACATTTCTTGCTAGGGATAGAAGCTGTTTATAAATTGCCTTTAATCTCTGATCTTTAATAAACTATGGCAAGCTGGTGATGTGATTGTTGTCTGCAAAAGAAAAAGGCCAAACAAATTGCTTTTCTGTCTTCAAGACTGGCATTTCCTATGTTTAGCTCCATATCACAGGGTGCTGTTTGAACTCTCACGTACCTGCATGTGTCTCCCTTTTCTGCTGCACTCAGGCCACATGTTGCAGGAGGGGGTCAGAGGCAGAAGATGGGCTCGTGACAGGAGCCCATTGACTCCAGCAGGTCTAAGTCCCTGCATCACTGTAACACTTAAATATCTGGTTAATTTTTAGCACCTGTAAAAGGTACCATTAACTTCTTAATGTTCATTCTTAAATAATACTCAGCAGCTCTTTACATCATTTCACACTACTCAGAGCTTATCTAGTAAATTTGCAAGCTGTACCTGTGGGATGAGCCCCATTGCTGGTTTTCAGGACAGGAGCAAAGCAATTGCAAAGCTTGCCTGAATTTAGGCAAGAATCCCAGGGCAAACCTAGGACTTTCTGACCTGTGCCTTTGGCTGGGTGCTTGTATTGTTAGCCATTTTTTACTTAGTTGAGTTGAGCTGAGTTAATGTTTATGTTTATTTTACTGTCGTACAACTAAATTCAGTCATTTGACAACTTTCATTGCAAGCCAAGTTATTGTTGTATTTCAGCTTTTGAAATTTAGCTCTTTCTGCTGTACACTTAATAACTGCTTGGAAGATGGAAAGTCTTTACATTTTCCTTGCGGAAACAGTTGCTCAGTTTGCTGGAGGGAAAATGCATCATGAAATCAGATGTTTCTAATTGCTCCTTGTTTCAGGAGTTTCTATTGAACACTGAGAATCATCCTTAATGCATGAGTAAGCCTGATGAACAGATAGATTTTAAAAACATTGACTCAAAATAAATTTCTCTTGGAAGCAGAATAATTGTTGACTAATTCTCGTGGGAGAGATATATGAAATTCTTGCAGACTTTTTTGAACAATAGGACTTCAAAGGGGCTCAGTGAAAAGAAAGCAAGCTGCCCTTAATCTTCTAACGTAGTATTGTTTATTCTCTATTTGCCATTAGGGCATCTGCCTCATTAGTATTAACAAGATTTTATATGGTCCTCAGGGAGACAGGTACCTTCCAAAAAATGCCTGTAAGGCAAAAATAATTATCCCAGTGTCACAGGTTGGAGTGTATATGACCCATAAATCCTCAACTGACATCATAGTTGCTGAGGCATTTTCTTTGGAAAGAAAAGGAAAACAAATGTTCTAAGGCAAAGTAATACGTAACTTGAAAGAAACCATTAGAGGAAATTAATATTTGTGGATAAGGATTCGTTGCAGGTGAAGGTGAGATTTTGCAAGGGGAAGACGGGTCTTTAATTACCGGTAGGAGGCAATGCCTGTGTGTTTCTAACTCAGCATCCCCTCTCCCATAACACTGCAGGCAGCACCCCGAGCAGCCAAGGCAGCACTCTTCTTCCCGTGGCTGCCAGGTCCTGCCCAGCGGCCGGCAGAAACACCTGGAAGTACCTACTGGGTTTTGTAAAACCCTGTGGAGGCTGTGGATAGGCCTTGGAAATGAAGGGAGGGCAGAGGACTCCAAAGTTTTGCATTATTTGGATCCAGATATGTAAGACTGCCGGTTTGGGTGGCATCCAGGAATTCTGGGTGCCTCCAGTTTTAGTTGCTCAGTCTGAAACGCTTTGCTGCCTCCCAGAAAATGCTGACTCCAAAAATTACTGGACATTTGAAAATTTTTGTCATCACTGTTTTCGTGTAAGTTGGTGGCTGTCTGTCAAGGAGAGCATGGAAGGACAGGAGATCGGGGTTGCGTGCGACTGGGACAACCTGACTGTGCGGGGAGTGCTTGCTACAGGATGGCAGGGACTCACGCGGAGTCGGGGCCTGGGGACTCCTAAGCTGGAGTTGTATAAGGCCAGAGTGGTTAGTAACCTCACCCCCTGATTAGTGAGTGAACATATTACTGTGCTTCTTTTTAAATCAAAAATGAAAACCAGCTAATTAAAACCTGCTTCTAATGTTGTTTGAATTATAAAACAAAAATGACCTATTTCTGGTGTGTGTTTTTCATTAATACTATATCATAAAATTTAATTTAAACAACTTTTATAGCACAACCAATCCATTTTGCTGATTATCATAATGGGAACATACAGACAGTATAAATACATAAGTTAAACCTCACTTGAATTTCTCTCTGACACCCTGCTGGCCCCCCCCCCCCCCCCAAGACTTACTGAATCTGGTTAAAACCATGAAACTAAGCCTGTTGTAACCCTCCTATAACCCTTTATGCTTTGTGCCAATGCCATCTGTGGGTTAGAAGATAATGAACTTTATTCCTATCAACACTATTAAAAAATATTTTCCTAATAAGCTATGGCTAACGTCTATCTTGCATCTGCCTAACTAATTTCCTTTTATGTATTAGATTTAAACCAACGGTTTTGTAATGAGAGGTCTCAGGGAGTTAGTTATGAAGACCTTAGCAGCCAGTCCCAGCAGTCAGTGTGAGACAAATTGTATCTCAAAAAGTGACTGTCGTCATCCTGAGAAACACGAAGAGACATAAGCGATGTGAAAACAACCTAGCAAAAAAAGCTCCACTTTTCATGTTTAAAGCAGCCTTTAGAGATAGGGATGTTTTCTTTTACTCTTTTTTTTCATGCACAGTCAGATTTTTGGAGCTAAAATCAATTTTTAATTTCTGAAGTGCTGTTTTAGTTCTTGAGCCCGTATATGGAAAAGATGATTGTCAACAGGAAATGTTTGAAAGGAGGCACATGACAAATACACTGCTGTGAAGACAGGCAGGGCTGGCCTATATAGAATTTGCAGTTAAACTTCACCAATAAAAAAGCAACATGTCTTGCTTTTGTGGCCTGCTAACAAGACAGTTTGCATGATTTTAGAGCTACGTTATGAGGAAAAAATACCAGAGGGGTGATTGAAAAGTGATCACGATCAAAATCTTCAGGCATTTGTGATACAGTATATTTAATGAGTTTTTTACCACAGCTGCCCCATGGTTTTCCTGAACCCAGCAGATGATGTGTTTGAAGGAAGTGGTTGCAAAGAAATTTGTCTGAATATACCTGCATCTTCTGTAGAGCTTGCCTAACATTCACTGTGAAACTGTCGTTGCTCAACATCAAAACAAATTGATGTAATTTAGATGTATCCTGTTTGTGCAGTTTGTTCCAAACTATTTTTCTTGTGTTCATTTTTTAAACAGAAATATTGGAAGATCTTAGGTTCAAAAAATCCCTAGAAGGGTTTTATGGAAGCCTAGAGGCACCCAATGATGTGTTTGTCTCAGTGAATTTTTAGCTAGGGTTCAGTTTATGATAATCAGTTCTCCCAGAATGAGAATTTATTTAATCATATGTTGTGAACTGTCACAGCTACAGGCTGAAGCCTGTGTGATGCCTTTCCTAAAAGATGTTGTTACAGTCTCTTTTATGTCTTAGATTTAAACCAAAGGGTTTGTAATGAGGGGCCTTGGTGAGTTAGTTATGAAGACCTTAGCAGCCAGCCCCAGCAGTTCTGAGCTCCAAACCAAGGATAAGTAATGATGCCATATCCAGCATGTGTGAATAGTCTGAGATTAATGCTTGCAAGGGACAGGGTGTTTTGCTGCTCGTGACAGTTCTTTGATATTAACTCTGGCTTTCATGCCTGCCTCTGCAACTGATGCGGTCCCAGGTGACTGTAAATTCTGCTGATAGATTTGAGCATCTTTGTGCCCCGGTGGCAGTGCCGAGGCTGTTGCACAGCGGCCGTTGTCACAGAATGGCCGCTGTCTCTCCTGGCGGGAGCCTGCTCTACATCCATCCCACAGCGCGAGAGCTGATGTTTTATGATGCACCGTCAGGAGTTAATGGAGCTTCCTGCGGTTACAAGCAGCCTCAAAGGATAAAGTTGTTCTTCTCACTTTGACCCCTCTGGATGGTTTAGTAGGGCATCATCATAATTTTGTGTCCTCTTTTATCCTTTATGCTGGCCCCTAAATTTCCTCTTCATTGATCTGTTTCACAGGTCACAGCAATTTGCACATGATCTACAGCAGGGAAGATGAGAAAGGGAGGCAGAGAGAAAGGCACAGATAAAAACCTCTTGCTTAGACCAACTGCTTCTGAAGTGCATATATTTTTTTGTGGATCCCACGTTATAACAGATCTTTTAGTGTCTGTCATAGCTTCCGTCACAACGGGATAGTTTCGGGTTTTGAAGGCCTGGTACCTCCCGCTGTCTCTGCTCACTTCCAGAATGAAGGTTTCTTTATGGTGAAGTAAGTTCATGTTGTTTTGCTGGTGAAGTTGCTTGAGCCGCAGGTGAGCTGCCACCTCTTGTGGTAAAAGCCCGATACACTTACAGGGGTGAATTGAATGTACTTTACCTATGCAGTGCCCATTTCTCAGTGAGGCCGTGGTTATATAATGGGAAGACATAATGATATGTGACCTATACCCTCACGTTTTTCGCTAGTACACCTATTATTGATTAAGATTATTTTCTTTTCCGTATGTGAGGGAAGGGAACCAGTGCCAATGGTTTCTGAATACTGTAATGAAAGCAGTACTTGGGCCAACAGTGCTTGATGCTGACAATATGCCTGCCTGGCCATCAGCACCTTTTTTTCAAGTCCTTAGTTTTCCTGCACCCTGCTCATCTATCTGGACTTGGGGTACCATAAGCAATGAGCTGTGCTGCCCTGTGGAGTGCAGGAGGTGGTGGTTGCTCCTCTTCTCATGATGCGAAGACCGTAGAGGTTCTGTCTTCTTACTCCTTTATTCACTGGGGGTTATGTGAGACCAAACGGAAAGTTTGTCAAGAGACATGAGTCGCCACAAACTGAGGAGAATGCTGTCCCCACAGCTGTGGGACTAACAGGGCTGGGGAGGAACCAGCACCTCATGGCTTGCATTGAGCTTATTAGGTGCAGTACAATCTGGACAAAATACCAACGGTGGTGTTGGTGGGCTGAAGGAAGCTGCCAGAAGAGACAGCAGCTTTTATATGACTGCTGGTGATGCAAAGTGATAATTGGATATGGGAAAAGTGTTTGGTCATAGCAGTAACAGAAGTGGCAGTGCTGTCTGTGTTGCTTGGAGCAAGTGCTGAAATGTTTCTCTTCAGTACAGATGTTGTCCCAGCTGGGACCAGCCCAGGATGGGAGGTTGTAAAGTATGTGGCTGCATGCTGAGATTGTTCAACAGCACAACTGCTGTGGAGTGCAGCAGCAGTCTTAAGAAATACTCCTGTGCTGGGTAGTCAGTGACTGCAGGGAAATTTCTGGCTAGGATTTAAGATTTTTCCATTAAATTATGTGCACAAAACTGCAAGGGAAGTTCATGAGGAAACATGGGTTGGATAAGGCTACCTGTGAGACAACCTCTGAACTGGCATAACTGTACAACTGCGCGTATGGGTGGGTTCACCCCCCAGCAGCTGGGGGAAGGATAATCATGACTGTCACAGGAATCACACACTCTTGTGTGGGAGATGTGCCTATGTGCATCGTGCTAATGACAGCCCCCCATCAGTGTATGCCTGGTGCTAATGACACTTGCGGTGTTCAGGGACGGGGAGCCTAAAGGTCTCCTGGGACCCTGTGTGCCTCCCATGGCAGTGCTGGTCCTCTCCCAGCTGAGGGAGGATGGAGTCGGAGAAGCTGTACGATGGAGTCCATCCCCGGAGCCTGCCTTTTGTCTGTGTCACTGGTACTGCTGATTCCTCCTTGGGTATCTCCCAAGATGTGGATTCACCTCCTTGCTTGGGAACTGCTGGTCTAGAATGAGAGAGGAAAAGGTTAAACCTCAATCCTGGCCAAAACGTATGTCCAAGTTTCCTGTTTCCCAGTTTAGCTTCAGCCACTGCCACGGCAGACTCCTTGTGTCTCTTATGATATTTCCCCCAGATCTTTCGGAATTGAGCTAAAAGATGTGCTTGTATTGATTAATTGCATGTTTTTAAAGCTTTCTGCTCTACAACTCAAAGCTAACAAGATAACAGACATTGTGATCCAAGAATTCTTAGAAACCCTTGATTTTTACATTCTTTCTTACAATATTTATTCATAAGGCTGTGCTAGTTGCCTTAAATCAGATGTAAAATAACTAAAATTTTAATTTCCATTTCCATTCCTTTATGCCAAGTATCGAGTGGTGTAGAAGACAGTTCAAACAAAGATCTTTTATCTCTGTGTCATCAGTGCGATGGGGTCACCCTAAAATAACCAGTGTTTATGAGAAAAACATGGTGGGGGCATTAGGTTGTGTTTATTTGATTTAAGCATCTAAATCCAATTTCGACATCTGTTATGTCATGTTTAGCTTTTAAATTAAGCTCTCAGGAAAATTAACGTTACGAGTGCAGTAAGGTGATTACAAAATTATTGTTCCCCGAGATGCATGATTTATGATGTTTTTAATGCTGCGTTGTACAGGTTGTAATGGGAGAAGCCAGGCAGAGAAGAAGAGATGTGCCGAATAAGGAGCACAATAGACATGTTAATTAAGAGAGCTTAAAGAGCATGGGGAAGGAAATGATTATTCCCCTTACTTGCATTTGATATCTTAATGCCCAGTCGCTGTAAACAGGGGCAGGCTTTTCTGAAATGTGGGTGAACAGGGAAATAGGAGAGATTTGTATAAGAGGTACTCAGCATTATCAGCTTCATATGCCACCCCACAGGTGCAGTTTTAATAGGAGGTAGCTATTTTAACAGCAGGAACAAGAAAGATATTACCGAAACACTTCTCCAGAAAGCACACCCAACCTGGAGTAAGGTATGGGAAGCAGTAGTGGCCTGCCTTTGGAAGTGGTCAAACTACTGAAGTATCTTAATTGTTGGACATATTCTATAATTTTTACTTTCTTTTGTAGCCAGTGCAAGAATGGGAGAGAAAGCCCTAGAGGATTGTCTTAAACCTATCACAATAAACAAAATACCTGTGTTTCTAAGGGAATGACTGGTCTATATGTTGTAGGGTATAGCAAGCAAAATTACATACGAACATAAAGTGTTTACCATTTGCCAGCTTAGCCTTTGATGTTTATGCTGACATCTCTAATCTTTGGAGGCCCAGACTACAGAAAAATTTTATTTATGAATATTTCTCTGATCTATATCATAGAGCTGGAATTGTGGTTATATGCTGCCTATTGTGACTTATCTGAACAGAGTATTAATGAAGATTTCTCAAAAATAATAAAAAGTTTTAGTGACTAGCCAGTTTTTCAGAGTGTTGGCAATATACTTTAATAGCAATTATTCTTTCCTTGCCAAAGCAATGACGCATACTAATACTGTGGAACATCTTTATGTGTTTTCATCGTTATATGTTTGACATTTATCCTTCCTTATCTTGAGAAATTCTGTTGCATCCAATAACGCACGTCAAGACATGGAAGGGAGAAAGCTTGCAACAGTGGCAATGAAAAAGAAAACAATTATTTGTATTTAATTTGCTTCAGGGATCAATGAAACTTGTATCTCTGTGCCATATAATGCAGCTGAATGTTCACTTCATTTTATAAGTTTCCAACTGGTACTCTGAGCAACTGAACAAACCTTGTAAAAATTAATAAATAGGACCTAAACCAAACCCAGAGACTGGAGTTTAGAACAATCATATAAAAAAGAAAAAAACCAAACAAACCCTAAATCTTGGGAGGACAGAGAAATATTATGGTATGATCTGTCCCTGGTATAAGAAGGACAGGAATTTGGATTACACTAATTTATGATAAAGCAAAGTAAACCCCTAAATGATGTAAGGTGGCATCTTGAAAAACTCTGACCATTAATTTAATGACCTGGAAAGCTATTTAGTATGGACAAATAAACTGCTTTGGTGTAATAATTACTTATGGAGTAATTATGCATTGTGCTGAGCAATGGGCTTCAAAGCAGGTGACAACACTTATTAAATCTGCCCTCAGCCCTGTGAGGTAAGTAGTAGAAGTCAAATGTTGATTGCTCCAGAATGGGCCCTAGAGGTAGCAGAGGTCCAAACTTTCTATGTGGCTAAAATGATACAGTGGAGCCCTGCACTGCTCTGACTCAGTCCAAGATCTCCGTGTCGTTCCTCCACTGGAGTTATTTGGAAATCCTAGCCAGTTTGCAGCAATGCTGCACAACTTATGTTGTACTTGTAGGAACTTCCAGTCTCCAAATTCTGCAGTATATTTTAATGGGCAGATTGTGAACTTCAGTAGCCTTGGACAGCTTTTCAAATGGGTAATCCTGCAGTGGTACCAGCTAATATTGAGATGCAGTGTCATTGCACATGTAATTGCATGTCATGCTGAGATGATACCAAAAAGGTTGGTTCCACTAACCAGATCACTCTCAGCCATCCATTCCTTCTCTTTGCCTTGGACTGGATCTTGTAATCAGTTGTTTTTACACAAGAAATGAGTCCTGAGGTGTTGTTTGTTTTATTCCTTTTTTACTTTTATTTTACTTTATTACTTTTTTGCATTCTTTCACATATTTGAAAGCTGTTGTCATGCATCCCTTGAGTCTTCTCTAAACTGAACAATGCAGATTATAGTCTTTTTGCCCCAAGGGCTCTCTAGTCCCTGGTTTCAAGCCAGTCCATGTTTTTTCATGGTTCTTGTTTTGCTCAGGATCTTGTTCTGCCCTGTTGCTTGTGCCAATGACCAAAACACATGCTTTGTAGAGTTTGTTCACAATCTGTGTAATGCCCATATATGACTTGACCAAGACATACAACCTACTGTCCTCGAAGCTATATGCTTCGATTTCAGTGTTTTTTCTTGCTTTCAGGATGTGCTACATACAGAGCAGTTTCCTTCAAAGGTTACATTTGCATTATCAGCAGAGAATATGGAAAACTGCACAATTTTGGTTGATTACAAACTACAGATTC
Organism: Aquila chrysaetos chrysaetos; assembly: GCF_900496995.4. Classification (NCBI taxonomy): domain Eukaryota; kingdom Metazoa; phylum Chordata; class Aves; order Accipitriformes; family Accipitridae; genus Aquila; species Aquila chrysaetos. The sequence continues at coordinate 43,012,614 of NC_044006.1, read as the reverse complement.
TCTAACTGGCACTGTAATTCTAATTGCTTCTTTATGGATTCTTCCTTAAAGTTTATCAGCTAATTTGCACAACCATGTTCAGCTGTGAAAAGCTATGGCTCAGTCAGAGGCTGCAACAGCTTCCTCTTTTCTTTGTCCGGAGCATCTGTTATGATAGACTAGTAAACAATTTCTTTTTCTGAATAATTCCGAATAATTCATCCAGTGTAATTCACTCCAAGGAAATCTTAGATAGCACACACATGCCTGTTGTTCTTCTGCAACTTCCTACCATTAAGAATATGTCTGATTGTTGTGTGTGATGCTAAGTAGAATGTATTAGCCAAATGGAACAGGGGCCTGTCAATGACGGCACAGAGTGGCTGACCTTTATTGATGCTAAAAACAAAGGAACCTCCAACATTTAAAACCAAGTGTTCTCGGAAACATACAGTAAACTTTCTTTTAAATTCAGTTTTTCAGTGAACAGAATGGGGGAAAAGAGAAAAGAAACTTTTCTCTTTGTACAAGAATAATTAAACCCTAAAGGAACAGAAATGCTTTTGTGGGCTAGGACCTCCAGTGGCTTCTGTACTGTTAGCTAGGGCAGGAATGCCGTCATCATTGGACTCCCACCTGACAGTATGCTTGAGTATATACAACTTATCTCAAATTATTTTCAATAAACATTAAAAAACTCTTCTATGGAGAATCCTTCATCTTGGCTTTTTATCAGTGTCCATTTATCTTCTACTTCTACAGGAAATAGTAGTGTTTAAAACACAGAGGGAATAAGTTACTCAGAGCTGGGCAATGCAAGAGGTTTGCAAAGGAGCTTTTTGGGCTATAGGTTGGTAAGTTACAACTGACTGGTAGAGCGCTCTCTTGAAATGAGAGGAGCTCTACAATAAAGAGAAGGAGTGTTTGGAGTGTCTTGTAGTCCAGTGCTGAGAGGAATCAGCTGGTTATATGACTGCTAGTGGATGTAAAATCAGGAAAAAAAAAAAACCCATTATTTTGTTTCTAGAGCCAAGCTAAATCCCAGTCCTTCCTGTGAACGAAGTAAAAGATTTGCAAAACTTAAGATGGAGAATCCAAGTCAGAGTTGACTTCTGAACCGAGCGTGAAAGGAAGGGGTGGTTTGCTTAAGACCAAGTAGCACTTCTGGGTACTTCATGCAATTCAGTGCTGCTCTTCACAGCCAGATGACCAGTCTAGAGTTGCTCAGCTGGTTTATCCCAAACAACGTGTATTTACAGCATGCAGTAAGCTCTCCATAGAGCTCTAGTGCACAGGGGGCAGTCCTCCCCCTCCGGAGTCTGGTGTCACTGGACAAGGCCACACTGGGTGGTCATCGGATCTCACTCGAAGTATGCTAGGCAATAGTAAAAGAACAGGACTAAATACAAAAAACATTCAGCTTTTCAACAAGTGAGAATGACCAAAGCTTCAACAGTCTGTACTAAAGCTGATGCCTCATATTCTTATAATTTAGGAGAGGGTAAATGATGATGTATCATTATTTTGAAGAGGGTGTAATATTATTTAGGTAGAATTTACAAAAGAATATGAGGAATTCTAGAGACATAACCAGGGCTGAGTGATTTGGGCATCGCAGTGACAGTTAAAGTTTAAGGTAGATGAAGATTAATTTTGGATAAAGACAGGACAAATCTATGACCTGAATTACCTATGTGGATGATGGGGATCTAAATTAATGGTAACCACTCAAGAAAAAAAAAATCATCAAACTGTGGACACCTATTCAGTAGAAACAACAGTCATGAAATAGCAGCTAATCTTGAAGTTGAATAAGGAATTGGCTGGAAAAATTGGCTTCTAAGTTCCTTAGGAACTAAAGTGATAAATAAAAATCTAAACAATGGAAATTTGACATTTAAAGACAAGCATTACTGGCAGCTGTGTTTAACATCCCAAGTCCCATTTGCTCACTGGGCTGAAGGCTGTGCTGAATTCCTGTCACAGGCATCCTTTGAGTTTCCTGAAGTCACTTAGGGACGTGTCCCCTGCAAGTGAGATCGAGCTTTGGACCATTGTGGCATCCGCTATCAAGAGAGCAAGGAGCAGCTCAGCTCGACTGTTGGTCTTTGCTGCCATATTCCAGTTTTCTTTACAGGTACTGGGGAGACCTTGATACGTATTATTTCTGCCTTTGATGGGCAGTGCTTAGCTGCGATGTTGTAACTGCGGTTCCCATTGACTGCGCGTGGTGGTGGGCTCACGCCCCAGGTGGAAGATGAAGCGATTTGCTGTTCACTTAAACCGCTCTGCGGGTGAGGAGAGCTGTAAAAAGGTGTTGCTTTCTCCCACCCTTTTGGCTTTACTCTGTAGAACGGAGGTTTCCCAAAAACATAGAGTTTAGGACACTGGTCCTATCTGTGCTCCAAAATCCCTCTGGCACTGCTGGCAGGTTCCTTCAGAAATTGCTTTGCAGCGTGTGGCTCAGGCTGTGCACACAGGGATTGGATGTGCCTGGCACAATGGGACTCCCTTGACTGGGGCCTCTGCATGCTGGGGTGATGCAAGTGATAATATTTTGCGTTTGCTCAACTTCTACAGCTCAGCTGCTACAGGCTGCAATAATAATCCTAATATTTTAATAGGAACTCCTCATCATCTGTTAAATTAAACCTGAATACATGACTTAAAGAGCAACACAGGATCTCTGTTTCTGAAGCCTCCTGACAGATAAATGATGGACATGGTGCTAGAGATCTCAAGACGGGGAGTGTGACCAACTTTCTATATTCGATTTACTTCGATGAGAGATTAAATTGACACTGCTCTTGCATTGATTATGGAGGTTTGGAAAGAATTTCTGTCCTGCCTTGTTTCTACAGATACTTGCTTTGAATGACCCTTCATTAACAGTCCGTGTGGAAGTGAATGATAGTATCCTGGGAGGTTTCTGTCTCTCCTGCCGTCTCATCGTTGCTTCATAAACCTTAAGTGAGATCTTTATGTGTAGTGGGACTCGGGAGTTGCAGCCTGCCAGAAATGAAATGTTCCTCCTTATTTTGCCCCAGGGAGAACTTGTAGGTAACTTATCTCTACCTTCAGACATGATTATTCATCGCATGGCAGCACTGAGGATTTTCTGGGAGAAGTCAGGTGTTGCCTCTGCAGGAGCTGGGACTGCTTATGTGAACCAATGTCACCACCTCAGTGTAGTGAGCATGAGTCGTTTTCTCCATGTAATACAGGAGAGAATTTATAGAGATAATTGCAAATACTGCTAAAATGAGAAAGTATGATAACTTCACCCCTATAAGATGACATCTGTGTTCCATCCCATATGGGAGGCATATTTCAAAAGACATGTTCAGAGTCTTTTATCAGTCATTAAGTGAAGTATTTCCAAAAAAATTACATTTCCCTTCAAAATCAGGTGTCATTCATTGTGCAAAATGATGTTATATCAAACCTTTCTAATCTGGCAAATTTAAAAATTCATTCAGACTTTGATTATCTTGAATGACCATAGCCATCTCTTCTCTTGCATCTGGAAATACAACAAAGCTCTACAAAATGAATATACAGAGAGAACTGGTTTTATTTTTTTTTGAATGGTTGCAGTTATATCAGAACTCAGCAACATGAATATATGCCAAAACCAAACACTAGCACAGTTTGTAGGGTTTTTTTGTTTCATGTCTAGCGAGATTTTTATTGATCAAATTTAACGCTCAAAATAAACAGTCAAAGAAGCCAGATTATTTCACTGGAATAAAAAACAATGCTTACAGAGTCTGGAAAATATTTTTAAATTACCTTTCTATTTTTACTGGCATGTACGTTTTTAAAAAATGCAGGTTTCTTCTTGCTTCACTGATAGATTTAGTGGCAGTATGGACATTCAGTGATAATTGCTTGGCAACCCAATTTGCCTCAAATTTAGGAATATTTGTTTTTGCAATCCTCTCTACTGATGCCAGCATTGTTTTAAATTAACTCTATATACTTCCACATATAGTGTTTTGCACGTGGGCCAAGGTGTGCTCTGTGATCCACCTATTATTTTGTGTTATGATCATATTGCAGTTATCTGCCATGGGAGATTTGAAAAGCTTTTTTTCTGGGCCACTGGAACAAACCTCGTGTTTTTTTAGCCTGACCGTGACAGTAATCTGTAACGGAAACAACATTGCTATGCCTGAGGTTAGTTCTGCCGTGGTAAATCTTCCTGGATCCTAACAATGTGGAGAAAGCATAGTTTCTTTTTGTGGAGATTAATTGCTGTTTGGGAAGACAACTGAAGATGAAAGTAGTGAGGTTTATAGCATTTTTATTTTTATTGCTGCTATTAGTAACTCCAGTTGTGCAGTCTGCAAGTAAAATGGTGAATTCTCAGGGAATTTGTCATAAGGAAGGACTGGCAGGTTGGACCTGAAACATAGTTTGTAGGAAGGGAAATATGTAAAGCGTTTCCTATTTGTCACCTGGCATGGTTCTGCCTGTGCAATACGTACTCTGCAAAATTAATCACGCTGTTGTTCCAATCCTGTAACATGTGGCTCCAGAGGTATCTTATTGAGTTTGTCGCCTATTGGAAATTTCATGTGTGCCAAGCTTAAGCACTAGACAAAATAAGAAAATACTTACTCTGAACGTTTGATCTAAGAACTACTGGCTCCTTCTGTGTTGACAGTAAGCGCTGTTCACATCATATGACTTTGTATTTAAAGAGAGAAGCCAGGATACCAATCCTTGAATAAAAATGCTGTTATATAAATAATTATTGTGAAATATTTAGATTTTTTTCCAATGTTTTATGGTATTTTAATCAAAGCAATGAACTGAAATTAATACAATGTGTAATATTTTGGCCTTTTTTATTCAGTGAGGAGAATTCACGAAACTCTTCAGTGCCATCTTCATCCTGCTAATGCAGATTTTTCTTTAAACTTTATGGTTCAGATATTTGCTCAGTTTTGATTAACTTAAGTCCTTATTCTTTCCTGATTCTCCTGCAATGCACTTACAACAAGCTCCTTGACTGGAACCGATCTTGACACACATGCCAAAGCTTATGCTTTTCACTGCCTTGACTGTGCTTATGCTATGTAAACTCCTGAAGGTAATAATTTGCAAGCTTGCCTATTTATCTTATAATTAGATGCATAAAATGGCATTTAATGACCTTTTCTTTAGAAATCCTGCTGTATTCCATGGAAACTCAAGGTGCACTTACACATGCTTAAGGTCACAAAACACGGATTTAGTAGCTTAACTGAGTTGTTCAAACACGAGCATTTTAGCCCTTCACTCTGAGGGACTTTTACAGAGCGAACTCGGCTGAGCACACCAAGGTAGGTTGTTTGCTTTGGAGCTGTAACCACAGACAAGAAGATGATTTCCTCAGGGCATTACCAAAATTTTCCTTGAAACACACTCAAATCTTTTCATGGAAAGTTTCATCTGTTAACTCAGCTTGTAAATTGTTAAGCCCTACAACTTGTTAATCTTCTTCCTTCCTTAGTTTTTTGTTTCTTCAAAGTAGTAGTTACAGACTGGAACTTAGAAAGTGCTGAGCAGTGTATTCCCCATCAAGCAAACCTCTTAATGTTAATCATGCTCTGAAAAATGCTGCCAGATTGGAGCTAAATCTCTGCACATCCCCTGTATTTCCCCAGCTGGGCGCCTTTTTCATTCCTATGAAAGGATGGATGTGCTGCTAAGTCATTGAGCTTGGGCTGGGGGATTCAAAGTCCAGTTTGATCTGCTACAGCCTTATTTAATCATGGCTTAATTTAAAAAACAGACATGATAAATATTTTGTCTTTTTGGTTCTGAACTCTGGGGATGGCATTTGTTTCTTAGCCATATGTGAACATTAAGACTTTATTTTCAGATCTTACAGTGCACTGTAAATAATGGCTATCACTTACGGGGCATTTAACCCCCAGGCTGACTCTGATTAGGACTCCTATTACACAGCTTTGAAGCAGAAACATCTTGGGAGGGCTTCTTCTCACTGGCTCTCTGCAGCACTGTGTAATTGCATAGCAAATAGTATTGATGCTTCAGATAAGATTTTATTCAAAGCCTTGTACTTCCAGATACTTAAAAGAAGGGTGAATTTTAGATTGTCTTTACATGCCTTCATTTGCAGAAAGGCAATGTTTTAGACCTTTTGAAAGACGAATTCAAATAACGAATGTTCATTATGTCTATGTTTTAAAGTGCCAGATTCCAGCATCTGCTTGAGTGAAAGTATATCTCACTTTTTCTCTCTACCTTTGTTAGTAATTGTCATAATTGTAGGGTACCATCTCATTTTGTGTAATTTTGTATATTATCTCTGTACAATTCTTCCCAGTTGAGCTCCATATTGCTCCTTTCTCATTCATTTCATTAAACACTAAATCAATGAACTTTAAACACACCAGGGTTAGTAATGTGGCAAAGTATTAATCCATTAAACATCCAGACAATAAATCTACTGCCTATCCCTTTTGAAGAGGTTATAATATGCCATACAATTAATTATCTGGAACTTGAACACACTTAATTTCTGTGAACTGCAAAATGGAACTATTAGTAGAAAACATTACACCTCCATTACGAGAAGAAAAGCAATAGATTTTTAAGGTTTAAAAACCTTTTAGCAATCTCCGATGTAGCTTGCCTACACAGCACCTTCTGTGAAACATTTGTGCTCGTAAAGACAAGCTTGCGTCAACTGTTCTGATAACAGTGACTTACACTCGCTGTGCTGCCTATCTGTCTGTCAGTGCATCTACATATGAGTTAGTCTGTTTTTCTCAGACTCTTCACAAACTCTGCTTCCTTTTTCAGGCCAAAATCTGATAAGCATTGTATGAAGCAGCATACTGCTAAACTGATGACGGATGAATGAAGGCTGGAAGGCAGAACAGAATTACCTGTCTGTTGGCTGCTGTTTCTGGAGGTGCTTCTTCAGCACCAGTAGAAGTCAGTGGTAAGAGGCCAAAAGACATCTCTGTGCTGTGCTAATACACCTGGCAACAGGTATATTAGTGAAAAAAAACCCCAAAGTGTGTGTGTGTATAAAGAACTCTGTGCTAATTTTAGGAGCCCAGTTTAGACTTCCATCCATGAGATGGTGCAGCATTTTGCAGTTGCATATAGTACTGTTGGTCATGCGTAAGCTGTTGTCTTCTTGGTGTTACGCACATTTGTGCTTATATGACTGAATAAAAATGGGGAAAATAGATCCTGGAAGTATGGGCTCATCTTAACTAGCTCACAAAGCTATTACTCTGCAGTATCCCCAAGAGGGAAGGCAGTAACATTTTGTGGGTAATATGTAAAAATATAGTTGTAAATAACCATTGGAAGAAGTAGGACAAAACTTGTAGGCTATATTGTTGTTTTAGAAGAACCTCACGTGGGTCTCCTTGGCTGTTTGCCTGTTGTTAGTTTATTCACAGAAATAGTTAGAGGTATTGTCGTGGTTTAACCCCAGCCAGCAACTAGGCACCACGCAGCCGCTCATTTGCTTCCCCCCCACCCAGTGGGAAGGGGGAGAGAATTGGAAAAAAAAGTAGAACTCGTGGGTTGAGATAAGAACACCTTAATAAAACAGAAAGGAAGAAACTAATAATGATAATAATAACAATAATAAAATGACAATAATAATAAAAGGATTGGAATATACAAAACAAGTAATGCACAATGCAATTGCTCACCACTTGCTGACCAATGCCCAGTTAGCTCCTGAGCAGCGATTCCCCCCAGGCCAACTCCCCCCAGTTTATATACTGGACATGACATCACATGGTATGGAATACCCCTTTGGCCAGTTTGGGTCAGCTGTGGCTGTGTCCCCTCCCAACTTCTTGTGCCCCTCCAGCCTTCTGGCTGGCTGGGCATGAGAGGCTGAAAAATCCTTGACTTAGTATAAACGCTACTTAGCAACAACTGAAAACATCAGTGTGTTATCAACATTCTTCTCATAGTGAACCCAAAACATAGCACTATACCAGCTACTAGAAAGAAAATTAACTCTATCCCAGCCAAAAACAGGACAGGTATATATAATATAGATATCCATAAATACCAATGTATAAGAGGGCAAGGTTATTAAAATTATAAAAGAATTTACATTACAATACATAAATGAACACTGTTGCAGATGAAAAGTGAAAGGACTCTTTGTTCTTGCTAGGTTTTTCTGCCATATGTTGCAGTCTCTGTAAACATCCTACAGGAGAAAATGCCTTCTTTTGTTTTGATGATGCCAGTATGGCCTTGTATTATCCCATTTCCATTTCAGAGTGTATATCCCAGATTTTCTCTTATTTAAGTTTCCAGTAAACCTTTTCTCATTTTTTTTATTCAAAGGAGGTGTCCATAAATCAATTGAAAACAATATAGCGAAGGGCAGTGTTGCCTGTGACATCTCTCACATGCATACACAGCTGTTCTGTTGTCCTTGCTTGTTATCATCCGTCACCAGGTGATAACAGAATAATTCTGGAGATACTGATTGTTTAATTAACTGGAGGGGGAGGAGTTGTTCCTTTTCTAAGGTCCTGGTTTGTTGTGGCAATTGCAAGAAGAGCTAATATAATACATCTTCTACAGTCTTAATGATGTGGGCTTTTCTTTGCCACACATAATTAAAATTCATGAGGTAGTGGGTCAGGAGATATTAGAAGAAGGTCCTTGTGAGAAATGTTATATACTGCAATATAATTAATAGAACAGCAAGTCTTCAGAGTTAACTGTTGTACTTTATTTGGCCATTTAACGATAACTTTCAAATAGAAGTGCAGAGGGCTGAGAGCAGCCTGATTTTAAAACAAAAGCATCCCTTTTAAAACAGATACTAAATAGTTATGATTATGGATAAGAATCATTAACTTTGTCTTTAATAAATCATTATAAATCTATAGAAGTCTTGTGCTGAACCTGCTGTGATAACGTTTGTTAAAAAATGTACTATGTACTGTGTGAACTCGTGTGATTTTCCCAAACCTGACAATATTTTCCCCTAAACAATGAAGATTTTAATACCGTGAAATATAGTGAATACTGCAAAATGTTCTAAAAATGTGTATTTACTAAAATGGGGTTAAACATCTCTTAGTGCTCTTTGGTTCTGATATATTTAGCATTATGGCAGATGATGTGGTTAACAAGGCTGAACCAGATGGAAATTAGTCATTAGCAGTTAAGTGCAACATCATAACCTTTCTCTTCACTGCAAATGTGGGTTAAAAAATGGTCCATTGCTCTTCTGAATAGTCATCTCTTGATGTGACTGGTTTCTAGGCTTCACGTGTTTCCAAGACAGAGAAGCCTCCTTAGTCTAATTTCTATTTCTCGCACTGAGACTGCAGGATCTGCTCTCAGCCTCAGAGTATTTGTTGTGCATCTTAAGACTAGCAGAGAATCATCCACCACAGACTTGTTCCTCATTAGAGATTTCTCAGTGCATCCAGCCTCTGAACCTTACAGTGTCCATACCCATCGCTCCAGGCATCTACCTGGGGGATTTTCTAGGCTGGGGAGTCTCTGCTGCTGGTTTAAGCTGGCTGGTAATGACAGAACAGAGCAGAAAGGGTGCAATTAAATATATCTCTGTGCCACAAAAGCATTATGCTTAAAGCACTAAGAGTTATACATCTTTGAAAATAATAAGAGATGGGAGGCTCTCTAGTATTATCCCTCATTTCCTGAGTGCCTGGGCAGCACCTCACCTCTGCGTCCTTCTGACATGTGGCAATGGTGTGCCCTTCTAGCTCTGGTTGGACTCTTACAAGTAAGCAGGTCTGTCTGTCTTACATGCTGCTCTGGAAAGCTCCAGCCATTTCCTACTTCATTTTCATGTGGGAAAACATTACTGCAAAAGAATGAGAGTAATTTAAAGTAATTGATGGATCACAGCTGCTCTTAAATATAGTCCTTTGGTGTCCAGTAGCTTTTCTGAGCTGGGCAGCCACCTGGAAGGCAGTTCAATAGGCTGCCTTCAGGCAAACGTAGGCATTTACCATATGACACAAATGTATTTTAATTTCATTTATTTTAAGTTTTTGTTTTGTGTATTCTGAAGGCCTAAGGTAAATAAAGCAAGTCTCATTTTGGCTTGCATATTTTAGCTGATCAAAACTTCAAACTGTCTAGCTGTCAAATGTCAAATAGCGCCAGCTCTGTACATATGTTAAATAGCCCCAGTTCTTTGTATGTGTTAAATAGCCCCAGTTCTGTATATGTGACAGGCTTATAGTAGGGGAGGGAATAAAACTAAGCAACTTGATAGATTATTTTAAAATGCTGCTAGGACAGCTGAACATGTTGTCCAGCTTGTCACAGCCCAGAGCAGAGCCTGGCTTGCTGTTGCTGTTTGAAGTTGTGTGTGTGTAGTGGGGTGGGAGAGGTGGGACTATTACCGGAGGCAGCCTGTCCCGCCAGCAGATGTTGCCTGCTATTCCTTTTTTCTCCCTTGTCTGGTGCAGGAAGAGCCTGGCTTGGCTATCCCCTGATCCTTTCCAGGAGCAGTGAACATCATGGGAGGTCTCCTGTCTTCCCTTTCTCATCCCCTTCCTTCCTGGGAGCTGCCGGACTGAGGTTCACCTGGCTGTTCAAGGACCCCAGGAGAGCAAAATGAGGAGCACCCCGCAGAACTCAGGAAATACCATGTACAGGACAGTCAAAGGAAGGGTGCCGCTCACGTGTAAGCCAGCCTCTGTCAGCAGAGTTCTGCATTTTACAGTAAAAGGAATTGCACGAGCAGTTCACGGTGCGTTATGCACCATGCACCAAAGCAATCTGGTATGTCCATCAGCCACTGACAAGTGGTGCTTGCACACTTGCTTGTGTTAGTTCAACGCTAAGATTGAAGTTAGATCAGTGTCCTTATTGCTCCTAAAAGAGCCTCATATTCTCCTATTTTTTTCCCCTTAAACTTTCTTTTTCACTGTACTTAACTAAGTTTTCACTTTTATGACTATTTGCCAGTGCCAAAAGCCAGTCAAATGCGAGACATGATGCTAGTGAAGACAGTTTGCTGTGGTGGAGTAACATGGTTAAAAGAACATAAAGTTTAAAAAGAAATAATAATGCATCTTCCTCGTACGGGAAAACAAACAAAAAAAAACCCAAACCCAAACCACACACACATCTGACAATAGATGAGATTTGTGCCTGGAAATACCTTTTATGCTCCCACGGAGATCTCTCTCAATTCTTTCTGAAGAGTAATAGATTTAAATTGATCCAGGACAACTTCACTAATGATATAATCAAACTTGCATCCGTACTCTGTGTTTCTCAGCTGAACTAATTTGAATGCAAAATAGGAATCAAAGAAGTGACCGTTGTGCGTAGGAAAGAACAAATAGAGTTTTAATCTTACTTGCATTGCAGGTGTTACGAGCTATTGATTTAAGCGATCAACAATCTATATTTGGTTTGGGGCAAAATGACATATTCGATGACATGTGTCACAAGTCAGATTCTTCTGCTGTAATTTCTAACCTCAGTTTTAAGTACTGTCAGCATCATCTAGAATTTAAAAAATAAAAAGGAGCAACTCATCACCATGCCAATTGAACAAAAACTGCTGTATGATTTAAATACTTACAGCTTAATCATTTACCCAGTTTTATGCTTTCATTTTGCTAAGCATGAGGTTGGTGATTAAACTGGTGCATAATTATTAGCAGCAGAGAGACCGTTGTCAGATCTCACAGTTTTCTGACCAGGTGCAGGCTTCTTGGATTCAGTCGGAGCCTGCCTGTCAGTTTTATGAACAATCCAGCAAAATAAGTGACTGATTTCCTGTTATCATCGCAGAGGCAGTTTTCAGCAGATTGTCACAGTAAACCTCCGTTTCTGAATAGTGTAATGAACATTCTGATGTTTTTATATATAGACATGTGTATGAAGTGTGAGTGTAAAAGCATTAACAATCTGATCCCGGTATCTGTCTCTCTAGCTCCTTATCTGTATCCTTTTATTAATATCCATCTATTTCATTCTAATGTCAAAGTCAATCAAACACTTTGTGATAATGCAAACAGAACAGAAGCGTGGCCTGCTAAATTAATTCGATGTGATGAGGACTTCAAAAGATTAAATTTCTTTGCTCTGTTTCTCCAGCACACTTTCATGTTCAAAACCTACATGGCTGGTTTACCAAGTGTTTGGCCAAATCTCAAGTTTAGGCAGGATAATGTAGGCTGCGCGTTGAAAGAGCAACACGTTTTTGCACCAGCCCCCCGCAAGGACAGACTTGTTCTGGATTCTGAGTGTCTTTGTGGGGCTTGAATCTCACGTCTCTGCTGGTGCTAGATGAGGTGATGGCTCGCTGACTGACGGGGTAGATGCAGGAGCTTACCTTGTAGAGCAGGGAGAGACCTGGCTGATGTCTTCTGTCATTCCTGACAAGGGGCTTACTTATGTCTGTGTCTTCTGAGTACATCCACCCTCTGGTTTTTGTACTTGCTACTGCTTCAATAATTCAACATTGATGTAGGAACCTGGATCAAGAGCAGGAGCCCTGCGGCCAGAGGCACAGTGTGATGGCAGGGCACGTCCCTGGGCTCAGGATCTACCCTCTTTGAACGCTGCCCGTGCTCCTCCTTGGCTGGGTGGCGCAGGAGCCATGCTCTGCGGGCGCAGCACCGCGCCCAAGCAAATATGCGGCATGATGACTGAGACGCAGCAGGTGCCTATAGTTATCTGACTTTCGGTCTGGAGCTGCTTCATGACCTGCCAGGTCGGAGCAGACAGCCCTTGCCGTGGAGAGTGGCAGCCAGTGTGGAAAACTGCACGCAGCTGGGTCACCAGACAGCTAAGAGAGGACTCAAGCTGGTAACCTTGGTTTGGACAAACTGTTGTTAGCGGATGAGACTCCGTTTTGCTTTCTTCAGTGTACCCTTACTTTTGCCACTTTCTCAATGTAATTTGCTATGTCATTGTGCTAGTTCAATCTAAATACACATATAGAATAAGCATCCAATCTAAAAATAAAGACTGTTCAGTGAGAAGAGAAACATTTTGTCAAAGTGCTTTTAAGGTGTTATTCTGCAGGATAAAAAGTACCATGTTGGAGAAAGCAATCCATAAACACTGTTTTCCTCTTTCACTATATTGTACTGTAAATTCGTGAGTGGACTTGACATTTCTACCCCTCCTTGAAAATATTCATCTGCTGTACCAATATTGGAGCTGAATTGACGCTGAAGCTTTCAAGTGCATCCTATTTGCCTATGAAATAGAAACAACTAACCAGAAACTCATACACAGTAATTATACACTAACAAGCCTGTTTATTCTTCATCTTCTTTCAAAATATGTGCCCTGTTACTCACAATTTTATAAACACAACAGTAAATAACTTTGAATGTTTTAAAAATAGGTCATAAAAGCAGTCTGATTTTACTTAATGCATATATACAAAACTATGAAAGAGTGGGCTGCCTTCTCCATCACTGGAGGGAAGCACAGCCCTCACAAAGATGAGTAAGACCCTACACGAGAGCTAAGTCCTACCGGTGTTGGGGGAGAACACGTTTGGACTGAAAAAACTGGATTGAGATGTAAAGACAACTTTAAAAGGGAAGGAAAAAGTAAAAAATTATGTATTTATGAAATGGATTAATCTTTTATTAACAGTGACTTAGATTCTGATGGAGGTAATTTTAAAACTCAAATTTATTGCTCAAACTAACTTTTTGCTTGAAAAACAATGTCACATTGTTAGATTTATGATATTGTCTTAATATCACAATGTTTTAATGGCCAGTACTATTGGAAATCGATATTCACATTTAAACAAGGCTTCCTTCCCTGGTGGGAACAAGAAACCTTTCAAGAAAGAGTGGTTTTGCAGAGCTATAGCCTTTGTGAGTCCCAAGTGTCTCTGCAAGCCCAAAAGAAATTAAGTCACAAAAATAGGACTTGCACCTGGATCTGGAACTGGGAGCTTGGAAATGGGTTTTGTGCAGGAATCACCATTCTAAAAGAAATGGCTTTAGCACCTTGTTAAGGGAAATATGTCAGCTACAATTTCTACTTCAACTCATCAGCAACAAAAAGATGAAAGAGCAGTCCAGTCTGGGAGCAGGGAGAAATTTATACCTTCTGATGTTTTCCTAAATACTCATGCTTGTCGTGCTTCACATTTTTTCATGTAATATCCTTGCAACATCCCTCTGAAGTGGAGAAGAGCCATGACTCTCATTTTACCAATGGGAATCTGAAAACAGGGAAGCTAAACTCCTTTGATTTGGATGAAGCAGCTTGCTTAAGGGCACAGAGGAGGTTTGTGGTGAAATGGGGAGGGAAGACCAGCTGTCCTAAGCACCAGACTAATGCCCAGGTAACTGGGCCATCTTGCCTCTCCGGGAAACTCTTGGATCTGGCCTTTGGCTCTAATTCATTCACATTACAGCCAATAATATCCATCTCTAACGCAGTAGCTTCTCCTGGCCTATACTGAGAAGACAGGCTCTGAAGAAACGTAAACATTTTAAAAGCCCTGTAAGAGGTTGCCCTGGCATAAGAAGCCTTGTGTCCTGCTCATAGGTGGCTAATCCTCAACATACCTTAATGAAGAGGGTGAAGGAGAGGGAAGTACTGGTTTATTGGAACAATAATCTGGGTGGTCCAGTTTTCTTAAATTCTGCCTGACGCTGGAAGATGACAACCTTGAGGCTAACTTCTCTATAAAATCAGCGGAGAGACGTGAACCTTTAACTTGGATGGCCCTGACTGTCTGCAGAGGTGTGTCCTACCTTTCTCCATGTGGCCTTTCTTGATCACTGCATGGCTGGGACAAGGCTCCTCCAGCACAGACATCTCGGTGGCTGAGTTAGGTGTCTACATAAGTTACGATGCTGGTGATATGTCTTTCCTTTCCCTGGTGTGTTACGTAGCTCTCTCTGGGATGCTAACAGGAGAGATGGCAGCAGCACGTGGCTGCGTGTAACCTCATGCTGAGGCAGCCACAAACAGTCCAAATACGTTGGTGTCTCTTCTTTGACTGAGAACTCAAAGTTCAGGTTTCTCATTCTCCTGTCCTCATGGGTCTGTAAATAGCAAGCGTGGTGGTGTCCTGACTCCTGGGAACAGGGACGTTGCACCTTGCCACAAACGCCTGCATTACACTGATCGTGAAATGGGAGAAAGTGAAGGCAATGCCTTGCATGTGCCAGAGCTGAGAGAGCAAAACATTCACTTGGGTGTTCCCTGACTTCTGGTTGCTGACCAACATTATCTTCCTCATACTATAGCATTTTCTTTCCAGGGGTTACTTGGTATGCTCAAAGAAAATCTGTAAAAAAATCTGGAAAAAACATATCATGTACTTGAGGAAAAATAGCTGACTCTTAACACATGATTATTATTTTTTTTATTTCAAGGTTAGCGTTATAAACAGAAGGTTTTTGGTCTTTTCTTGCCTAAAAATTGCTGCCTTCATCATCGTTTCTTCCCTGGTTATTCTTTGAGAGAGGAAGTGAGGGGAAAGTGGGAAGAGGGAGGGAAAGAGGAGGTTTGCTGTTGACTTGAACAGTTTTAAAGGATGTTTTCATTTCCTCTGCTTGTTTGCTCCTAGAAAGAGATCAAACATAAACAATCCACTTGCTTTTACTGACTTGAGCCAAAATACCAGGATAATTGTACCCGAAAGTGGAAGGGGTGACTTCACACACTTTTGCAGGCAGACACACCTACTCCAAGCCAGAATCTATTCCTGACCTACTTCACTCAACACCAAGTTTTGAAGAGATCATTAGAACAATACTTTATTTCAAATACGTCAGCTAGTCAAGGCTAAGTTTGCCCTTTCTAGTGGTTTCTTTTTGAGGGGTAGGGTGATACTCACAGGTATTACCAGAGGTGTGCTTTTTTCTCACTTTAAGCCAAAAGAAAAAAAGAAAAAAGACTTTTTCCAAACAAAAAGGCAGGTGGCAATTTTTCTAAAAGACACCATCAAACAAACAAGAAATTCAATTCAGTTTTTATCTCTTAATGCCAGAAAGCGAATGAGGTTCCATTTGGGTCAAATGTATGTGCTCCCTGACAGGCACAGCAAACAGAAATATTCGACGGATTTGTAATTTACCGTGGAAACTGACTGGTCTGTTTCAAAATAATGTTGTCTGACTGTGCAGGGTCAGTGAGTTGCCCTTTGTTAATGCACAGCTAGCCAAGATCTACCATGCACAGATGCCGGAAAACCAATTAGCTATTCTAAGAAGCATTGGCAGATAAAATGTCCCGATTAATCACACAAAATATGCGTATTCCCTTATTTCTGTAACTCCTGTTTGAAAATGATCACTAATAGTTCTGAATGAACTCATTTAGTTGCTGAATATCCCAGCAGGCTTTTCTGGAGCCAGATATAATTTGAATATCATTTGATGTATGAATCCTTAGGAAAGAACATAGCTGTGCATATAAACTGATGTCAAATATATTTATACATATAAAATGGGTATGTGTAAGCAACAAATGAGGCTTGCTTACTCTGCTGTATATCATAAAAAGCTGAAGATTATTAAATTAGAATGGCTACATTATGCTAATTTATTTTTTATTAGCAGCTTACTAGAACATTTTACTGCTGAATGTACTATTTCTTCCTATACGTTATTAATGCAGCCATACCAGTATGCTAATGCATTAGTGTTAAATAATTTAAACAATAGGGTATTATCCAGCTTCAGAATACTTGTTCGACTAAAATTACACTTGTAAGATGAGTTCAGTGACTCTTTCAGTGCATGGATACTAAAGAATAGAGTCTCTTGTTTTTCTCCACAGAATCAATAGGAAGCAGGTGAGAAAGTGAAGTGAAATCGCGCTCAGTGTTTGGCAAAGCATGTTTGTTTATGCAGCTAAAGGTGAGAGAGATCAAGAAGAATAGGTAGACAAGACGCTGAAAACCAGCCGAGATAGCTCAGAAAGATGCACACACAGTGCACGTCTGGTTATGGCTTTTGAGGATCCCTTTCAAATAATCGTTTTGTCCAGCAAAGACACTCAGTACAAGCCAGCAAAACAACTGCCCGTCCTAAAGAGGGAAGGTATCTATTTACCATTCATCCACATACAAACACTACCTATTTTGTCTCAGCCTTTCCTCTTGGGCATAAGTCCTCCTTTCTCAAGGCAGGAGGAAGGAAAAACAAGTTACCGTAGCCCTTGTGAGGGTGGATTTTCCTTTCCTCTTTTACTCATGAGTTCATGACTAGTGACTGGAGGGAAACAGCAAATGTACTTCCCTGCTTTCTGCCTGCACCTCTTCGCTGGCTCTCGCAAAGGGCTACCCAGATAGCAGGGGCTGCACTTGGTGTCAGGCTCGGACAAAGCTTCACAGAGACCTTGTTTGGGTCAAAGGTTTTTGCTCTACAGCCACTTGAATGGGGTCAAAGTAGATAGGGGACAGCTAAAACAATGATGCAGAGAGCTCCCAATGGAAACATATTGATTAAGACCAAACGCCTGTGTTTTCTTCTTTTTTCTCATGCTGAGGATTTGGCCATTCATGCATTTTTCTATGGACATCACCGAAGCACTCCATTTCTCTCCTTTATTTGAGCTGAACCTGGAGGCACACTGGGCTACCATCCAGCAAACAGTTCATGAACACTCACTAAAAACATGGTCTGGTATCATTATATCCAAAAACATCTGTCCTGCAGATACTGTTGTGCAACAGGAAGAGCTTGCAGGCTGCCAGTTGCAACCTTGGAACCCAACTGTTGTCATCAAGAAGTTGATTAAATGGGTAACATTCAGTCCAGAGAAGAAAGCACATGGGGAGCCTGTGGTTTCTACCATAGCCTCCTCCTCCACAGGTCTCTCAGAAAGAACATGGAGACCCTTTAGGCCAGGACTGGGAGCAAGCAGATATAAAAAACTTAAACCTTCCTCCCCTCTGTTCTTGCAGGCTGCCTTTGAAGGTCACTGACTGAGGATACGTTGAGGGGGACACCCGACGTGTAAAGGTAAGAGTGAGAGTGGGTTCCTGCAGCACCAGGACCAGAGCCTTGGCTTCATTCATCTTGCAGGTAGATGGCAGGATACCACCGCTCATGTGCTGTATGTCTTAATGAAGTGTCACAGAACGCTGGGTAAACATTGCTATAATGTAAACAGCTCTCTGTCCTGGAAGGGGAGATGTTTTGCAAGCATAGCTGTTTTCCAAGCTATTTCTTAACTATGTGGGTGTCCGAGCTATGAGGAGAAAAACAAAATAAAAAATCAGAGAATTTGGGCAGGTGCACGTATGCCTCTGTGCTTGGCAGTGGCTTTAAGATGTTAATGAAGTGATCCTTATTTTTGTTCAATGAAAACCCGTTCTTCGTATTTTTGCTATATAAAACAATGCACAACATGAGAGAAAATGTATTCAATTATGCCTCACTCTGCCTTAACATGAAATTGCTTAGTGTTATCTCTAATAAACCTAAAAATGAGGAAGGAAAGTACAGACTGCTCTGTGCGAGGTCTAATTTTTTTGTGTGCATTATATTAACTATCTCTGCCCAATTTTGTGATAATAAGGCAAATAAGGAAAAAGCCTTAGCTGAAAACCCCAGCATATAATCAGCAATTACAAGTGGGTAGTGCTTCATTGTAGGGGTTTTTACGGTCATTATGGATGGTAAGAGTCATGTTTAAATATTTGAATATAATTTCCCAGAATCAGTTAGGTACCCTCATTGTAATGACTATTGATGGAGCTGGCCATGCACTCACTACCCTGTTTTTTGAGATTGTAGCCTCTGAAATCTACAATGTTAGCTTATCATCTGCCTTGGTGCAGGGGCTCTTTCAGCCAGAGGTGGATAATAATGTCCCAGGGTGGCATCACTATAGGGGCCCTCAGTAGACCTATAGAGGCAGTGATACTTCTCCTATGGGGAGACTATAGCATTATCTATAGCTCCCCAGCCTTTGATTTAGCAAGAGACCAGAAGGATGTGACTTACTCAAAAGCACTCTCTTCCTAAAAAATGAGGGAGAAGGTTTGACTGACCCACATTGAACTAAAATGAGGAGATATGTATGCTGCAAAAAAAGAAAAAAGGAAGTTCCCACCCTGTTTCACATTCATAATTTCTAAGACTTGACAGACCACAGAGAGGTTTATAGATGCTTTTAGCCTAAAAAAGGACTGATAAAGATATTCTCCAAAGTTTGAATGGAGTAGAATTGTGACCGAGGGCCACACATGTTCTAAGAAAAGACTCTAGTACGCAGAGCCGAATCAGTCCTCAGACTCTCAGAGCATTAACAAACCTGTCCAGATTATGAAGGAGCTAAACCACACCTTTGAATTACCAGTTAATACTGGGGAAATTGATCGCTTCCTTAAATATCATAGCCTTTCTTACACCTGGCTTAAGCATTTAAGAGACAGTACTATTAGTCAAAAAATAATTACTTGTTAATTGATTTTGTAAAATTCTCAGCCAGGAGGTAATTTATACGCTTGATTGGGCTAGAAAAAAATTGCAGTTTCTTTCTACCAAATGCATAAGTGCTACAAAGAAAAAAATTTCTTTTTCTTCTTGGTCAAAGATGAAGTGTAAAGATGTCAAAAAGGACCTGAAAAAGCATAAAGAACTAGCTTATGCACAGGAGGGAATCACAGCGCTTTCATGAATCTAGCAGAAATTTTACACTGTTAGTGCTAAAGAGCACATATGTAAGTCCACACTTGTGCAATGTGCAAGTCTAGAAAAGGTGTAGGCAAATTAACATGACTAAAGTTGGCTTTGCCTTTATATGTTTGATAAAGTGTAGTTGATTTTACCCTATATTCACTTTGCATCTTTGTATGTTGGCTGTATTTTTGCTTGCACCTAAGCATTTGGAACACCAAACATCCTGAATTGAAGCTCGAAAAGGTCATCTGCCATGGTGACATACACTTCTGGGCCGGAGGACACCTCTGGCTCATCTCATCATCTGTATGTTTCTGGAGTCTGGTACTGCTCTGGAAATGTCCCTTTTTGGGGGTATCTACCACCTACTTTTGAATCAAACTCTTCCTGAATGATCCAGTTCAGGATCATTTTGCTCACACCAGCCACTCCTCTGAGCACTGCTGTGGCAAGGGTAGGGGAGGCTTTCCCTGTGGTGGAGCTGCAAAAAAAAAAATAAAAATTCATCAAGCAGAACCAAAGGAAAGAAGTAAAAAGTATAACCAGATTGTGCCCATGCACTGAAGCATTTAGCACAAAAGCCAAGAAGTCTGTGCATTGACTGAAAAGACCCATACCTGCGATGTATTTGGAACTGGCAAAAATTTCCAGCTGCTCCTCATAAAAGTGCTTTAGTTGATGGTTTATAATCTGTGCATTCACTTCCTGCATGACAAAAGCAAACAGAGACATGCACATGAGAAACACACAGGCATTAAGCCGTCTGGGTTAAATTCATCCTTTGTGTAATTCCAGCAACACTTCTCTGTTGGATTTGGACCCTCAACATTTTCAGAAAAATCTGGATTCAGTTGAACTTGCATGAACCAAGCCAAATTTGTAATTACAAGGCCTGGCAAGTAGTGTGTCTCTTTCCTGCTTATTTTGTATTTGCCATTGTTAACAATGAGTGGTCGCCTTCATTATTCTCATGCCAGCCTCGAATCTGTGGAGAATTCAGGGAGATGAGGAGCTTGATCTGAGAGAAATTGAAAACATAAGGCTCAAATTAAAGCACTCTGCAAGCAAAGTGAAGGTTTTTAACTATCAAAATGCAGGAAGCAGTGGGTGGCAGATAATATTTTCCCTCCATTTAATTTGACAGTTTAGAATATCACCTATTGTTTTTTGAAGGAAATTGGTACATTTAGATTAAATCTTGAATTATATACCACACAACACTGTCTTATCTAAGGCTTTTCTTTTTATTACAAACCACTTCTATTAAGAATTACTTCTCTTACTGCTTCTTTTTCTTTCTCTTCCCATGATTCCTGTGTCCACACCCTTTCTACAAACATCATTCTGTATGTTTCAGTGCATGTGCCTTTTGATAATAGATACAAAAAATGTTTTCATAATTTATAGACCGTTTTTGGTTTCTTCCTCTTTGTTTATCT
This sequence comes from Aquila chrysaetos chrysaetos, assembly GCF_900496995.4. Lineage (NCBI taxonomy): Eukaryota > Metazoa > Chordata > Aves > Accipitriformes > Accipitridae > Aquila > Aquila chrysaetos. The sequence continues at coordinate 42,991,562 of NC_044006.1, read as the reverse complement.
GCTGCATGTTATTCTCACAGGGGTAATAGTATTTTCCCTTCCTTATATACCTGTGCTATGAGGGTAGTGTTAATAGTAAGGACGTAGGATTTAGCATCCAGAATTCACAGTTCTTGTAAGGGAATTTGTAAGGGTGAGTGCCCCATTGTAGCATCACTTTCCAGGGAGGGTTAAACCATCTTGGGGTCTTAGGAATCATTGAATCCCATTCCATAGTTTTATTCCTTTCCCCAGTACACTATGTCACCTCATTGGGGTGGTAGGTCACTGGTCTCCAGCAGCTCACTGCTTCAACAGCCGACTGCAGTACACCTGCAGGAACACGGTTGTCTGTTTCTCCTTCCTGCTGTCAGTTTTACAACCTTCTGCTGATGTTGCACTGGGCACTCCAGCTCAGCAAGCCTTGGCGCTAACAAGCCTGGTGGCAGTGCTGACCTCTGTGATTTCTTATTTCAGGCTCTCTGCAGACTCAGGGAGACATCCCTCTGCCAGTTATGCTTGGTTTTACCCCATAAATAGGTAGTAAAGGGAGAAGTAGGTCTTATGGTCTGACCTCTTGTGTATCACAGGCTGTAGGACTCTCCTAAGTTGATTTGTGTTTGATCTAGAGTACTGGCTTTTGAACAACGTTCAGTCTTTGTTTAAAAATTGCCATTGCCAGAAAATGTGGTTCAAAGACTGTTTTCTACCAAAACCAGATTTTGCATCTTATTTCCATTGTCAATATCTCCAGCCTTAACTTTCATCTATTTGCTTTTCTTTGTCTGCTGAACTGAATAACCCATTAGCAAAGTTGTATTCCCTCATAGATACTTACAAAATCATCAAATTACCTTTTAACCTTTTCTTTCATTAGCTAAATAGATTGAGTTCCTGCAGTGTTACTAACAGATGCTCCTCTTGTTCTTTAATCTTTCTCAGTGCTGCCTTGATCCCTCTCAGTTATCAATGTCCTTTCCAGTACATGATATTCCAGGCTTGATTACATCAATATTCAGTGCAAAAGCAGGACCAGCTCCTCATCTGTTTAGGAGATGTGGAGCTCCTTTTTTGGCCACAGAACTGAACTGACTACACATGTTCCTTTCTGGGAGTTACGTTCTGGCTTGGATGAGATTTCATATTCATAAGGGACACTGTTTCTCCAAACTGAGTCCCCAGAGATGCCCTCTGTCCTTTGTTTCTAGACATACGACCGCTAGCTGGTCTTAATACCATGTTTTTTTCTTCTGTCCACCTTGCCATGTGGTAAAATTTGGCTAAGCATTGAATGTTTGCTTTTATGTTCCCCATTTTATGCATCTTCCTGGTGGTCTATGTATATGTGGGAGAAAGCGTGTATGTATTTTCTGATGTGCGGTAATATCATACATCACCTCTGATGCATCATAAAGCACCATAAATCCCTCTGCATCAGCCATCTATCATCTTAACTATATACTTCTATACTTCTCACCCAGTCTTTGTGTTATCAACAGTTCTCATCAATGATGACTTTATGCTTCCTTCCGCATTTCAGGCAAAAATGTTAACTCATGTAGGACTGGATCCCCGCTGAACCTTGCTAAAGACACAACTTTACAGTGACGTTCTGGTATGTAACCGCTTGCCAGTTTTAATCGATGTAATGTGTGCAGTGTTGATTCATAGCATTCTTAATCAACGTTTTTTGCAATATATGGTACTAACTGCATAAAATGTCTTGCAGAAGCCCAGTTATAGTGACACCATTACCTCTATCAGCCAATTTGTAATCTCTTCAGAGAAAGATACAAAGTTAGTTCGACAGGATCTATTTGCCAAAAACCCCTGCTGAGTGATGATAATTATACTGCCTCCATTTTCTTCCTTATTAATTGGGTCCTGTATCAGCCATTCCTTTATTTTGCATGGGATTGATGTTAGTCAGTCTGGCAATCTTGTGAATTACCTGAGTTGTATCATTTCTTCTCTCTCTCTTTTTTTTTTTTAATACTGGTGTTACGTTACTTTTTCTCATCTTCCGGAGACTTCCCTGGTATTACAAGAGTTACTGAAAAATCAACAGTAATGGTCTGGAGGGGTTTTCATGTAGCTGCTTTAAAATTCTCATATGCTCATTTTACTTAGTGCTATAAATATGTCTAAAATCAGTAGCTCTTATTTGACATCCTTCTGATGCACTGTTGGAGTGAAAATTGTTTCATGATTTTCTTATGAAATGATCACATCATCTGATCCTTGGCCAAATATACAGCAGTTATTTATTGAACACTTCTGCCTTTTCTGGATTATTTTTGGCAATTTTATAATTTCCAGTTCCACTATTAGGATTCCTTTTGCTCCCTTTATGTTCAAAATATCTTTCTGACTATTGTTAGCCCTATTTGCCATAGATTTGCATCCTTTTGCTTCACTTACCAGCTTTCTTGTGTTAAAATTCCTAGCTCATAATCTATATTCATATCTACATAGTCATCCATTTTCTTTCTTTTGGCGCTTTTTTTTTTTTTTTTTTTTTTTTTTTTAAATTGTGACCTTCATTTTTGTAATAAGCAAGAATTGGTTTGTAGCTGGTGTGGTCTTGAACATCTCCAAACGGTCATTCACATTTGGCCCATTGATCCTTTTATCCCCAGTGATTTGGACTCATGAAGATTGGCAACTTCCTTAAAAAGTAATCCCAATGAATAAATGAAACAATAAATGAAATAAAAGATGAGACTTCTGTAAGTGGTAAGCTTCCAAGAGGTGGCACCTGTCAGAGATGACCAGAACAGAGAGAGGCTGTTCACACAAGACTACCCTGTTTTAGGGATGAGAAAACAGTTTGGCTGTGTGGACAAAAGCTGTGCTGGCACCTTGCCTTTATGGCCAGAGAACTGCCCAGGATCATTGCAGTCGCTAACACAGATGTGGCCGCTTCTGCTACATGGGTGTATGTCATTTTCCTGCATGTTCGCGCCTCCACAAATCATGGGCAGTCAGCTCTCAAAGATGACCTCAGTGGATCTCAAAAGGCCAGATTTATTCATAGGGACACCTCCAAGCTAGCTAATGTCTGAGGAGAAACTCTGTGGTGACCACGTCCTTGCTGTTCCAGTATGGCAGCCAAAATTTATCTCCAGAAATGTGTAACTTTAAATAGCAGAGTTGGTTTTTATTAAAGCTTACTGTGGTTTTTCTCTCTACCTGTTTGTAAAATGAAGTTAAGCTTAAAACTTAATCTGATGCAGTTTCTCTGTTAGAAGGCTCCTTCTTGGTAATGTCTCAACAATATTTAAATTGTAAAATGTAAATGTAAATGTAAATTTACAATGTAAAAGCAGAGACAAAAAGCAACATGGAGGTTTGCCTTCCTCTGCCCTCTCTCCTTTCCCAGAGCAGGTTCATCAGTGTTTCATGGGAGCATGTGTGTAGGTGATGCTATACTTTAATAAAAGTTACATGGGCTCAGGCTAAACCCCAATGAAGACAGCACCTTCCTGAGGACTGCTAATCAGGCCCAGGCACAGACTTTTGCCGGCCTAAATGATGCAGTAACGATTTTAGTTTTAAGAATGAAACACAAACTCATTGAAATGTGTTAGAATTATTAGAAGAGCCTGGGATTTCAAACAGAGGCAAAAATGACTAGAGAACCCAAACAAAAAAACAAGGAAAGCTGGACCAGATGCTAGTGGTTGGTTGCACAGACACCATGGCTTGGGGAAGGGTGTGTTGGGATGCTGTCTGGTATGTTGCAGCTCAATACTGTTGGAGTCTGAACACAATGAGAAGAAAATTATCTTCATCTATACTATCACAGAGATATTTTTTCAACTGTGTTCTATGATTTTTTTTTTAAACCATTGCAAACTGCATGTGTTATGCTTTTAAAAAAAACTTGCAAAATAGGTAATTCACATGAAGTGATGTTAAGACTGGCATCCAGACACTTTCCAAGGGAGGATAATTTCTTTTACAGCATGCTCTGAAGCAGCACTATTTTTTTTGTTTAGTGGACAAAACTTCCTCCATATGAAAATGTATTTTTTATAAGAGTTAGCACACCTTTACCAGCAGTGCTGAAGCCAGCTGAGAGGAATTCTGGCATCACCGACAGGTACGACTCTTACACCAGCCTACCACAATGTAAACCTCATCCCCTAGAAATCTGAAATTACAAGGAAATTGCGGAATGCCCCTCAGAGCTACAAGGAAGAGGCAGCTCCTTGTTTGAGGTGATCTTAGCTTAAACTTAATCTGTTCAATGTTCATGCTTGCAGAGACATGCAACACAATCTAATCCTGGTGCCCATGTTGATCTCAGGAGTAATTTTAATTTAGCAAACTAAAAAACCCAAAAGTCATTCTGTCTAAGTTCCACCTGAACTGCAATTGAGTTGCAATACAGGTGCCTAAGTCACTGGGCGAGATTTGGAGGCTGTGCAACTCCTGGGGGACCACTCGCTCATGTAGCAACAGCTTCAGGGGATGTGCGCTGAGTTTCTAGTCCATGCAGAATGTGGTGTAGCAGGGGATGCCTACTGAACTTCTACAGAAGACACTGCAAATGTTTTTGCTCAAAAGGCACTGCTCATTGACTTTGTTAGGGCACTTGCTTGTAATGGGGAATGGGGCTGTATTTTTCCCTGGCAAATTAAACCACTCAGAGTCAGTGTTCCCACTCCTGCCAGGGCTCCCTTTGCAAAGGTTCTTCATCTCCCCTGGTTTTAGTCACTCCTCTGCCAAACACAACACCAGCACTTTTCCACTTCACAGGGCACTGTGGAGGTGAATTCACTGCTGGTTATGAGATGCTTTGATACTTTGGTAATGAGCAGCACAGGCAGGCTAACAAATATGGTTTCAGTGAAACACACCCAGAGTGAGTCTGACCTGTACTAGCACTGTTATATCATATCAGCAGTCAAAGTTGCTGATAAATGAGGCTTTGGGAGTCCATCATGGGAATAATTTGTCCCTAAAAGCTGCACAGGACTAAAAAACCTCCACAGTCGTATGGTGATGCCACACTGTAATGAGACTGCCCCTTTGAATGGATCCTTTTCAGTTCATAAGTGGACTTGGGTTATCTTACTCTGCTTCAAGCTCCCTAGAAGGGCAGGGAGCAATTCTATAAATGTATGACTCTTAGAAAGTACATAGAACTGGGCGATCAACCTCCAAGAGTCTCCTTTTTGTTTGTTTCCTGTACTGTACTTTCATCATCCATCTCATGATTGGGTGGGCATGTTAAGATCTTCTGGTGGCAGAAACATGCTGAAAACACTGGTTTCAAACACAGTAAACACTAAGATTAAAGCTTCACCTGAAAATATATTTGAGATGACTGTTTTTTAAACATAGCTGATGAGAGTCCTGCCTCTGATATGAGCTGAGCAGGTGGCCACACTGTAATTAAATAGGCTGGCATGTCCTGTTGCAACATACTTAAAACTATGCCTGGGTGGCAGATGAATTAATGTGTTTTTTTCCAGTAGTGAAAGCAGCTATAACCCCAAGATAAGCCAATGTTACCAAAGGTTTTCCTGCGTGCTTCCAGCTATCTTGTTAGGTTTGGGGGAGATTTTGTTTGACTTTTCCCCACATATAGCTGTTACCTGTACTAAAAAAAAATATCTAAAACCTGGGAATATAAACTCAGTATCATCATGACAGTGCAAAAGTAATGTCATATTAATTTTGCACTGCAAGGTCAGTACATTAAAGGCAGATGTGCTAGTTCATCACAATGGTGAAGCTACCACAACTCAATAGCAACGCTGAGTTTGAGAAAGTTACAGTAGGGATTGGTTTGATCTAACACCTTTAAATAATGGATCATCTTTTGAATGTGATTTTTTTCTGCTTGGCAAAAAAATAATTGTCTGGAAACTTCTGAGAAATGGGGAACTGCTCTGAACAATTAAAAGCATAAGAAAAATACAGAACAGATATCCAAGCAAATGCCAGAAACCCTTTGCACTATATTTAGTGATCATGTCAGTTCTTATAACTGGAGAAATTTCAGCTTGTTTTACAAATATCTATCAAGCCTGCTAAGAAACAAACAAGATTTGGGGAATTGCACTGTGCAGTTGAGATTTTGTTTCTTGAGAATGATGTTTTATTGGTTCCATTTGAACATACTGAAGCGTGCAAATGATCACAGGTTTGGCAAGTTCTTATATGCCCAGAAACAGATGTACAGATAATTTCACAGACATGCATACTTTATATGGTTGCAGACAAATACTGTGGGGATGGGTACCTTAGAAAATCAGATTTGTGGGTATCTTGGATGTCTTTCCTCCTCCTCAATGAAGTATACAGTTCTGCATTGATTTCTGATTATATTTATTTGATCCCTGTGTAAAAATTATGAATTTGTGCCAATACGTTTGTTGTGAATGAGCGCTGACTCTTGAGCAGTGAGGTGACAGTCTCCCATTGCCATGGGGCCAGGAAGTTGTTGGGGGGGGTGGTGCAAAGTGCTGGCAAATGACAGCTTAATCACATCAGTTGTCTCAAACACACATGGGCAACAAATGGGAATGAAAAGGATCAAGCCTGTATAAACAACAACAGTGCTATCTCACATCCAGACCTTTCAAGATTCAAAGGATGGACATGCTGTGTAGCAAGTCTGTGCTTTGCCAGGTGCATTTTGCAGAGCAAAGGCCAAAAACTGTACCGAAGTATTCTCCTGTGAAGCTGTTGCTTGAGGATTTTGAAAATCTGAGCAGGGTCAACACCTGATCTGCTGTCTTCTCTGTAGACCATCCCTCCAGCTCTCAGCAGAGCCCTGGTATTGTATGTGTAGCACAGCTGGCAGCATGCCGCCTTTGGCTTCCAGCCTGCAGCTGATCCCTTCATCCAACCCACACTGATGCTTCCCAGAATTTGGTTCCCATTCAAGCATTACAGCTCTTATAAAGCCCTTTGTCTTTCCCTGTTTTGGGTGGAGGTTAGCGTAATGCATAAAGGGAGCCAAAAGTATTTAAGTCTGTTCCCTCTCTCATGGGAGAGTGTAGAAAGAAAGGCATTTCCGCAAGATCTTAAAGTCAAATATAATCATGATGATTACAAGGTGGGTAACTCCATATTTACTTATGCAGGCTCTCAGCAGGCAACAATTAACAGGTGAGGCTACAGACAGCACAGCAGTAGGATGAGGGGCACCATATAACATCTTGCTCAATTGCTTCTATTTGCACAAATAATATCAATCCTAATTTTAATAAAATAATGTATGATATTAGGAAATAACATATTACCAAAATGCAAGCAAAGGAAAAAAGAGCAAATGTACTTAAATCAGGCAGAATCCATTTTCATACATGTTGAAGATGTATTTTAGTTTACTTTACTGGGACCTTAGTGCCTGACAGAAAGTCGTGTGAGTGGATTAAGAGGAGATGATAAGAACTAAAATATGAAACAGATAATTAGTTTTAACAGTGTAAGAACTTTAGAAGGTATGTTTCAGTGCTAGAGTTTGTAATCCACATTCTTGTTATGCTTGTCATGTACAAAATAAGTCTGCCCTTGCTATTACAGCTGTCATGCTCTTTTGCTCCAAACTGCACCAGTGTGCAAGGAAAAAAACTCCACAGAACAATGAATAAACATTTCTTTCCTGATGTCAGAATTATTGAATTAATGGCTGAACATGGAGTTTATTTGATGGAACTCATCCATTTAGCAGGAGTGAAAAGCTGTTAGCTAAGATACAGTCAAACTGCATAAGGTCAGTGCACAGCTAAGACCATTTGGACATTTTTTTAGGAGCATATCAAGACATTTCCATGTGTCCCTGTTCTGCGAGACCAGTACAGTTGGTACAATGCTACGTTACGTGTATGACCCTTTCCTAAATCCCAGGCCTGTCATTTCAAATGTGCATGTCAGGGTATAAATGAAGAATGATCTCTAGCATGGACAGCTGTTGTGCTCCTCTGTGGTATCCAAGCCCTTGTGATGGCAAAGGATTCCCTGTCACCAGTGTAAGGTTTGTTCTTCGGTTTCTTTGACTGTGCACAATTGGGTAGTCTATGATCTCTATGTTTTAAGATAACAGGGAGAAAGGAGCATCTCCTGGTGGAGTCCCAGTTGTGATGGACATTTATCTTAGGTGAATTGCTCTGCAGCTGCCTGCATTTTTTTTTTTTTTTTTTTTTTTTTTGACCATAAGGAGAGCCTGGATGAATTCTTAAAGCAGGTGCCTACTTTTTGGATAGCCAAAGCTAGCAGAGGCAAATAACATCCTGTATTACTGTGGAATTAATCAATCTATCACCCTGACTTCAAGTTTAGATCTACTTTTAAAAAGTGCTGCAACTTTGGCATTTAAGGTTTCCCATGCTGCATGCCATGACAAGTAATAAAGCATTCAACACATACAAAATTATGAAAACATCAGGGATAAAGTTAACTCTCAGCTGTGTCAATGTTGCAGGACAGGAAGCAAAAGTGGTTCTGGCTGTGCTTGGACTGTGAATCTGCTAGGAGAGAAGGTGGTTTTTGTGTATAATATCTACATTTTAAGCATAAGGATGTTTTTCAGCTCCAGTGCCTTGGATGTAGATGAATTCACTTCTGTACACATATCAGTAAGTGGTAATATTCTGCGAATGATCACACATAGCAGGGTTTTTCAGAAGTCTTTGCAGATGTCTTTCTTACATCTGCCTCTCTGATTTACTCCCCGCAGGTAAGATGTGTGACAGTTCTCCATGTAAGTGCGATTGGATTGCTTCAGTCCTTGGCACAATCCCATCAACCTCTGATATCTCTTATGTTTCAGGCAAGTCTTGTTTCATTTTCAGGCAGAGTCAGTCAGCACAATCTTACAGTGTAGCCTGTCTGGACTTCTCTCACTTTTCCTCCTATTTCCCTCTTTAACGGGATTGAAGTCAAGACGTACACTGAGGCAGAGAGTGGTTAATTCTGGTAATTCTGGTTGTCTTTAAGTCATGACAGCTTTGCCAACTTCCTCATCTTCTACGCATGAAAAATTGCTTTCTTTCATTGTGGAGAATTTTTTGTTTCTGATATAAACATTTGATTCATTTGCTTTAAATCACTATCTTCTTGTAAGCTGTTCCTTCCTTACTTTGGTCTCAGCAGTAGACGTGTTGCCAGAGGTAGCGTTCCGATCTCCATTCTACTAATCTGTGTTTTTCTGTTGTCCTGGGGGAGTGGGAAAGGGAAGAAGGTATAGCAAAACAACTGTCATTACAATTGCAAATACTGGGCTTGGTTTTGTTGCTTATTTGAGCATCGTTGTGTTCCTGTCAAAACTGTGCATTGTACCGTATGTCCTCAGGACAACTGCTGATGCCCCTCTGACCTTGTTTGCAGCATTTCAGAAGTCTCTCTGGCTGTGTTTTCAGAAAAGAAAAACAACAGCTTTCATTATAAGATTCCACTGAAACCAGGTTTTATTTTTCTGGTTTCTAGTCACATGTTGCTGTGATTGTGAGTCAAATGCTTGCAGGGCCCTTGATGTGAAGCTCTGAACAACATTGTTTTAAATAGCAAAGAATTTATTTGTACTACGTCTTGGGTCTGCAGCTCACAGTCAAGTAGTTGTACGGGAGCCATTTGTGCATCACGAGAAGTAGTTCGTGTCAAGGAGAGTTGCCTTTCCCTTTCCCTGCTGGAGGCCAGGAGGTGCCACGCAGACGGGTCTGTGGCTCGGTGTGGTACCTTGGTGTCATGCTGCCACGGCACATGTGAAGGCACTCGCAGCCGTGGTGTGTGAATAACACCCATCTCCCAGGTACCAATGTTGGACTGTGCCAGCGCTGTGGGGAGACGGGACATACAGGAGCTGGTAGTCATGTCAAAGCAGTAACAGAGGCACAGCGCTGCTGACTTCCACTCCTGTCCTGTAATCTACAGCAGGAACGCTGTGGGACTCTGCCACAGGAGGCTGGTGGTGCTCAAAATTTACTATAACATACAAACCCTCAACTGCTAGTTAGGAAGTCCCTAAGCCACAATTTTCTAGATGTTGGGAAAAGTATAGTGGGAAAATAGCATGACGTGCTTTTCCTGTTCTGACAGTCTTAGGAATCTGCTTTTAGATGCCATTGAGGACAAGATAGATGGGCCTTTGGTTTGATCCATTACATTTTTCTTTTCTCTTATATTTTCATGTAGTTTGTATTTAGGCAGAGCCCTACTTTCTGGTGGAGTATTAAAAACCTGCTTAATGCTTGCTGGACTCACAAGGATGCCTCTTGAAAACAGTACTGCCGCTGAGCGGACAGAAGGGGGTGGTCGCTTTAGGATTAGAGGGTGTTCTGTTCAACTCTTACTGGTATGTACAGGGGGAGGCGAATAAAGGTACAGAAAGGGACACATAAAAGTTTGGAAATGTGTACTGGTGTGATGTATCAAAGCACAATGAGAAGCTTTTCTGAAAGTATTGCTAAGCAGACTGAAATCAGCAATACTGTAAAGTGTGTAAGAGCCTGATTTTGTGAGATTGACAGCCCCATTTTCTGTCCAAATAGGTTCAGATAAATTCATGTGACTACTGAATAATTATACACTGCTTATCTGACTGAATTTGCAGTCCTAAAGATTCAGCATTTCTTGAAGGTTTGCTCAGCTATGGAAACCTTTAGTGAGACATTTTAACTGCAAGATCACAGGCAACATTAGCTGATAAAATCTGCCATTTCCAGGTCTCTAGTACCACACAAATCTTTTCTTCCCGGGGCTCCAGTTTTTAACACTTTCTGTGTACTAGGAGATTGATCTTGTTCTTGTATGTAAACCAAGGACTGTTAATGGGCTATTATGGAATATTAGTTTAGGATCACTGATGCACACAACCTTACTTTGTTTCAGTGAGAAAATGACATTATGTGTATTTGTAATAATAAAGAACAGCTTTAATTCTGTGCCTACCACAGAAAGCATGCTGTAAATAATATTCTGTCCAAAGTTAATCACATTAAATTTTGTTTTAATTAAGGCAAATATCATGCCCCTGTTTAATGCAATTGTATATATTACCATTAATAAATTACTGGAATTTTCTTTCGTATTTATGCTGCTTGTAGAACAATATCATCTTACTTCTAATATGTTGATATCCTGGAAGTCTTCTTGTTCTTAGTGTAGTCTGTAATTTGTAGGCTAAACAGCTGCCTATCGAATCTTTAAATGTCATGACATTAAAACATAGGCAAAATTTGACTGTCATGTTCCTTTTCACTTTTTTCCCATTGGTGCTGTACCTGGCATTGATACTGTCTCAGAGCTTTGAAACTCCGGTGTTTCTCCCTGTATGTAGTTAAATACTCTTCAATCTCTTGACTGCTTAGCTATAGTGTAGCAAGGAGTTGCACATCTGCAAGCCCATAGTATTTGGCAAAGAAAAAATGTGAATATCCAAGTGCTGCCGTACTTGAGCTATGCCTGTGTCTTTCCGCTCTCTCTCCCAGGCTGCATTCTTGAACTCCATTCAGTTCTTCCCAACTTTCTTCATCAGCTCTTCCGAGTCTTACTTCTTTCCAACTACCCTCGCTGCCTTCTTGTTCCCCTTTATAGCCCAACCTAAAGCTGCCTGTGGAAAGTGCAGTTCTGCCATTTGCCAGAATACAAATCCCTGCCTGCTTTGTGTGAGGACAGCAATGCTGGCCAAGCATCCATGTGGAGTAATCATCAACAGGTGTTATCAAAGGTGCAGGAGACCTTGACTCTGGAAACCATTTGTAAAATACCCAGTAGGATCACTGCGACCCAGGGACACTCAGTCTCACTGATACACTGGAGCCTTTATATGTCTGTAACTTCAGGTATAGGATTTGTTTCATCAATTTGACAATGCCAGTATTTGTTGTGTTCAGATTATACTGATGAATATGTTATGTATCCAAGTTATGTTTTATCTATGTTATTTAAGCTTAATAAATGTTTTATGGTATGGATTTTCAGTGTTTCAAAACAGAAGAAGAGAGAGGAAATTTTTGTAATACCTTAAAGAATGTCTCCAAACCTGAAAGTTTCTGGACTCAAGAAAGTTCTAAGGAGTATGCTTCATCTTAAATGACGAAAGGGGGCATAAGCACACACCTGGAGCTGAGCAGTGCCTCAATACTGTTACAGAAATAGGCACTATGGAAAGCAGGGTGATTAAAAATTTGGGTTCAGTGTTTTGGGTTTCCCAAATTAAATGCTGGAACTGTATGGAAAGAAGTGTTATTCTGGAAGTGCAGCAAGAGTGGTAAGGGTTGACATCTCATGAACCTTTAGGCCACTCAGAGTCGGGGCGTGAGTCCAAACTCAGCACAAGCTGGGAAACACTACTTCATCCAAAGGTCAGGCACAACAGAGGAGCTGATTGGGGTCATGATGCTGTGGGGAAGAAAACCTCTCCCCAGACCCTGCCAAGCAGCCTGCAGTTGCAGGAGCTGCTCTCTTGCATGGGAGGCAAATTTGATTCCTTCTCCTGCATAAGAGGGAGGGCTTCCCTCACTCCTCCTCATCCTGTGAAGCAAACTGACTGTTAGTGTGGTCTGTACCTTATTTTTGTGGGGAACTGTTGCTCCAGATGCAGCATTTTGTAGAGGGATTTAACAGGTATGATTTGTTAATTATTTCCTTGGAGGGAGCAGCTTACTGCTCGTACCTCATCACTAGTGAAAGAGCAGGGATTCATCCAGGGTTTCTGTAGATGTCAACAGCCTACTGCCCGGGTGGTGGTCTGTGCCAAGACACAGCAGCATGACATACCGCTGCGTCAAGAAGTACAAACATACCTGTGATGGGGGAATGTCGTTGCCTCCTTATAGCCCAAGTAAGCGTGTAGATGCCAGATTTCACATTTATCTTGCTCTGCTTGCTAGTCTGTTAGCTTATTTCTCTTTCTTTGAACTGCCTTGAAGATTGATAGTGTAAAAATAGTGGTGCTAGTGGGAGAGAAGCAATCTCAGTTACAAGTGGTGAACGAGTTTAATGGTGAGAAAGTCAGCCCCAGTCCTGTGAGCTGGTGGGAGATGGTTGTGGCAGAATCAAGCTGAAGATGGTGAGAGCTGTCATTGTGGCACACCTTCCCAGACACTTCAGTCTCCCGTGCTGTCCCTGCTTGTCCCCTACACCCCATAAAAGCTGATAAACTGGATCAATGAAAGCTTTGGATTAGGCAGCTTATTGGATTCAGCGTGGCAAAGGGAAAGTGATGGAGCCAGAGCACAGTTGCTCACTAGGGCATTTGCAGGTATCAGGCTCTCACATCGGCTGTTTCTGTTGAGCCAAGGTGAGGACAACGTGAACACCAGATGTGCAGGAGAGCTGCTGGTGGGAGGACAGAGAGTATGGGGATGCAGTGAGGCCACTTTGTAAGACATGATGTCATCCTATGCACAGATCTGCTGAAATTAGGAGCTAGAGTTGCTGGCTGTGGCCTCGAAAATTATTCACATACATTAAAATTCTTCATTCAGTATGTGATAAAAGGCAGCCTGTAATCTTGCTGTAAGGTTTGTGGCCAGTGCACTATGGAGTCATGAAGATTTCAAAATATCTCTTGATGTTAAGAGCTCTGGAATTTTCCTTGCTTCCATGGCTTGAAAGGGACATAGTCCAGTGAGCTTCCTCGCACACCGCAAAAGCTATTTATTTGCTAGGTTTTTTTTCAGATAATGTTGAGATTCTGTTTCTGGAGTGATGAAAATGATTTCTGGCTTTGCTCTTGTGAACTGCACATTGTTTTTCAGAAACTGCTGGATTATTATTAAGCCAATAGCTGCATACAATAATAACTATAGAAATTAATGACTACATTTACAGTAGTGTATGTATGATATAATTTTAGAATATGTCTCAAAGCATTCTGTCAGTATGTCTAGTGTTTTTACTTGGGTGATTGTTTTTTTACCTTCAAACTAAAGTAAAAATAAGGTATGATCAGAGTCATGATTTGTCATTCCAACTGAAATTAGTCATTGGTCATCAAGATGCTAATCAAATTACCTGTTTCTAAAGAATTAACCTAATTTTACTAATATGTATGAATAGTTTCCAACTCTACCAAACTCTTCAACAATTTCTGAAACTTTGTTTGGGTTGGATTCATCTTACCCAACTTCAGGCACTTCGGTAGTCAGGTGTCTAGTCCAGCCTAGTCACCTAGGCTGCTGCCGTAATCAGTGGAGAAGGGTATGTTGCCAGAAAACGCCCACTCTGCTTGATCTCATACCTCCATTGTACGAGTGATCAGATCACTGTCAGAGGGGCCCTGCCTCCAGCCAGGTGAAGGAAAGAGACAACCGGGTTTGTTGGACTGTGTGGATTCGATGGCCTGGAACATTAGACCCACAGGAGTGTAAGGCTCTGGTAGATACTGGTGCACAGTGTACCCTAATGCCATCACGCTATAAAGGGGCAGAACCCATCTGTATTTCTGGAGCGACAGGGGGATCCCAAAAGCTAACTGTATTGGAGGCTGAAGTAAGCCTAACTGGGAATGAGTAGCAGAAACACCCCACTGTGACTGGCCCAGAGGCTCCGTGCATCCTTGGCATAGACTGTCTCAGGAGAGGGTCTCATGACTCTAGGTCTGGAGAAGTTTAGGGAGACATGTAAATCTGGCACCTTGGCCGGATCAGTCCCTGTAGTCCCGCATCGCTGGGAGAAGTTGCCGTGTCCCAGACTCAGCAGTGGTTTTCTTGGGTCAGGACAGCTACTCGAAAGACTGTCGTGATCCCATGGCATTGGTGAGCTGTTTTCTGTGGCACGTGGCTCAGGCACAGAAATAAAACAGAATAAAGTCACTTTAGAAAAGCCACTCGGAAGGTAGCCCTGGGCAGGGGTGTAGCGGGTCTCCCTGGCAGAGTGGGCACGGAGGGAGGTACAATTTCACTGCTGCAGCTCCGCTGCCAGTCCCCGGGGAGGTAAGCCTCAAGACTTACCCATTGAGTAGGTACGATGTCTGAGCCTATGGCACCGATTTGGTATTTTTGGTTGCCCCAAACCGTCTTGCTTTCTTGGCTTTATGTTCGGCAGCACTCCTGCTAAGAAGACCGAGCTTGGGGCCCCTCCGGTGCCGTAGGAGGGGGGTAAACTCGTTCCCCACACACTCGCCCCCCTTACCCTGCCGGCTTCGGGCACCGGGCGGCGCGGCGGCTCCGCAGTGGCGGGCAGCCGGGCCCCCACGGCCGGACCGGGACACGCGGGGCGGGCAGCGGAGCCCCGGGGCAGAGTCCGGGGGCAACCCGCGGGTGGGATGTGCCGGGGCGGCGGGGGCGGTACGCGGGCTGCGAGGGGAGGGCGTGGGGGCGGCAGCGGCGGCGGCCGCCCCCTCGGTGCCGCCCGGCCCCGCCCGGCCGCGGTGCCCCTCCCGGGGCAGGGGCAGGCGGAGCGGGGCGGGGGGGGGGACAGGAGCCGGCGAGGCGTGATCGCCCGAGGCCCCTCCTGCCTGCCGGGGAAGCCTTAAAACAGCCCGGCGAGGCACGGAGCCCCGCACTCGGGAGCCCCGACCCACGGGCAGAAGCGCCTCGCTGAGCCGAGAGCCGCTCCGCTGCAGCCGCCGCCGTGAGTGCCGCGACGGGGCGGGTGCGGGCTTGGGGACGGGGACGGGGACGGGGACGGGGGTCGCGGGGCGGCCCGGGCCGGGGCGCGCTGGGGCGGCCGCGCTGCTCCCGCCGTCGGGGCAGGTGCTGACGGCGGCTCTCCCCCATCCCGCCCCGCCGTGCAGATGCAGGGCACCGTGAGGCTGTGGGTGTCGGTGCTGACTTTCGCCCTGTCGCTGCTGGTCTGCCTGGGGACGCTGGCAGAGGCGTACCCCTCCAAACCGGACAGCCCCGGCGAGGACGCCCCCGCAGAGGACATGGCCAGATACTACTCGGCGCTGAGGCACTACATCAACCTCATCACCAGGCAGAGGTAGGCAGAGCGGCCCGGCCGGCATCCCCCTGTCCTGCTCCCCGGGCTGCCTTTTTCCTTGCCGGGGGTCAGGGGAGGAAAGTGGGGTGCCCCCTCGCACCTGGGCGTCTCGCCCTGCGTCGGCCATCGACAGGGAGGAAGACACGGTGCACACAGACTCCCCTGAGAAAGCGACAGCCGTGCACCCCTGAGTCGCCTCTGGGTCCGGAGCTGAATCCCCACCATCCAAGTTGGCAGAAGGGTCGGGCGTGTTGATGCTGCCTCCGCTCTCTCAGCCCTTTCTAGCCCTGGCACAGACAGGCTGGCAGGCAGGAGCGTGAACCGCAGAGCAGCGTGCACGGGGAGAGCCCCCCAAAAGGGAGAGAAAACATAACTAACCTGGGAGCTGGAGAGAGTTAGACAGGGCAGTAGGAGCAGTTTCCCATTTCTGTTGCTGCCACCGACTAGTGAAGATTTTGATGAGAAAAAGTGCCCCTCTAGCCTTGCCGAGGAGTTGTAGTAGTCCAGATGCTTTGTGGTTTGCCAGCTACTTCATGCAGCTGCGAGTGCCAACAAACCCACTAGTCCTAACAAAACCTCTCTCAAGACCACAGGCAAGAACCCAAGCCCAAGCTGAAAGAGAAGAGTGACCCAAACCTGCCTGCCTCTAAACTGGCTTTCTGGGGGTGACTGTGCTTGTTAAAGTAGGGGTAAAGGCTCAATTTGAAAAAAGTGCAAATTGTTATAAAAAATAATTTTCTTTGGGAGCATCTGTCCAGTTTAGACTATGTGATTAATAGGACTTTCCCCTGAGGTCCCTGAAGAGCATGTGACCCAGAAGAGCTTTGACATATTTATCTATTTGTTTAATATCAAAACCAGATGAGAGGCCTAAAATTAGGCTTTCATTTGTCCCTCTAGAAGTCTGAAGAATTAAATTAGAAGGGAGGCTATCGTGTAACTGAGAGCTTTCCCAGCAAACCCATAACACTGTCTGCCAGTGCTCTAATAGCGTAACAGAGATGAAGAGGCTGATAGAAATACAGTTCTTCTGTCCCATACTTTTAAAGCAATATTCACAACTTGTTCATGTGTATGGCATGCTTCTGTGTTATAGTTTGTGCTCAAATAACTTTTTGTCTAGATTGCTGCTAAAATAATCTGATCCTCAAGTTCTGCCCCTGCTGCCCTTTTCCCTTGTGTGTGTGGTGGGATCTCCAGGCTGATCTCTCATCTCTGCTTTTGTCTCTTTCATGTCTGATTTCAAAGGTGGTTCCTGTCCAAACCCAGGTCATATTTAAAAACAAACAAAAGCCCCCAAACCAACCAACTAAAAACTCCTTCTGTATTCAACCTCCACTTGCTTTAATGTCAACCGTGTAGCTTTTTTTCTCATTTCTGGGGTGCAAGTACACAGCTCAGAGAGTGAGACTGCTTTCATTCTTCAGTGTGGATTTGGGTTCTGTAATGAACCAAAATAGTTATTGTTGCTAATGGATGAAACAATGCAGAATTGAAATTTTGTTCTTTGGGTTTCACCTAGATTTCCCACCTACCCACTCATATTTAAAGGGAACATAATTGACCTGGAAGTACAGGAAAGCTGGCAGAAAAAAACACTACAACAGCAACTTCATGATACACATTTTAAAGTTGACTACATAGGTTAACTAAAAAAGAAAAAAAAAGGTGTGCTGTTTCCACTGTATGGTGAATTAACAGTGCAGAAATAAAGTAATTGCCGCCTCCATTTCGAAAGCTTAACTGAGCTCCTGGAGGTTGCCTGTTTCGGCAGTGACAGAGTCTCTTGCAAAATGAATCAATAACTTCTGAAGCATTTTGGACTGGTCTAAGAATCATTTGGTCTGTTTCAGTAGGTGTGAAAGCAAGCTGTGCTCAGCCTCTCACCAGATCTGGTGCTTGCAGTCTGGTCACTGTGCAACTGGTGAGATGGGGCAGTAAGAGCACGCTGGGAAAGGATGAGATTGATGCTTCTTTCTCTTCAGGTTCATCTGTCTAGTCTTGTTTGATGTTTTTGTGATTATGAATAACCTTCCGGCTCATCTTCCTGGCTTCTGCTTCTTACCTAACCAAAGAATTTGAGTGTCCTTCCCCTCTGAGCTACTGTGACCCACAGGGTCTTCACCCCAGGTCCCATGAAGCTTCTTCCTTCCAGACTATCTTTCTCTTCTTGGCTTTAGCCCTTGTCTCTGTGACTGCTTTGCTTCCTCTCTCCTTTGAGACCCTTCTCCTTAGCTTTAGACATCTCTTCCCATCAGCTTTATACCCCTTTGAGGTTAGCTGAGGGAAACAGGTACTTGTAGAGTGCAAGTCACCAGACCAGTTTCAGACTTCTCATTTTGGTTGAGATCCCTTGCTCCTTAGGTGCCAGGTCTTTATGACTATAAAGAGAGCCTAAGGTGACCCACACAAATGCAGACTCCTGCCTGGCAGATGTCTGTGTGTCTCTGGATTAGTCCCACCTCTGTCCTCAAAACCGTCCCGTGGTCCTTGCCTCATACCCCTCTACTGCACTGTTCAGGGGGCTTTTTTCAGAGCCTATCTTTCCTTGATTCACGCCTCCTTCTGCTACTTAGTACTACCTGTACTCCCGCTTGCCAACAAGCCCTCTTCCTTTTGTCCCTTGTAGCTTGCTCTTGTGTCTGTGGCTGTCCTGTGCTGTAGCAAAACAGTAAGGCCATGCCTGCTGGAAATGGCTTGAATCATAAGCGGGGCAGAGAATATGAAAGTGTGTCTGACTTAGGCAGTACCGATGCTCCCACTTCATGTCAACACCCTTTAATGGGGAAGGGAGCAGATCTTAAGAGCTTGGGTTTTTTGGGCAGTTTTCTGAATCAAGCCCACAAGATGCTTCTGAGATCCCTCAACTCCCATTGCTGGCCTTGGAAGTCAATGGGATTTGACTCCCAAGACTCAAGTTTGCATAGGAAGCTTTGAGATTTCGCTGAGTCTGAGATACTATGTCCCTAATCAGAATAAGTACAGTTACTCTTTGATCCCTTTGACTTCAGCTAGAGTTGTGGGTTGTCAGAATGTCCAGAAAAATGCCTTGATGTCTCAACCTGAGCATAAAACATGACTAGGTATTTTCACAAAACTTGGAGCCTCATTCTATTAAAACAGCTATGATATTTGATAAAAGTGTTTTTCAAACAGCAAATAAAGGCCTGGCTTTCTGTGTTTATGTTGTCTCAGAACTGGGCATGGTAGACAAGGAGCAAAGCATGAAGCAGCTGGAGCAAAGATCTCCCAAAGCATTTGCTTCAGTTAGAAGAGATTGACTTTGTCCATGCCCTCTTTTTAGTATGGCTGTAGCGTGTTTTTTTCCCAGTGGCAAAATTACAGGGCAGACAGGAGGCTCAGGCATCTGACTTAGGAAGAGTGGCTGCTCCTTGGCCAGCCCAGCTGGTCACAGTCAGCAATCACCTTGTGTGCAGCTTTGCTGTGTGAGGACATGGTGGGTCCACCCAGCACAGGTAGCAGCACTGGTCTAGGCAAGGCACTGTAGGGACTCATATAAATGGTATCATCTCCCCAACAGAGTCATCTTCATGATTTGACCAAATCTCCGCACTCGGGGGGGGTTGCTACCTGTTTCTTATTCAGACAAAACTTTCTGAGAGATTAGTGGGAGTTTTGCCAAAGTGTGAGCTGTTGGAGCAAGCTGTCGATTTGTTAAATCAATTTCTTTAACATAACTGCAAATTAGATTCCCCCTCAGTTGAAGTCCAGGTCACATACATATTAATTGGAATGGGGAAATAGAAAGCAAGCCCTTTGTGGTGATGGAGTGCAAGGTATTTGACTCAGCATCATGCTTGATTGCGTTATTGTAATAGCATTTTACTATGTCTGGCTGGTTCTTTTCAGATACCTGCTTTCAGTCAGTTTAGATTAAGAAATTTACTTCAAAATTCTGAAACTGATGCTTTGTCTTTCTGCAGCACAGGTGATGTACTAAAATGATTAAGGCAATGTAAAAATACAAAAAGTGGAATAAAATTACGGAAAAGTGAGATATGTTTCCACTTTTCAGTAAGTCATGCCATCAACAGGTAAAACTCCTAGCTTTTGAAATAAAGTCTGGGAAGCTTTTTGGTTCTTTTTTTCCCCAAATATAGATCAAGTTATTGAGAAACATCTTGATAGCAACGGATAAAATCTAAGTCCTTAATTACACCTTTGATTTCTCTGGAATCAGAATTTCACTTAAGTAGCATTCACAAAGCTGTTATCTGTTAATATACTTTGTGATTCAGACTAATGATGTACACAAGTTACAAACCATGATCTAAATTCTTTCCAAACAAGGGAGCGTTTGCTTATAGTTATCACTCTTAGGCTAATGAATCCTTATAGTGAAGAAGTGTCTGTCAAGCTGGCTGCTCATTGTTGCTTGCATTTTCTCAGGAAAAGAGAGCAAATTCCTTCTCAACAACCAGTAATTGCAGTACTTGTAATTGTTGAGCAATGTATAGTATCCAGGATTTAAAAAAAAAAAAAGCAAGACAGCTGCTGTGTAAATACAGGACAGAGGTAACTGGTGATATACCATGTAATCGAAGAAGAACTCTGATTCAAAAAGTTTTCTCACCCATGGCCACATAGTTCAAGAGTGATTATTATCTTGGGGTAGCTCAGTTTTCAAAACCTAATGTGCTATGTGTTGGGCAGCCCTAAATGTACTAGCTGTCTTAAAAAATCTTGGCTAGTTCCTTGGATAATATGGCATATCTGAGTTAGTTTTCTATTCACTTAATAGATAAAATTGACTCCTCATTTACAATAGAGTAGCATCTAAAACAATGCAAAAGTTAATGATATGATGGAATTGGGTTTGTAGGCAGGAATGACATGCTCGGAGGTCACATCACACACAGCTTCCTCCCTGTCATGGTTTGACTCCAGCTGGCAACTAAGCACCACACAGCCTCTCTCTCACTCCCCCCACGGCGATATGGGGGAGAGAATCGACAGAGTAAAAGTGAGAAAATTCATGGGTTGAGATAAAGACAGTTTAATAAGTAAAGCAAAAGCCACACACACAAGCAAAGCAAAACAAGGAATTCATTCACCACCTCCCATGGGCAGGCAGGTGTTCAGCCATCTCCAGCAAAGCAGGGCTACATCACGAGGAACGGTTCCTTGGGAAGACAAACGCCATCACTCCAAACAGGTCCTCCCCTTCCTTCTTCTTCTTCCCCCCGCTTTATATACTGAGCATGACGCCATATGGTCTGGGATATCCCTTTGGTCAGCTAGGGTCAGCTGTCCCGGCTGTGTCCCCTCCCAACTTCTTGTGCCCCCCCAGCCTCCTCGCCGGTGGCGTGGGGTGAGAAGCAGGAAAGACCTTGGCTCTGTGTAAGCACTGCTCAGCTTCCCCTTCCTCCATGCTCGCATCAGTAAGGTGCAAGGCCTTAGAGTATCCAGGAGCAGCCAATGAATTCCAAAATATTCGGAGTTTCTCAATACTATCATGTAACATGATTATGGAAAAAATATATCCAAAGAAATACTGAAGAGTAAACATTTTCTCACGTGGCTACATCAAGTTAAGTTAAAATACTTGCTGGAAAGTTGTCTTTACGTCTGCTCTATTCAGTTTTTCTGAAAAGATTTGTTTAATGGTTCCATGCTTAGTCTTCATTTTTTAAAAACTGACATATACAAAAATATACGTTTTTTCTCTTTCCTTAGGTACGGAAAGAGATCAAGCCCAGAGACACTGATCTCAGACCTCTTGTTGAGGGAAAGCACAGAAAATATTCCTAGATCCAGGTATGTATGAAGAAGTTTCATGGTGGCTTTCACTTCTCATTTAGATTTAAGAGTTTCATTTCTTATCAATAAATATGTTTCACAGGGAGAAAACATATGCCACCAACAGCTGGGTAAACATGTCCTGAAAAAAACATTTTAAATTCCTTTTTTTGTTAAGAGCTAGCACCATCTATGAATGCAAGAAATGCCTTGCCAGGTATAATATAGTCCAAACTGTATAGTCCTGATTTTGGGAGCAGGCTGTACCTGCTGTTTGGAAGAAGGAAAGCATTCCCACAACACTTGCCCCTTACTGGGCTTTATTACGCAGAATTGTACACTGATGCCTGATGACAGATTAGACCCCCCAAAAATGGCATATTTCTACTCATTTGCTACTCAAACAGGTTTTAAATTTTTTCTCTAAAGATGTATGAATGGTAAATATGCACTTACATTAACTTATACACAAATGCACGGCTATGGCGGGTCTTTAAAACACAGTAATTCACATTGGTTTTGTACCTCATATTTTACAAAGGAAAAAAAAGGCCTTTAAATTTCCATTTGCATTTGGTTTAAAATAACAGTGGTGTTTCAAGCAACAGTGGGATTTCAAAAGTACATACTGTATTTATCTAGTTAGGTAATGACACTTTAGCTATAATGTAAGATACTTAGTAGTGACTACAATTTACACAGATAAAAGTAAGTGTGTTGAAAAAGCAAGATACGGGGGCTTTTTTTCTCATGAAAGAAAATACTGGGTTTAGTTTTGCTTACAATCAAGCATGAATGAGCTCAGTTTAAGCCTTTACTGATAGCCTGAAGTTTGCTGACAATACTTCTACTGCAGAAATAAATGTTTTATGCAGTAGTCATCTCAGGAGTCTACAAGCAAATGCTCTGCATTTTCATCAGCTGTGCAAAGGCTCAATTAGACTAGTTAAGTACTTAAACATAATAGTCTATAGCACTGAACTTAGGGCATGATCTTGTCACTGAAAGGTGACCAAAATTTCTGCTGCCATCAAGGGAGGTCGTCTATGAGACTTGCGGTTCTGCGCATAGAGAAACCATTGACTTATGGTTTGATGACTAACCACAGCTGTGGGGATGCAGTTTACTCTGCAGATGCTTATGTAAAAAACTGCATGGAGTGCAGTGAAATGTATTGGACTATTTTGTGTTTGGTAATGACAAGGCAGAGCCCTCACATAATGGGAAATTTCCGCTGCCATGAATTTGAGGCAACACACAGGGTAGTACAAAGTCTAATACTCTCTGTAATTTTCACCCCTTCATAACAAAACTTTATGGTTATTATTATTGTTTCAATAATGCTATTTATAACACACCAGGGAGCAAAAACTCATGAGCAGAATAACAAACTAGTCTGCATTTAAGATCAAGAATTGATGAGAAACAGATTTTTATTTCATACCCCCTGTAACAGCACTTTAAACTGAGTATGGTATTTGTCATTCATCAATGACAATTATGGGAGTATTGGGAACAATGATGTCTAGTTTCCTATGGATATGTCTTCTAGGATAAAACCCTGTATGGATTCTGAACCCCGCTCCAGCTTTTTCCTTCATTTGAGGACATAATTAAATCTTCTTTCTACCCAGTCCTGTGTTTCACAGCACATCAGGAACTTAATATCTCTGAGATATCTGTACCTCTCTCTGACTTGGTTGAAATTGTCCAGAAGGTTTGAAAGCTGGTGGGGAAGTTAGGGGAGCCACGCAGAGGCAGACAGCTAGGCATGCAGCAAATATGCCCAGATACAACACGGCTGTCTAAGCCTTCTTCCTGGAGGAAGCCAGGCTGAATGAATGCAAGGCAGGCTGGTATTATTCTGAACTTAAATTAACAAAGTGTATGTTTTAGATATAGTTATATATGCAGCCAGTTACAGAGCAGATGTAATTTGCACTCAGTGAATTGGTGAGAGAGAGACGCACTTCATGAGTTCTCAGGAATGAACTTTGTAACTAAACACTGAGGTATTAATAAACAACTTAACTGTATTCAGCTTGACTGGCCTGGTTTGACATTTGCTGACTAATATATGCTCCAAAGTATTTTGCAGTCTAGGTGTATGTCTGACCGTATGAAGAATGTTTAGAGAGATTCTTACAGAAATCAGTTAAAATATGGGAAGTTCAGGAATAAAAAAAGGAGGCACTTTCACCCGAGTATAAATAAGTTCTTATGACAAAAACGTGTGATGCGGAATATTTCTGATCTTGTCGAGCCTTTGGAGTCACGAGAAAACCTTTAAAATTCAATAACAGGATGCCTCTCCCCTACTACTGCCTCTTTAAAAGTTCGGTATCTAGTGTAAAGTAGTTGTCTATGCTGCCTTTGCAGTCAATTGGACGGATGGGTATCTCCAAAATGAGCCTTCCATCTGAAAATGGGCAGGATCAATTGCCCTCTCAAGGTGTCGCTCTGTCCGCAGTGACTGTGAAGGGAGACTAGATGCCCAAATTTTAGATGGCAAAAATTATAGCAAATGCATTTCCTCTAGTCTCTCCATGTTCTCCACTTGTTGACTTACTTGCTGTGTAGACAGAACAGCTATTTGCAAGCAGAGGACCTCTAGATCAAACCCTGCCCTCGGCATCCCTTTCAACACATATTCAAATGTTTGATACTGAGCAGTGGAATACCACAATAATATTTTAGGATGGTGGCTGTGGACTTCAGTTTGGTTTGAAGGTGCTAAGAGCATGACATGCGGGTTTTGGTTGGTGGTTTTTTTGTTGTTTTTTTTTTTTTTTTTTGGGTCAGTGAATTCTCTTTGGAAAACTGTTTACTCCTGAGTAACAGTAAAAAATATCTCTATTTGTATTTCAACATATCATAGTTTTCTAGCTGAATTTCATTAAGTGCTTCTTAATGACCTAAAGCAGCTTTGCAGTGAGTCTCAGTGGTATAAATCAGTGGTATAAATCCACACCATCAGTATGGAGGGGCAAGTTCTGGTTCCAAAGTATAGATATTTGGCCAACCAGGATGCCTCTGCTTTGATGGGAGTTGCATATACAATCTTCAACTGCAAATATGCATATGTATTCCTTATTGCTGCTATTATTAAAATGAAAATTTTAGGTAGTTCTAACTTCAGATTTTTCAGAAGGGGCATAAAAATGTGTTTAATGCTTTTTTTCATTCATAATATGTATTGCAGGTTTGAAGACCCTTCGATGTGGTGATGGGATTTTCAACACGCCGTCAAAACTTTTCCTAGTTTTCAGTTCATATTCCACGCCTCTGAAGCAAATCATAGCATCATTCCCAGTGCATGCAGCCATTGTACTGAATTCTGTAGAGATTTTCCTTCATCATATTTGTATATACCTTTATTTAAATAAATTATTTGTGCATTCCAAAATATAACATACTAAATGAAAACAAGCAACCCTGTCATTGGTATAGCAAAGAGTTGTTTTGAACTATTAAAACTGAATTATAACCTCCCTGCAGTCTAAAGTAGTATGGACAACAATAGTGTCACAGTTATTACAGTAATTAGTGTGCAAAGATAAAGACATCATTTATTGTAGCCTCAAACTCAGCTCAGCTGCTTGATTTATACAAAACTGTTTAAAATAATTTATCACAGACTACATAATTTAGGAAAATAGTGTTCTGGGAGGCGGTTTTTCAGAATCGCCATACTAAAAACTTACTTAGTACTTACATTGACAAATGTAGTAAAATGAATAGCATTTTCAAAATACAAAGGAATAAGTGACTGCTTAATTCTGCTAACTCCTCAAAACTGGTTTGAAGCTTGGCTATAAGCCTGAATTAGGAATTTTAAATAAAACACATGTAACATCTTTGTTTTGGCAATATGCAAAGCAGCAGAAAACAATATCTAAAGTAACTCAAACCAGGACAAATCTACAGCTATTTCTGCCAGAAAAAAAGACATTTAACATTGCCTAAGGTCTTGCAAAGGAGCACACTGATAAATCACAACCCTTTGGGTACCTGCACTCTAGGCCTCTCTCATTTGGTGTCATTCATAATTTCTGTTTCCTCAATGAGAAGGTACCTGGAACAGGGACAAGGGGAAGTGTCTTCAGGTTTTCATTTTCTTTTCTTTTTTTATTTTATTTATGAATTTCATCACTAATCTGATGAGAGACTTAGACACAAGGACCTCTGAAGAAACCCTCAAAGTTTTTATTCAAAGTAACATAATATAATGGCAGCACATTATCCTTGTTCTTAAGTGGTTTAGTTCACAGGTATGTATCTTGCAATATGGTGAGGACCCACACTGGGCATGACACAAATGCTGGTCCTTGGTTCCTGATATTTTGTCACAACTTCTTTTATTTAGAAACTGTGACTAAACACTGGGTAATAAAGCGCATAAAGAGTTCCAAATAGGAAAAGAATCAGTGTGAAGGTTTAATGTATTTACATCTCACTTCTGCTTTTCAAATGTTTCTGCATGGCTGTTGCCCCCAGGAGAGATGCATCAGTGCAAGTAAGTTCCAGATTTCTATAAATGCACATTGGTTGCATTCACAAAGCGTTACCAGGTTCCCAGGATGTGCTAGGTTTTGTGGTCACACTTTCTTCAGTAAAGCATAACATAGATTTCCTTTTCATAAAACACTTGGATGCCATTGGAATGGGCAAATTTTGCTTTCAGCAGCAATACTTTCACTTACAGGCTTGGTGATGGGTTCCACAGTGCTACACATGAAACTGCAAGGATTAAGAGCAGTCTAGTATCACAAAAATGTATGGGGCTCCTGGTATAAACTGTTGCCACCCATGGCAGTAAGTGACGATGTTCAGAGGGACTCTAGGATGACCACAACTTGCTGGGGCTAGCAGAGGTCCATCAACCGCAGGCGAGGACCTGCTGGGTTAGAGTCCACATAAAGTTCTGTTTTGAATGATTATTAAAATGAAAATTAGAAATTAGTGAGGTATCTGCAATGTAATATCTCCAATTCCTGGTAATTTCTAGTATCTCTCTCTATATATTAATGACCATGTAAATGATAAAATCAGTAGATGATAAACTAAACTCATGTTGCTGAGCACTACCATTACAATTGTGCTACACTGGAGAAAGAAGGAGTTAAAGGATAATTAGTGCATGCTAATTGCTCGTGCTGAGCTGTTCCACTCAATTACCTGAGTTTTCTTGAACTTCAGGAACACCCATCTGTATAGAAAAGCTAGAATAATCTAAAAAATGCCAGGTTTATTACCTCATGAACTGTCAAAGACAGAAGCAAGGCAAAGCACTCGCACAATATTTTTTTATCCACACTGTGCTATGATTTTCTTTCTAAGACCTTCCTGTGTTCTCTGTGGCAGACACAACATTGCTGTAGAAGTCCAGTGTGCTTATACCTTCCTTGTATACTTCATATACCACTCTTGACAGGCGAGGACATTGAAAATATTGGATCAGCTCTCCAAATCGCGGGATAGTCTTAAAAAATGAGCTGTGAAATGAGGATAAATGCTTGATTTGTTTGGCGTGGCTTCTGCATTTTTACCTTAGGGTTAACCTTTTCATCTTTTTCCCTTTAACCATGAGAAACAGAGCCTTGTTTTTAAAACAAAGCCTGAAATTTATGTCAGAATCTGAGGAAGTGCCAGGAAAAAACAACAAGTGAGAACCATAAAAGTGGGTGATAGTGTTTTCTCCTTTATTTATTGTGGGTTTGAAATCATGAGGAATGTACATAGATAGGTGTAAAACATTTAAAAGACAGTCCACCTTTACGTTTGGCAATTTCTGTAGTATACGTCTCAGTTATACCCAACTTTGATTTAACCAAAGAGGCAATCTAGATGATCCTGTGTATCTCCTCTTCTAGGAGAGGAAATTCCCTCTATCCTTTTCTGTCTCTATCCCTAGAAACCCATCCCACTGCAACGCTTTCAGCTCTGAAAGTCGTCTTTGTGTCAAAAGACACAAATTCCCCAGTCATGCTCTGATGGGTATTTCCCTTCTCCCTAGCCATGGAGTGAAACGTTGTCCCTGTGACTGTGTTGGGCCAAACTGGGATGGCGTGGATGGCCCTCCCACTGGCCAGTTGCTGTCCCCCTTCCCTGAATTTTCCTCACTTGTCATCTGAGAGGTGGAAACCCCACTCTAGTGGCATGAAGAGGGCATGGACAGCCTTCTGCAGGCAGGACAGCTTTGCTCTGCCAGACCATCCCGAACACAAGGGGATGACAACTGATCAGGGAGGAGAAGACATACCCACTGCAGCCTCCACCATCACCTGCCAGCAGACGTGGGGCAGCAGGGAGGTGCTGGCGGTGTAGAGCTGGGGCGGACATAGGCACAGTGGATTTGGGGGTTTGGGGCTGTGCTGGTGACATTACAGCTGCAGCCAAGGTAGGAGTGATCTTGATAGATGTCCTGGCCCCAAAGCAGACCCTGGGTGTAGTAGCACTGGTCGCCCCAGGCAGGCAGCTGCCCTTTGGCTTGGGGATGAGGAGGGTGGCAGGGGACCCACTGCAGAGCCCCAGTGCTCCCTCATGGTGCCCCAGGGTGGGCAGCGCTGCCAAAAACCATTGCATTGAGTTGGGGTGAGGTGGGATTTACCTGGTAGCTAGCAAATAAATACCAAGTTTCAGCTGCAGCATCAAATGTTTTCCATAGTGGTTTGTGCCATCTTCCCAGGTGCTTGGGGTGAGGTGCCCAGCAGCACTCAGCATGTGTGGGAGGGGGATTTTTAGGCTGAACTGACCATTGCTCTGTGTTTCCTGAGGGATTGCACCTGCTCTTGCATGGCCACAGAACCTTCAGGAGTGCCGATGTAAATCCAGCAGAGGATCTTTTTTCCCCTTCCCACCCTTGTGTTATCACCTGATGACCGTTAGCCACTAAAAGGCAACAAGCATTCTAAACCAAAATTCAGCTGAAGACAGGCCAGAATTTGTTGTGACAGAGTCTCTGTTTGTCTTTGAAATTTTCCTGTGGAAAACCGAGGTCAGAAGACGAGAAACAGCAGAATACCAGGAATGAGCAGCTGTGGCTTTGTAATGCAAAAGTTGAGAGGAGAACATGCCTCCTTTACATTTCCAAACCAAGCTATTATAAGATGTGGGTGCTCTTCACTTTCCTTTGTACAGATGTTTTATAGCACCCTCTCCCTTTTTCCCCAAAACCTCTTTGGGTTAAAAGAAACACAATGAAAAATCCTAGTAAGAATAAATTCCTTTCAGAAAGGCTTTCATTTTTCAAGTGTTAGGAAAAACCTTATTAGGAAATACTTCCTAGAACATCTTTTCTTTCATTAATTTGTGTTTTCTCCTGAAATCAAAAGCATTACAGGTTTTGATTACTTTCAAGGTTCAGTTCAGAATATTCTTCTCTAAATGGTAACTGAGAGGAAAAGATGCCATCCTCTTTCTTCCCACTCTGCACAGCTCAGCTGTTTCACAAACTTGGAATAACTGTTGCTGGACATTAATAGTATTCTAGTGATATTCAGCAAGGTATTTAAATGAATATTTTCTAAAATGAAATCCAAACCTAATTTTACATTTACTTCTTTTTTTTTTTAATTTTGGCCAAAGAGTCCAAATCTGTCTTGAGATCTGCACAGTGTGTGTCTAGGAATAAGAAAAAGTAAAGCTTCTCCTGGGACTGCCCCCATTTGTAGATACACAGCTCTGAGAAACACCTTTCATAGGTGTGAAAGTGTAGCCCTTAAAGGAGATATGATTTGGCAAAAAGCAAGTGGTTTATATCAAATCCCCATGCTGCCATCTAAACCAGATGGAGCTCAAAAGCAAACCAAAGCTATAGCAGCTATACAGTAGCTGGGATGTCTTGTGTGTGAACTACATAGGTGGATTTGGACCAAAGAAAAAGAGTTTCCATATGGATTTCAGTGAAGTCAGAAAACTAAATGCAAAATCTATCACCTAGGGACAGTTTATGAGCTTGGGCTACTTCTCAAGAGCCCCCAGGTTATAAATCTGGCTTCCAGTCAATAATTCACAAATTCTGGATTATCACATCACAATTTGAAATTATGTTAGATCTGGCTGTTTAATTTTAATATTTAATAATGGTTTCCTATTAAAATTTTTCAAAGAGTAATTTAAAACACACAGTAATGAAAATTTTTTTAAAACTCTCGCTTTGTTTTGGTGGGTTAGTACCCTGACTGAGAAATTGCTACTGAGCGGAAACTGCCTAACTAATGCAGTAATTCATATCAGACCAGTGTATTTTATTTATCTGGCTTATTGTTATCAGTCATTTATTTATCTGTATTACAGCAGCAGCTGGAGACTCCAAATATGGGGCTTATTGTGCTCCAGTCTGTAGGACCATAATAAAAAAAAAATCCTAGACCAGAGACATATTCCATCCACATGCAAATGAAGAAAGTGGGAGGAAACTCAGGCTCATGAATAAATACAGTAAGTAGGTTATAGTGCTCCTACTGCACCTGCAGGCTTGTCCTTACAGATTCTTTGATTACAGCTGTTTTATGTGTGCTATAAAATTACAGCTGTTTTATATGTGCTATAAAACAGGTAGTGCAACATTATCTTGTTCCCAGTTAATATGTGTGTTTGCTAAGCTTTTCCTCATCTAAGTTATTTGCTTTTCTCTAATGACCGGGTCTTTGCCAGGCCCAGAGACCTTCCAAGCTATATTTAGCCTGGACCTACAAGTAGCTCCCACCTGCCTGAGATGGATGCCCAGCTCCAATCTTGCACTCGCTGCAGACCATGAACCCCCAGTAAACTCCAACTAAATGCAAGATTTTACACATACCCTCGGCCAATCCAGTCCTGCAGGTACAAGGTGAGCCCACCACTCACTTTAACCTCAGCCTGGGGCCAGGCTATTAGTGCTGATTACAGAGAGTACTGCTACCAGACTGTCGTGGTAACTGGGTATACTCTGAATTGGAGAAACTGGCTGGAGATAACTATTGTGCATGATTGTTTTTAGCCTATCCTGAGATTATTATTGCTGGTTGTTTAGATCTAGGGCCATTTTTAGAGTTTGGCTTAAGACAGGGTCGGACCTCCATTTTAGACAGGCTAGTCTGTAGCGTATGATGGCAGACTTATTTCTTCTCCTTGATTTGTTAGATGGTCTGCTGTGCACATTAAATGTTCTTCACAAGGGCTCTTTGGGTAAGGGGGGAAGAGCAGGCACCGCAGGTGGCATCTCTGCCTGGAGCCCTATATGGGGCCAGCAGCCAGGTCAGATAATGAGGATGAGAATAACAAAACTCCTGAATTACCATGGGCTTCCACAAGAGAACGTGGACCAGACAGTCAAAACCACTTACATGCCTAGACATGCAGATGGAGGACCAGTGGGATTTTTTTAAACATTTTGCCTGATTCCTAAAGATCCATGACTGCTTAAATGCATGGGAATATCCCACAGGCCACCTCAAGGCATATGATTGCACCTAAATTCATAATAAGCTTTGTGGATTTAGGATCCACATTATGGACTCTCACACAGAGACTGGTGGTCAGCTCAGAAGATTTCAGACTTATTTGTTAATCTCATTTTCCTGTGTACTGGATAGAGGGTCCCCGGCCATGGCTGCTGATGCTGTCAATGTCTCTGCCTTCCAGGTGTGAGTCTCAAGGTGTTTAAGTACCTTTGGAAATGTGGCTGGAGGCATCTCACCTTTGAAAAAGTGGAATTGATGGGAACAGGAGAGCCATGAGATGTCCTTGCAGATACAGCTGACGGGGACTAATACTGAACACGGCTATAACAGCCTGCCCACGGCGACTTTCCCAGTAGGCTGTAAATCAGCAGCCTCTCCCAGAGGTACAAGAGTGTGAAACACTCTTTATCAAAGAAATATGTTTGTATCAATTAAGAATGAGGGTTTAGGAGACTCTGTGCTAATTAGGTGACTGGCTTTTCAAGAGATCTTTCATATTTGTCTTTCCACCAGTTCCTGTGTCCCATTTTTAAGCTTTTTTTCCTTGAAAATGCACCTCTTTTGTTTCTGTCCTTGGTTCCCTTTCTTTTATATGGAAGAAAAGAAGGACTGCAATTTGATGTTATTCTGCATTTATGATGCAAACTATTCTCATAGCCAAGGATGATTTTCTTGAATTTATCCACTCATTCACTCTACCATGTTTCTGATGATTACTGTGGTTCAGCTATCTTCCCCACTGAAGTCAGCTAGAAAAGCTGTCTTTCCACACATCCTTTTACAAATCCTGTTCCATCAGTAATGGCTCAGGTTTTCTTTTTTTAAACGATTGCTCTGGTACTTGTTTCACTGCAATATAAAACTTGAAAGTGAATTCTAATTAAGTCATCTAAACCAGGAAATAAATTTTATTAATTGAATATTAATAGTCCAAAGGCTTGGACACTTTTTGGTATGGTCAGCTTTTTCTAAGCAGGAAGAGTCAAAGTTAAATAATCAGATCAATCAGAAATGTTAACTTGCTTTTAATGCATTCATATTTGAAAGATTTTAACTTTGACCTCGGTTGTTTGCTGCTTTCAAATCAGCAATCAGAAATGGGAGAAAATTAATGACTTTTGATGTGAAGCTTTGCATTGCTGCACCAGGGCCTTAACTTAAATCTGCTTTTAAAAGATGAAATGCATTTAGAACTGCTTAAAAACGCATCTTAAATTGGCTGCCTTATCTGTCTTAACCAGCAGTACATCTTACATTTCTCCACAGGTGAATGGTGGTACCCAGGTCCGCCGCAGCTTGGCACACGTCAGACTGCCTGTGCTTCAGTGCCCGTGGTGACTGTCACAATAGCCTGTGAAGACTAAAATATATTTGCTGTACCATGAGTCAGACCTGCATTTAAGTGGGAAGAAATCATTTTTTCATTTCATTTATCAGTTCTGATTTACCAGCCTCTTTAAAAAAAAACCAACACGAAACCCCCTGAAAATCACCTGCAACAAAAAAGAAGTTCAGCCTTATGTTCTGTCAAGAAAATGGGCTGAGACAATGTGCTGCTATATTTAAATTTTCTTAAGTGTGTCTCTCCCTGACCAGGTGTTACTCCAGGCACTCAGTTAGTATCGCTTATTTCCGTGTAACCCTCCTCCTCTCCTTAGACTTTAACACTCTCTTCCTCCTTTCTATCATTTGATAGGGAACCTACCCCAAACTTCGAAGTTTTTCAAAGGGGCATTGACTGTCCCCAGGCCAAGCCACACAGAAAAATGTCGCTACCCTGTGGCAGAACAACCAAACAAGCATGTAAAAATATGAGCCTTTCTTCTCGAAGTGTACCTGAGGGTCTACAGGTATATTTCTGCTTTAAAATGTAGTTAAGGTACCTCAGGTTGATGTTTCTCATTTCTTCGCCGGCTGGATAACTATTATCCAAGCAAGGCTGGCTTACAGGCATTGCATTTACCCAGAGCTCTGCCTTCCCTGTTCATCGTCTCATGGTTGCTAACAAAGCAGTTTTTATATGGAAAGCGTGTTTAATGTTACTTAGAAGTAAGAAGGGTGGATCCTGTGATTTTGCCAGCCACACAGGCTTGTACACTAAAGCTGTGTTTAAACTTGAAGTACCTTACTCTACATACAATGCAATAGGGTGGGCTTTTCCCTGGTGCTGTGATCCCCTCAATTGTGCCTCTCTTTTGAGAGCTCTGCTCAGACACCTCCCTGTCAAACTTGCAGTGTAATGACAATTCTCATTAATTGGTCTAATCAGATAACATGAGGCAAAGCTAAATCAGATAGAATAATTGTCATTTGGAAAAATGAGAAATTAATGAATTAAGGGGATTTTTTTAAATAAGTGGTTGTAGAGGATTTCACCATAGATCTTGGGTGAATGGAGATCTGTGTGCTACATCAAGCAGTAATTACGGGCCTGTGTTTGCCCCTTTTCGCTATGGTGGGAAGTGGCTTATAAGGTGAACACTGAGTTGTGATGGTTGCCAGACGTAGCAGAGAATCAGCTCCTTGTTGTACTGGATCAACATAAGGTGGCTGCCTTTTACTGTCTTAGCAAAATTTTGGCTTAGTCTCCCTGTGGGGATTACAAATTTCAGGCAGCTCATGCTGGAAAGGTACACAGATAACTTTGATTAATGCAGGTTGCTGGCAGCTCTCTGCAATTTGAAGACTGGCGGGGGCTGGCAAAGGTCCTCTGAGCCGTAATACAACACAGAGCCCACCTCTGACCAGCAGCTGTGCTGGCCATGGAAATGTTGTGAGCAAAACCCTGCTGGAGCTCACAGAGAGGTAAAAAATTATTCTAAGAAACTGTTATGTCCTGTGATTTTGGGGGAGAACAAGTCTTTTTGCCCGTGTAAACGCAAAGGGGGAACATTTCATTGAAAGAGAGTCAGCAAATATCGAAGATGAAACAAGACTAAATGTGAACTGGGGTTTCATCCTCAAGCTGCCACCAAGCCACTGGCAGGTCTGAGGGACAGCAGCCCCTTCCCTGCCCTTTTCCCCCATCTTCTTCCTCCTCCTGCACACTTCGGCTGGGCCACCAGCACCCAGGTAACACCAGTGTCTACATTCACGTGGATTTATGAAAATCATGGGAATAGAAGAACATCACCAGTCAATCAGTCATTTCATCTTCCTTTCTCAGCAAGGATATTTCTAGCTGCATGTGAAGGAAACTGTGAAATGTGTGCCTAGATGCTCAGGCAGGAGAGGCTTGTAAAAAGACCTGGCCTGCTACTTGCTAAAATACCTCGGGTTTTAATTCTATGTAGTGAATGGCAAAAGCGGGAAAAGGGGCTGATTCATGATTTCTGGGTGCTCAGCTAGAAGACAAATATTTCTATTCTGTCTTCTTCCCCCTCCCCTGTGTACGGTTTTGGTCAGTTGTAAAGAAAGGGCCCCAGAAATTTTTCTGTATCAAATTCATGCTAGCACATGAAAGGAAACTGTACACAGCTCTCACCTCACCAAAACGGCTCAGCTGGCCAAGCCCGGACCTTCAGCGTCCAAACTGGGACCGCTGCTGAATCCCTATGGTTTGTCAGTAATGGTAATACCAATTCCTGTTCTCACACCTTGGGTCCCTGGATTTTGTGGCCTATCCTTGCCTACAGCATGAAAGTAAATGTCACCAGAAAAGCTGGACTGAAAAGCACAAAAGCAAAAGCCACAGCACCCCAGATAATCAGTACGTGTGCTCTGAAAAGAGCATTTCTTTCTTCTGTGGATCTCATGTGTCTGGTTTTTATGCTAAGAAGATGGTATGTAAAATAATGTGATTTTTGCTTTTTTTGTTTATGTTACTGTTTGCTTACTAAAATAATTTTGTACAATAAAATAAAGAAAAAAACCCCAGTGGGATCATTCAGTGAATCGTCTAGATGAAAACATATCGGCACACCTCAGGGTTTTTATGAATCTTTCTTAGTCCATCTAGCATAGCCCGCTATTACAGACATTGCACTAAATTTAATTGACCAGTTGTAAGTTTTGTTGTGGCAATTTCTCTCTCTGTCTAGGTAAGCAGTTTCATTAATACTGCGTATGCTCTGTGTAGAAGGCCCTGCTTTCTTCCCATCTCTGCTCTAGTAAGTGCTGGTTTGAAAAGTACAGCTCAGGAGAAGAATATAAAGCATAAAACTGACCTCTCACTGGGCTGTAACATAGACGGCATTAGGAACATTTCCATGATGAAGAGATGCTTCCAGAAAAACAGGTGTAATGGCATATAAAAGCCACTTCATGATAATTTTACATGCCCTCAAATATTCAGCATTCTACTGGACCATAATGGGTATGAGACTGCACCCCATGCTGTGGAGATCTCCTTTGCAACCTAAAGGTTTCAATGACAGGATAGCTGAGACTTGTATTTAAAAAAACCCTCGCCTGACACATAGTGGATTTAGGATTTATTGGGAAGAACCTCTTAGGACTCCCAGTCTTACAAATTGTGGACTTGAATTTCACTTACACATCGATGCTTTCTCCTTTTACACTTTTACCAGGGACGGCCTAACACCCACTCCTTTTCTGCTTTGACCAAAGGCTGGACCTGCTCTGCTCAGTGCCCTAAAACTGCTCCGTGCTCAGTGGAGGCAACAGCCTGGCTGCCCTGCAGGGTCCTGAGCACCAGTGTGTCCTGGTTTCAGCTGGGATAGAGTTAACTGTCTTCCTAGTAGCTGGTACAGTGCTATGGTTTGAGTTCAGTATGAGAAGAATGTTGATAACACTGATGTTTTCAGTTGTTGCTAGTAGTGTTTAGTCTCAAGTCAAGGATTTTTCAGCTTCTCATGCCCAGCCAGCGAGAAAGCTGGAGGGGCACAAGAAGTTGGCACAGGACACAGCCAGGGCAGCTGACCCAAACTGGCCAAAGGGGTATTCCATACCATGGGATGTCACGTCTAGTATAGGAACTGGGGGGAGTGGGGGGGGGGGGGTTCGCCGCTCGGGGACTAACTGGGTGTCGATCGGTGGGTGGTGAGCAATTGCACTGCGCATCATTTGTACATTCCAATCCTTTCATTATTGCTGTTGTCATTTTATTAGCGTTATCATTATCATTATTAGTTTCTTCTTTTCTGTTCTATTAAACCGTTCTTATCTCAACCCACGGGTTTTGCTTCTTTTCCCGATTTTCTCCCCCAACCTACTGGGTGGAGGGGGAGTGAGTGAGCGGCTGCGTGGTGCTTAGTTGCTGGCTGGGGTTAAACCACGACAGAGTGTAAGGGGCACAAGCAGGCAGAGAAGAGTGTGTGGAGAGGGGTGGAAATTTCTGTTTCACTCCTCAGTCCCTAGTGGGCCTGACCCCTCAGGGGCTGCAGAAGGAGGAGGATTTCGGAGAAGGAGGGTGAAACAAGGGGACGATGGGACATTTCCTGGGATTGGAATTGTTTGAAGCAAGACCACAGACCCGTGGCTCACTTGCCAGGGAACTGTCAAAGCCCATACGGCTCCCACCCCAGCCTAGGGTAGGGAGACAAAAGCAAATTTTACACAACTTCAGGGTGGGTATAATAGACGCAGCCCATCAGTGCCAGTTCAGCTGGCACAGCACCACCAGTCAGAGCCGCACTGGGCAGCACCAGGTGAGCCTCAGGGGGATCACGCCCCCCCTTTCTGGGTACAGTATGGTGTATCTACTGCCACCGAGATAATTAGATCTAATTGTCTTTATGTCTGCATGAAGTAGGATTTTTGCAAATCCCCCCATTATCAGCTGCAGGTCTGGAAAAAAAATACAGTCAGTTCACAAACGGGAACATTTTTGCAGGTGACATCACTGTAGTGATGTTAACAGGGTCTGGATGTTACACCTCACTGGCCAGTGAGTGAATGGCATATTTTGGCAGATTTACTCACTTGTTTATGCCCCTTAATGAAGGGAATGTGATCAGACATTTCTTCTGTATTGTTTAGAGAAAAGCTCGAAGGGAAATACTTGGAGAGTGCAATGACCTATTAAGTTGCCTGATTTGTGGCCGCAGCTGTTTGCTTTGTGCAAGCGAAGGCAGGAGTGGTGATTCATACACGGGAAAAGATCACTCTTGTGTTTGGTTTGCTGTGAGCTGCTCTTTTGTACCCTCCTGCACTCACTGTGGCACTGGCAGGTTTGGGGGAACTCAGCCAGAGCATCTCAGTGCTGCAGGAGGAGGCACAGCCGTACTCAGGCCTTGGAAAAGCTGTTTCAAGGCTGCAAAGGACCCATTAGTGCTGCAAAAAAGCAGCGTTTCAACTAATCAGGTTAAGCCAGGAGGCCAGAAACATGCCTGTTTAAGGAGTATCAGGCAAGTTCCTGTGTTTTTAAATACAGATCTGGAAATCTACCTCCAGAAAGGCATGGTGGGCACCAGCCCATGCAGTCTGAGCATCGCTGCCTATGCACAGCTTCCACAGTGGTGTAAGCGGGGTTGGGGTGGGAGGTGTCGATGAACCCCAGGGCAGAATTTGGCTCTGAGGTTTGCAAAGTACCAGACTGGTACTTACCCACCTCTGATATGCTTTTTATGCAAAACAATGAACATCGTGTACAAAGGCACTGTCATTGCTGGAAATGCTGTGTATATCGCGGGGCTGTATGCTCCTGTACTGAATGGCAGAGGATGTAGATGACTTACAAGGACATAGCTAGAATGACAATCTTTAGATAATTTCTGGAACAAAACCTAAAAACTGCTAAAGTACTTCAGGCAAATTATAACACCCACCTTACATTTTAATGCCACCTTAAACTGTATTCTGCATCAGTCAGCTGTGGGAGGAGATGACATAAA
The DNA here is from genome assembly GCF_900496995.4 of Aquila chrysaetos chrysaetos. Lineage (NCBI taxonomy): Eukaryota > Metazoa > Chordata > Aves > Accipitriformes > Accipitridae > Aquila > Aquila chrysaetos. The sequence goes on along the minus strand of NC_044006.1, from coordinate 42,953,695 downwards.
CAGACAATTAATGTTTCTTTTCACTTGCCAGTTAAGATTGGAAAATGTGGCCACTGAGCTGTCGTTTTCTGACATTTTCTTAACAGCTTTACACTTTGCAGAGAAGTTGCCATCAGTCCCCATGCTAGAGCTGTGCTGCAAGCAAAGTGGAGAGCCGCTGGGTGGACTGTCAGCATTCATGAGCACCACATGTATTTCCACTGACTGTGAAACTCCCTGCTTGTTGTCTGGGGCCACGTGTTTTGCCAGGTGTGGTGGGATCAGGGTTTCTGAGGGCTGGAGAAGGGTTTGCTCTCCCTTGGTTGGCCCCAAGCGGGGCTCTTGCGGAACAGACCTGCACTCAGGGCCACCCAGAGCTGAACAGGGCCAGGAGAAGACCTCTTTAACATCAGGAAGGTGTGATGGCTGGTAGTTACGCCATTTTGACATACCCTTTGGGTCTATTTAAGCTGTGTTTGTACTTGAAGTATTCTGTAAGTACAAATGACAACCTGTGATTGAATATTTGAGTGCACAATGTTTTCTGGAGCAAACCCCACCTTCCCGCTGGTGCTTATCGCTGCACAGACTCAGCTACCTGAAACTTTGGGTTGTCTACCATTCACCACTGTGTGTCAGACACTTACTAGTGAGTTATACCAGCAATTCTAGTTTTTTGAGCAGAACTGTTTAAAACAGGTTTGGGTTTCATGGCTGTAATCTGCACTGTCGACAGTGACTTTGTGGGTACTGACAAGCTGAGCTTAAGATACATTGTCTTACAGGAGGTGGGTGGTGGGGAAAAAAAGATCTGTCTCTTATAAATACATTTGGATAATTGCATTTACCCAAATCACCTTCATGTCCTTTCCTACTCCCTTCTGAAGACAAGAGTGTTAACGAAAGGAAGTCTGCTATTTTATTGCTATTGGAATAACCAGATTCCTGACTTTTCAATCATAATTTAGATTTTTTTTGTGTGTCATACATATTGAATGTGATTGAATTTCTGCCAGAATTTTATTAGATAATTGGCACAGCACTTCTCCCATCAGTGAGCCACTGAGGAGAAAATGTAGCAAAGGAAGGAAAAAATAGGAAGTGGGAAGAAACAAATGGGAAGAAAACTGAAGTAGTGATCTAAAAGGCAAATAGTTTTTTAATAAAAGGAGTGTGAATCACAGCCCAGCATCAGCTTTACAGCTCAGTTTCACTCAGTTAAACTATGGTCCAGATTAAAAAAACAAGCCTCCAGGTGTGACATGGATCTGATTTAATTACCCTTCTGCAGTGTCCTCTACAGACAGTCTTCTTTTTATTTAAAGCACTCTTATTCCCTATCATGAATATCTGACCTAAACCTAAATTGACATGATTTCAATCAAATCTATCCACAAATCGCTAAATACGTCTATTGAAATCTGGATGTGTGTTGGTAGCACAGTCAAGCAACTCTGCACCTCTATAAAATGGGTTGTCCAGTTTCCTTGATAGAGCTAGGGCAAGCTGCTTCCCACAGTTCATGCTATTTAAGATAATCTAGTGTAAGGGAGGGAGAGACGAACATGCTACAGTGAGGTAAAGCAGGGTGTGGACTTGCAGCACGTCAGCCCTCCTGCAGCAACGGCCCGGCTGCACGTTTGTGTCTGTAGCACACGGGAAATGCGGAGCAGCCTCTCAGCTACCTTGCGTGGGTACGAGTGTGCCGAATTGTGGTTACGAGGAACCCACTGATGTACTTAGCGCACAGCAATTGTTCAGCTGCCTGTATCCAAATTCACCCCTTTTTGACTGAAGCAAAAGCACTCTGGAAGGATTTGCTCTGGTCAAGCTGTGCAAATTTTCCACAAAGAAAAAGCAGAGGGAGGTATGCAGTAACTCAGGTTGTCAGAGGTGTAGTAGTCTGAAGAAAATTGAATGAATCTAAGTAAATAAGCTTGATAGCTAACATCATTGCTGTAAACAGGTATTAAAACCTCATAGTGAAGAAGGGATTGTATGCATGTATGCATATAGCCTTCCACTAGAGTGAACAAACACAAGACGAAACGAGGCCAGAGGGCTTCAAACAGAGGTGACCACATATTGATCAATTTAAATGCAACCTGGAGAGGAATTAGTTTTGAGCATAATAAAAAGAAAACATGGCTTATTTGTGCTAATGAAGCCATTAGTCATACTATCAGAAAGGTGTATCAGAAAGAGTGTTAGCAAAACCAGAAATCCCCTTCTGGAGGAAACTGTATTTCTTAAAGGGTAGTAAGGAAAACCAGGAACCTTCTTATTGTGATCACATAAGTTGACCATGTATAGAGCTGTGTAGCAACCTATGACATCAGAATTATACACACAGTACCAATCATTTAGCTGTGCTCTTTGTGTGTATATGTACAGGTGTGAAAGCATATGTTTTATATATACATATGTCTGTATACACACACATACACACTTACCTGCATGTGTGCATGTAAATATTATTTTATTGGCATTTAAGGGACATACACTTTTGCTTGTTTGGTCTTGTAATCTTTTGCTTCTTCTCTTGCTTGCTTTTGGGGTTAGCAGCCAACTGCTCCCATCCCCCTCCTCCAGGTGCAAGAGAGGAGGTTTTGTTTGGCAGCAGAAAGCAACGGGAAGAATGCTCAACAGTTTTGGAGAAAAGCTGGAAAAGGTGGCCTGCTTTCATCAGCTCCGCATTTCCCAAATTTCCTTCCTTCCTTCCTTCCTTCCTTCCTTCCTTCCTTCCTTCCTTCCTTCCTTCCTCCCCTTACCCTTAGGTGTGCTCTCTTAACTTCTATTTTTTATTCTTTAGCTTTAAAAATTTGAGTATCTATTTTTTAGGGGAAAGGGCAGAGAGGATATTCATAATAAGTAGGAAAAAGTATTAATCACATTATTCTAGGAAGTCAGACCATAGATCTTAGTATTTTCAAAGATCACTTAATCATTTTGTTCCTTTCCCCCTGAAGGGAATCAGATTACTAACCACTTCACTGCACCCTAGGGCTGTACAGCTTTTTGTCAGTCTCTTTATGGTTAACCTCTTTGTCATAATATTGATTTTTAACAAAAATATCCTTTCTGCCTTACTTAACTTTGATATGCCACAGAGCCCGGTAACTAAAGCTATCTTTAGATCATTGTCTAATCTTAGTATTTGAAATTGAGTTACTACGTCTAATCAGTTCTTCCCAGAAGTGCCTTACTAAAGCCACGCAAGGGTTCATTAAGAAACCCATCCGACTTCAGATTTGCCTCCTGAGGTCTCCTCTCAACCCCAAAATTACCAACAGCATTTTGAAAGAGACTAGTCATGACAGCCTCCCTTCCTCCGCATCCCTCCCCGCAGAGCAAGGCAGAGCCCGTGCAAAGGCAGGGGGTCTATGTGCGGTGTCAAGGAAGAGGTGGCAACACCAGGGAGCTATGCTGTCGATGTGACAGCTGTCAGGGACAGTCAGCTCCACCATACAAACTTTGGCACCAAATTCCTGGGATCTTGCTTACATGCAAACATGCAGAATCTGGTCTTGGCTGGGAGGGACATGTGTCCATGGCAGCTGTGCTCCCCGCAATGCGGCTGAACCCATACACCCTCCGAGGAGCTCGGCACGGGCCGCAGGAGCACGTCCCACGGGCCAGGCGCCTACTCCGATCCCAGCTGCCACCAGCTGCTGTGGCTTGTCCCCTCTGCTCTCTTCTGCCCCTCTGGAGATCACACCTGCCAGTTGTGATCCTGGCCCATTGCCCCCTGAGTGCCTGCGCAGCCGTGCCGCACCACCAGCTCTGCTCTGTAGCTGTCTGGGCGTTCGTGTCCGCTCAGTGACCATTGCTTCGCCCGTGGCAATCACCTCTGACTCAGGTCCGGCCTTGGGCTTTTTGTCCTGGGGACCTCTTAGGACAACGCTGTACCCGTGACCTGCAGTTTATGCAGCCCCATGATGTTTTTGGTGCAGAGCTGAAGTTCTGCAGTGCATGTGGTCTGCACACACGCGCGGGCTCATGTGCGGACACTTCTCTCCCATCTAGCCCTCTGATGGAGCATTTGCCTTGTGCGTGCTGGCTGCAAAGGGGCAGAAAGTGGCACGGTGCTCCATCATTCTGGTTTCATAGAGGCAATTATGTCGACCCTTGTGAGTGCCTACTGTTATTACTGTTACTACTCATTACCACCCTAAGCTTTGCTTTGGCATTCTTTTTCAAGGGACATCTAATTAGGAGTGACAAACTTGTACACCAGACAAAGATATTGCATCAGTTCATCAATTTGTAAACATTTCTGGTCAGAGTATGTAGTGCTTTATGAAATGCTGGTAATGAAGTCCAGATAATAATCCCTCCAGCCCTACAGAACAATCAAGCAAAATGTTAATTAAACAATCAGTGTCCTCTGTGTAGAAAAAAAGTAGTTCAGGTCATGACAATTAATTATATTTTTCTCTATTCCCCAAGCAGTTTTTATGGCTGTGGTCTGTGAATATTAATAATAATCTGGTGATGAGAGACCAGATGGCTGAGGAGGTTGAAAATGGCATGTGTTGCTTTTCACTTGAGGATTATGCGCTTCATTCAGATGTTGTTGCTTTTGATGGTTTTTGAATTGCCTAAATGAAATGAGTTGGTGAACCACAAAATTACCCCAAAACAGGCCATAATTTGCACCAGTGAGGAAAAATTCCTGACAAGATTGGGAAGGATTTAAAGAGGTTTATAGCTGGTTACATTTGGCTATAATTAATGTTTCTAGACACTATCTTATTTAGGGATTATTATATTTATTACATATTTTAGGAATATATTATCTTTGGAATAATTATATTAGTCCTAACTTTTCTAATTATCTCCAAATTATTCATAATTATTTTACATTACTCAGTTATTTGAAATTATTCATAATTATTTTAGGAATAATAACACTTTGTCTTGATTTCCAAGTTGGACTAATTTGGTGGAAAGACTCCACTGACTTCTGTGAATTTTGGATGAAGCCTTTAGAAAGCAGTATGATTTACACAGCTTATTTCGATTATGAATGGTTGTGTATTTCTTGACCCACAAAAAACATACCAATTCCCTTGCCTTTTACAGGAGTTAGATATATTTGTGGAGGTATTACACTGTTCGTGATCTCCCTGCCTTCTGGGAGCTTCAGTTTCTAATGCAGAGTTCTCAGTACTTCATAGGGAAAATGTGGTTTAAAAAGAATAAAAAGTGGAAGAAACCACTCTCATGCTGGGTTTTATAAAAGGGGAACAGGGCAGTGCAGTACAATTTTATGTCCAGATTTAAACCCTTCACTACTGAAGAGAATAAGGCAATCCCAATCCCCATTTTACCTCCTCGTTGCACTCCTAGTTTTGTAAGCATCCCTGCAACTGAAACATTTTGTGTATTACTTCAAGTTCCTGGAAGGCTCTTTTGTGCTGCAAATTGACTTTAATGCTCCTTCCATCAAATTTTTTTGTTAGGCTTAAAGCCTATGCCCCGAATGGGGGTTTAGGAGGAACCTGAGGTTCCTGCTTCTGTACTCCCACTACAATTACTCCTAATGAAAGAAGAAAGGGGACTAAATTGCTCCAAGGCAATTCCTTGCCAACAGTGAAAAACACTCTTCCAGAGGTCCTTTGCCACACAGTCGGCTGCACTAGTGACTGGTCCATACCTTATCTAAAGGGATACTGGGGTGGGCCCTTCCTCTGCCATTATAGGATCCCTTTTCAAAGACCTCTGCAAGGAAAAGCCTTTGAGAAGAATCACTCTTCCTCGTACCTTCCAGCCTGAATTGTTCTATGATTGTATGAAATGTGTTTAAAATACTGATGACAGCATGTCTATGTTTCAGGGATGTTTGAAAAGAGGCTTGTGGTCACTCTAGGGGATCCTGCTGTGCTTGAAGAGATGGTCCACCCTCCATTACAGAAGTAACAGTACCTAGTCTTGGTATATGTGGCCTCCTTGTAAGAAGAAGAAGAAGAAATGTGTTGATTTGCTCTGTAGGTCTGAGATAAGCAAATCTGAAGTGCACTGGATGCTGGTTCATTGCTGCTTCCAAGCCAACACCCTGAAGAAGTTTAATTTAAAGTTGGCAGCTAAAAACAAAACACCATTTCTGGACCCGTATGTTTTCTCTGAGAAGCCAGTGGCATATCCTTCATAGCCAATACTTCATGAAAAAGTCAGAGACTAGTAAGAGCAAATATTTAAATAATTCTTCTACTCTCTTGAGCGTAATTCAATCAGGCAGTCTGTACAGTAGTAGCAGAGGAGAACTAAATGCCAAATGTATTTGTCAGATTTGTATTTGGCTGAGAAACTTGACTATGAAAAAAATTGAAGAAAACTAAAGAAAGCTGCTTTTTGTAGAAAGAAATAATCATTAGTGAAGTATTAGAGATTGGGACTACTGAGTTCTCTTGTTTGTAGCACCACTATGTCCAATCACTTTGGAAAGCCTTTTGTGTTGAGATTCATTAGGTGTAATTAAGAATAGAAAGAAGATGCTTAAAGGAAGACCATCATCACTGAAAACCCTTTTTACTTAAAAGACCAGCTCGTGCTTTGGAGCTGCCTCTCTCTGGGCTTGTCACATGGTGGTCAAAGGCCTGATGGTCAGGAAGGTGATTCCTGGCCTCTGTCTCCAGGGCCTTCAACTGTCCTCACTATAAAATGGAGATGAGTGTGTTTTTCTCTATATCACAGAATTTTTGTGAGAGTTGACATTGGTAAGGCATATTTGAGCACCTCAGGTCATTCTGTATTGATCATATGATTGTCTACTTAGGCCATGACATTTATATATAAATTTATAGATGTTGTACTACTTCTTTTCTCCCATGGCTGATATTTAGTACATTTAAAATAGCAATCCTTCATACAAAATTAGTACATTTATAAATCCTGTAATTCTGCTTTGACTGTTTTGTTTCTTTTTCCTTTACAGGCACAGGGCCAGCAATGCACAGTACTTTTGTGTTTTTATGATGAGATGTTTTACGTGCTCCTGGGTCACAGGAAGGTCACACTTTCTTCTGTAAAAATGTCCAGTCAACACAAATGCTAATTTTCTCAACAGGATTGACAATGCACATGTCATTTTGCAACTTTGTGTATTATGTAAAGCCTGTCATTTCTCAAGCTGTGCTACTGCTGATGTTTGATTAACAGTGAGGACTCGTTACCTCTTATATGGAGCTCTGGCTAGTCAGCAATGACGGCTAATTGAATGGCTGTTATAAAAGATTCACCTCCTCTTGGGTAGACCAAGCTTCAGGATGAATGAAGCTTTGGGTGCCAATCTGTCAGGGATATTTCTGCCATCTGGCAGGTGCCCATTGCTCAAAGTCTAATCTTCTTTACTCCTTCTTAAAATTCAGATGGTTCTGGTCACTCCAAAGAAGAGGAACAGTCCCTTGAGACCTGCACACACAGCTGCAGACTGGATGGAGGTGCTCCCAGTTCAGTCCAAAAGCTGAAATCTGGCCACAAGAATCAATCCTGCTAGCAAACAGTTTGCAACTAATTCAAGGTTTGAAGTGTACCTACACAAACTAACATTCAAATTATTTTAACCAGGAAGAAATTTAGAGCCATACAGTCTGATCACTGACAATTTCCATGCAGAAAAATATCTCAGAAGAAAGGCATCAGCTTAACCATCTCCATTTTCAAGACATAAACCAGAGCTATATTCCTGTTGTGAAGGAATATATGCCTTCAATAACTATCACTAAAGACCAGATTATTTTTTTTATTCTCATAGTATCCATAAAGTTGGGTTCATACCTACTTCTCATGCTCAGTTTGTGAGTACGTAAAGCAGAGTATGCCTGACACTGTCTGACATGGGGAGGTATGGGCCTCTCTGTTCCTAAAGATATGTTTCCATAGAGTAAGTATTTTTTTTCTTTTTTCTTCTGCTCCACTTCTGATTCTGTAGTTGGTAGGATGAGCTCAGGATTCTTCAGCTTTCAAGGACATATTTTCTTTTGCAATGGCCTTCCTGAAAGTAACTTCACAGATCAGTCAGTTGTAAGGGTTAAATTCTTTTCAATCGCTGGTGACAAGAAATCTTTTCAAGATCTCTTAAAATAGCCAAATCTCCCCAAAGAATGAATTATGGGACTACTGAAGTCAGAGGTTGTTGGATGTTTTCCAGTACATGCTATGGAAATGCTCATCCTCTGAAGAAAGCCAGAACTAGCTTTAATGCCAGGACAGAAACCTAGAGCCAGCCGTGATCCTATAGTGCAGCCTGTTATGTTCCCACAGCTGTGAGAAACGGCGGCAGATATGAAGTCTCTACAAAAGAGACCACGTTTATGTTTAATCACCTGTGGTCTTTGTTCCTGGCAGCTCTAGCTATTAATCCTAGTATGACACCAGGTATTTGGATGCCTCTGGGAGATGGATTTACACCTTTGCCTTGTTACAGTGCCACCTAATGAATTACCAGATTTGTGCTAGTGTGTCTGATCAACAGTCAGGCCACACTGATCAGTCTTGTTCCCCCTGACACTAGCAAGGACACAGCATGTGTAAGGTCATGACTTAGAGCAGGAGGTTCCCTTCCCAAACCTTCTCCCAGGTTTCCCTGTAGGCTGTGTTTCTGCTCCCAGGACCTCGAGCACCTCTGCTGCTCTGCAGGGGCCTCTGTGTCTGGTTTCATTGTTGGTGTTGCTGGGACATTCCTACTCAGGCTTGGAAGCATGGGAGTCCACAAAACACCTGAGTCTGGAGGCATTGCTGGGTGTCTTGACATCTTCTTCCCAAACACCAAGAGAAATTCAGAATCACATGTGTGTGTCATGGCTCAAAAGCTGTAGCCAGCTCCTCAGTTTCAGTCTACTGTTGTTAGTTGTGGCAAGCAGAACAGCACAAAACCCGGGAAATACCACCTAACAAAGATTTCTATCTAATCGTCCTCATTTGCTGGCACCCCAAAGAGACCAACAGAAGCTATGAACCTTCTCCTTAACCCTCCTCTCCTCCTACATGCATCCCTCCTGAGAGAAGTATGTTCACTTCCATTCAGAAAGACACTCCATCATTTCAGAGAGCAGGATCTTGGACACCATTGCCAGAGGCTGGCTGAATTAGTCTCTGTCTCTCCTGCCCTGAAATCAATCTATCATCTGCTCTATTTCTTCTCAGAAATTTCTCAGATGAGCCTGGTTTGGCAGAAAGTGAACTCTGTGCAGGCCTTGACTGCAATAAAACTCAGTTTTTTGCACCTCAGAGACAAAGAGCAAAGTTTTATGACAGGGGTTATTTTTAATGCCAGAACAGAATGAAGGGTAGTAATGCCTAGTGGACTTAGAAACCTGAACCTTTTCATTGGCTCAGACTCAGAACTGACATTACCTCAGTTTTCCTAACCATTCAGGGAAATTTGTATCTCCTGGCCTTCAAAATACCTACTACCATATATCTATCTAGGCACCTTATCAGAAATATCTTTATTTCAAAGTGGTCTATCAATTTTCTCTCTTTTGGACTCTACCCTAACTCTTCTCAGAAGTGCACAGGGATAGGACAAGAGGAAAGGGACACACATTGCAGCAAGAAATATTTCAGTCAGATAACAGGAAGAAAATATTTTTTCATGGGGATAGTCAAACTCTGGAACAAGCTACCCAAAGAAGCTGTGAAATCTCCTCTCCTGGAGATATTCAGAGTGTGACTGACCAAGGCTCTGAGCAGGCTGATCTAAGTTGTTCTTGCTTCAGGTGGAGGGTTGGACCAGATGACCTACAGAAGTCCCTTTCAACCTAAATTATTTTAGTTTTTTATGACTCATACCATCCTTATCCATCCCTGGGTTCACTAGGAGAACATTGGTGCCTCCGTTCCCTGAGCCGGGTATGCAGGTCTTTGTTGCATGGTAGCCTCTTAGCCAGCTACTAAAACAAAGTCTTTTCTGGGACTGTGAAATACAGAACTCAGCACCTATATGACAACCCACTCCAGACGACATCTTAAGTCTCGTCAACTGCTAAATTATCTGGAAGGTGCAGTCTTTACTTAACAGCCACTGTTGCTTTGAAAGCAAGCTATTTCCTGCTGCGATTGCAGTTCATGGCAAGCGTGGCCGTTAGACAGTAAGCAGCAAGCATATATGTGTGAGATCTCTGCTCCTCTGCAGAGAAGCAGCCAGCAGTGTTCTGCTAAATCAACATCATCTTATCTACTAGCTCCTTAATTGGTGTAAAAATGAAATGGCAATTGCCTAGATAATAAAAAGAATTCCTGGAAAGTTGTGTCACTCTAAGGTGGTGTACATTCACATTTGTGTCTGCAAACATCTATACTGTCAACAGTCTGAAAAATGCCACCAGGAAGGCCAGGAAGGCTCTGTTACTTAGAAATAAAATCAGTAGCTGAAGTTACAAAATGTTACTGATACTTCCTCATCATGATGCTTCAAAGTGAGAAATGTTTTCCCTCTTTGTCATTTCATCCCATATTTCAAGGAGCGATCACAAACCAATTGAGTTCAATAGTATTACTGTATTCTTAAGCAAGTGGAGTATACCACTCCATTAACTGTAAGGCGAAAGTATTAATCTTTTCCAGTTACCCACCACCAAAACTACATGTACTGTAATTGTTCAATTTCTTTCCAAAAACTAGAACCACCACAGCCTTGAAAGCATATTAGGATTTTTCTTCATGATAGAAATATGCTCTGTACTGTCTTGTAAGTTCTTATTGTACTTTCTTGGGAGGGAGATGGGATTTGAAACAAAATTAGATTGTGAGATATTGCAAGATTGTAGAAAAGCACTTCTGTGGAAAAAAAAAAGATGATTTTTTACTTTTCTCTGTGGACAGCTAGAAAACATAACAGCCTGGTTTTGCCGTTTTTATTGTGGTACTCTAATTTTTACCTGGTGGATACATTGGAAGAAAAAAAACCCACATTTCTGAATCATTATTTTCAGGGTTGCATATTGCTAGCAATGAAGCAGTCAGAGCTAACTATGCCAGTGTCTTCTCACCAATAAGTGCCAGTTTGAAACAATTATGTGAGCTGGAGAGGATGGAATAGTTGCTTTGCTTCAGTTACCTTTCTCCCTGAATGCTGCTTTATGCATATAGATAAAATGCACTTAGCCTTTGCCTGACAGCACTTTCTCTACAGGGTGAAGCATGATCTTTCATCCCTTCCTGGGGTGCTACATGGCACCAAGCAAGATTAAATAAGAGCCCTGCTTTATACTGGATCTTTTGGGGATCAGAGAGTATTGTCAAAAGGAGTTGTAGGCTTCAAAATTAATTAATTAGTTGTTATTTCAGCTCAACACCAAGGAAGACCTGGTGCCCTGGTACTGTTGAAATGTTGCAGATTTTTAGTCTGGAATTTGGATAGTGTCGAAGCAACCAGTAACAAAAGAAATTAGTTTCTACTGAGTGAATATAACCTATATTTTGATACCCTGCATCAAATCTTAAAGTATTTTGCTAAATCAGTCACATGCTATGAGGCAATACTGCATTGAGAAGAAGAGGAAAATCCATTTAGAAAGTACATAATGAGGTAAGCTTTCTGGTGGTGTACATTGCTGAGGAACAGAAAATTGTTGAGATATAAAAAATTCATGAGAAACACAAATGATAAGGTTCTTGTTAAAAACTGTGAAATCAGTGTTTCTATTCTGAACTCTATTTTTTGAAGTTGTTCCTTAATCCTGAAAAATTCCTTTGTGCTGGAATGTAAGCAATAAAGATGGTAGTCCTGGCGAAGGGTCAACTTATTCTTCTGGTTTTGGTTCCTGTTAGAGAAATGTAAGAATTTATTATGTGAAGATCCATTTTAATGCTTTAGGGCAAATAATAAGTGCTAAATTTCTGATTATATTAGTACATTACCCAACCACCTACCAGCAGGAAATTGCGTTTAGGAAGATATATGTATGGGAGTATCACCCAGCATGATATGGCGGTCAGTGTCAGTCTCCTTTGTGGCTCCAGCCTTAGAAGCCAAAGGCTGTTTGAGTCTCAGTAGCACCTGGGCTCCTGCGTGCCTTGGTCCGCTCTGCAGGTGGGGCTTGGACATCAACGGCACTTCATGGCCATCAGTAGTTTGGAGGATGTTGGTGACGCTCCATGGCTGGTCTTGGGGAAACCCAGGTGGAAGGAAATGCCTCTCTGCAGGCTGGTGGACAGTCTGCAGAGCTTCCATCACTTCCGAAAATGAGGCAAAGCCACTCGCAGTCGTTTAGGACCAGATTTTTTTCCTTAAAGCATTTAGTTGTCTTAATGCAGGAAATTAAGCTCCAAGGCCCTCATGATAAGCTCGCCAGATGCCCGTCTGCAACATTAGTTTGTGAAGTACCTGTAAAATCAGGCCCCTCAGCAGAACTGAACAAAGCCTAAGCAAGTTTTTGATTTGGGACATGCATGCTGTGACAAGAGCCAGGTGTGTCTGGAGCGTGTGCTCCTCTTTGGGACAACACCTCCGTTAGTATCAGAGAACATTTGGCCTTACTGAGAAGCACATGGCCTGACCCCCTGAATTTCCTTCTACTTTTTGAATCGCAGCAGAAATGTGTTGCTAACACCAGGAAGCTTCGGAGTGTGTGTGTCGGTGCCATCCTGATGGCAGGGAGCTGGCAGAGCAGCGGTGAAGGGTAGAGGTGTCTAACAACAGAGCCGCTGCAGCTGAAGGTCTGAGGGTAAGTCTGATGCAAATGCCATCTCTGAGCCTGTCCCAGTGGTAGCACGGAAGAAATCTGTGTACATTCTTTACCTTGGCAGGTCACATACATTTATTCTCATAAAAGTCTATTGTGCAGATATTAATATCTGCAGCTCCCTTTAATTTCTGTTGTAATGATGCACTTTTATTACATTAGAGTGACCTGAAACTGTGTCCTAGTCTCATAGATCCCATTTGCACAGCTTGCACTGTAGGTTTAATTTCACAGTTTTTAGTTTCCCAGCTTAAAAATATGAACAATTTATGGAGTAAAATTAACAGTTTATTAGAAATATCACTCACTGCAGAAGTCTTAAGGGTAATTCACAGCTCTATAAAAGGTCGTGATATAAATAATTGCTTGATGAATATGGACCATGTCTGTTTGTCATTAAACACCAGCAGAGAGCTAATGTACTTTAATAGTCCTGCTAACTGCTGACAGGCATTGAAATCACAACCAAATACAACAATTAGGCTGAACAATTGCTTCTTACTTTTTTTTTCTTTACACAAAAGGTAAAATAATGACATATGTTGTTTTCTTCACACTTCAGTGGTGGTCACGACTTATACCCCTATGAAATATTGTAACCAATAGCTTAAATATTGCAATGGTATTCCACTGTTTATCAAACTAAATGTCGCATTAATTCCACTCTTTTACACATTGAAAGGCTGCACTCTCAGTGTGCAAACTCACAGTGTGCAACAGTGAAAACTGTTATTCCCTCTCCTATCTGTAGGGAACATATTCAAGGTCCCTGGTGTAACCACTGTGTTCATTAACCATGCATAGTGGTGCCCTGATCCAACACTACACCACTGGGCACTTGTGATCCACACATATCTGTGTAGGTCTCCACGTAGGATTAGAATATATAGATCTAAACCTTATTCAAAGCAAAGAAGCCTTCTAGTGAAGTTCCTCTAATAAATGTAATAATTTTTGTTTTTATTAAGGGCTTATTATATTCAGTTGTGACTGAACCTAATTACAGCACATCTAGTCCTGCCAGTGAGGATGAGGCCACCGTCTGTTGTGTTTGGGAACGGATGCAGAATTGATAAAGGATGTTGATAGAGATGGATTCCCCCTTCCAAAATGTCTGGGTCTCTTCCAGATGAATTCCTGCTCTACTTGGCCAAAGAGTCTAAAAGGTACTCCACTCTCTCACTCTCACTTGCCTTATAGCGTCCATCCCAAATGTTAAGGATAATTAATCTGCCTTCTCTCAGCTGCCCTTGGAGAGGCTTTTCTACACACCACAGACCCCTTTAGGTCTGCTCCAGGCACCCCTGAATCCCATCATCTCCTTACATACCCACCCTGAAAGGCCTCTGTAAAGTCCCTCTCAGTTTTGTCTATAAGTAGGTCCCTAGTAAAGCTGACCCTATCATACATGACTGATTTGCTTTATGTTAAGAACTTCCCACAGATAAGCTGAATACTTCAGTTGACCTGTGTAGCAAAATGAATTAGAAGGTAATCTATTTGTGTAAGAAATTATTTAGGCCAAGAGAAAATACGCGGTACTTTGGCTCAGCTGACGGGAAATAAGGCTTTAAGATGTGGTAATTTCATCAGTCACGGTCAGCTCCTCAGACCACTTTTGGCACCTAAATCTGATAGTGAATTGAGCCCTAAGGTATTAAGAGGACAGCACTCATAGAAAACCCGTGAGAAAATGAACAAATCTTTATTCGGGTCAGGATCTGACAGATGTGCATGAGGCCACACACTGATGGAGACAAAATAAAATTGCTCATTAATCAATCGCAGTCCATTCAGGGCAGTAAGTCGTCCAGGAGTACCATGGAAGGAATAGTATGTGACCTTGTAATGAAATGCCGTGTCATGCTGAGCATACACAAGAGCATGCTAAAACAAAGAAACATGGGCATGTCCTTGATTTTGGAGTTTATTGGACTGTTGGCAGAGTTTGCTCAATGCAGTTTCTTGGTTACTGTATGGCAGATGTCTTAGGTGAATGTTTTAAATTAAATCAATTTAGTAAAGAAACTACTGATAGAAAATAAGACCAGTAACAGCAGGGAGTTAATCTTTGTTCTGATGAGATGGGATTACATTAGCAATCTGAAATAACATCGTAGAACCTATTCCTGTTTTCAGAGGCAAGACAGGACCTATGGTGTCATGATAAATAATTATGTATGAGAAATTATGACTTGATTGCAGAATCTGGTTGCTCCACCATCCTTTGTTCAAACAGGATGAGCAGTTTAGGGGAAAGAGAGACTTATGCTTTTAATGGAAGGATTTATTTGACATTTCTTTTCCCTGGACCTACCATGAGAAGTGACACTTGCACAGTGAGGAATGAGCAGCTTCCCGAGAGGAGAGGCAGGTTAAGCTTCTCCAGTGGATTAAGCAGTTCCTGCCCTTCCAGTTACCTCCCTACTTCTCCTCAACTGTGAGAGCTCACCGAGTTGGCAGGATATTTAAAAAAATGCTCTGACTCCAAGCCGTAATGGATGGATTGCACGTGCACAGGACATCTGCACCTACCTGCAGCTTAGCCCTGTGCAGTGGTCAGCAGGGACTTGAAAAGGGGCTGTTGATGAACCCTGTACAAAGAAATTGCTTCCTGTGAACATGTTTCAGGGTATCTGATTTTAGTGACCAGGAGAAACTTATTTCCTGTGTTTTCCTATAAGATCTCTGGAGCCTTGCACAGCTCAGAAATATCAGACTAGCATTTCTAACCTTGACTAATCAGTCTTAACTGAATGGTTTACAAAAATCTAGTTGCAAACCTACACAAGCAGTGGAGTTACACAACTGCCAGGGATGGCATATGGACACTGTGATCACCCAAATATATGCCTTGGCAAGAGATGCTTGAAACAGCAAATGAAAGTCTCTGGATGCTGCTGCCTTCAGTTGAGTGTAACAGAGAAAAGAAGAAACCTCAGGCTGTACCAGAATCAGTCAGAAATATTAGGCCAGGTTATGCTAGTATTGCTGGTATAAACACAAGGTAAATACTTTGATAGACATGTCTGGCACAAGAGCAAGTGGCATTGCCCATGTCTGCTTGCTGAGAGTGTATGGAGAAGCAGGGTAATGGGGAGGCATGTAAGGATCCCACCATTGCCCAGGGTGGAGGATTGAAACATTAGCTGCTCTCAACTTCCAGATCCAAATTTTTGGGATACTGGGGCTTTCTTTTTTTAATGTACTTCATGTGGTGATGTGAGCAGAACAATGTATCTTCCCTTAAGCTTATGATGAATGTTTTTTGTAGAAAGGTTTCAAACCAGTTCTAATTGTGTCAAACATTTTTCATTGAAAACTTTCATACCACCAGTCAAAAGTCTTAGAGAGCTGAGCTTAGGACGCTTCCTTCAGAGCAAGAGAGCATTCCCTGGCCCCAGGCAGGATGACATAGACTTGTTTCATTCTTGACAGATGAGTGTCTAAATTGTCCTTCAAAACCTCTAAAGGCAGAGTCTACATCCTCATTAAGCAATCTGTTCAAGGCTTTGCTTGCTTTACTGTTTCTGCTGGTATCCATTCTAAATTCCTGTTATTTCAACTCATTATTGCTTGTCTTTCTCAGAATGGTCATGGAAAAGAGTTTACTTTACTCTATTTTTGGCTGTCTTTTGCATATTTGAGAACTGGTATCATTTCCCTTCAGCCTTCTCTCCTCTGGACTAAACAGCCTCATTTTCTTCCATCTCTTCTCATAGCATAGGTCATGCTTTCTAGACTTCTTTTCATTCTCACCATTCTCCTCTGGTCCTTCTCCAGTTGGCCACTATCTTTCACAGCTAGTGCTGTCCAAAACTGGACCTTTATTACTACCAAGTACAGACAGATGTTTCTTCATCTGGCTCAGAGACGGAAGTCTAGCTCAAGTACACGAGGATGCTGTTTGCCTGTTTTGCAACTGTGTGATACTTTTGACTCATGATCAGTTTATGATTCACTGTAAAGCTTGGTGCTTTTCTGCAGTACTGCTGCACAGCCAGGCATTTTCCATCCTGCATTTGGAGAAATAAATGTAGAACTTTGCATGTCCTTATTGAATTTTTGCCTATTACTTTCAGGCTATTTTCCTAATTTATCAAGAATGTTTTAAATTCTAGTTCTGTCCTCCTACGTGCCTGTAGCTTTTCCAGCACTGGTGTTGCTTGAAAATTTAATAAAGTATACTTGTTAATTCATCATCTAAGTCATTAATGAAAATATTGAATAATACTGGATGGAGGACAGATCCTTGGGGAATCTCGTTTGATACATCCTTCCGTGTTGATTGTGAACTATGGGTAGCTATTACCCAAGTATGGGTTCCCCAGCCAATTATATACCACTGATAACACCTTCAGCTGGTATATATTTCACTCACTTTTTTATGAGTCTGTTGTATAGGCCAGTGAAGAGACAGTAGTGACAGTGAAGGTACTAAAGTGATGACAGCAAGCGCCTCTCTCCAATTCACACGGCTTGTTACCTTGTCATAGGAGGAAATAAACTTTCCATGATTTATTCTTGACAAATCCGCGGTGGCTGTCATTTATCTCCTTCAGATGGTTACAAGTTGCTCGATTATTTCCTCCAGATCTGGGAGACGAAATGAAAATTAGCTGACTAGTCAACAATTTCTTCGTCCCTCTTTTCTCCCCTTTTCAGAGATAGGAACAGCATTAACCCCCCTCTGCTGTGAAATCTCTTTTATTATCTAAGCTCTCTGAAGCTCTCTAACAGTGCTGAGGCTGCTCTGGCTGGGTCCCGAAGGGATGCTTTGCAGACTAACTTGCCAGCAGAGGTTGTGGCCGCGGCCATGGATCCCTGCCCCATTACCCCCTCTCTGCTGGGCACGGCCAAGCAGGGAGCTGGACCGGGGACTGTGATCGGGCTGAAAAACAGCCTTTTCTTTCATGGGGACATGGCAGCAGGAGTGCCTGGCTCTGAGCTGGAGGGGAGCTGGTGGAGGACCACGAACACTTAACCTGGCTCGAGCAATGCTCCCTCAACTGAAACGTGTGACCGGAGTCCAATACCCCACTGGGTATTTCTGAAGCACCGGGTCTGAAAGCCTCTAACTTGCATGAACACTGGCAATCTACCCATTCCCTGCTGTAGCCTGATCTCTTCTTTTCAGCTGCTGGTGTTAACTACATTAACTACCGGATCCCAAGTGGCCCTTTTAGTGACGACTGATGATACTTTTCACAATGTAATCGGTAGATAATTCTCCTGCCCTGTTACAAGTCTAGACAACTCTTGCCTTAGTCATTTCAATATTATAAAGTATTAATATAACCTGTTGACTTGTGTCCCTGGGGAGCTGTATCTTGTCTTGCTCCCGAGCTTTTATAGTTGTGTCCCTGCACAATTACCCCTTATATCTGCCCATAATAACAGGTTTCTGGGAGCTTGCTTCCTTCCTTCCCTTGAGATGGCAGAAGAGCTTGTGACTGGTGGTGCTGGTCTGCGTCTGTGCATCACAGCCTCCTCTGCCAGGAGGCAGTTTGCACTTCTGTCCTTCACGTAGCTTCTTCAAGGAGATGCCAAGTCCTGCGAGCTCACTTGTCTCCAAGACTTCCAGTAGGATTTTACTTACCTGCAACAGGTTTTTACTCCTGTAAAACCCATTCTCTTTACAATATCAGTTTCTCTCTTTCTTTCTGCAGGACTTGTGCAGATTGCCCTTT
Source organism: Aquila chrysaetos chrysaetos (assembly GCF_900496995.4). Classification (NCBI taxonomy): domain Eukaryota; kingdom Metazoa; phylum Chordata; class Aves; order Accipitriformes; family Accipitridae; genus Aquila; species Aquila chrysaetos. The sequence goes on along the minus strand of NC_044006.1, from coordinate 42,935,337 downwards.
GCTTTCCCATTTTCATTTACCTCCTCCTGCCTTGAACCAATGCCTGAGCACTTAACTGTACTACTGATGGAGTTGGACAAGGTGCTAACACACAAGGAAGTGTTTTCAAGAAAAAAGGGACTAGCTGAGACATAGCCAGGGAGAGACATTTTTGTGTCTCTGAAATGGAGTCAGAGATGATTTTAGCGCAAGACTAGCTAAGTAGATTAGCTTCCAGGAGAGCCAAATGAAGGCAGATGCAACCAGAGAACTTCAAGTGGAATTCTCGCAGGTCTCATCTGGATGCATTGAAACTCAGCCATTGCTGATGAATAAAAAGTGAAGGTAAGGCTCCTACTCCTTTTATTCATTCCACCATTTCTCACATTATTTTATAAATATATATATATAATTCTGAACAACTTTTCACAACTGCCTCCAAAACCAAGGCTGGTTTTAGCTGGCTTCTTCCTGTTGAAGCCAGGACTACCACGTGCCAACAATAGCAGAATGCTTTGCTCATGGGGCTAAATGACAGATTTCTAGCTTACAATAAAACTGCCTGCAGGTTTATTACTGTGCTGTCATGCATTTCAAAAGCTACAGTAGAGTGAACCTGAACAATGCCCCAGCCACTACTTGCCATATTTACCTGATGATAAATGTCAGGTCTCTGCTGAGTTTCAGCAACAGAGCAGGTAATGGCAAGTAAGAGCCTGGGTAAAACAGCATCACCAACAATCTGACTCTGTGTCACCCATCACATTTTTTCATAACATGAAAAGATTGTACATGACATCTGCAACCACTCCTATGACAAGACCTAAAGGAGAACGTTTTCCTTCCATTCTTGTGTATCCAGGACCTTCAGGAGAGTTATCAGGATGGGGACTGTTCGTATTTGCCTTCTATGTTTGAAGACTTAAGGGTCACAGTTTAAGCCTGTCTGCCAGTGATGGCTCCACAGATGTTGAAAAGGATTTTGCTGATGGTTTCAGAGTGTCTGTATTTTGCTTATTTTTCGTGCCAAGGAACATTAACACTTCTAAGCAAACAGCATGCTGTAAGGACTGTCCTTTAAAAACAGTAACAAAAGCAAAACCTCAGTATCAGGACACTCAGTGAAATCACAAAAGTTAACAACAACCCTGCAAATCCTGACAACAGCAACTCAAACAATCTGAATATAGACTGGCTCTTACGTCTAGTTGTGGAGAGCTGACCCAAGCTACCAGCAAACTGAGAAAAAAAGAAAATGATCACTTTGCAGGACAGCTGCTATTCAGATAGTGCAAAGCCTTTTCCAGTTTCTCGGCTTTCAGGAAACGACCCCTAACATTTATTATTTATTTATTTCTGTTGTTTGCATGCTTATCACACGTGCACAAATGCAGCATCCTGGATCCATTATTGCAAAGTTTTTCAGAGTGTCTCAAAGAATTGGCAGTCTCCAATATGCAAAGTAGTTCTCTAGCATGATGACTGTTGAAGCATTAAATCAAGTATTTAAGATTTATATTGCCAAAGCACCCTCTAGTGGGGTAATAACAGAAGAGTTGTTTTTTTGCATAGACATGATAATTACTCTGCATATTAGAGAATAGCCAAGTAAAAGGCTGGGTACTGGTGGGGATAGGCAAACACACTGAATCTTTAGTTTAGTCAACGGTTTTGCTGTCCATGCAACACACAGCTTTCACTGTAATATCTGAAAGGTGGCTGTGTGATATTACTGCGTGCAATCACAGAATAATAGCATCATTTTGGTCAGAGATCTCTGGAGATCACCTCATCCCATCTAACCTCCCGCTCAAAGAAGGTTCAGGTAGATCAGGTGGCTTGTGGCCACTTCCAGGGGTGTTTGGAATATCTCCACAACAGACGTTGCACAACTGCTCTGCACAACATATTCCAGTATTTGACCTTACGTCTAAACAGAATTTCCCTTGTTGCAACTTCTCTCTGTTGCCTCTCGGCCTACAGCTGTGCACCTTCAGGCATTCCCCATAGTTCCTCAGGGTCTTTACAATGTCATCATCTTGAAATATTGGAAAAAATATTCACAGGCACCTCTGGATGTTGTTTGTTCATAAATGCCTTCCTAAATGACAGTGAATCGCTGCAGATAAAGCAGTGATTACTGTTAGATGCAGTACTCCGGGCACAATGAGGCAGATTACTTTCTGGTCTCGTGCTGGGACCCTCATTCTGCAGGTAGTTCATCCTGCCCAGTTATTTCCAAGTGAAGGGTATGCATTAAAAATTCTAAGACATAAGCTTGCACAGCTGCTTGTGGGACCTGGACCAAATATCATAACTGCAAAATTTTGATGTAATACTTTACAACTCCCTGACTAGTTTTGCCACTTATCAAGTGAAAAAGAATAAAACCTTAAATTCAATTTTAAAACAACACAAGTATTGCTAAGGATTGGTTAAGCTTTACTGAAGCTGGGGAATACAGCAGCCACCTTTCCACAGAGATTGCATGTAAAGAAGCCAGTGAGTGCCTTCCCCAAATCAGGTAGCTGAAACAACAGAAATCAGCCTCCAGAACATAGGCACATGGCAAAACATGCACATATAAGCACACACGTATGGCTGGAGAGGGCCTCTAAGCTGACGGCATCAGGCAGTGAGGGTAGAAGAGCGTTTGCTGAAAACACGTACGACCACATGTCTGTGACAAACAGCAGCAGGAAGACTTGAAAAGGCACACACAGAGGTGGCACTGGATGCTGCTTGAATAACCACTGGGAGCATATTGCTGAGGGAAATAAAAAAGCGCTGAAAGACAGAGAAAGCTTCTGGGTCAACTGCTGGCTGAAAGTGAGTTGGGCTTGTAGTAAAGAACCCCCTCCTTGTTCCCCTGTTCAGGGAAAGGACATTTTGTAGGTGATTTGTAAAGAAACACAATGGCTTCAGAGAAGCTCACTCATTTTACTTCTCTTTTTAGAGGAAGCAGGTGTGAGGTCCTGACTGAGGCTAACCACTTGGCTGAAGGCAGGCGGGAGTGGGTACTCCAGGGTGCTCACACAGCTTTGCAGGTGAGCGTCCAGTACAGAGCACCGACTTCCCATCAGCAGTGCAATACCTGATGCCTTTAAATAATTAATCTTCTTTTGAGGGGAAGGAGGTGGTTATGAGCAAAAGCAGAAAACAGCTGAGACATGCGAGCTAGGTCTAGAGAACCAGAAGGTCACCAAAGAGGGTGGTGGACCCCCAGCTGGTGGTGATCCCTGCTTGCTGCCTGGCCCTACGCGTTACCTGCCTACAGCAAACAGGTGAAGAGGAGGAAAGATGATCTGGCCCTACAGATGCTTATCTGAACAGGCCAAATTGCAACAATGTTTTTCAGGCCTTCAAAAAATTTCCCAGCGGTCCAGCTTTGGCTGGTCTCTCACCATGGAAAGGAAAAGGACAAATGGTTGTTTTCCCCTTTCCCTTAAATGGCTCGTGGCACTCCCCATGGTGTGTGGAGGGGGATGCACAGCATAGTGCTGGGTATATTTTTGGTAAGAAGGTTGGCCGGCCACGCCATGGCACAATTTTCAGGGCACGGCTTTGTATAGTTTTAGGAAATTAACAGCATTGGGGTCTGCTGTTTTCTTTTACTTCCCTAAGACAAGGCTTTGAAGCTGCTGAGATCTGGATAGATGTGGATCCCAGGTGAGCACGGATGCACCTTCTGGACCTCCTCCAGACCTACCTGGGGCCACAGTCCACCCCCGAGGATGCAGCATCCATCCCTGCCCCTCTGCAGCTTTGTTCTCGCACAGTGCATGCTTGCTGCCTCCCCTGCGCTGCCCACGGCCACGGCCTGCCAGTCTGGAGCAGGATGTTTAGAGGGAGGATTAGGCAAGGAGTAATGATAGTTCTTTCAAACTGGCTGGATAAAATTAGACACTTATAATCAGCGGTCAGGTGGCTAGAGGAAAGGAGCTTTGTTTGTGAGTGGTCAGCAGCTGCCGACATCCAAACTCATGGCCTCAGTATTCGTGTGCTTGCCTTTAGGCATCTCAGCATGAAAACGCTCGCCAGGGCCAGACACAGGGACTGAGCCTCCCTGGAGCTGGGATCCCTCCTCTGCTTTCCATTTTCACCTGCCACTGCTCACCGTAGCGAGCTATGTGTTTCTGTGACCTTGCTTGGCAAGAAGGCCAGAGTCTCTGCAGGTGGCCAGCTGCCAGGGACATTCATTTTTTCCAATTAGTGGAAAACAGAGGGTGTTACCACTACCTACGATTTAAAAACAGCATCAGAGAAGAAACCCGTAGAGGACATCTGATATCCTGGTCAATATGTTGCTGTTGGAAGCCAGCAGTGCTCTCCTGTGTGCAAGAGAAGACACCCCTTCCCCCCAGACTTTTTTGGAAAAACCCTAGCAATGATGTTTCAGAAAAGCTGGGTAGGGGAGCACGGAGCCCCAGCAGTGTGACTGCCTTTGGCCCTCCTCAAGCAGAAGCAGTGATGCACTGAGCACTTGTGCAGCTGAAAGGTTCAACCCCATGGGCTTACTGCCCTGAGGAACTGCCCTGGGTGCTCCAAGAGCCCTAAGCCCTGTGCTCCAAATGCTCACAACTTACAATAAAAGAAGATCTGAGAAAGCCCATGAAACCATGACAGATACCAAGGCACTGAGGACACTCCCTTTTTCTTCTCTGCTGAATTTCAATAGTCCCTCCCTGGATTTTCCTCTGATTCTAGCTCTCCCCTTTGGCGCATTTCTGTTGCACAATTTGGCTTTTCAGATGTTCCCTTTCAAAGTGGCAGTTTGGAACTGGAATTAAAGAGGGTGGCAAAAAGCCTTAGTCAGAGACCTGGCTATGTAAATAAGACAAGTACTTATTTTATTTCACTGTTTAATAATATATTTCTTTTCTATGGCTGCAGTGCTGAGGAGGCAGAACAGCAGCATGTAGGACTGTTGTTAATTCTACATATCACTATAACTTATTAACCTTGAAATGTGGAGAAATGAAATTGAACCTTTAGCATTTATAGCAACATTTGATCAAACGTGGTTTAAGCCCATATCCAATTTCTGACACTAGAGGGAGTACATAATTTATTTTATGAAAATAAAAAAAAACCCCAAGCCTTGCTTTTTAACTAGGAAATATATCAAAAGTGGAAAAGCAAAAATATTCAAGGAGAACTTTATTCTCTCACTTCAAGCTACTCTTAAAAAAAAAGCTGAGAAGCTGTCTTATGTGTTACCCTTATCTAGGTAGGTTATGCAACTGGTGTCTGTAAAAGCCAGTGTGGGGCAGATAAACAAAGAGCCTGTGTTCAACTTGTGTGTGTGTGTCTATCGAGGCTGAACACATGGGCTGAGTACCCAGCCCACGGGATAACATAGAAAGACATCTGTGCCCACAGGTTTCTATCTCTGGTGCTGCTATATTCCCACTGTCCCCACAACCACCGCGGTGTCTGAATAGCTATGAACTCTCCAACGTGTTTATCCTCTCAACATGCCTGGGAGGTAGGGAAGAAGCACTATCCTATTTTCTGGCCGCAAAATCAGGGTGCGGAGAGGATGAGATGCACCCACAGCGCAGCGGGAGCCTGTGACAGAAGAGTAAGACCATGCCCCCCCGTCTGTGCACCTGTGCCCAGGCTCACAACTTGTCTCTGGCTACAGCAGGTTGTTAAGCTACAAGGTGTCCTTGCATGGCTATTTTTTCCAAACCACAGGTACAAAGGTTGCCCGGCGCCTTCTGTGCTGTGTTTTTTGTGTAATTGGATAGACATGTCACCGTGACTTTGTGACCCTTCCTCCAGTCCCAATATGCAGGAGGTGAGTCGGGCTCAGGCTGATGTGAAGACCATGCCCTTTGCAGGGTGGTGTGGAGAGAAAGCGGCTCCTTCGTCCCTGTGGGGGTGAAAGACCGTGCAGCACGGCCCCCATTGCCTGGGACACAGGCTCTCACACAGGCTGAAGCAGATCATCTTGTCCTCCTATTAAAATATTCATAAAGTTGCAAGGAAAATAGAAATGCAATCATCCAGGACAGCCTGAATGGTTTTGCAGCACAAGCATCTTGATTTTCATGTAAGATCGGTCTGACTCGCCGCATGTGACAGCGTTTGTTGCATGCTTATCTCCATTACAATGTAGTTATCTGATACAGAGATCTCCTAAAAGTCTCTTTATCACAGGGAGGATTTCTTTTAAATGATGGAAACAAGGTCAATTATGAAAATGCTATCACCTCATTATCACTGTACAAGCCAACAGCTTCTGGGAGTCCCTTCTGAATTCTTCCACTGAGGCCTCCTTCAGCCCATCTGTGGCTGCGGTTATTAAAGCAACAAGGAACTTAAGCAACTCATCCCATTAGGGAATATTATGCAGTGAAATTGAACTGCTCTTAACATAATTTCTAATATCTTTAGCGAAGGATTTGGTTTGTTACACAGTGGTTTTGGGGACAGATATTCAAACCAAGTGTAAAAATACTATAATGTTTGTGGGTGGATCTTGTCTCCTGCCAACCACAGACAGCAAATACTAAAGCCATGCCAATGAAAGGCTGTCTATCATGCTTTAGTCCACCCACAAATACACAGGTCCGGGCTAAGAGAGCTCAATGAATAAGAAACCCAAAATAAACCTTCTTCCCCCCTCCCCATTGCTCCTTCAGACCAGTCAGCGATTCCCTCCTCACTGACGGATGGTCCCTCAGGCTCCAGGGCTCCCTGAGAGACAAACCTCTGCAACTATCCACTCCTGGGAAGGACCCTACTTATGCTTGAGATTTAAGGAGCTGGGTCTCATTCCCACAAATGTTTTCTAGCACCTGGGCAATGATTTGTTACTGAGAAGACGAGGCTGCCCCTTGGGACCCTGAAGAATCCATATAACGCAGTGCAGATGCACTGGAGATTTCTTTGCATGCACAACAAAACTTATAGTGAGCTTTGTATGTATAAGAAAAGCAAGATCTAAGCTATGTGGGGGGCACCTATTGTTAAGCATCAGAACCTTCCTGTCTCTTTCACTCAGATATGAAATATTTCTCTTCCTTTCAACTACTAGCCATTGAAAATATGTTTTTTCTCCCTCCTATGTACAGATACAGAAAGAACAATAAAAAAATCATAAACAGGTGATGAAACACAGTATTCAGCGTCTACCCGAACACTAGAGCACATCAAGTCTATCTCCTCACTTATGTCAAAATTTCATGTGGAATAGAAACTGAACAGACTACTCTCAAAAGATCATACTCCAAGGGTTGACATCTCTTTGTTTCCCTCTGCCTCCATCCTCTTCTGCAACATGGCAAGAGTTTTGACATAAATGAGGAGGTAGGCTTGGAGTATAATTCCTTGATGTTCTTATTTCACCTGGGTAGTGAGCACCTTTCTGTAGCACCTTTAGAGACACGACTAATTCTGTCCCATGAGGCTTGCTTCTTCTCTCCCCAGGAGAGAAGACTGTCTGCAGGGTAGTGGACTATTTCGTTAAAATTTTGTTTTGCAAATATTCGACCATTTTGAGGGACACAAGATATATATCCCTTTGGAGCAGCCAATCCTTCTCCATGAACTTCACACTTGGTGCATTGTCTTTAAAGGGGAACAGTTAAACAGCCCACAAATATGTCTCCTTATTGTAAGTGCATAAAGGAGAACAGAAATGAAAAGGAAGGGCAGAGGAACAGCATCCTTTTTCTGTCTTTGTTTTTCTTTTTTACAAAAGGAAGTACAAAAAGCAGAAAGAGAGTCTGGGAGCTAAGGAAAAGTGAGAAAGGAGAGTGCTACCACTAGCACAAGACTTCAGTGACCTTCCCTGTCCCAAGATGCTTTGTTATGGTCCCAAGGAAACCACTGCAACCCAGGGCCATGAAAGAATTGAGGCAGTTACCTCATCACTGGATTCAGCTTTCTCTGCATCTAAACACCCAAGCCTTGAAACACCTGAGCCTCTCATCTGTCAAATAGGGGAAATGTCGCTACATGTTGTGAGAATAGACTTATTAAAAGATTGTGAGACACTTGGGTCAAACAGTGTAGGATGGGTCACAGAAACAAAACCAAAATCTTATTAAAAAGAGGGGTAGTGGAGGGAGGGAGGAATAAAAAAAAGAGCAAAGGGAGTGGAAGGCCATGGCTAGTTTTAGAATGAGAAAAAAAGATGGAGCAAATAAAAGCCTGGGAAGAGCAAAAGGCTCAGGGACAAAGTGATACATTTTTGTGTAAAACTGCATGTGCAGAATATCATAATGAAAAATATAGCAGCACTGTCAGGGGACCTGCCGGCTTGGGAAGCAGAGGCTGGGCAGCCTGGCAGCGAGGAAATAGCCCCAGTGTCCTGCTTTCGTAAGTCGAAGGCAGAGATGTTTAGTTTTTACATGGGTTTAGTTCCACATAAGCAGACTTTTGCATGGCTTGATGCATTTAAACATGTGATTAGGAATACGTACAAGTTTGGTGCTCTGTGACTGCAGTCCAGTTTGCAGTGCCCATGATGGCACGTTCATAGCCCCTGGCTGGGAACCCTATATAAGAGCACTGCATCATCCAGCTTCCCCTTATTGCAGCAGCTCCTCCCAACGAAGGAATGACACAGCCCATCTCCCCCTTGCATAGCGTGCACTGACATTTTCCCCTTAACTGTGTTTAGCTATATGCAAATTCACCTGTCTATAGATATTGATGTATCTATGTATTTATATCTATCTCTCACAGTTCCTGGTTACATTCATTTCTTCTAGGTTGTTATTATGTTCTGTGTTTTATTCTGCTGTTGAAATTGGTCTTTTGATTGGCCGTATATTGCATTACATGTGTGCACTGACTTTTGAAAAAATCAATTAACTCTAATGCGGGGCATGTAAGCATGCTCTAGTCTGTACCACCTAGCCCAAACAAAGCTGCCAGCCCTGCCAGCAGCCTGCAGTGTTAGAACTTGGGTAAATGAGATACCTAACTTTTACATTTTTCCCAAGATATTTGATAGGGAAAGGATCTCAAATATCCAAAGATATTCAACAGGGACTATCGGTTGTGGTTCTTTTTCTCATCATGGAAAATGCAAAAATTGAGTGCTTTTTGGATTTGTCGCTGAACTTAGTGCTCACGGAAGGGTTGAAAAGGCAGAGCAATATCGAGCCAGACCCAGAGTGCAGGGAACGTGTAACACTAACTCCTTTCCTGGGTCCCTGCTTCTTGGCTAAGTTGCAACGTGCTTGCTATCCTTGTTGGCACCTCTTTGGTGCCGTAAATTTTTAGTGCTTGGGGCACTTAGCATTTAGATTGAAATGGGAGAAAGCAACTTACCTTTGCCTGCCGTTATTACACGGTAAAATTACACTGACCTTGACTGCATCTTTTGTTTGCCTGGAGCGCTCTGAATTCAGGGAGAATTTGGCTGCATGATGAACACAGGATAATCACCATCAAGGTTAAAATGAAACACCTGAGTGAAGGCAAAGGGAACACCTTTACCTACAACTGAATTCCACAAATCAGGCTCGTGAATCAAGCTCAGTATCTTTTCTCCCTGTCTTTCAGATAAGAACACCTCAGATGAAAAAAATCCTCTTCCTGGTCATAGGCTGCTTTTCAGGCAGCACCCAGAAGGACTTTTTGCTCCAAATGCAAAACTTAATGCAGATCTTTTCTGGATACAAACGCAATATAAGCCAACATATCCAGTGATGTACGGAAATCTGTTTCGTAGAAACCCAATTTACAGATAAGAATTTCATTTCGTGTAGTCAGGAACTATTCAATAAGAAGTGGGGGTGAAAGAAATTGAAAGAATTAAAATAATTGCATTTAGCTATTTTCTTCCTCTCCAGATACCCCATTATCTAATCTCTTGCATTTCTAATAAGCAGTGATCAGGCACCTAGTTTGCCCATAGCTGATATTCTATGGAAGAATTTCAGCTAACAGACGAATAGTAAATCTTCTATAATAAAGTCTTTAAAAATGTGATTTGATGTGTGTGGCCATAAAACACATTCTGTTTTTACAGAAAGAGGTGACAAAAATTGTGTTTCACATCAGAATTAACCCGCTGACAGGTGGACTTTTGCAGGTAAAAATCAACTCACCCAAGTTTTCAGCCAAAGACTTTTGCCTGAAAGCTAACATTCTGAGTTGCCTTTCTGGTAGAAGGAACATAAAAGCCTGAAGTACCCAGGAGCATCACCAAGGAAGAAAAGCAAGAGCAAAACCTGGCAGACGTTGCAGCAAATAGAACAGTGAATGGCAGGATCACACCTGGTGCCTGTCTTGGTTTGGCAGAAGGGGTGCAAAAACCACAAAGTATGCAGGACCTTCACCAAGGGAAAAAGCAAGAGCAACACTTGGAAGATACTGCTGTGTATTTGATTTTCAGGGAAAGAGAAGAATGTGCAGCTTTGCCTTCTGAAAGAGCAATTTTCTTCCCAACCTTTTAGAACTATGAATGCACTCTTAAGTAAGGAGAGTAAGAGGAACATTAAACCTAAAGGCTGATTTAAGAAAGACATAACTTTCAGAAGGATGATTTTGGCATTACAATGTTTATAACATGCTTTTAAATGTAAGACTGGTTAATGAGAATTTCTTACTTCTCACTTTATAAAGAAAAGTGAATGAGGCTTATTGCAAAAAAAAACCTCAGGAAGTTATACTTGTAGCCAGAGCAACCTACAACCTGTTAAACTTGCATGAGGTAAAAATCATAGCTTTTTCGCATCATTTGAAGGAAAGGAGCAATTTGTTACTGAAAGACTGATCAGAGACTGCGTCTGGTATATGACTTGATTTTCTATGAGAAATCTTAACTTTTCAACTAAGTAAAAAATAAAAAGAAATGAATATTTTTGGTTTTGGGATGCACAGAGTTTAATGAAATATTTAACATTTCCATTGTGAGCATGTCTTCTTTCACAAAAAGAATATATTTATTTCAGTTTTAAAAAAAAATCCATTGCTATTAAAATACAGTCCCTTTAACATCACCACCACTGCCAGCAGCATCCATAGTCTTGGCAAAGAAGAAATCCCTATCCAGAAGACTGTCTTCAACCCTAAGAGCAAGAAGAACTCTTCTCCTCCCCCTGCTAGGTTTCCAGGAAGAAGGAAGGTTAAAAACCACCTCCGATGCATTGGGCATGGAGGTATAGGAAGCTGCTATGGACTCACAGAAGTTAATTCTGTTGCCACAAAACCTCTTACTCAGCCCACTTGATTACTAATGTGAGAAGAGAAGGCTGCAACAGAAGAGAGCTCAAGGATACTTAGCTCAGGAGTTGGCTGCCATAGTGGTTATTATTTACCCTTTTGCAGGATGATTGCAGTTGATCACCTGCCCACAAATGTGAGGGAACGTAAATCTGGAATTTGTGAATTCGTCGGCTGTGTTTTGACAGGAGAGAGGCTTTTGGCAGCCAGTTAGTGGAAATAAACTCTCTCTCCAGGGCTCAGAGCCATGTTGCAACTGCTGGAGTGTATTTATGCCCTCTCATCCACTCTTTCCAGAGAGGCTGTAGTTCAACCAGCTGCAGGGCTCTAAATCGGAAGTATTGTTTTAGCAAGAGCGAGAAGTCCTTCAGCTTGAGAGATGGAGCTGCCAAATAATTGTTTCTGAAAAGTTTGCTGTCTGGTTTTGAACATAGGCTCTTTTCAGGTACTTTAGGAGGATGTAGACACAAAACCTCAGTAACTGATGTTAGATCAGGTCTAATCCTTGATGTCATAAGTTTTGTTTCATGTGTGGGAAGATTTCGTCCTTTTGGTGAAAAAAACCCCACACATAAAAAACAAAGTACTTTTCCGTTTAATTAAACCTATGATTACTGAGCTACATCCTTAGTACTGCAGAGCAGTATCACTGATGAGGGAACATCAAAAGCTTGCCAAGCTCAGGTCAATTAGATAAGCACCCCAAGCACGGCTGCTAATCTGAACCACTTCAGAACTAGTTTTAACTACTTGAGACTGAAAATGAAGCTCAGGATTTCATACAAACAGGTGGTCCCGTGTGAGTTCCCATACTTTTTGCTTCCAGGAAGAACAAAAATCCCAGAGGAACTAGTCTTGCGCATTTTGGTATCTGTTTCCATTGAAAAATGAATATTACCTTAAAAAAAAAAAAAAAAAAAAAAAAAAGATAGCTTGGCTCAATTTAAGTTTAAAATAAAGCTCTGTAGGGTGTGAAGCTCTGATGTCCTCAGGACTTGTTACAATAAGATATAAGATAGTGCCAATAAAGAACTTCAAGTATTCAAACTGCACTGTCCATAAGCCCAAAGAGAAACAAAGTAGAAAGGTGGAGTGGATTCAAAAGGATAAGCCTGGGACTGGTCTGAGCTGGCCTTAAAAAAGCAAAGATGCATTGATCTAAAGATAATTTCTAACTGTAGACTTTGAGTAGTTGGTCTGGGCCCCATAAAGGGGCTCAAGCCCATATGCAAACATTTTCTGTTTCTGTTTTAAATCTTCTGATGGGATGAGCACCCCGTGGATTGGGCTGTGACTAGTGGGCTGGCTTTCAAGGCTTAATGCTTGCCAGCAGCCTCTGGGTGAGGCCAGTACAGCTTGCTGCATGGTAAGGAAAGGTTTTCACACTTGACAACAGTATGTTATTTCTGGGTTTTATTACATGTTTATCCTCCAGGCTCAGCAACCTTTGGGTGGACTCGTTGTGTCCCTGGGTAAGAAGGACCGCCCTGCACTCCCAGGCAGGCTGTTAGCTGCTGGCAGAAGAGAGGGACCCCCAAGCCGCGGCTTACCCAGCAGATCGCAGCGCGGGGCAGGGGACTGGGGAAGGGAAAGGCTGGGGAAGTGCGTAGGCAGCGTTCTCCAGGCAGGCTTTAATATTTCAGCAGCTCTATGGAGCAGCTGCCCCCTTGTTTTTGTGCTGCTTGCTCAGCAGATCCCCATTTGTCCCTCATTCTGGCTCTGTACCAAGAGCCATCATTTCTGCATGGCAGTGGGAGAGATGGACAGGGATGGAGGTGCAGTTGTATGAGCATGTGTGTGTGGTGCAGGTTGTGCTCCCCCCGGTGTGGGCTCTCACACAGGAAAACCCAACCTAGGATGGGACTAAACACTCTGAGTGTGAGTGTCTGCGTCTAGCTGAAAGCATAAAAGCACACAAACGGCAGCACCCATTCAAACCAAAAACTGAGCTAGCCCAGTATCCCCTCCCTATCAGCGGCTGTAAGTGAAGTGAAGAATAAGAGCAGGATGAATGTACGTGGCATTTGCCCCAGATACCCAAAAGGGTACTCTCCCAATTTCAAGGTATTTTCTGTGAGGAACTTCCTGAGATAGATGGGATTTCTCCGTATTCACTAGCTTCCAAAGGCTTTCCCATCCACAAGCTTCTCCAATGCCCCCTGAATATATCGTGGCTCCTTGTAACTCTGTATTAACAACACCCCGTGCTCCCTTGCCCTTGTGTTGGAGGAGACAGCAAGTGACTGATTTCTGAGCATCCTCACCATGCCACTCTTCATGCTGTAGAGTGATTCATTAAGTTGTCTCTTCCAGACTGGAGCATCCTGTCCTGGTAGAGTCATTGCCAGTACTGAAGCGCTCTGTAGCTGATCAGATGTTGAAGCTGATCATACTTGTTGCTTTCCTCTGAACTTTCTCTGGTTTTGCTGGACCCTTTTTGAGATGAGAAGACCTGAACAGTACAGACTGTTCACAATATGGGTCAGTCATGAGTTTACACACTAGCATGATGTTCTTCCCTCTTTTGTTCTTTATTCCTATCCTACTAAGCCCTAATATTTTATTTGGTTTTTTTTAACCACTACTGAGTGCTGAGCTGGCATATTCATGGAGCTGCCAAACAGGTCCCAAGATCTTGCTTCTAAGTGCTAATGGTCAGCTCACAGCATGTAATTTTAGTTGTGAAATGGATTGTTTTTCTCCTCTATGTATCACTTTATATTTATCTACACTGCATCTCATTTACCATTTTATTGTCTAGTCACTTAAGTCTCATAAAGTACTACTAAAGTACGACTCATAAAGTTAGCCCTTGTCCTTAACAGCATAAATATTTTGCTGTTGCCAACAAACTTTCTCTCCTCTCTGTTCACTCCCTTTTCCAGGTTGCTTATGAATAGCCTGACAGCAAGGGTTGCTCTATGCAGCCCTGCAGAATTTCTCTAGTCCTTTCCTCTGTTTCCTATCTTCTAAATGTCTTTTTATCATGCACTGACTTTCCTTCTCATGATGTAGCTTCCTGATTCCCTTAAAAGCCTGTAGTGGGGAATCAAGGGACAAATTTGCTGAAAGCCTTTGGAAATCCAAGTAGACGATATCAGCTGAATTGCTCTTATCTGTATGTTCCCTGATCTCATCAAACAAGTCCAATATGTAAAAATGGCAAAGGTCATGCTGACTCTTCCCAAGTAAATCAAATTTATTGAAGTGTCAATGAATTTGGTTCTTCATTACATTTTCTACTAATTTGCCTAGTACAGATTTCTGACTTTCAGGTCTGCTGTTTCTCACATCTCCCCTGGAACCTTTCTAAAAAAGTTGGCCTGGTATTTGAAATTTGATAACCACTCTTTGCATATCAAGGGAGTTTTAAGCACAGAGCTATAATCTGCTATTAGTAATTTAGTGGTTTCATCCTTGAGGTCCATTGAAACTCCTGGGTGATATTATCCGGGTTTTGGCAACCAGTCACTGTTCATTTTGCTACAGTTTTGCCAGACCTGGTTCCTCAACACAGCTATTTCAGACAGACTTGCTGATGAGGGTGACCCCATCCCAAGAAGGTTTCTGATATGGGAACCTACTCTTCTACAGTGAACAAAGTGATGCAAAGGATTCATTTAGTTTCTTTAATAGCTTTATTTTCTCTGAGTGCTTCCTTCAAACTCTGGTAATCAACGGACTCCACAGATTTTCTGGCAGGTTTCCTGCTCCTGATGTGCAGGAAAAAAGATCTATTATGAGTTTTGATTCCTTTTGCTAGAAACTCATCAAACTCTTTTTGGCTGTCTAATTGTTTTTGTACATGTAATCTTCCAGAGTGTCTGTTACTTTCTAACTTATTCATTTGGATCCAACTTTAGCTGTTTGAAGGATTTGCAGTTAGTCTTTTAATAACCTCCCTTATCTTGCCGTCTTGCAAAGCTACCATGTACTGCCCATTTTCAAGCCTACTTGATGAATAATGTGCACTGGCCTTGTGCTTTCAGCACAGTGTCCTTTAGCAGACTGCTTGCCTGGAAGAAAGAATTAATTTTCTTTGTTGTCCCATTTTGCTTTTTTTTAAACAAAATTCCTTGTTTATATATGTTTCTCCTTCAAGCCAATTCCAGAATTGCCTCTTTTCTGATCAATATCCCTAACCAGTTCCTCCATGCAAACATTATTGACTGTTTCACATTACATCCTTGTGCAGTATCTGGCCAATTTGCATGGAAAGAATTGAAGTCTGATGTTTGATATTGCCTTTCCTGCCTCTGGCATCTCAGAATTCCCCCATATACTGCAGCTGGTGTTGACATCCTGGCCGCAGAGGCAGTATCATACACAGTGTTCTTCCTGTGCTATAGCAATAACACTATATTCTTCCTATCTCGGTCTGGAATTTCAATCCACACAGATTTTATGTTTCTTACTGATGTGGTTAATCTGTTAATTCTATTGGTTGCAGCATGGCCTACTCTAAACTTGCTGAATATTGTATTACAGTGTCCCACTTACTGTCCTCTTTCCAGTGTATTTCTGATGTCTGTTATGTTGATGCCTTCACTCAGAGTACACATGCCTGTTCCTTTATCTTATTTCTCAGCCAGGCATTAAATGTTCTTCCTTTCTGCCTCTCTTTCCCTGGTAGCGCGTGGGTACCAGGAGCGTTTCAGACACAGCTACTGTAGAAATCCTGGTTGTCAGCGCCTCAGATCTTCAGTTTTGCCTCTAGCACCTTGCATCACCTCTCTCTCACTCTCCCCTCTCCTTGCCTTGCCTTTCCTACAGTATTGGTACCCACATGGACTACAACCATCTGGTCCTCCCCAGCACTTTGTAGGAGCTGATCAAGGCTCCTCATGAAGTCCTCCCCCTTTCTGCTGGATGCTGTCTCCACACAGAGGCTGTGGCTCCCTAAACAGGCTTTCTTGTCTGAATGACCCCACTGACCTTAATTTCCTTCCCTGGCTTTGTCCAAGCATCATGCATACCTCCCGTGGACTGCAGGCTGCAGGTGCTGCAGGAGGGCACCTGTTCATGCCAGCATCGCAAAAGCTGCAGAAATACGAGTGGAGCCAAGTACATCCCAATTCCGAAACTTAGATGCACCTGGGGCACTTTGAAGAGCCTGCAGGTACTTCTGTGGCATCTCTGTCAGTGGAGTAGCCCTCCGTAACAACACAACTGGGTAGCTCTGGCCCCTGAGGGGCTATTCCAGTATGTAAAATTAGGCGGGTGCACAGGAATTTACAGGATTCGGGTCTGGATGTGAAAATTTAAGGCAGGGCCTTGCCTTCCTCTCTTCTGTTAATTAAGCAGAACAACTCCAGCAGCTCAAATAAACATGTGGGATTTTAATAAAATGCACAGTTACTGGGATAATAATGGCAAATGCCATGTAAATATTTTAAAACATTTCTCTGACTCAGGATTTTTCCTGCATTCAATTTTCCCTGGCAGAGGGATGGGATGTCTGGGCAGGCTGATCATTACAGAAAGATTACTAAGGACGATTGAATGCTTTGCGTAAATTTTCATATGCAAACTCTGTGTAGAATGGGGGGGGATACATAAGGAAGTAGTAGGCAGTTTTGTAAACATCTTGTTCTTTATCGTACATGGAGCTGCTCATTCTGGTAACATCTGAAATCAGTTTTAAACACAAGCTACAAGGCGAGTTGTTGATCCTGAAAGCTGTCGTAATTTGTGTTCATTTAATTAGCTCAGTGTTGATGTTGTTGTCCTCTGTACGCTGCTGACCAAGCCACGTAATCTCCTCCGTGGTTGTGCCGTAGCACTCGTAAGTCCTGTGATGAGATTTTGCAGAAAGCATTAACCTTCTTTGTCTGACCCTGACCCTTTTATTTGTGCTCCCCCTGGGCTTTCGTTCATCTCCTCTGCCAGTTCAATTAAGAAAGGAGAAAAAAAGTGCATTTTCATTGGCTAGTCTGCCAGCATATATGTGCCTGACGTGAGACATCTTATAAAGAAATGCTTATAAATGCAGTGAGAGCTCGAGTACTATGGGGTACATTTTGAAGACAGTGTTCAGAGGTTTAGCAGCCTGATTCCCACTGACATTAATGGCAGGCATGAGGCTAAATCATAGTGCATTGCGTTCAACACCGACCCCAGAAGACATTTCCTGATGGGAAGGGGCACAGCCTAAGAAATAAAAGTTTACAAAACCAGAGAGCTGAAATAATTGGATAAAAACTAGGAGGCATAGGTGCAAAACTGAACAAGTTATGGTTCTGATAAGCTTGCATGTAAGCAATAAATCCCTAAGACAAGCAGAGAAAAGAGAGAGTTTAATCACAGTGGCAACATTTATGTATTTTCACTCAGTGGAAAACGTTATAGGCTTGACCTCCTTTTTATTTACCAGATTTCAAGATGTTGATGTCCTATGACAGTGAACACTGATTGACAGGCTGCAAAGCCAACAAGCTGCAGGGGACACAACTTCCCAGCAGGTGGCTTGGGCAGAGCAAACCAGGCCTGGGCTTTTGGGAAAAAAGGACTTAAAATAGCTACAAAAAAGTATCAGAGAGTTCATTCATGGCTTATTGATGCAACAGATCTCAGTTACATTTCAGGGACTGAGGCATAAGGTGAAAGATCCTTCCCAGCCCTGAGCACTGCATCAATATTGCATGATCGTTTGGTCTAAAGTATTACGCTTTTTTCTATCTTTTATGATTTTGAGTCAGCAGTGTGATGCCGGTTTACATAGCTGAGCATCTAGTCTGCAAAATCTGGAAGATGAATTTGGCCTCTGCTTGGGGATTGGTGAGAGGGAACGGATCCTACAGAGACAGCAGGCAGAGGAGGACGGATTTTGTGGCATGCAGCTCAGCGAAACGAAAGGCATTAGCACGCACCCGCTGCGGGAGATCGCGTGAGCTGACACTGGGACAGCAGCTAAAGTGGCGGCTTCTTTGAGGCTGACAGTAACGTTTTCAAATGCTGTTGTAAATTAGCAGCTCAAGTATCTCAAGTTCCTTAGGTATTTCTCCCAAGTCACTTGGAAGGATTTTAAAATAGTACGCCCTGGGTTTAGGGAGGCAGAGCCTGATGGAACAGCAAGACAGTTCAAGCAGGCAGGAGACTGGGTTTTTAAAACAAAGAAACACAAAATCCTTCCTTCCCTCTGTTCATCCCACCCACTTTTCTGAAATATCAGGTTGTTTTTATAATTTGTAATTTACACCAAGCCACAAGAAGGGATTGCCAGCATAAAGCAAGCAAAATCCTAGGATTCAAAATATGAGCAAGTCACCATAAAAGTGATAAAGAGCCAAGGAGAGAAAATAATTTTTTGGAAAAGGGACAAAAGAATAATGAAGACCAGACCTAGCCTGCTAACATTTGTGACACTAGCTTACAAAGAAAAAGCATAATCATGTATAAAATAGGAAGCCAACAAGAAGTATGCAGAGAAGGATGTACAGAAGATTACCCAAAACTGCAGTTTCTCTCTTCCAGCCAGAATAATAAATGGAACAGTTCAGCAATCCTGAGTAAGAGCAACACCTCGTACCAGCTCTGCACTGAAAGGAAGGCTGCATGTCACAAAGTGGAGGAAATGCCTGCTAGACCATAAAACAAACAGTTGTTGCAGCCTTGAATGGTAAGAGCAGGAAAATGAAGTTGTTTGATGTGCTTCCTCTTCAGCAAGAGCCCATGCTGCTCTTTCCTTCTCTAGTTATGCGCTTAGATGGGAACGAGTGCAGGATTTATCTGTGATTTCACCTGATGCAATAACTGAGCTTCAAGGACAGTACTGCTCACACTTAAAGAAGAGTGTCTCTCATCAACGGTGGGAATGTTTAGTAGACTATAAAAATATCCTTTTAAGCTGCAACCATAGAGGCATGATCATTGTCATTATGCATAATGAAATGACTCTGGATCCTGCTCTATGTTTAGCAGTCAGAATCGGGCCATTAATGTTTTAGACAAAGATAGGATTTGACTTCTCTTCCCACAGTGGCTCCTCATTCCTCTCAACTGAGCAACCACAACATCCATATTCATATACTATTTTTTTCTCCAAAACAGTGCCCTTGGTCTTGCTTATTTCCATGTGAAAACAGCTTGCAGTCTCCTAACAGCCCCACAAAATTTCCTACCCTAATTACAAGTGTGCTCTGGAAAGAAGCTCTGCCACAGCCAATATAAACAGCATCAAGGCAGAGCTGAGAAGCAAAAGTGACATACCTAAGCAGAAGGGAGACCTTTCTGGTCATAAAGTGTTTTTGGAGGCTCTGCTGAATCCAAGAGCAGTGCCTGATTTGACCTCTTATGTTAATAGCCTTAGCATTTACAGTCTTTTTCTGACACTGCTCTCTGGTGCATCTGCTGTAAGTGGTTATCTATTTAAATGAGCATTTTTTACTTGGAGTGGATTGGGTTTAGTTCTTATGAAAAAAAAAGCAGCTCTTTCAAAACAACAAGAAAAAACTCAGGAAAAAACCTCTGTGTGGCAGAAGTCCCGAAATTCATCTCTGAAAACACACAGAGATGCACTCTTTTGAAAGTGCCAGTTCTGTGAAATCCTTGGCAGTCCCTGCAGGGCACTGAGTGCCCTCAGTTCTCAGGATAGTGCTTGCAATTTAAAGCTGCTCAGGAGGCTGCAGGATCAAGCTACTAGCTGCTAAAAAATATCCCCCACTTCTTGCCCATGCACATACCCGGCATGCTGATGCTGCAGTCATTAAAGAATTACAGGCTCTCACAGAAGGCATGATCTTATATCCTTGGGATTAAATCTGGTGCTTAGCCTTATTTTCCAAACAGAAAGATAAAACACCTCCGTAATAAAACAGATTAGCTGAGAAAATAAGGAGTTGCTAAAATAAGTGACAACATAAACCAAAAATAAAGCAATGCAGAGCTCACTGGTGATTTTTCTGCTTCTAGCTTCTACTGTGACACCAAGTGAGAAATTGCATCTGGTGATGACATCTGTGTATGTTCAGTGGTTATTTATTCCACTGAAGAAAAATTAGCCATATAATCATTCTGAAAACACTTTCTCATAAGCATGAAGATGTTGCTTTGCTTTCTAGGGATGAATAACTCAATTTTGCAGGGGTTGAGCAACGTCCTTCCTCGATGAGCTTACCTGATGCTAGCTGAGGGTGCTTAGCACATCACAGAAATGCACTTCACTCCCAAGCAGTGAAATCCTGACTCTTTTGAAGTTAATGGGAGTTTTGCCATCAGTCTGGCTAAGATTTCATCCTAGGTCTATAAAACAGATGTGTCTGCTGTCTGCATACAGATTCTTTGACACTCTGCTGGCCTTGGCCACTGTTATGGTGTATATAAAACCATATTTTATAATGATAACAAGGAACACTTTTTTTCTAGGAGCTCCTAGAAAATATAAACCTCCAAGAAGCCTGAGCCCATCTTCCATTCACAACCCTCTCTGAAGTGTGGAAAAATGAGGAGGAGAATGTTTGCCGTGATTTAGACATGTGCCAGCCTGCTTTGATGTGCCTTGCAGAGGGATTGGCCCAGTAATAGACAGGAACATATTAATCTGAATGTGTATAAACATAAACAATGCTCAGAAGCTACTGCCCAGTTTCATATCCTGCCCTCCCTCCTCCACATATTGAATTAGTGCATTTATAATGGCATCTCTGTTTATTTAATAAATCTAAATTTCAATTAGAGACCACTAACAATTAGTCATACAGACTAGATATGACAGATGGGCCTCATCCATGGTTGATTACACTAAAAAATGTTATGTGAGTCTATTTTTAAAAAATACTATCATTCTAATACTCTTGCTGCATGCAAATAGCTGAGAAGTCCGTAACGTATTAGTAAGAAATTTAGCTTCCTGATAATATTGCAATTTGCTCAGAATGTGGGGTTTATATTTTAAAAGAGTTCATTATTGTTTCCTCTTATCTTGGGTTCATTACTAAAAATTATGGCAGTGTTTGTGTAAAGAAATGTAGCACAGTGTGATAATTTGGTTAGTCTTAGTTCTCTACATGGTCTTGATTTAAAACATCAAACCAGAAAAAATACCCAAGATAGACAAACACTTGCATGGATCATGGCAAGGGCATGCCTGAATCATGTAAGGGGTTTTATATCTGCCTTTGGCTCCTTTGGATGTCTGGTATTTTAAAATTCAGCCATGAATGAACAACTATTTAAAAATATCTCTGGTGATGAAAATGAAGGATTCCCCCCTGCCTCCCAGCACGAAATGAGTATGTTGTATGTGTTGCTCCCTTTGATATGCTCATGTAAACTCATAGAAACTAAATAAATAGAGGATTTTATGTTCCATCAAAAGGACTTTAACTAAGAGTTGTATATTAAATATATAAATATTGGTATGTTTTATTTATATTTTTTTTTTGTAGCCTCTGAAACTCCCATCTAGTCCAACAGAAGTAGGGAAAAATGATCACAAAAATGCTACATAGAGTAGTACGTTTGAATGGCATTAGACTTCTGGCTTCTATTCTCTTGTCCTTTCAACCCTCTTCACAAATGCTTCTTTTTGTAGCTGGCTAGCAAAACTGAATTATAATGCCATGCTACATGGAATGATTCTGACAGAAAGCAATCTTTCTCTAAAAAAAGCACCACTTTTAAAAAGTGATTTATCTGCTTTTCTTGAAACAATTTCAGGAAAAAAAATCCTGTATTAAAGAAGACAAAAAGGATAGGAGAAAATCCTTTTGAGGAACACCATTGAGAAAATCAGGAAAGGGCTTATCAGATAACACAAAACTACCCCAGAGAACCACTGACCTTGAAAGATTTAAGCTAAAATCAGAAAAATTAAGGGGAAAGGGACATTTTAATCTAAGATGTGAAAATAACCTAATTCGATTGCACTCCGTGTTTCATATTTATAGCACAAACCTTTGTCCTTTTCATTTATTTGTATCAGTGGCACTAAACCTTTAATATCTGGAGAGCCAGTTTGTCATCTGATAGAGTCTCCGACGGCTGTGAAAGATGAAATATATACGGAATACAAATATCAGACCAGAACATTAGTCTCACAATATGTATAGCACTTCTGCAACTCCAGCATAACAGAAAGGCCCATAAAGCAACTTAACTGGTCTCCCGAGGAGCCTTTCCATCCCGACAGGACCCCAGGTGACAGCTCTTGCCACGGAGCAGCCAGGCGAGGAGGAGGAAGCATGATGTAAATGCTACTACAGGCCAGTGACCCCTTGCTGTTGCAACAGCCCCTTACGTTTGACCATAACTGAGGTTCTTCCTGAGGCCGGTATCTTTACGGTACCCCTTGAGGACACCAAAAGAAAGGAATAAAGAGACGGTGGAAAGTCCCTCTCTCTTTTCTCTCTCTTGCATCTGGTACTGTGCCGAGCGCAGCTTAGCTACAGTGGTGGTAACAGGCTAGTATGTGTAACCCTATTCAGAAAAAAATCATGGCTGGTAATTCTGTTAAATCACTTTATCCCTGGGTAAAGCAAACATCAGAGCAGATTTTTGTATTCTTATTTTTACAGTTTGCTTACTTGGCTGACAAAATAAATAAAGTTTATATGCCTGTCTGTCCATCTGAGTCAACGTGGGTTTTCATGTTTAAGCTGGCTGCGTTCCCTGAAGTAAATGCCATGTTACCATTAATCACTATGTGATGATGTGCACTAAAAACAGTGTCTGTGTATGTGGCAAGAGAAGAGCTGCATACTGCTCTGGAATCACATGCTGAATTCACTCGTTTGCATGGCTTGCAAAAATCTCTTTTTCAGGAAAAAAATGCAGCATATGAAGGGAGCTCCAGGGGTGTTTCCAGGACAATGTCTAACTCATGATTTGCTCAACATCCCTCAGAAGTTCTTCATTCTGCGTCAGCGGAAGAATTTGTGCTGTTACGTTACTGATTGTAAATTTTAACAAGTTTGAACCGGGGCTCCAAGGGCGAAGGTTAACCCCTTGGAACTGCTGAGGCAGCTCTGGGCTGATCTGGGCTTGACACGCTCCGGTTAACTGGAGGTCCAGCACTGTACCAAGTTCCTGGTAAATAGCTGTAGTCTTGTTCACAGGGCAGAAAGCACCCATCTCTCTGCAAAGGGGAGAAACATCTAGCTAAGGGGTATGTTGCCTGCGGTTCCTTGACACCTCTCGGCCCACCCAGGTTCTGGGAAGGGCTATTATTCTGGTCCGAAATAATATATTCCCCATCTGACCTCGAGAAATACCTGTCTGTCTGCACTCTCCTTGATGACAGACACCGTAGGACCAGCTGCTCTTGCCTGGGAGGAGGTCCTCCTGCCCGGGAAGCCAGTGAGGTTGTGTGATGTGGGTCCTGCCTCCCTGGGAGGGACCTGGGGCTTGGTGAAGCTGCAGAGGGATCTGAGGAAATCCCAGGGGCTCCACACCACGGGGGTCTCTCTCACATCTTGGTGCAGAGGTTGGAGCCGTTTTGCACTATTCTAGGTGTAAGAGTTCCTGTTACCATTCTCCACTAGAGAGATATGTGCATCTTAAATTAGCAAACCTATGAAACAATGACTCGCACGTAAAAAGTAAGATGATAAAATGATTGAGAAGGAAACCATTGTTACACTCTTGAGTGGTGCTAAATTGGTTATAACAGATAAAACACTTTCTTCGGCTTGCAATTATAACAGAGAGAAAGCAGTGCTATACATATGTTTGAAATCTGAAAAGGTGATGAAACTCAAGTTTATTTTCTAGTTCCTATCCAAATACACCAGCAGGAAGGATGATACAGAACTGCTGTTTTTTGCTGCAGATCATTGTTATTCCTGTGGGCAAGATATGGGAGATATATGATATTTATACAAGTTTAAACTATGGACTCTCCCTCAGACTGTACCCTATGGGGCTGAAAGATGGATCTTTTAAGGGATCCCCCTTTCACGCTTCTCCTCCATCTTTCTAGTCTTTCTCGCAGCCTGACCCTGTGGGGAGCACACAATCCAACTCAGGTATTTTTTTCTTCCATGGCAGCTCTGCAGAAGCAAAGAGGAGGCCCTGGGAGAGTTAATTCTGTGTCAAGCAGCATTAGCCGTAGCTCTGATTTCCAGTCGGAAATCCCTGGGGTCGGCTGAGGACAGTGCTATAGACAGGAATCCTGCCTCACTGATTACCCCAGGCCCACTGAAATACCTCGGGGCATCTTATTTTGTATCCAGCTGATGGAGGGACAGTGCTATGGAGGAATTATGGTCCCTGTCATTGCCCCAGATTATGTCAGGTTTTCATCCCTCCCACTCAAAGTCAGAGGGAACAGTTTGATATTGAGGCTTGTAGTACAGTACTTCAGCAACAGAAATCCAAGTGTTTTTCCTCCACATATTTTTTCTAATATTTCTTTGGGGTTTTTGCCATTATTAATATATTGACATGTGAGCCAATTGGAAGAGAAACTTTTTCTGTATGAAGCTTTGTATCCCATAGTCTACAAGCAGTAATGTCCCCACAAAGCTGCATGGCTGCATTAAAGTTTTTCTATGAAGGAAGCAGCTTGGATTTCCTACCATGACTCTCTCTTCTGTTAACATAGGCACTTCTAAAGAACTATTCCAGCACCCCCCCCCCCCCGCCCGAACAACATTTGCTGCAGAAGCAGCCAGGAATATAGATGTTTCTCTTCAGTCTGTGCTGGGGAATCTGCAGGGCTTTCCAAGCCCTTCCTCTGACCCAGCCTCCAAGAGTTTTGCCACTTCAAGCACCTGTAGCTCCTGAAGCTCTCACTAGTTGATGACAAAAGACATTTCATGGTCACCTGATAACCTTGTTTATATATGTACATTACTTTTAGAAGTGATTGACAGTTCAAGCTCAATCCAGCGTTTCTAACAGCAGCCTCTTATGATTACTCTAACCACCCTGTTAAATCTCAGGCTTTTCTTAAATCCTGGGAACTGACTGCAATCTAAATACATGAATATTAACCTCAGGTCACTAGGGCTTAAGTTTTTACAATGCACAGGTCTTGCATAAGAAATCACTAATTTCACTGGTAAATAGCAGCAAAACATAATCTGATTCTGTTTAATTGTAGTTATTATTCGTCTGGTTGGATATGGAACTTCCACAGTACCAAAAATACCATTTCTAACACTAATTTTACTAATGTAAAGTGGGGTGCCCCTCTCTCTAAAAAACCAGCATCTTGTGTGTGGTAGGAATTTTTCTACAGGTATGTATAACTTTTCCAAGGAAAAATGGCCACGTTCTCTGCTGGCTTAACTGTGGTGGAGTCACGTCATCAGGGAACTGCTAACATTTTTCCTCTGTAGGTCTTTATCTCCCCATCCCACAGAAATGCAATTACAATCACTTGTTCCTTCTGTTGTGTCAAGAATGGGCAATGGTTTCAAACCCATGGTGACCATGAGGTAAAATTCATGAGATCTTCAAAATAGGATTTAAATGCTATCTATCTAGTTCTCATCCTACCTGTTTACCCAGAAATATTTTCTATCTTTCAAGACAGGAATACAAAGGAATTGAAGTAATCATGGCAGTTCTGATTTAAAAATAAAATTAATTCGGAAATTGCTATTTCTCATTCCCTCTCAGGTATCTTGTTGTGTAGGCCTAGAAGTTTTTAACGTGATATTTCAGAGAGATCTTATTTCCTCCTATACTAAAGTCTGTTTCTGAGTAATCTCAGCAATGCCCAATCCTATGGAAAAAATTTGTGATCTGCATTGGTGACACAAACAGCTTTGTAGTGTTCATTTCTTGTTATCTGCTGGAAACGAACAATTAAGTTGCCCTGACAATACCCAGGCGCTTCTTTTCAGGAGCAGAAAATTGTAATCTTCCCACGAATTACTCAGTTTACCTTTCATCAAATAAGAAGGATTTTCACTTTCATTCTCTATTTTAAAATTCACACAGGATTCATCCTGCAAATGTCAGGTGCCTGATAACAAAAGCACATATTTACTCTGAAGCCAGAAGCAGCTGATATTTTACATGAGACTTGGAATTGCGAGAAAACTGTGATTCCTCTTTGACTGAGCTGTAAGTCAACTGGTTAGTAGCGTTTTTATTTGTAAATGGTTAGATATTTCCAGTAATTTATTTTGATCCTGGCTGTGTGTACATGAGAAGTACTACTGGCGATGTTCAGAGATAATGTGCTGTGTTTTTCAGATTTCTTTCTTCTGGGTGATGAGAAGAGCATGGCTGAATGTGCCCTTTTGAATAGCACTTTTAGATGTGTACCTTACTCCATTGACATCATACCCCACTAGCTGATGATCTGGGCACTAGCTACTGTCCTCATTTAATTTGGCAAATGTAAAAAATTGTGAACAAACTGTTAAAGCAAACATTGTCAAAAGCAGCCTCTGACCTTGGGGTACGGTGCAGATCAGTGCAACTTTGGTAATGTGGGTCTCTGTCTGGAGAAACTGCTCTTTAGCCACCGGAGCACAGGCAGCTATGATCTCCCCACCAACTTCCTACCATCTCCACAGGTGCAACTTGAATTAAATGATCCCTCTGTCTACTGTGACTCTTGAAAAGTAAGTATTAGCAAGAGCTGAATCTGGACCACAACCACATCCAGACTTGTTCAGCTGTAGATGCAGGTTCAAGAGTCTCAGTCTCAAGCTGAAAATACACATATACACATGCATGCATGCACTCTCACACATGCATTCACACACATACACACTTTCTTATTAGTGGAATTTAGGACAAAATATTCTATATGATTATATATTCAATTGCATTTAAACTGCCATTCAGCAACTGGCTAGCTCATTGCCTTTGTTTCAAAGTCCTTGCTTGCACTCTGCTGCTGCTATTAGAGTATCGTCAACAAACTCAATTAAAACTTCAGATATGACATACTTACACTTTAATTTCCTCATTAAAATACTTTCCTTGATAGCAATCTAAAGTTAAAGGAAATTTCAAAGAGATTTATACAGTTCTTAAGGGTTTTTTTTTAAGAACTCAAACTAGTAACTTGTGTATGAATCTCCATTTCTCTTTAAGTAATTGCACTTGCTTGAATAAAAAATAATAAATAGAGCATAAATCCACTGCCACTAGAATGAATTTCATTAGCATGCTTAATGTTTACTGGAAATTGTTTTTCATTAACATTAAATGATCAAAATTCTCTTGCTTGCTAGAGTTAGGTCCATGTTCTTTGAGGTGCTGATCACCTTTTTGAAGTGCTGAGGGCTCTGACGTTCAGAAATTATTCAGCAGTAGAAGAACACCGCCCACAATACAGTTAGGCTCTTACTTAAAAAAAATGCTTTTAAATTAAATGAAGAGCCACCCTCAACTTTCTATTTAGATTTTGACTCGGATCTTTTAATGGGTTTGCCCATTGCTGTGAAAGTAGCCAAATGACTCTATTAATGAATTTAATTCTATTTATGATTCTTGTACATATAAACTGTAAATTACATTATTTATATCTTTGTACACTTTCCAGTATAGGATTATTTCTGTAAACCCCCTGAAGTATCACACAGGGGAATTAGACCAGTTCTACCAGCTATGCAGCATGCAACACCAGGCTGATTCAACTGAGAAGCAGGCCAGATCAGAGAAGGATATTTAGCAGCAAGCTGTGTAGTTCCTTTCTCCAGTGAGCAGTGAATTGGCATGTTTCTAGGCATGCATTGAAAGAGGCATCTTTTAAACATTGGAATGTAGTGGCGAGAGTGCTAAGGAGTGTGATTTTATTTAAATATTTCTGTGATTAGGCAAAATGTGCATCTGAAATTTTGATAGAGAGCTCCTGGGTACCTTGCTCTGCAAACTTAAATAATTGCATAAGAGTCCAGATCTGTGAGCTGTTCTGTTTCGCTCAAATCCTGCACAGTGATTCTAATGGCCTTCATACAGATCATCAAATCTCTTCACAAAGACTCATCTGCTCAAGAATCGATGGCATTATATATATTTGCGTGTTATGCCCTCACTTGTAGAATAATTTTAAATTTAGTGTTTGTAATGGTTAAATGGTTAAACTTAGTGTCTGCATTGGGGTTATCTGGTGAAAGCCAATGATGTCCACAGATGGCAAATACGTGTAAATGTCTGTGTTCAGTATGTACGAGAAATGGGGGAATGCTACAGCAGTCAAATCAAAAGTAGATAAACCCCAGCTATATCACCAGTGAATCATGACTCCACTGAAGTCAGTAGCAAAACTCCCATTGATCTCAGCAGAGATAGCGCTTTACTGGCCCTGCTGTAATAGCAAATTCATGTAGCACGGGGATCAAACATTTGAAAATAACACAGACTGTAGGGGCCACCTCCTGAAACAAGCTGATTAAAATCAGGCAGATCAGAATATTCTCTGCCTCTTAAATCAGTCTGATTTTAATCAGCTGCTTTGGAGAGTTGCTCTGAGGATTTTTTTGTATGTGCCTAAGTGCCTTGCAGACTTAGGCCCCCCTGTACCAAAGACTGTAAAACACACTGAGTTTTACACAGAGATGGAAGAAACAAACACATAATACTATTCCTCCATTGACTTTGGGAGAAGGAGAAATCACAATTTATCGAAAAAAGCCAAAGCATGCTTAATATCCCCTTAGCAGTTCAGCTGAAAAATGTGACCCTGGCAGCACTGGATGTTTTTCAGCTTTATTTTACTGCTTATTTCAGTGTAAGAATTAAAGCTAATGTAAGTCCATAAACTCAAGCAGCGTAAACATGTAATTTAAATAGAACAGTCTCCACTAATAAGACTCCTTTGTTTGAACTAACAAAAGAGGTATGCAAGGTAGCACATTTTTAGAAGTTAAGCCAGCCCCATCCCCCTTACTATAGAGTGGGCACAAATGTCTCAAAGGGCAGTGGTACAGCAAAAGCAAACAAACAAACAAACACTTGGAAAGGAAACAGACTGAGCATCCAAAATAAAAAGAGTGCTGGTGTTCTCCACAGGAGTGTTTTCACTCTTATCCTTGCTACATAAACAACGTAAAACTCTTCAGCTAGCAAACAGTCAGAGCTTTAGAGGGACTTGGATGGCTTAGAGGATTGCTTTTGGGATACAGAAGCTTTCATCTCTACGTCATTGCTTCTGGCTCTCATCCAAAGTGGGTAGTGATCAAAAGCTGCTGTGTGATGAGACCTTCAATACTGCTCATGAAACAGGTGGAGGGTCTTGTGCCTGCTTACCTGCACCCACAACCCTCAGCTGAGACCTCCTTCAGCCTTTGCTTGTAACACAGGCTTGGGGTCCCCAGCGGGGGCATGGGGTGCCTGTTCCCACCACCTCTCCAGTAAGGATTTGTTCATGCCTGCAGAAGAGAGCTGCACCCATGGGGTTCGCAGCAACGGGGTTACCAGAAGAGTGTGTGTACCACCGCACTGCATTGCTCCCAACCCTGGAGTCTGGTAACGGGCTTGAGGAAAGAGATCCAGAAACACATGTCCGGATGGATGGGGCTTCAGGCAGCAACATGCAGAAGGCTGTCCTTCCTCTCACAAGTGCAAGCAATACCATCAGTTATGCTTCTCATTAGGCAGAAATAGCTAACAAGGGAGGGAAGGAAAGGAAACACAAACCTTCTGCTTAATGCTAGCACTAACTGCAATTATGGCGGAACTTCTGGCAGTCCTCAGTAGCAGGGTTCTTGGACGAGATGTTAGGTTTCAGAGGGTATGCAACATTTTCTAAATCAGATACGATATACGTAACTTTTTTTTCTTGTGTCAGAAAAGCAATTTGAAAGAGCAGAGCTACCTGCTGGGTTCTTCAAGCTGTATGGAAACAAAGCTTATCCTGGTAAGAGAATGCAAAAAGTTCGAAGGACCAGGCTGGGCTGGAGAAGGAAACTGAGTTCCTCTGGTCAAAAGAGAGTTGAAACTCTTGGTGTTGTCACCATGAAAACTTACCGGTGGCAACTGTGAAATTGCTGCTATATCAACAGAGACACAAATACATGGTTTTAAAAGGAGTTACTATTTTAAGTACGAGAAAGTCTTTGAGGAAAAATAAATGAATGTGGGTTGACTCTGCTTTATAGACCAGATTTTGAGAA
This sequence comes from Aquila chrysaetos chrysaetos, assembly GCF_900496995.4. NCBI lineage: Eukaryota > Metazoa > Chordata > Aves > Accipitriformes > Accipitridae > Aquila > Aquila chrysaetos. The sequence continues at coordinate 42,905,149 of NC_044006.1, read as the reverse complement.
AACTTCATTTTACAACAAACAGAGCCCTCTGCATAAAAAAAGAGGAGCTGGTTTCAGTCACATTATCTGCAAAGCTGTAAATCATCATTTACCTGGGTTAAAAAAATGGTTCTCAGAATTATGATCTTATGAAATGACAGAAATGTTTGGTATTAATTACCTTATGAAGGCGCTGGAATTTATGCTAATAAATACTCTTTGCCAGGTACGAATGCATTTGTTACAGGCTGTCACCCACTAATGTGGATGAACAAGAAGTGGAAGAGAAAAATCACCTGAACTACTGCCACTAAATAAGTACAAGAATCCCATGCAGGCCAATGATTTTTAAGTCTCATACGGAATTCGTACAACTGATGAAACTGATGTATAGGGAGAAGACAGTTCCTTCTCAACTAGAAAAGTATGTGAGGCCTCAGAGGATTAAGAGACGCAGGAAAACAGAGCAGGAGTTAACCATACGCTCTGGAAGGGAGGGAAGCTTATCTAGCAGGCAGTCATGTGCAAAATAGCAACTTTAAGGTGGCAGCTGCTTTTCTCTCCCAGTCAGAAAACGCAGCGCTGTGGGATGGGTTTGCATCAAACATGGAACTAAAATTGGAGCATCCCCAGGGGGCCGGGCAGCTGCACAAACCCAGCTCCTTCATTTATATCCTTGCTCCTGGTGGATGTGTCTCAGAGCCTCAGCAATGTGCTTGCGGTGTGCACCTGGCTTGCAAGACCGTTATCATCCACTGCATTTTACCTGTCAAATGGGGCATTTTGCTTCTCTTCCCGTCACATTTTACCTCTGCTGGAAAGGGTAGAGTGGTAGCAAGAACTTGGCTCTTCACCTTTACAAGCTGGTGTGTGCATATAATCACTTGACTCGAGGAGCTGAGACTTCAGGAAAAGCACCAAATGTTTATATGCCCTGAGATAAAATTGTGCGATTTGGCAGCACTGCTGCTTGGAGTGCCAGCAGTTGGTGAGGAGGGCACACCCAGGCTTCTATTGATGCAGATTAGTGTACTTAAGATGACAATCTGATACAACCCCGAATTCGAGCTTTTTACCCAGAACACCCTCAAATCCGTTATCATGCTATGCCAAGGAAAGGGTGGCCTGGAGCCGCTGCGCAGCCTCCCAGCGGAGTTCCCCTGGGAGACAGATTTGTGGCAGAGCCGACATACACAGGGCAAGGTATAGGGGTGAAATTGGCCTCGTGGACTTTTTTATTTGCTCTGTTATCCTCCTTATGGGATGAAAAGCACGTTGCTTTTCAGACACCAGTGGCTTTTGGTGCTCAAGGTTAAAAATTCTCTTATGAAAAGAGCAGATGGAAGTGGCTGATTGTCAGCAAATGGCACAGTCACGGGCGGGAACTAGTCACAGGCAGGAGCTAGTCACAGGCCTGCAGAGTGGTTTGGGAAGAGGGTCTGCTCAAGATAAGGCTTTCAGCTGCAGGCCCTAGCTAGGGGGGCTCGGGATGTGGAACAGCTTAGAATCAGAGCCCCAGTCTGAGTGGAACTGGATAGCTCTTGAATTATAAATGCATTAAAAATACCAAGCATTTTTCAGAGTCGTATTTCAGAATTTTTTAATCTATCAACACAGTAAAAGAGGTGAAGAAAGATTTTGCAAGGTGCAGGGTAAAACAGAGCAGAGAGTAATAAAATACTACTTGTAAACGAGCCCAGTTGGAATGAGAGGCTCTTTATGACAGCTTGCCGAGGCTGTAGTGTTTTGCAAAACTGTGTGATAAACTCCAAATAGCTTCTCTGCAAATCTCTGGAGGCAGAACTGAGCTAAGGCTGGCTGCTGTTGCTGCCACAGCTTTCAATGAATGAGTTCAAAATGGACCCTCTAGTGACAGCTCTGTCAAAGAATAACAATCAGATGCTCTCAAAGACAACAACTTCAACATATATATTTTTGTAAGTATAAATGAACCTTAATGTGCTGGCTTCAAACGAAACGAAAAGCTCAAAGTTTTTAAGATGCGTAGTTGGACTATGAACAAAATAAAAGCGAACACAGATAGTACTGCATTTTTTCTCCTCTTTAGTTTGCAAAGCACGATTCTCACTAGAATTGAGATGAGAACAGAATACAAAAATAGGTGGTGTTGGTGGGGGGAATGACTGGTTAAAGGTAGCTCTGCCATCACCTTCAGAAAGGAAATGTCAGGGGAGTCACCATCACCCAACAGTTCAGGGGAACTGACTCCAAGAGGGAGGGCCCTGATTTCATAACACCAATAGATTTTGCATTTGGAGACTGCATTGTGTCTTCTCGTCTGAGCAGAATAAACCAGGAGTATCTGCCTCTGAAAAGCATTAGAAGATTTTCAGCAATGGCGTGTGATGCAGGTTAGGTGAATCTTCACACTTACAGTTCCATTGGCTCAAATAATGGTTGTATTGTGAGTGACAGTCAGTTTTAGCTGTGTAACTGTCAGGAGGACTCCCCTGGCACTGCAGTACCAGGAGCTCTTTCACAGCCACCATGCAAGAGTTAACATTTCTGTGGTGGAAGCAAGGTGTCCTTTTTGGATTCTGCTCAGGTGTAGCTGCTTGTGCAGTCTGAAGGAGCTACTGCTGTAGCCAAAGGAAAATTAAAACAAATCTGGCTTGGCTAATAAAAGGCTATGAGTATTAATGGCTTTTTCTCCAACTGCCAGGAAGTTTCAGTCTCTGATGTGATGAAGATGGAGTATGTACGGACTAGTGTTGTCATGCTATTTTTAAATGTTGGTGTGCTAGAGATTGCAGTCATTTGCCCTGGTCTTTTGGCAAACAAATCTGCAGGGAGTGTAAAAGTCACAATATTGTGAATAAAGTGATTGTTATTTTCAAGAGAGGAAGGGACAATTCTTAGGCATTAAGGCTATTAGTTTGGACAGTTATAAAAACAACACCACTTTATGGACCCAGGTCTCGGAAGTGCTGATTGTTCACAGCTCAGTAAAATCAATAGCCTCTACTCGGGATAACTTAAGTCTAGAACATACCAACATTCAATTTAATACCCGTTACCTATTAGCTTTTAACGATTGTATATATTTTGACAAAACTGCTAAGATATGTTGTTACAAATGGGAGATTCTTAACTGTGCCACACAGTGGAAAATAATCCACCCATACAAGGAAAATTATATTAACACATGGCGCTAAGAGCAAACATATTTACAAACCAAAGCTGAGCAACAAACACATATACCAGATGTTACTGAGATATAGATAGTCTGAATTGCTCAGCTGAAGTAGCTGAAGTTCTGCAGAGGGATTTTTTTAGAGCATCTATTTCATGATGGATATCCTTGTTCTTGAGCAAGTTGTCATGGAAGTCAGAACATAGCAATTTTGAAGTTGTCTTTAAGATTCAGTGGTAAGTAAAAGTTTAATAGCCTCAGATAAATTTTCCCCTTTTTCTTCCACATCTATTGGTAAGAAAGGATCTTCAGCCATACTTATGATAACTTGTTATGAATGGAAATTTTGGAAAGGACTTCACTCTGTCAAATAACCACTTTCATCAAGAGGCAGGATTATCTGCGAAGTGACAGAGGAAGGCCTTCCTTCCCCGTTGTTCAGTCCAGAGCTAACTAGCTGTTTCCCTTGCCTAAATCTCCTTATCTTTTCAAGTCCCATGTTTCACAGTGGTTGAGGTAGTCAGAAGGTGCACCCACACTGTCATGTTCATTCGGGGCTGTGGCTGCACTTCCCCCCAACACACATTCCCTTCTTGTCTATGGCTGTCCGTAATTTTGTCTCATGCTCTGCCTCCAGCTTGGAGAAAGCATCCTGGTTTCCTGGCAGGAAAATCCAGGTGTAGAGACAAGCCTGAGCTTTGAGCTCACAGGCCACAAGGATCCATCAAGCTCAAGCCACTTGGCCCTGGAGACTCAGCTCGGAAGCAGCAGAGCCATTTGCTGGGGTATTTGCCTTGTCTGTATCAGATAACTTCTTCAGATAACTTTTACCGCAAATCCTCCTTGCTCAGCTTTCCTTCTTGCAGGCTGTTTCTGAGAATACCTCAATATTTCTTGTTGATATTTGTTTCAACTCCTTGATAACCAAAGTGAAAAATACCAGTTTTTATAAAAAAAAAAAAAATAGTTCAGCCTCAGAAAGTGAGTCCCCAGACAATTCCTGCAGCATGTAAGATGGTTTTCCTGAGACATGAAGTGTTACTTCAGGCCAGCATAAATGCCTTGCATGTCCTCAGCAGCTGAGACCTGCACTGATCTGTCCCTCAACTTTGTACACCACACATCAGTGGATGTGTAAAACTCCTCCAGTTTTCGTACTTAACCAGGAAACAGCTAAAATTGTGAATTTTTATGATTGCGTTCCGCATGAGCTGGCAATGAGTCAGCAGCGGTTTGTCTAGATCAGCAATGTATCCAGAGCCATTTTTTTGTTCTCTGATAGTTTTTACCTTGCATCAAATGTCTGGTTGTATTAAAGGTCCCACCAAAACTAGTAGTGATATTGTTCACAGAAAAGACCTGGCATTTTACTTATGATGGAAAAGTTTCTTGTTAGGATGAGAGAAGCCACAACTTTTTCTTCTGTTTTCCTTCAACAGATCAATGAAATTCAGTAAATTTGCAGAATGCTCCTGGCATGAATCAAGCACCGCACCAGCAAGATAGGCGTCTTGGGGTTCCTGTGCTTAAGATGGCTGCCCTGGGGATGCCCCTTCCTTGCTGAGCAGAGATTGTCAGCAAAAAGCCACTGCCCTCTGATCGCTGGGAGGCAGAGCATGGAGACAGGGAAGGTGGAAGTGCCACAGGTGCTGTGGAGCTGATATCTGTTAACTGGTGGAGTTACAACAACCCCTGAGGGTGGCCACAAAAAGATGGATTAAAAAGAGGATCACTTGTAAAAACTGGGACAAGGTTGACGTTGGGGGACACTGGGACACGTTAACTAAGAACAGGCTGTCAAGGAAGTCAGTTAGCAGCTTTGACTTCTGACCCTCCTGCACAAATCCAGAGGTGGTTTCGGATGGCTTGCCAGCCAGGTAAAAAAAGCTGTCGCTACTAAAAATATGCTATTATTTCTGCTGTAGCTTATCATACAATGTGTCTTCAGGGATTCAGCTGATGCCAGAACAGAAATGCACTCTGAGGTGGATCTCAGTGTTGGTAATTTGCCATCCTTGAGCTGCAGTGCTGTCAGGATGGAGAACTGAGCCAGTACTGATATGGTTAGGAAGCCCTGAAGAAGCTAGGTTGTTTCTTAACCAACCCCCAGCATCAGTGTCCTCCAGCCTTAGTGGGGAGAGAAGCTCAGTGGGGAGTGACTCAGTCATGCTGCTTGGAGCAGTGAGCATTAGGGCTCAAATTCACCGTGCCAATTGGGTTCACAGAGTCGTGTCCACACTGCAGTGCCTCTTGTGCAGAGCTTGCTTCAGGCCCACATCAAACATGTCCACGCAGCAGCTCAAACTCTGCAGCTTTCTGTGCCCCTTTGCACTACCACAAAGGTATGAGGGCATTTGTCACCTGATTTATCTGTCCCATACACTTTTTGTCAGCCTCCAATACACTCAAGTGAGGAGTCCTCCACATTGCATTCACTCTGCAAACACATTGCAGGTTACTGGTTGCCGCTGCTGCTGACATGACATGTGATACCACAGCCAGGACTCAGGAGAGTTTTCTCCCTGCCTGATAGTGCCACCAGCAGCCATTAGAGTCCTACAAGGAAAGGGGAGACTGTGATATGGTGTGTGTCTGTATAAGTTGGTGATAAAGGGCACTGCATGCATACGTTGTGGTCTCTATGCTCTCAAGCATTGCTTTTTTCCAGATGCCTCAACCATCTCTTGCCCCTGCTGCTCCTAATTCCTCTTTCAGAGTCAGCCATTCCCCTGCCACTGTATCCCATGAAGTCTCCTTAAGCAGCTGTCCTCCCTTCCACACTCCCCTGCCCAGTACAATATATACTGGGCTTTAAAATCCTCCACGTATCCTGTCCTAAACCTTAAAATAACATTTCCCTGTCATGAAGAGCTACTGCAGTCTGGCAGTTTCCTTATCCCTGTGCCCCACACCCAGCCAGGCTTTTCTTCCCACACTGAGATAACCCCGTAATGCGTGTGCAACCTCCCTGGTATAGAGCCTGCATCCACATGTCCTCAGGATGCTCAGCAGAAGTCCAGTGGAAGCAGATCACATTGCACCCCAGCTGGTGGCTGGGATAAATGATAAGAAAACCTTCAAGAAGGGAGACAGCATTCAGCTTCAACAGGCTGAATATATTTATTCCCTCAGGAACATTGTAAAATATGGCTAGTCTTGGCTTGCAGTAAGAACACAAGTAATTAGGAAATCTAGAGCCTGTAAGTACATTACATGCCAGCACAGAAAGTGGCAGCAGCAAGATGTGACCAATGCGGGCTAACTAGCCTCTCTCAGGAGTCCAGAGAATAGAATGATTCACCATGTGTTTGGAACCAATATAGATCAGCCCCTTTTACCCAGGCATCCAGGAAACACATTTAATTTTTTGGCCTAATTTAGCACAATATATATTGTGTTTTATAGCAGAACAAGTTAATTAATAGAACGTAAGTAAGAACTCTTCCTTCTCCCCTGCAACACACCCATGCAGGCAGCACTCCAAAATATATTCCTTGAGGTTTCTTATCCTCAAGCAGATGTCATTCTGAAGTGAACATGTCAGGCGTCCTCATCTGTCTGAGCAAAGCAAGAGACGGCTGGCTGTCACATTTATATTTCCAGGAGTTCAGTTTACAATTCAAACACCCAAACAAAAACCCTCACTGTATTACAGCAATATTGTCAGTAAGACTGGGAGGACCTATAGCCCTTTCAAGCTGTACCCACCCCAGAATTGCTCCCCATATCCCCACACGTGCTTCTCCACACGCTGCCTGACCAAAGGAAAGCTGGGCAAAGGCAGATAGGGGGATGCTTTTGTGCCTCTACACTTGCTGTTTTCATTCCTCTGGGAGGTGGCTGAGGCAGGAGAGCATCCAGCCGGTAAGTGCAGGAGAGAGACATGGGAATACGGTTCTCAGACTGTGGCTACAGGTATTCCTGGGAGGCTTCCCACCCAAGTGCTAATCTGCCATCTCCATTCCTCTGAGGTATGATGAGCTCAAAACTCACAGCTGTATTCTTATCACTGGTTTCTGCCTGAGGAAAGTCAGTTGTAATTCTCTGGAAGTATCAGTGATAAATCTGCCCCATTACTTCCATTTACTCTTTTGCCCTGGTGCTTCTCAGTCAGTATGGCTCAGAAACGCCGCCTCCCCAGAGCACTGCCAGCAGAAGTGGAGAGACGGACTGTGAGCGCGAGCACTGAGTCTGGCAAAGAGCACGCTGTGTAACAGATGACTCTAGGTTCTTTTACTTTGATGATCATAATAATACATTTTATTTATATAGCACCTATTTGCATGGCAATAACGGCAATATGTGTGCTTCAATGAAATGAGAGGTGACAGCAAACAGATTAAAAACTACGATTCATCTTGAAATGAGGGAAAACAATCAAATGAATCACAGAGCCAAGCAATGGCAAAACATTATACTTAAAACAGCATAATAGCAAAACAAATGAAAAATACACTGTGTAACACTTTTTCCTTGTCTGACGGCAAATACGGAGTGACATTGCCAAGCTTATGCAGAAACAGAGCCCAGTTCACCATTTAAGTTTCATGGAGACCATCAAAAAAGAAATTATTTAAGTGGGACTTCAGTTGTGCATTAGCTGTGTGCTAACCCCCAGTATACACGTGGGTTTGGACCCTTGCAAAAAGTACTATCTCCTAATCCTTGCATTATTCATCAGGTCACAAGAATGAGAAAATGTGTTTTCCCAAACTTTAAGACCCTTCAAATTTAATGGATTTAAAATTGGACAATAATGGAGCAGACCCTATTTAATATTCAAACTCCATTTTCTCATATGGAATTCATCAGCTTCCTCAGCCCTAATTAGTTTTCCTGAGGCTGTCAGTCGCAGGCAATATCAATACTCTAGCCATCTCTTTTGCCTTCTCCTCCCATCTCCTCACCCATATTCATTATTTTTATTATTCCTATCCTCCCCATCCCAGAGTGTCAAGCCTTCTCCACGTTCAAGTTTCTCCTAATGACTCATATTCCTGTAAGGAACCAAAAAAGTGATACAACAGTCTATATACAAATGAAAGAATCTTAACTTCAAGACATGAAAGAATCTGATCTTTTTTCAAGTGGGAGCGTTATGCATCTGATGCACCATCAGATGCTGGCTGGCTTGCAGGACCAGAGTAGTCTCTAGTTTAGTGAGAGAAACCCTTCATTCATTCAAATTTTTAATAATTTGACTTCAGCTGCTCTGTGAAGCTCTCTTCATAGGAAAGCTAGTTTTTTCCCTAGAATGTGCAACTTTAGACTTGTATGTTTTTGTTTATTATGTTTTTCTACTGACAAAGCTCTTCCTTACTTATTTTGCTACATAAATATTTCAAATAAATAGTGAAATATAAGGAATAGATGTCCTCCTGGCAGGTGACAGGATCTGCCCCATATTAAAGAGCAGCAGCAAGAGTAGCACTTCTGTCAACTTAGAAGAGACACACTGTAATTCAGATTAGCAAGGCTGCCCTTTCCTGGGCTTGTAAATGTACACATCTGGATGTCATGAAAATGTATTAACACATGGACATGTTTTTACCTTGTTGGCAGCTGGCCAGCTACAGTTCAATCATGGTGCACCAAAGCTGATGGCAAAACTCTCCTTGACTTCATGTGTCAGAATGTTTAGTTCTGATTTTAATGTATATTCTCCCATTCCTTAGAGAGAAAAAAACATCAGCATGTTTCAGGATATTTTAGGAAAACAACGTAAGTGCCTTAAGCCCCTGGGTGCCCTCTGTTCCCTGTCACTCCGCTACTGTTAAATTAGGTTCTGACATACAATCAATGGAAAGATGTGGGAGCCAATAAATAAGTTGGGTAATTAAATCGAGGTATTGAAATGCCTGTCTTTCCCAAACTTGGCCCAGAGAGTGGGAGGCCATACTCTGTGGTAAGTACCTGAGCTCCTAAATTTGGTGCAGGGACAGAGGGTTTGCTCGGAAAGGATTTGCAGCAGCAAACAGAGATCATGCAGGCAACTGGGACTAGCTGATAGGAAATGCTCTGGCCATGCACGAGTCTTTCACACCACATGCTTACATCCCTTGCCCAGGTGTCTTTAGCTGCTTTACAGGGACGTGAGCAGCACTCAGTATTTTCCATTAAAATAAGAAAGAGGCACCAGGAAGAAACCAGCTTGTTGGGAGGAAAGTCTCAGTTGAAAGAGCCCAGCCAGAAAAGCCCACTGAAAAGTTGAGCTGAGTTCTCAGACAGGTTGTAGGAAGACTTATGTGGCTACTTTCAGCCAAGCTGAATTTAAGCCCAAGCTTGGCTGAACTTGGGGGTGCAGTCAGCTGGTACCTGGTCCCTCAGGGGCACAGAATGAGAGCTGCTCATTTGCAGATGTTTGTATGGACCAGGTACCTGCAAACTGTCAAACGCAAATAAAAGACGTTTGCAGTTCTGCTGCACAAACATGACTGCAGTGCTTCTCCCTGTCCAGCCCTACAAGCACTGAGCTCCTGCCATCTCACCTGAGAAGAACACTCTGATTTGGTGCAATCACCTTTTCCAGTATTTTGCAAACCCAGTGGAGCCATTTCCTGACGAGGTTCATCAGACCACTAGTTTGGAAAACATTGTTGAAGAATCCTGTAAGAAATATGATGTGACTAAGGTGGAATCTTAGTTTAAGCATTTTGTTGTGGGATTTTTCAAGCAGTTTCCAGCACAAAAGCAGTCACCATCTGCCTGCAAGCCCCTGCTGAGCCACAAAGGATTGTGCTTTGAGATGCCCTTCAGTAACGAGCCGCCACGTTAAGCAAGGGTTAACTGTTTAAATGATCAATTTAAACAAGACACAATTCAAGCTAACCTAATGATCATGCCCAGATCAAAACCATCGTATGTAGTAGGGCTGAAGAAGCAAAAGGAAGAGTGTGGTGTATGAGGATATTTGTAACTCTTCTTGTTGATTGACATTAATTAACTTGGCAACTGGAGAAACTCACAATGAACCAACATCCTACAGAATTGCAATGTTCCATCCAAAGTGGGAATATACTTTGCTACTGAGCTGTCAAACACATATTTATAAGACACCAGGACGTTAGAAAGTGGTTCTGCATTGTGAGGCAGTGCAGATACGAGCCATACATCTTGGCGTGCAGTATTGGTTTTTTACTCATTTGGTTATTTTTATGTAGGCCACTTTGTGCCTTTATATTTGTCTTTCAAAAAGTAGTAAATACAGTACAAAACTTGTATTAGAAAAAAATGTAAGTGACATCTTGGTATATGTGTTCGTAATAGCAACACTATTTGGTGCTACTGAAATGTATGAAGGATAGATACTGTTACTGCTCAAATGTGCTAGTTTAGGATAACACATTAGGGAATTAAAAGATAATGTTTTGACCACAAAAGGCGTTCTATATTTTCCTATTAAACCAACAAAAATGTTTTGAAAAACTTTAACAGGCTAATTTGAATATTAAATATAGACATTGTTCATTCCGTACTTTGCCCATTCTCTATTACCTGCCAAAATCTACACGCAGACTCACTTTAATGGAACATCTGTCTTAATAGCCTGTATTTTGATTCCTGAAAGAGGAGAGTCAGTTGTATGTTATTAACATTCAGATTATTTTGGAATGAGCAAGATAATTACAGGCCAATCCTACCTTCAGTTTCCTATCAACTTAAAAGTGCTGATTCTGATTTCCATTGATACAAAGCAGTTCAAATAAAAAAAATCTGGAGTAAAATACTTTTTAAATAGGAAAGAGTTTTTTTGGTTTGGGTTTTTTTTTTTTTTTTACAGGAGCAGATGTATTTTGCATAAAACATCTCTTCTGGAAATGAATTTCCTGATCCCAAGAGATGAATGGAGTTTGAATCACCTACTGAAATTGATGAAAGCTGGTGTGGTTAGGCCACTAGCAGAACTAGAAGTAGAAGATATAGAAGAAGAACAAGATGTAGAAGCATTTGGGTGCTGTTCATTCCATAATATCTACCTTGGACATTGCCTGTTTTCAACACTTGGTAAGAGTTGTTAAAAATTCAGAAGGATTAGATCCTTGTTTTGGCTGCCAAAGTTATTGGTGAAATTTGATAAAAGAAATTTGAAACATGGTAAAAACTATTTCAGGTTATTAATAAAAAAAGGTAAGAGAGAGATAATGTTCCTCATGTGCCACATTCTTCATGTCTCAAAAGCTGCTAAGTGCTCTTCTCTCCTTCTAGGGTAGCTTTCAGCTCTCCAGAGTATAAATGAAGCATTCTCTTGTTGAGAACAGTGTACTATTTTCTCAATTAATAACAGCTGTAAACACCCACATTTAATGACAACTGCAATTCATTTTCAGCTTCAAAACAGAATTTGTGATTTTCACTGTGAGAACAATGACAAGAATGTGAAGAGGATGAAAAATACAATCTATCTTGCCCATACATTTTTAATAAATGAAGCACATATTACAATGCACTATTTTTAAAGCTTTTTTGTCTGTGATGTTAAAGTGTGTAGGTACAAAATCCATCAAGATAATACGTTAATGTTTAACAGTTAGCACATCAAACTCTGTTCTGAATAAACAGAGAACCTTTTTTACTAACTTGATTCCAATCTCTCCAACAGTTCTTTATACTGTCATAGCTTATTTACTTCACTCTATTTTTGAAGCACTAATGTAATCTTTTTTTAATGCACTAGAAAACTCAAAAGCATTGCCATATTTGTAAGTTATCACAGCACACCAGTTTGGGATCATTTATTGTTCTGTGTTTATTAAGATCTGATAAAGTACTAGGCACAAATACAGACAACTCTCTGCTGTAAAAGTTGATACACTAAAAAAAGAAAAAATGTACTGCGACCGCTACAGTAGCAGGTAAATTTAGAACATTTCTAAACTAATCTGTTCTGGTTTAAGAGCTTTTTTCCCCCTCGCAGTCGTGGCAACTCTTTCTGAGCTCTGATAACACTGCCTGAATAGTGACAGGAAGAGGAAATCTCAATGCGTTGGGTTGAAACTCCTGTGCTTGTTAGCTATCCACAGAGAGGACATGCATATCTGAGAAGCTTCATGAGGTGTTAGTTGGCTGTTTTCCTTAGCTCATCCCTACCTGAGAAAGAGCCAAAGAGCTCATGGAGAAGGCCTTGCAGGAACTAAACTTTGAGGCAGTAAAAGCTCTTGGTGAGAAATGCAAGCTGAGACAAACTGCAGAGAGCACCTCTGTTACCTATTTCCTATCACCTTGGAAGAACCAGAGTGACTCAACAGCAAAGCTCCATGGAAAGTCTGGAAAATTGTTCTGCAGAGACCTTACCTATCCACTTGTCTATCTGTATGTCTGTCTATCCATAGCTCATGGCTGAAGTATTTATGTGCTGGTCTAGCAGGTTTATTATGGGAGGTAGAGGTTGCAATGGTAGTCATTCAGGTGCCGACAAGTAGGCATTTGAAGTCCTTCAGAGGACATAAAGTATGTAAGACATCTGCATAGAAATGACAGTGAAGATGAAGAGAGATCTAGAAGAGGCTGGCACCTTCTGGAGTGACAGCTGGACACCATGCAGGCTCCCTGCAGTGTCAAAAATGTCTTAGTTTAGGCAACAGATTCCTACCTAGTATGACTCACATCTTTCCACAAAGTTCTCTGTCACTGGGGAGAAATGCCACAGTTTTCTGGTTCTCCCAACATGTATGGAACACAGTGTTCTCATCCATTTTTCAGGCTAAAAGCAGTCAATGTGTTCTCAGTGAAATGCAGCTTGTTTCACTCCATAATATATTGCAGTAAGACACGACATGCCATGTTTTAATGGTCTATTAAAATGCACCTCATGTGCTTCAAGAAGCTCAAGACTGTGTAACTTCAGGTACCCAAGAACTGTACTAATAGCCAATTAATACATGGCTTATTGTATGCTATTCCTATAATAATATGGTTCTCTAATATTTATCAATAAACATCCATTTTAATGAAATATATTTCAATGAATTCATATTTCTATTTAGGGAAAAATAGATTGCAATAAAAGGAGAGGGCTTCTAGTGCACTCTATAATGATTTTTTAAAGCTGTCATTTTAATCTAGTACATTGGAAATGTAAGTGATAATCACAGATCATATCTGTTGAGCTAAGATTTCTGTTAAATAAAAATCAAACTCAAGTGTTTAGTTTAGATGATTGCGAATTTGCACCTGGTGATTAATACACTACTAAAAAGGTAGGATTTTTTTTAACACTCCTTTTCCTTTATGCAGAGGAAAAAAGGTCATGCCACAGAAGATAGATGTACGAAACCATATGTTCCCTTCTGTTTCTGTGAGTGGAAGAGAGCAGACAGCTGCACATCCCAGCAACAAGATGGATCCCCAGTAGGGATTGCCAACTCTACGTTGGCTTTTGGTTCAACACAGAAACACTTCTCTAACCCTGGAGGGATTAATTCATGCCATATCCCCTATGATGATTTGACATCCCTTTCTTTCTGAGGTAGGCCTTACTCCTGAGACTGTTGCTGTGAAGGACACAGCTCACCTGTGAAGGGCTGTGTTGCTGTAAGCGGCAGAGGTCAGCCTTCACCTTTGGGGAAAGACTGGGAACCTCGGATCCAAACTTCTAAGCACTTATTTCAAGTTTTTTAACAGCTGATACCTGCGTTTGGTGTTTGGCATTTTAAGCCTGATTTTGACATCAACTGCTTTGCATTTGGAGGATCCCAATTAATTTCCAGCTTCAGGAATGAGCCTATTAGCTGTCACACAACCTCAACCGCTGGCTTTACCAGTAGCCGCGTGGGGTACACCTGGAAATATGAGCTCTCACAAGCAACAGGACTGGTGATTTGAGAGTGGATGCATTTCCCCCAGAAGCAGCAATGAACTGAAAGTCTAGTCCTGGAGCCTGCACCTGGTGCTTAGTGGGCTGTATTCAGTCCTGTATTGGGACAAGACCAGTCGTGCGCAGCTCAAACAGCCACAAAGTCAGTGTAGATAACCAGAAACAGCACGGCTGTAGCCTCTGCAATAGTACCAGTGAGTACAGCATGCTTTTGAGATCGCATGATATGGAAGCAGCACATAGCTATGTATGCCTTTGCATGTATAGAGTGGTTGCACCTGGCCTTGCTATAAGTCACTTTTGCCCCGCCTTTGAGTGATGTCTTGCATTCTTCAGACACAGATAGGAATCTAGATAAGATATAAATTCAGAAACCTGATCCCTGGTTGTGATTAGAAGAAATCACATGGCCTTGTGACCTGGCCAAATTTTGTGGACCACTTTCATAAATCCAACCTACAGCTGAATACTTTCTTTACTTCTTGTCTGAATTTTTTTTTTCTGAAACAGCTGTGCACTGTTAAATATCAATGGCATGTCCTCTTTCCTTCTCCCTTCCCCCCTCCAGATTCCAGCATTTGATTGGTAGACTAAATAGTATCTCTGCATAACATGTGTGTGAGTTTATAAAGTAATTTGGTCTCTCAGGCTGAAGTCCAATACACTGCTAAGTTGTAGGTAGTTACCACTATTACCTAGCTTTGCTTTGAGTAGTCTTATGCCTGGGAAAATACCGCTGCCAACTTTCAATTTTGATTGAACTTGTATTTAATTTTGGTGGGTTTTTTTTTTTTTTTCATTTAATAAGAAATGAAAAGCCAGGTAGGAAGGAAGTGCTATTAAAAGTCACTGGCAGTCTGTTAAAAAAAAAAGAAAAAGGATTTTTACCCTTCTCTGATAGAACTAGCTCAGCTGTGGATTTCAGACATTGCTGCTTCTAAATTTTGCTTTTAAAAATGTCCTAAACTTCACACCATTTGATTTTCAGTAAAATTTTTAAGAAGCTGAAAGGAAGCTCTGTGGTGGGTACACAGCTTTTGAAAGGCATAAAAGTGCACCAGAACACCTAGGAGAGGGTCAGCTAAAATCTGAAGTCAAAACAAAAAAGAGGACCCTATATATAATGTTGCTGGAAACTAAGAAACATAATTTACTATTTTTAGTAGTTTTATTCATAGGAGTGCCTGGGGACCAACTAGAAGTGCAGTTTTAACAGATTAGGCACTGTTCAGACACAGAATGAAGATAATCCTTGCCTTTTGGAGCTTAAATGTAAGTAAGACTGAAAAACAATAAGGAAAAGGGTATATAGTCGATAAATACTGTAAAAAAGGATAGTTCCTTTATATATGACAGCTTCTTTAAAATATATAATTACTTTGTGTAAAAGATCATAGATGATATTTTAATAATCCAGTGCAATGTACAACACTGGGTAAATATAATTTCCATTTGGTTTATAAATTATTCTCTGTAAATGACAAAAAACTAGGAATGCAAAGGACCTCAAAAGTCAAACAGTCCCTGTCCCTGTCTCAAGGCAGGATGAACCATACCTGTGATACTCTGAAGGTTCTCAAAGACTGATGATGATGGAAATTCTGCCACATTTCCTAGGTAATGTACAAAATAATATCTCGCATGAGAGAGTTTAACCAATAACCAGAAATTCAGTCCTGCCAACAGCCTTTGTCCTGTGAAAAACACAAAGTAACTAGCCTGTACCTTCCCTTTGGCAGGTGCTGCCCTATGTTTAGTCAGCTTTGTTCTCAGTTGCCTCCTCTGCCAGAAACTTGTCTGAGGCAAAGGAAATGAGAGCTTTGTCTGTAGCTCCCACAGACAGATTTGTATTGTACAGCTCCACACATCTGTATTGTAACCATCCCCTTGCCTCAGAAGAAATTGCACAAAGAGGTTCAGGAGGCCCAATTTTCCCTGGCTTTCCAAAATGCGCTCCACAGCAAAAGTAGTGTTTTGACTGAACATAAAACTCTGAAAAAAAGGATACCATTAGTCCTACAAGCTAACTTTTCTGAAATGATAAGCAATTTTGTAAAAGAAATTAACTGCAGGAACAAAAAAATACAGGTTTGGGGTCTGTTTAGACCATGCAGTATAAGTAATTAGACTGTAAATGAAGACATTGTGTTACACGTGCCTACAGCCAATTATTTTTTTTTAAAGCCTGGTTTGCTGTAGTGGCCATAATTGGATTTCTTTCAAATACTTTTAGGACAAACGGGCTCAAATCTTAAAATTACATATTACAGTCTTAAAAGCATTTGAAAATTAAAGAGGAAAAGGAACCAGAAGTTAGGTAAGAACAATATTGGTGGAATAATTCCTTAACTACTCTTCCCATGATATCAGATTTGTCTAAAATAAGAATTTGATCCCTAAATGTGGTTGTAAGTAAAATGAGTCCTTTGTAAAAAGTAAAATACTCAATCAGCACTTATTTTCCCCTTTGTTCCCCTTTCCAATCCATGTACCTTTTTAAACTGCCTCATATTTTGTCTTCACTATTTCTTATTTCCTCATTCAGGCAGAAAAGTGTCCTCTGATGCTGCTGTCATCTTTGCCAGACTGACTTGTGGGTTTCTTTAAATGAATTTGCCATGGCAGATAGCAGGGAACAGGCAGCAATGTTTGCTACTGACAATGATTATCTTCTACTAGATTTTCACTGGAGACACAATTTTTTGCTGGCTTCCCATTGAGCTGGAGACATGAACGCCAATGTATTTTGTCTTGAAAAGATTTGCAGCCAAAGAGTTCAGGGAAGGAACTGTCTTTTTTAGCCAGAGCTACAACAGCAGCTTAGGGAAGAGAGCCTTGCAGTCCGAAGCTGCTAATACTGCTTATTTCTCTGTTGTAAGGCATGGCTCTTCCTGACCTTAGTGACTACTAATTTTGCGTTGAAGCATGAGGATACAGAGTCTCTCTGGCAACACTTTTTGTAAGGTGGAGAACACTGTTAGGAAATGAGCAGAGTCTACTCATGTAGGTCACTGAGCCATGGCTTTTCTGATATGCTTAGGTTCACAAATTATTTGATTCCCTTGAGTTTATTTGAAGTTTTTAATTAAAATTCTCTGCATTGGTATTCTGGTTTTATTGAATGTGACAAAGATTTCTTGGGAGTTGATTTTTGTTTAAACTAGGGTCCCTTTACAGCCATGACACAGTGTAAAAAAATTTTGAAGTGGGCGTAAATGACATCATTTTAACAATGTAAAGGAAACCTTAGGGAACATGAGAATGTCTGTATTCTACTTTTCTGGAATTTCATCTTTGTGTGTCTGAACTGAAGACAAGATGGTGAAATAGGGGATTTCTGCATTTTCTTTCAAGAAATTATTTTCAGATATGAGTACCTTGTCAAGAGACCTGGCAAGCATTACTTTCAGAATTTTGCCATGGCTTCTCTTTCACTCTGGGGACTTTATTCTCTGGGAAGGAGGCTATGGAGATGGAAAAAACTAAGAAATTTTCTGATGGCCAAAAAAGCTTCAAAACATGCAAGTCTTCTTCCTAAAGCTGTGCAGCCAAGAGTGCACGGTTGCTGAGGCCAAAAGGACAGCAAACAAGGGGGAGTATGGAACTATAGCCAACTTACTACAGCACAGCTGGGCAGTTGTAGCTTGGATGCTGGTCCATGCTCCCAGTATAATTTAAGATTTACCATTTAATTGGATAAACCATAGATGTCAGAACTGCCTTCTCTCCCTGGAGTTACAGTTCCTTTTCCCTATGTTTTGTATACAAATTGTGAACTCATGGAGTCATTGAATCATTGAGTAATTCAGATAGGAAGGGACCCCAGGAGGTCTCTAGTCCAACCTCATGGTCCAAGAAAGTACAGCTATGAGAGCACACCACATTGCTCAGGGCTTTACCCAGCTGCGTCTTGAAAACGTCCCAGGATGGAGACTGCACAACTTCTCTTGGCAAACGCTTCCGTTGCTTCCTAATGATGAAAAAATTTTCTTTATCTACAGCCTGAATTTCTCATGATTCCATCTATGACTTTTGTTTCTCATCCTTCAGTCATGTGTCACTGAGGAGCCTGGCTCCATCAGCCCAGTAACCTCTTCACAGTTACTGCCAGGCTGCTGTTATGTCCCCTTCAAAGCCATATCTGCTCCAGACTGAGCAAGCCCAGTTCCCTCAGCCTCTCCTCACTGGCCAAGTGCTCTAGCCCCCAACCATCTTGGTGGTCCTCTGCTGAACTTGCTTCAGTTTATTCAGTGTCTTTCTTGTACTGGGGTTCCAAAACTGTAGGCAGTATTTCAATGTGGTCTAACAAGTGCCAAGTAATGGGGGGCAATAATATACTGACTTTCCTCCTATATTAATAAAGCTTGGGTTGCTGTTGATCTTCTTTGCTGCCAGAGAACACCCCTGGCTCATGTTCAGCTTACTGTCTACCAACACCCCCTGGGCCTTTTCAGAACAGCTGCTGCCCAGCCAGGCAGACACATTTCCCCCCAGCCTGGATCAGTGCAAGGGGTTAGTCCATTTCTGGTGCAGGACTCAGCATTTGTCCTTGCTGAATTTAATGAAGTTTCTGTTGTCAAGGTCTTTCTGGATGGCAGTCCTCCCCACCAGCATGTTAACTGTACCCCCAACCTGGTCTCATCTGCAGATCTGTTGAGCAACCATCACTCTGTCATCTCCTCCAGGTCATTGTTAAGGACGATAAACAGGACAGGTTCCAGGACAGACCCTGTGGTACTCCACTTGTTACTCTTGCTACTGGCCTCCGGGTAGAGCATGGTCCATTAAGCACTGCCCTCTGGGCC
This sequence comes from Aquila chrysaetos chrysaetos, assembly GCF_900496995.4. Classification (NCBI taxonomy): domain Eukaryota; kingdom Metazoa; phylum Chordata; class Aves; order Accipitriformes; family Accipitridae; genus Aquila; species Aquila chrysaetos. The sequence goes on along the minus strand of NC_044006.1, from coordinate 42,886,398 downwards.
AGACCATCCAATCCATCAGTTGTCTGCTCATCCAGAGTGAAACGTGTAAACCTGGGTAAAAGGACATTGTGAGAGTCAGTGTCAAAAACCTTGCTGCAGTCTATTAAGCTTTTTAAGCCTTGATAAAGTCTTTTCATCCACGGCTCTCCCCTCATCCACAAATCCAGTCATTTTACCACAGAAACACATTCAGGTTGGTAAGGCATGATTTACTCTTTGTAAATCCATGCTGACTTTTTCCAGTCACTTTCTACATATGCCTAGACATGTGCTCCAAGAGGACTTGCTCCAGGATTTTCCCAGGAACCTAAGTGAGGCTGTCCCTCCTGTAGTTTCCCAAATCATCCTGTTAGCCTCTTCTGAAGATGGGTGCAATATTTGCCTCTCTTCAGTTGTCAGGGACCTCCTTTGATCTCTATGACTTTTCAAAGCTGGTAGAGAGCAGCCTTGTAAGGGCATCAGCCAGCCCTGTCAGCTCTCTCACATGCAGCCCATCTGGTCCCATGGACTTGTATGAGCTGAGTTCTCACAAGTAATCCCTGTCATGATTTTTATCCGCTGCTGGTACTTCTCCTCCTCCTTCCACAAAGACCTGGGAGACCTTGTTGGTGAAGAATGAGGAAAAGAAGGCATTGAGCACCCAAAACATAGCTCTGTCTGTTGTCACTAAATCACCTACCCTATTCAGTAACAGACCCACATTTTCATTGTTCAGCTCTATGGAACTTTTGTGTCTAACTCTGTATTCGGGAGGATACTGTAGACAGTAGATCCCTTACTGAACTTGTTACTGAGACCCGAGAAGTAAAGAAAAATTTTATTTTTAATTCAACTTCATTTAGCTGAACCTTCTACAGCTCATGACCACGCAGTCTAGCGAAATATATTCTTTATATAAGAAAGTTTAGCACTTTTGCACCTGTGAAGAAATCTTGAAATTATCTTTATGTAAGCTCCTGTCATGGTTTTAGATTTTCTTGTCACTTAACCCAAATTTCAAGATTGAGGTGAGGTTGTGTTTTGGGTTTTTTTTTCCCCACTCTGAACAGTAATTGGGCTAAGAGTTGAGAATGCACATAGGTTGTGCACAGGGGAAAAATAGGTCACCTGAAAATAATTAGTACATTTAAAATGAATATCTTTGAGATAGGGGTCAAAGAAATACCTACACATTGTGTCTGAGGTAGAGCTTATAGAAAGAGAGCCTGTAATATAGGTTTTCAAAGGATGTTGTTCTGCTATTGTGCTTCCTCCACTGCATAAGAAAAAAAACCCAACTCATAAAGAGTATCACATTCATATACAGAACATAAATTTTGCAGAAAAAATAGATAAATATTTTCAATTGCAGCTAATATCATTTCTCTGATGCACACACTGATGGAAAATAAAATTCAAGTATACACACAGAACACCTACAACAATATGTTCAAGCAATTAAAGAAAATGAACAGTACTTCCAAAACTAAATATTCCAAACACATGTCATTTCAGCTCCTAGCTAAGAGCTGATCATCATTTGGGACTATGTCTTTCTGTCTAAACCACTACTGAGAAGCAAATTCTGTAACATTACTGACCTAACCAGAGGGCAATGTGCACTTGCAACCTGCAACAGCTTAATCAATACCATTCCTGTGTTCAGTCAGTGACAGCTATTTTGAAGTGGGCTACCAGTCACAGGTATAAGAGGTTTTGATGGATTTCAGACAGTGATGCACTTAGGTAATCATGTTCAGAGGAAATTTTTTTTTTTGACAAACCCAAGTATTGTAATTCTAAAACTGACAGCGAAGAGGAGCAGAAGTGGCATAAGAAAATAATGCTCTTTTCTCTATCTGGCCAAGTACAGCCTCTGTTCTCTGATAATGGTAAAAGCTTGTTGCTTTAGAAGGCTGTACCTCTGCTCCCCAGTAATAACCTTGCTAATTGTATAGTGTTGTATGTAGTGGAAAGATTTTTCCTGACCCCGCAGGGAACTAGTGCTGTGAAGCATGAGATTTGATTAGCCTTATTATCTTAGCTTGCCCAGTTACCAATGTTGTAAGCTGCCATGAAATTATCCACCCCTTTTAAAAATAAAGTTGTACTATTTGTCTTGATTATCTCCTCCTGTGGAGTTGAATTCCACATGCAAACAGACCTCAGTGATGAAAATAGCATAGGAATTAGACGTATAGCCTTTTAACTCTGCAGCTACTGTCTCCTTTTATTCTTTCATATTGCCTTTCCATGTAAATCAACATTCTCCTAACTATTGTGGTTTTGATCAGCCCTCCCTCCCCCCCAAAACCCCTGTTTTTATTTTACCTTCAATATTTGTAATCATCCATGTGATCTTTTAATGAGTTCCTCTGGGATAGTTTGGAAAACCATGGAATTTCTTATAGACTTTTCTGTCTTTGCTGGATCTTTTTGAAAATCTTGAATGATGTTTTGTGTACAGACATGAAATCATACTGTATACCAAAAAACCCCTAGCTCATTTCTTTGGCACAAAGAACTTCATAAAAAAAAAAAAGAATCTCATTGGATGACGATGATCTTGGATGGTAAGCCAGTGGATACATAAACAAATTATTGTCACAAGATTCCCAAATGGTGATAAACACAGCAAAGAAGCTGATAGTTTATTGTCTGTAATTTAACAGGTGATGAAGACAGCATATTTTAGGGGTTATCAAGTAAAGAAGTAGTCTAGAGTTCCAGCTGTCTGAAGACTGATCATAACAACTGATTATCCAAGTTAGACACTGCTCAACTAAAGTACACAGAACACTGGGCTTGCAGAGTATGTCAGCAATCAGCTCAAAACTTCATTTAAAAAACGTACTGTCTCAAAGTCCTTCACTCAAAGTACTGAACATCAGTTCCCCACAACAATTAAATATAAAAAGGGGAACTAACTCAAAGAAGCTGCTCTTCTCTGGGTACATATGTTCATTTTGTCATTAAAATAGTCATCACAACAGTGACAGGAGAAATCGGAATTCAGACCCAGAATTCTGCAGAGCAGAAGACGAAGAAAAATTTGGCATAGCTGACACCAGCCAGTAGATCATTCCTCCAGTAATAAGCAAATGTGGCAGTGCTGGTGGTGATTACAGGTTTTGTTTTCCACTGGTACACCCACAACTGTAAGGGGACTGAAAACCACATCATCCTCCTTCACACATTTTGTACACTGGAGTGTCTGCTCCTCTAACGCCTCTGCATCAGGGTAGGAGCCCTAGCAAAACCAAAAGACCCTGGAGAAAGACGTTCTACCGTGTTACTTGTAGCACCAGCAGAAAAGTATCACATTAGTAACACTGGTCTCTGCAGTTTTACAGAGAGGAGCATCAGACTTCACAGTAAAAGAAACCCTTTGCTTGAGCAAGATCTGTATTATCAAAGGCAGAGTTCAAATCTCTGAAGAGTCATAAACTCCAGTTCAAGTGAATACTAATCAATCAGCCCAAAAGTATGAGGGCTGGGGCTGACCTACCATACAGTCTTTATGCTCCCTGAATCCTGTGGCTAGACAGTGACTGAGATAATCCCTGGCATAAAGCAACTCGGCTTTGGCACTATTCTAACTTATGCCTGGCTGACCATGATCACTAGCCAGAAATTGCTGGGGCATAAGTCAGCCCTGGCCAGGTCCCTGTCTTCTCTGCCCTAAACTGGGAACAGGGTGAGGCTTGGCTGAAGCACAGTAATTGCCTGTTAAATGGATAAGAGAGATTTACAGTCGTTTTGCCCTGCAGGAATGATGCAAAGCTATCAGATTGAACTGCACCATCAGGGTCCTAATGACCATCCTTGGACGGGGGATTTCTGTTATGAGCAGCATGTGGATGTAAGTAATAAAAAGCCAAAAGGATATGATAATTCCTGCCACAGGGTAAACATCAATTTCTAAATTATTCTCTAAAACAATATATCTCTGTATCTTCCTTGACCTAATGGGTCAAATGGATTAAGCAGTGGGCAAGAAATGGTGTGTGAGCATTTGGGACATGTTCCCTAAAGGGCTTTAATAGCCAAATAGCAGCTGCAGAGGCCAGAATGGAAGACGTTCAAAAGGCTGTGGAGCAGTCAAAGTACTTTGTGTTTAGATATTTCTGTTACAGCCAGAAATGGGCTCTCATGTTTCACAGGTTTGGATTCAAGCTTTGAGTTGAACTGTAATAAGGAACCTCTAAGTTTTGCAGTGAAGCCATTTTCTTTCATTGGCCATGAAGGTAAGGTTCGGATATCATGAAAGGTGCCAGCATAAATCGCTACAACCCTTTCTCCTTAATAGAATAATGTTCAGCCTCCTCAAACACAGGGACTGTAAGAGAAGAAGTCAACAAGATGTTGAGTTGTGAAATACGGGACGAGATGACAGTTATGCGTTTTGTGGCTCTGGTTCAAAAGATTTTCCATTAGAACATCAAAAAAAAAAAACAAAAAACGAGGGGCAAAGGAGAGAGAAAGATCTGGAGTTATTTTTCGGGGAGTGAGGATTTCCTATGCCTGTCAGTTTTTCCGTTGTAGCTGCAGGGGTTTGAACACTGAAAGGGTGGTAGGTCATTACTTAGCTTAGACTCCCTCATGACGCGTTAAGTTTCCTTTCAGTTTAATAAGGAAAAGATAACTGCTTGTGAAGAACATTACCAAAAATATGCTCAATTTGGACTTTTTTACTGAGAAATTGCAGGAGGGCTGTAAGCTTTGGACCCGGGGATGCATAATTCCACATGCTTGTGAAGGTCTCAGCACAGGGTAGCTGCTGTAATTTGAAGAGTAAGTAAAAATAATTCCTAAAAGAATTGTACATGCTGGTTTCCTAAGATGAGGACAGCAAGATCTTATTTACTTGATGCATCTTTATTGGTCAATCTGAGAAAGGTTTTTCGCCTGCTGGCTGGTGTTCCACAATTTCTTTAATTATGCCCATCATATATATCTTTTGATATCTTTGTTTGCATAAAAATCAGCTTATTTGTTATCTGGTAGGAAAGCACAATCTGAACCTGTTAAAATGAAAATCGATACCTAGTGGATTTTCTGTTGAAACTCTACCCCCACATAGTTCTGGCTTTCTCTTCTCCCCAGTGGCTCCCAAAGCAAAAGCCAGTGGGAATTGCAGACAGCTTATTATTAAGGGTTACCATATGTCACACCAGGCTATCATGTATTCTTAAAACAGCATAATTAAGTAGATTACAATCAAACTGTACACTTGGTTTTAAAAATTTTTTGAAAAGTCAGTAAGAGAAGGAAAAAGCAAATGAACACAAGCTGAGGAATGAAGTATTGTTTAGGATATGAACATTTTCTTTTCTGGGCAAATTTTACCCTTAGATATACGATCCAGCTTTAGTGAGAATTGTGAGTGCGAGACTGACTTGATGTTTGCAACTCAAATGCCAGTAAGTCCAAGAGTATCCAAAGGTGAGAGTCTCTGCAAAATCAACCAGAAGCAAAAAGTGAAAGCTAGTCTATTATCACTGTTCAAAACAAATGAAATGTTTAAAGTAAACAGTGATCGGAAGTGCAGGAAAATCAGTTTTTCAGTGTTGTTTCCATCTCAGTGGTCTTGCATGTGATTAGTATCAGGGGAAATTTCCTCCACCTTCCCCTTTGAAATATTTGACTTATCCTTTGCCAGCGCTTCTCGCACTTGGTGACCGAACAGGCAGCGCCAAGTGAAACGCTGGCACGTTCCCTCCTGACTGGGACCGAGGAGAGCCCAGACCTGTCCTGGCAAACACCGACACCAAATCCAGTCAGGGAGTGCGTGTGCTCCGTGGTCCACAGCACGGGGATACACACATGCTCACACGCACACGCTTGCTCTCTCACACAGCAGCGCTCTCCGTCACAAGCGCGGTCGCCCTCACGCACACACACACACACACACACACACACACACGTGCCCTCTCACGCACACCAACTCCCTCCCTGACACACCCATACGCGCTCTCCTTCCCACGCGCAGTCACACACACAGGTGCTCTCTCTCACGCACACGCTCTGACGCGCGCAGTCACACACACGGGCTCTCTCTCCTCACCCCCGCCCCACGCCCTGCTTCTCCCACACACGCTCCCGCACGCTCTCTCGCATGCACTGACACACGCGCTCTCACACTCGCAGCCTCCCGCACGCGCACACTCGGGGGCGGGGCCCGGGCGGGCAGAGGGGCGAGGCAGAGGCAGAGGCGCGCGCGCCCCCTCAGGCGCCCAGCCGTTTGCTCCGGGAGGCGGGGGAGGTGCTCGCGCGCCGCCGCCTCGGAGGCCGCGCGCGCGCAGGGGAGGCGGGTGGCGGGGGAGGAGGAGCGCGAGCGCGTGCTACAGCCACGCCGGCGGCGCGCGCCGAGGCGGGCGCAGAGCGGCAGGGACGGCGGCGGCTGCGGAGCCGGCGGGGGAAGCGGCGGCAGCGCTGGCTCGCGCTCTCCCTCCGCCAACCGCCAGCCCGCGCGCCCGAGTTCGTAGATGGGGCTGAGCGGCGCCCGCTGAGGAGGGGACGGGGAGCGGGAGCCGGTGCCAGCCGGTGAGTTGCGGTACCGGCGAGGAGGTCGCGTGTGCGGGGGGGGGAGGGCTCGTCCGCCCGCTTCTCCCTCCCTTCCAACCGGCGGGGAAATGGTGGTGGGAGGCGGGGTCCCGCGGCGATCCCGGCCGAGCCCCTTGCCCCGGGGCCGGGCGGCCGGAGCGGGGCGCGCTTTCCCGGCGGCTGGAGCTGAAGCGCCGCGTGTGCGTGTGGCGTGAGGGGGGGAGAGCCGCCCGCCCTCAGGTAGCGGTGCCGGGCGGGCCTTCAGGGGAGCGAACATGGCAGCGCCGGAGTCGGGGAAGAGGGATTTTTGCCCCCAGAGCGAGGATTAACCCTCCTCCTCCCGCCTCCGGATGCGTCCCCGGGAGACTCGCTCTTCATCAGCCGCTCCGGATTATCTACCCGCCCACCCTCCTTCCCCCACCCCCTTCCCGGTATTTTCTCTCCTCCTGGAGATTATCAGGTTTCCCGCCCCTCCCTCTCCGGGATCCTCCGCCTCCCCCCTCCTCCGAGGGGATTATCTCCCCCCTTCTCTGACGGATTATCCCCCCGGTTCGCTGCCCCTCTCCCTCCCTCCCCGGTTATGCCCCTCCGCAGCCTCGCCTCTCAGGGATTATCTGCTTTCCCTTCGGGGTGATTCCTCCTCTCTTGATCTCTGCCCCGGCCTTTCCCTGCTTATTTTCCTCCCGAGGAAGTCATCCCTCCCCTTCCGTCTGCCTCTGACTGGGGAAAGGGGAGAAAATGTGGTTGTAATCGGGTGGGCAGGAGTTTCCAGTAGTGCTGTCATCTGCTTGGTCTCTGTACTAGTACTACGGGCAAGTGGATGTAGGTGACAGGAGAGGCACCGAGGATGTACAAAGCTTGTGGCAGAGTTCAGCCTGTGGCGTTGTGCTCCGTATGCAGGAAAATATCTGCACCCTTTCTGTGATGTTGCAGCTGTTGGCGGAGATGCCGGTGAAAGAGAGCCTATCTGGATCAATGCTTTATAAAGACATGCACATGCATGGCTGGGTGGTGAATATCGCACATTAACTAGAAACTGCACTGAAAAAAAGCCAACAGCCTCCTAGTTTCTTTGAGGAAGGTACAACGTACAGTAGTAGCATTATAATATAAGTGGGAAGGTGCATGGATGACATTGCTGCTGTCCAGGGGTCAAAGCTGACTTGGATAGCTTCTGTCGTGGCTTTCAAGGCAGTTGGCTTAGGCTATTGCTCTGTGGTGAGGAGGAAGGAGGCAGGTATCTTTTGCTTAGCCTCTGATGCTTATGTGGTTCATTAACATCAACATGTTGGCAAAGGAAAAATGAGTTTGTTCCTAAAGAGGAGAGATAAGGTTTATCCCGTGTATTTGGCTCCTGTGTAGGTTAGACCATTCTCTTCTCGTTGCTCCTGGCCTTACTGCACATGGGATCGCTGGAGGAGAGTTGCAGATCTTCTGACCATCTTGCAGCACAAGGCCTAGGATTATATCCATTAAACTTCCCTGACTTGGCTTTGAGAGGAGGAGGGGCTGTGAGAAATTGTAGAGAGGCTGGGCAGCTATAAATAGATGTTGGACTAGGGGAGGCTTTGAACAAATCTTAGCATACTGCTTCTGAACAGATAGTGTCTGTTAAACTGGTTGAGTTGACACTAGGATCATAGTGTTTCCTTTTATTTCTGCTGAGGTGGTTGGCTTTTTACACTTTGACATGTGACTGGACCATGCAACATCTGTCACAAAATTCTTCCTGAAAATGCCATAGAGAAAATTCTCATTTAAATAAAGTACTGATAATTGGAGTCTAGTTTGATCTCATTTTAATGTGATTTTTAAAGGACTCTTCAGAGAAATCTCTAATTTCCTCTTCCCTCCCTTGAAATGTTTGGAATTGATGATCTTGCTCTCCTTATTTTGTTCTTGAAGTATTACGCTATACAGATTACCTGAGATCCATATTTCTGTGAAAAATCTGCAGTACTGAGGCATGGTGTCATAATACTGGTACCATTGTTAGTTTTTTATTTTCTCATCTTTTCTACAGGAGACATTTTACTACATTCTTCACTGTTGGGTTTTGGGTGGGTGGGGGTGGGTGGGTGTTGGTGGTTTTTGTGGTTTTTTTATGGAACCTTCAGCATCTAACCAAAAGTGTGTATATTCAGCTGCTTTGAATTCTGGGTGCTTGCATTTGTTTCAGATCCTACGGATCACTGCTGTTTCAGCCTGTCTTGTCAAGAACTACTTAATATGGAAATTATTGACAAATATACTGTACCAGCTATGTGGAATGGTGTCTGTTCTGCTGCTATATTAGTGGACTAACTGTGCATACTAAAAGTCTCTAAAATGATTGAAAAGCTGTTGCAACATATGTGCAATTGGACCTTTCTTGAACTACTTCTTGTTGCTTTTTTTTTTTTCTTTAAACAAATAATGGAAGCTATTAACTGAAATCATGGCTTAATCACATATGGTTTGGTTTTTTTAAAATAAAATAAAAATAAGAAAGGAGGTAGTGAAAACATGCCTGGCTAATATGAAGGAGTCTTAACAAAGGCTAATAGAGAGGGTGAATGTCTGCAGGAACCCTGACTTCTAGGACTTTTCTTATTTAAAGCATAAAATTTTAATCTGATCTTTTTTTCTGAATGACTGTGTATGCAAACCTCAGGGAGGTAGAAAGGAATAGAAATCTAGGCAATATAACTTAATACTTTTGGCATTTTTTATTTGATGTTTAACAACAGTAAAAGCAGGAAAACCAAATAATCTACCAATAATTTGACAGGCTTTATTTTGAGCTGTTAAGGATGTGATCTGAGCTTTGTCCTCAAACACTTGGCTTCTTCAGTCAGAATCAAGTTCCAGCCTGATATTGGGTCCTTGTGTTGGGTATTTCTACATGCAGAAACAAAGGTCCGTGGTCTGGGGAAAACTTTATAGTAGCATAAGGACAGGCAAAAGAGTCTTTAGCATGAGTCTCTTTGTACAGTCAGTCCCTGAATCATTCTGTTTTTCTAAATGTATTCATTTGTAGAAAATGCTTACAGTTTGAATGTAATTTTATAAAAGTTTAGTGTCCTGCTTTAGAACCATGCTTTCTGCTATAGAAAGTGATTTAAAGTTCTGACTTGATGTGACTGTCCCAGGCTCTTCTGAATGCCCTTTCATCTTCTGTGCAGGACACTTGTCTGTAGATCAGTGAATCTTTGCTTATGCTGTAGAAAAGGCAGAGGGATTTCTTTTTATTTAAGAGACAGGTATGCACTTGGGATTGTGATAATGTTTGTGGTAGTACTTTAGGTGTTGCAGTCTCCATCCAAATGTGGAATGAATTATGCTGTCCTAAGATTTGAAAGGATAAAAAAATCATGTAAGTTTAAATAAAATGCCCTGTTGTTTTCTGTGTTTAAGGTAAAAATGGATAAAAATTGACTCATCCTGGTTTGAGGGAATTGACCGAGGTAGTGATCCCCCTACTAGATGAGGAAAGAGTATTTGCTGCAGGAGTACCACAGGATGGACAGATGGGTTCTCAACACTACATACACCTGAACTTGCTTTTTGCTCTTTATTCTTTCTCTCTCTTTTCTTTTTTTTTTGAGCTGGCCTTGAATGAGATGTTCATGTTTGTTTTTTCAAGGAAAAGAGAGCCAATAGAGGAGTTGAGGTGTAGGGAGAAACTCTTAACTCTTCTTAACAAGCCAAAAAAGTTACTGTTATCAGTATGAAGTGCACAGTATATGTTCTGTAAATTCAGTGCTGAGGCAAGCTGGAATGGGTTTGGCCTTGCATATGCGCTAAAAACCTGACTTTTTAGAAACATCCTGCAACTGGAGTGGCACAGACACTATTGGAGTTGTTTGTGTGGAAATACAAAGTAGAATATAATGGCAAGGTTAAGAGCGAGTCTGTGAGGGTGTAAGTGGTTTTGCTGTCCTCCAGAATAGAAGCAGCTCATAAAGTATCCTGGGGAAAAGTGAGTTTAGTTCAGGCTGACATGTGAGAGGCAGGCCGAAATACAGATGTGCTGGTCACAAATACTATTAGAGGAATATAATGGTTTGTTTTCATTGACAGGAAGGTGTCAATGTGACTTTTTTATTGCAGGATAAATAGTAGATGATGATTGTTTCAGAGCTTAAAACTGATCTAAGATTTTATTTAAGTGTGTGCTATCTAGAAGGCAGTGCCAAATAGCTGGACCAGTAGGTGTTATTGGCTAGCTCAGTATACAGTTGTGACTAGTCTTTCTAATCTGAGTTCAACAAAATGTCAGAATAATAGTTCAGGTTTTGGGGGGAGGAGTTAACATCATTTTCAAGTTAACGTATTATCTGATTCCATGGTCATTATAACCATCTGCGGTTGGATCTTTGGTTATACTACAGCAAAACTGTTGTCTTTTGCAGAGGCATAAACAAAGCATTGTGATGTTAATGTGCTATCTTGTGGCTTAAAAATTGCTTTTTTCAGAATAAAGCAAGCCTGAATTACTTAGTTACAGCTCATGTCATTCTTACAAGAATAATGGAGGCAAAAAAGAGAAAAAGACAGATTAGGAGAGGTGTTTTTCCGTATCAAAATATGTACATTCCTATTTTGGGTTAATTAAGAGTCTTTAAAATGATGGTAAGTAATTTCACAACCTGTATTAAATAATAAAACCAAAAATTTGAAAATGGGACATTCTCTACTTTTACTTAATGTTTAATTATTTTCAAGGTCTTTTTGGCTTAAAAAAAAAAAAAAGGTGTTACATCTTGAGAATGCTTCATATTAGCAACTGTTCTGTGGGTTTTACACATCGGTTATTTAAAGAACTTGTTCCAATGTTAGTGTCCAGGTCTCATGAAAGCATGGTGGAAATTAGCAAGATATTGAAATTAGATTACTTCAGATTTGCTGGCAACAAATGTTATTTAAGAAATTACTTGGATATGTTATTTAAGAGTATTGACTAGTTTTGCATTCTGACAAGCAGCTGTTTGAGAGTAGGAACCTCATGAAATCCATGCTGACTGCGGGTAATGTCAGTGGTTTTTGCAAGCTTTTTTGGGGGTGGGAAGGAAACCAATTCTTTGCATCTTACACAAAAATATTGCTCTTACAGCTTTTGCTTACCCAAATCTCAAAGGATCAAATTACTGTTTCAGTTAAATTAACTTCTCCAGTAGGTGGAGACAAAACTGTTGATTTCAAATAAGCTTAAGCCTTTACTTTTTGATTCCAAACATTTTGTCAGGATACTGTTGAAATAATGAAAATTAGAAGGTAAGAAAAACAGTTTAAATTTTTATTTTAAGATAGTTCATTTAAGCCTCTTTTGCTGAGATAGTGTTGGCATTCAAATATTATTTCTGTAGTAAGAGTGGCTACTCAAATAGTTTGGTTTCAGTTTTCTAATTAAGCGTTACCTCCACCCACTGGCCAAATGTGTGTTAGTGAAAAGTGAAAGTGATACCATTTTAAATATCTAAACACATGATGGAGGAAAGTAGATTGACGGTAAATAGGCTGAGGGTAAAACTTTTTCTTAAGACTAATAACACAATGTAGGGGAGCACTCAAGTAAATCTGTAGGGGAATGGAAGAATATATCAGCCATTCTGATATTGTTATTACATTCTTTGATAAAAAAAATTTGATTCCATGTTCATTCATTCATTACCAATGTTATGTTTGGAGGTATGCATGTAGCTATCATGTGAGAGGTTTTGTATGTAAAACATCTCAACAACTTTTTATGTGACATTGATTTATTTTTTTAACAAGTCAGTGGGCCAATTGGTAAGTCAGCCTTTACATATCTTCTTATTAAAATTCCACCCCATGCATTTCCTGATCCACTGCTGAGGTTTACAGAAGTCTTTTTGGCAAGATAAAACTGCTTATACAGCAGAAGTTCTGAAACTGGGAAGGCAAACTGCAGTCTAGTGAATGAAATGAGCGAAAAGTTTATTTCACCTTTCCAAGCAATTCTGGCTTGTATTGTGAACTATTGTGCTGTAGCAAAGCACAGTGTTGCTGGACAGAAATTGCTTGAATGATACTAAGTTTACCATAGTCATACTGCTTCTCACAGCTTCCCTTGCATTTTTTCGGGTCACTAGAATGCAGGAGGAGGAGGTGTAATTAACAATTGAAAGTTCAGTATATGGATTCATTGGTAAAGAACATGTAGGCAGGGAGAAATTGTTAAGTGAAACTTAATGTTTATAGAGTGTATGACTGTAAGACGGTCATCTGAATGCAAATCATGCAGATGTCCAGTCGCTTTTCCCAGATCTACTGGTACAGTTTTGCTGCTTACACTAGATTTGGTAAGCCATAGAAAAATGGGATGAGCAGTGCTTGATTTGGTCAGTTCTGATCACTGATCAGTGAAGCTCTTTTATACAGATTTAATCTATGTAGTATTTGAGCAACTTCCAGAAGCATGTTGCTTGATGTAATTGGCATTTGTCATACGTCATCTTCCCTCTGAGGACAAACTCTTTGTGTACATTATTATGTGTGATATTCAAAGGCACGTTCAAGAGAAGCTTATTTATGAAGTAAAACACCAGTGATATTTGGGCTGGCTCTGTGATTTTTGTTTCATTCTTTCGTAGCTTTCTGTGGGGTGGCCCACTTGCTGCATAGATAAAATTTAACCTTGGCATGAACCTGTCGTGTGAGAATTGTCCATCATTAGCTCTGTGATAATAGGTGTCTTGGCTTGAGTGACAAAATGGACGTGTACATTTGAGTCACTGTTCTTTGGGAAGCAAGATAAACTGGTAACTAGTGTTACTGGGTTTTAAACAGCACTTCTGCAACATTAGCTGGTTGCACAGAGGTAGTGACTGTGCTTGAGTTGCTCTGACTGATGGTTGAGAACCCTCATCCTTCTGCTGCTGCCTGCAGGGACCACATCCATTTCATGTTCCTGTTGCTAGAAGGGAGAAACGTTTGGGCAGTTTTGAGGACAGGCAATAAATACACAAAAAGAAACGTTAGGAAAGGGGTGGGAGAGCACTGAAGGGCTGGCAGTTGAAGTGTCTCTTAAGTCTGACACATGATTAGGTCGGAAAAAAATCCATCCATCCCTCTGTCTGTGTGTCTCCCTCCCCCCGCACCCCCTCCTCACCCCAGCTCCCAAGATGTAGGACTTAGGGATCAAGACATTGTTAGAAATTTTGCTATTGGAATGGGAGAGTAACTGGATGTGTACACTGGTGAGAAGAGCAAGAGGCTTTGGGTGTTGTTAAAAGCTGTAGAAAGGTGTTTTTATTTTATTATTTTCAAGTTCTGAGTGTGAAGTGTGAAAGCCTGCAGCGAGCACCTCCGGTTTCTCAATAGAACTGTAGCTCGAATACTCCCTCTAGTGGTTACACTCTGACATCCACGTTGGGGAAGTGCTCAGGGGAGTCAGGAGTTACTGCTCTGGGTGGGTGACAGGAGACAAGTATTTTTGTATGGGTGCCTGCTTGCTTTGCTGTGTACAGTGATAAATAAGCCGGTGCTGCTTAACAAGTAAGTAGCTAAATACATTAAAAAAAAAATCCACTGTAGCCAAAAATTGATACATTTAGAAATCTTGGTCTAGTAATTGGATCAAAAAGTGAATCTCCCATCCAGTAGTCTATTGCTTGGGGAAGTTGCTGTAGTCTGTTTGCTGGGACTTTTTGTGCTGTCACCTGGAAGCATGCAAGTTTACTGTTGAATGGAATTTAGTAGCTATGAATTGAAGTGTACGCATTCAACTGCCAAATCTTGGCAAATAGCTCTGCAAACAGCACAGACTAACTAAACAGCACCAGAATGAAATCTGTAGTTCTTACCAAATTTACCATACAGTTCTCAGTCTTAGGTCAGATTCCATGCTATTACAGTTCAGGAAAGCTGTAAGCAGCAACAGTAAAACTGCTGAACAGGGGTCTTCAGAAGGAATTACTTCATTGGTACTAATGAATAGGAAATGGAAAAGAGAAGGGCGGACTTTTCAGCAGCCAGACTCCTAATAAAGTGGAAGGTATCAAGATGTATTGTCGTAAGTCATTTGTAATTTCCAAGAGAAGTGAATGCTTCATATCTGATTCCAAGCTTCTGGTATTGTTTCACTTTGTTTCTTTTTAACTGTTCAAAACTTGAGCTTCTGGCTCCTAGTAAAGTTCTTTTTTTGTAGACAAGACAAAAGGTTAGGCCTTGTTTGACCACACATCTTTTTTTCTCCATAAAGCCACCAAAACTATTTTGGGACAGTTTTGTATCACAGTGAGACTGTCAGAATGGTGCTGTTAGGTCTTGCTATTAACTGGAGATGTTGAATAAAAATGCTTTATGTGGACTGTTAAGTAAGTTAGAGCTCATAAGAATACAGTGTTTTATTTTTTTAAAGTAATCTCATTTGTAAGGTACTGGCAAAAACCTATATAGAGAAACTTTCAGTGAAACCAGTAGGAATTTTCTCTTTAGAGTTATAAGGATTAGTTTAATTACAAATTTGGCAAGAAGTGCTTTTGCAAGAAGTTCCACTTTGCTACTTAGCTTAGAATGTATGGGCACTATATGGAAAAGTGGAACTGTATGTCCATTCATGTTTGACATCTGGTGTCCTACAGTCTTACTTGTTACACATATCCATTTACCACCACCAAAAAAAGACCATTACACAGAATGTGTACTTTTGTACACAAAATTCTTTTCTCAGTATTCATGCCATTATGAAGCTTCTGCACATTAAAAAAAAAAAAAAAATCCCTTGGGCCTCCCCACCCCAGGCATAAGTGATTTTACTTTACAAATATAATTACTGTACTTCCAGAAGGTAATCTCTCTGGACAGCCATAGACTAGTTTGAATTAGATTACTTTGGTTTTTCCTCCAGGGTGAGTTAATACATTGAGTTTTATTTTTCTGTAATTACTTCAAAATTCAGATCACTTTTGATGCTTACTATTCTTCCTTATTATTAAACTGGGATAGCTAAGAATACTTGCATTTTAAAGGTTAACATTAACATTTTTTTACCCGTAACTTCATTTTCTCCAGGTAGATAACTGTTCTACTTCTGGAGCTTAAGTAGTATTCACTTAGTCTCAGTTGTAGAGTTTCTTAATTTGGAAATACTGGAAATATTTACTTAATAAGCAGAGAGTAAGCACACCGAATCTTTCAGTTGTGACATTTAAGTAAGTCTAGCTAGAGCAACATTTTTGTTAAATCTGTATTTCCAGAGTTCTGGGTTTGCAAACCTTTCAAGTAGTTTGGTAGTAAGCTGCGTGAATAAAACAAGTTACTACATTTTACCTCTATTACAAAATCTTGGGACAAAAAGCCAGTCAGTATGAAATAAACAGGGGAGCAGAGTTAGTCTTGGGAGATACTACAATCAAGACAATGTTTTTCCCATTTTTCTTCATGAACTTCAGCAGGAAGGGCAATTCTCTGGATAGATGATTGTGAACCATGGTGGGACACTAAGTCCAAAATGCAAATGCTTTTATATAAATGTCCTGTTTCTATTTGGATTTTACTTACTTTATGAAGTAGTTATGCACTTAAGCATTAGATCAGAGAAATCTACAAGGATGAATTTGTAAGTGAACCTCATTGTTTGAGAATATAGTGCTGTTTTGAAATAGGCAGAAGGAAATTTTTGGTGTTTTGAGGTCTCAGGACACGACTTCCTGTTTGTGTTGAATACAAGACTAGCCAGGATATCTGTAGAGGCAGTTAATTTTAATTCTGTAGTTGGCATCTTGTATCACAGTGCAGGAGCATTATATACTAATGCAAGATTTGTTTGTTAAATGCAACATTAATGGGTGAAACTTGTTACTTGCATTGTCAGTGAAGTCCTACAGCCTAGCTACATAACACTTGAGTGTATTACAAACCTGAAAGTATTTGGGTGCTCTTTAATATGGTAAGTTTTCAAACAATAATAACTGTCGTTGGGTCAGACTGAAGGTCCATTTAACTCTGTATCCTTTTTCCAACATGCAACACAACTTCTGAAACCATTCAGAATCTGTCAGGAGCTCCTGTGAACATTATCTCTGAGCAGATTTTCAAGAAGACAGAAGACATGGATATCTCTTGATGAGAAGGAGCTGGTGCCAGAAAATTTAGTGTCTGGCTAGCATTAAATTCAGCTTGCAGAAGAGGGTAAAGAAACATAATCTCCAAGCGCCTAGACATCATTAACCAAAAACTGGTGAAGAATTTCATTGTGCTAATCTGCAACAGTGGCAGAATCCAAAATTTAATGTGTTGTTCATGACTAAAATAACATCTTATGTAATTGCCCTGGGCCTGCACATTAACAGTTTCCAAAAAGATCTGACTGCTTTGCAGAGGGGGTTGCAAACTAAGACAGCAGAATGACTGATAATGCTAAAGACATAAGACTGAAGGTCTTCAGAAAGTCTGTCCCCTTGTAGACAACAAAGATAACACATTTGCCACCCTTTCTCTTTTGTTGCTTTTCTACAAGTCATTAGGGAGCCTGTATAAATGCAAGAGGATGATCTAAAATATGAGGCACAGGTGAGCAGCTGTGGGTATGGCTACCTGTAAGAAAAAGATTCCTACTCCCTAATATTGCACAGAAGAAAGACCCTGCATCAGGACCTTTCTCCTGTTTGATGTGATCATGCTCTGTCTTGAGATATTACCCATTTGAACTGAACGGGGTTGGTGAACTGAATGGGTTGGAGCTGGCAGTCAGTCCATTAAAAGCTCTTTAAAAAAAATTATATTTTTTATTTTTGTTTGTATGTGTGTGTGTAACTGTATACATACATAAAAAGAGGGCATTTTTAATAAAGTGTAGTGTTTTATATATATGTGTGTTAAGAGCGTATGTGTTTATATATATACATACATATGCATCTTAGAAAACAGAACACTTGTGTGTAAAGAAAAAGCCCAGCACCCATAAGCTGTCTAGAAAAGTATAAAACCAAAATAAGCATACATGATATTTTCCCCAGGTAATCTCCCAGAATCCAACTAATGTTTAACCTGAAGACTTTTTGAACCAAATTATGTTTGTGGGTTGTTGATGTAATTCATATTGTGTGCTTTTACTATTCAGGATGCTTCCATTTCAAAACTAGTCTCAACTGCTTCATGGACTAGTATTCATATATAAATGGCTACTCTGCACTGGTGATCTGTTTGATTAAACATAAGAAACTCTTATCCTTGGACTGGATTACTCTTTAGTTTCTTTAAATAATTGACATGGATTTTCTCTGGAGTGCTTGATGACTGAGATGTGATTTGTGTATCATTGTAGCCTTCTGTGAAGATTGAGCCAGTACTAGTTCTTGTTTTGGTAATAGAGCTGGCAGTAAGTTTGCAGCAGATCAATGATTACCCATATATGTAGTTTAGGAAGCATGTCAGACTGGCCAGAATATCCACAGATTGTTCTTTGTTTGGCCATTGCTCCATTCTGCCTAATGGTGTGTCCAGATAGAACAGCAGAAATAGATGTCTAGCCTCCAAGCACTGGAGCCTATATGCCTGTTTACATATTTACCTGCTCTCCAGAAATCTGACTGCTGCTGTGTGACATGTTCCGTCTGATCCCATCTTCCACACAGGCAGCCTTTGTAAGGTGGACCTGGCCTTGGCCAAGATCTTGGTGTGGCTTTAAAGGTTCTTCTACCCTAACTGTGGAGTTCTAATAAACACAGAAAGATACAGTGTGATGGTGCTAAAGGAAAAACATTTTGATAGTTTGAATTTTGGGTTAGTTGGTCATAGAGTCCTTTGAATTTACATGTCTGTGCTGATAATGCGTGGTCATCTGAAGTTAAAGGAAAGACTTCTAGATTAGCACTAGAAATACTGTTTCAGACTGACAGTATGGTATCCTGTGCTTGGAAAGAGATCTTCAACCAATCTGTGGAAATGCATAGATAATAAGGAAACAATGATCTGTTTTAGATTGCTGTGATTAAAAAACATTCTTCCTAAATCACATTCCCTTTTCACATTGTCCTATATCTTTACTCGGAATTGGTTACAAACTGTAGCAACTGGCTCATCTTTCACTCACGTCAGTCATTCTACAGCTAGCTACCGGTTTGTTATATTCGGTATCACTTGGGAAACACTTCCAAGTTTATGGTATCCAGTGATTTTTAAGCTTCTGGGTTCAGCCTTCTGATGCAAGTAAGAAGGATGGAGTCAGGACTTCTAGACCATCCTGTGTTAACAGTGAGCAGGAGATGGATTTTGTTCAGTGAAATCAGCTTGATACAAGATCTTAAAATCCAAGCAGTGATTGCCATACAGAATAGAGGCATAGTGCTATAGAAATAGTTTCTGCTACCTGTTGGAAATGGGATGACAAAGACCCAGAGAGATGTAGAGAGCTCTTTCCTCTTTGCTTTTCAGTATTTCATCTTTTCGTACTTGGTAAAAGTCAAGGTTCTTGTGTTTGATCCTTTCATCAGTCAGTTGAGGAGGTGATAAAGAAGCAGTGTCCCAATATAGTTTTCTAAAATGTTTTAAAAAATATTTTTTCAAGGTGATTTTCTTATTACCTTTGAACAAGAAGTGTAGTCACTGGCAAACCCCTTGTTTGGAGTAAGTGGAATGTAGAAGTTCTCAGGCTTGACATGAGTTGGGAAGTGTACAAAAGTAAGAGCAGTTCCATTACCAAGAACTTGATCTCGGCTTTTTGAGGTGCTCTTTCTTCTTGGGATAAGAGATTTTGATAGTGGTAGGTAAAACAAATATTGGGGGCGGGGGGGGGGTGTGGTTTAGAAATAATGCAACAGCGGAGTTCAGAAAAAATTGACCAGCTTTTCTTATCCCAAGTTGCACCAGGAGGACAGGTCTTCCTTTAACTGTTGGTACGTCTTGCTCAGAGAAGTGATGATGGTATATCTAACTTCCATTCTCAAAAATAGCTATAGTTTGATCTTCTGATGTCTTGAAAGTGAGGCTTGACTAGACTTGTCTTTTGTCTTGCTGAAGAAGTAGATCCTTTGGAAGAAAATTGAGGTAAAGTACAGCACGCATATACTTCTTGTATAGAAATAGAAGAAAAAAGAGGAGTAAAATTTACCAGCTGTACATTGAATATTGTCTGTTCAAGTCATGCCCAGAAATACTCTTGTGCGTCTGAAGATGTTGAATGCATCGTAAATCTCATCTAGTATTATCTAGAATTACTATACTTGGTTATCTGTGACCAAAATTAGAATCCTGCTGAAGTTTTTATTATGTAGTTTTTAGGGTTCATTGACAGCTTCAGACAGAGTTAACAGGATGAAGAAAGGCAGAAGAAGTGAAGAGTCATCAGGACTCTAGATCCTGGCCATCTTTTAAAATAGAATTTAAACATGTTAGAAAGATCTCTAAATGTCTATAGCACAGATTGTTTTTAATCAAACTACTCATTCTTTTAATGGAGCTAAGCCGCCATTTTGGTTTTAGTCTTGACTCTGTTTTTTAAGCATTTGGGTATACTTAGGAAACAAGAGGAGTACTTTCCTGGGTGAATAGAAATAGGCACTGAATGGAAGGATAGTGGAAAAAATCTCGAGTGTATATGAGTATGAATAGCCTTTGTGAACCAAATGGGTTAATCAAGAGTTATACTATGTGATATTTCACAGTTTGTACTTAAGGAAATATATTCAAATACCTCTCATCAGCCTCTTTTGAGGGGATCTGAACATATAAACCTCAGAATGAGTCTTTCATTCAAGTAGGTCACTTCCTTCCTTTTTGCTCTTTTTCTCTGGCCTAATTCCCAGAAACAACTTTAACAGATGCCTTAACTTTGAAGTCACTGGGACTACTTACCTGCTTGCAGCTGAACATACACTTAAATAATTTCAGTAATATTTTAGCAAATCCCACTTCTCTGTAAAATTGTCTAAAAACCATTTTTTTAAGACAGTAGACTTAAAAAGGAGCACAATGAGTGGCAAGTTGAATGTACTTAGCTTTGGGTACCTCCCTCTCTTTCCCATCAAGGAAGGAGTAGTAAGCATAATGTCGTCTTCCAGGTAGAGGTGCCAAACTGCATACATGAAGACAAGTGGAGCAGGTGGCTGTCCTGTTTAAACACTACCCCTTCCAGCATGGTGAAGGCGCTATCTTTTAGTGCTGGAGTGTGTGCAAAAATGACAGGCCAGGTGTGGTTCCTGGGCCATTAGCTGGAATATGCTGTAAGCCATCTTAAAGGTTTTCCTTTTCCTTCTGAGCCACTCCTTTTGCTGTATCTAGTTTTTCTAACTTCATCATAATGTGTTGCCTACTTTCCAGCCATTTTTTGCCTTTTATTCAATACATTTCCAAATAATTCGCTATTAAGCGTTTAGGACTTCTGGGACTCAAACAGAATTTTATTCTTGTTTCTGTGTTGGAGAGATGACCAGCTTTTCTGGGTAAGGCAGGGTTTAAATTTTGGCTAAATGTTATAAACACTGATGTTGGGGTGTGTGTGCATGCGTGAGTGTTATGATGGCTGGTATAATCTGGAAATGTACAAAACAGATGACTGCAAAAAAACCATGAGAGTTAATCTGACACTAATATGATCTAGAATTTCTGCGTCTCAGTGGTGATTAAACTTATTAAAATATATTTTCCACCCATCCCAAAAATACAGTCCAACAAAAACCTTCAGAGTATTAAAATCAGCTAGCTCTTTTACAGAGGCATCTTTGTACAAGATGTCAGAAGTGCTGTGTCTGTAAGTTTGTTTGGGGTGCTCTTATTGTAGTGTGTGTCTTTTGTGGAACCTATTTCCCTTTCTCAAAAATCATAGGACACTGTGTGTTGCATTGGCTTTGCTGTTAGCACTGTAGATTCAAGTAAAAATTTTTAGGGAAAGCAAGAATGTCACAGATGCAGTTACAGTAATATTTCCGTGCTTCAGATTTACAGTAGAGTCTTGCAGCTCTGCCGAACTAGCAAATTTGTGCTGTGCTATGTACTTCTCTTCTTGTAGTCTTTGCATTTGCTGTGCTATGTACTTCTCTTCTTGTAGTCTTTGCACTGTTTTTCTGTATTTATCATACAGAAAAACCTGTATCCACCTGTTCTTAGAAAGCCCTATTACTGAAGAGCAAAACTGGTAGAATTACTTGACTGATTTATTTATTTTATTAAGCTTATTAAGATAGTCTTCCTGATACTTTAAATCAAGAGAGATCTGACATATGTACTCATACAGCATTGTGTGAATGTTCCTTTCTTACAAAAAGATACCTGTTTAGGTTCAGGTATCTGCTTAGAACAAGAACTGTCTGCTGAGTGATGGACTTGGCTAAAGAATAATTAGGAAAACCAACAGACAGTACTTTATCTGCAAGTCTTTGGTGAAAATCCTTTAGGGGAAGGGTTCTACAGTTTCCTGCTGTTAGTATTGTCTTCAGAATGGATGAAAATATTTTCCATTTCATACTTAAGTTTAGGCTCTTTCTTTTTCCATGTGTTATACTACTGAATATGGGCCATTGAATACTATTGGCTTTAAGATCAAATAACTGCCTTGGGAGTCTCGTTTGACATTTGTCATACACAGCAATAGTATGTGGGTAATTGAATTCTGTTGTTTGTCTTGAGGCAGTTAGTGGATTTGGTAATGCTTAATTTTATTTGGACTCACTACCTGTAGGAACAGAGAAGACTGACACCTCATGAGTCTGAAGAGATGTAAAATCCATTGGTACAAAACTCAATTTATTGCCAATAGTGAAAATCTGAATTGCTGTTTCTGAATCATAGTTCACGTGCCTAATCTCAAGTTTGGATATCTGCATGTCCACTTGCTTCCTACGCTTCTTTCCCTTCTTGTAGTCAAGTATACAAGAGGAGTTACATGGAGCCAGAGTATGGGTTTACAGGTATTGTCAGAGCAAGAAAAGTGCAACAGGCACACGAGACCAGGAAATTACAAGGCTCCTTGGTGTAGTCTGCTTAAACTTGTTCAATATGCTAACAATTCATTTACTAAGCACAGGAAAAATCACAGTTTTAAGCACATGTGAAATTTACATAATTGCATTGTGAATTTCAAGTACTTAGAATCTATATAAAAAAATTACCATTAGACTATTTAATTCTCTACCTTTTCAGCTATAATTTAATCCTATGTTGAGCCAACGTGATACATGCTTGATCGTATCTTTTTCCTTCATAGCCCTTGATGTCCATTGTTCTGGACAGGGGGATGGTAATTAATTTGAGAAAAGAATTTTTAAATAGAGACTTGGCTTCTTTTTTGAACTACTGGCAGGAACTCATTCAAACCAGTCTCTCTGGTATTAAAAGGCAAGTGTTGATTCCTTCAGTGTGAAAGTTGGCTTGTCTGGGTCTTAAAACTTATGCTGAGAAGTGATGTGGTATTTAAATCCTGACACTGTGTTTAGAAAAACAGAAACTCTGCCAGAGTTTTTGCAATTGAGAAAGCTTCTTTCATGGTTCAACTGCTTCAGTCATTGAAAACAAATTCCTTCTTATGGGATCAAGTGTCATTGCTATTTGCTACCATGGCAAGTTTCTGTAGAGAAATACTTGGTGCCATCAGTAAGCTTGATTTATGGAAAGGATATTATATTAATGAAAATAAAAAGATACCTTTCCAAGCAGTATGCTATTATTGTTGTTAAGGTCTCTTCCAAACTGAGTATGCCAAAGGAATTTTCATCATGAAGATCTGGTGCTTCTAATGGATCTCTGTGTGCAGACTAACACTAGTAGGTGGACCAGCAATCCCATGAGTGCTTGCCTGGCTATGAACAGGCTGCTGGGCTTGTGCCTTTGTTAGTGTGCCATTGGACCTGTACAGGGACAGGTGTTCTGGCAGTCTACCTGCATGTGGTTTACTTCATTTCCTCAAGCTATTTTCCCCTCCCAACTGGACCAAAAAGCAAGCTAAAGTCCAGTGTGTTACCTTGCAGCTTTGCACGTGCATGTAGCTGACATGTAGGATGCTTGTAGCTGAGATATCAGCATCTGTTGATTTAGGGAGGTGCAAGCCTGGACTGCTTAAAAATCTCAGCTGCTCTTTGAGTAGAGACAGACAACCAGATTCTGTCCTGAGTATAGGACTTGTTCTTGCACCACGTGACAAGTGAAATGTGTGCAGGTATGCTGGGGCCCGTGTTAACAGACGGGGTATCTGAAAAGTTGAAGCAGAATCAAGAGTTCATTTGGGGTTTGGGCATGTCTCCTGGAACAGTGTAATGGAAAATGAAAGAAATATAGCTGATTATTTGAAAAACAGCTAAACAGGTTGATTTCCTTTCTATGAAGAGGAATTTACATTTTCTGAAAATGCATTCTTAGACTACATTTTGTTTCAGACCTTTCAAAATTATGAGGAAGAATGTGGCCATTTAACTTAAGTGCTGAGTTTGCATGAGACAATGACCACTTCATCTATTTGATTCTTGTTACCTTGTGTACACTGTATGACCTTTCTGATGAGATAGTAGTTGTTTTCTCTGTTGCCAGTAGTTGTGAATGTCATGAACAGTTTTTTGACCTTGTAACACCCAGAAAAAGTTGGGTATCTTAGTATTACGGAATAAGACATCATTGCCCTTTTAAGTTCACTTGGGAACTTGAGGGTAACTTCATGTTAAATTATTCCACAATCTTAAAGCTAGTTGTGTCCAAAGAACCAATTTATCCAGGGTGCATTGATCTCTTTTAATATATCTCTCAGGCCCAATACTCTTCTGGTAAAGAGGAATTAAATGGGGAGTATAACAAGCAGAAACTACTATGTATGGGACTGACTGCTCTGAGAACTCATTTAGTGTGATGAGACAGACCTCTCAACTGCCATGCTGAAGATGGTTGGCAAAGCAATTACTCTTTTCCAGGTCAGGACCCAGACTTCATAAAACCTTCTTGTGGAAAAGCTGAAACATGGAATTATCTATCTATTGCAGTGGGTTCTCACTGGGGATGGAATAGAATCATGGTCCCTAACCCGCCATTTCTGATTGTACATGGGAGGACTTTAATAGGCTATTTTGAGAGTCCTCTCCACTTCTGTTGATGGCGTTCGTAAGTAATTCTGACTACTGATACCCAAGTAACTGGGCCTCAAAACTCGTGCGAGTCTGAGAGGTTCCGTTGTCAAAAACCAATGAGGTTCTTGGCTCAGTCAGGTACTGTTTTTGTACTAACATCTTCCTCTCTTCTCTTTTCCCACCCCTTTCTCTGAGACCCCTAAGCAGTGGTGGAAAGAATAGAACAAAGGACTTGGGTCAAAATCAAGAGAGTCTGTGGCTTTTATTGTTTCACCATAAATGGGATTGAAGAGATTTAGCCTATGAGGACATATATGAACTGCTTTTAAGAAAGAGCAATTGCAGTTTGGAGTCTAGAAAGAAACAATCTTAAAATTTCTTTATTTATTTCCCCTCTGTAGACTTCCTCATGTTTCAGATGCACTCAAAAAGCCAAGTTCCATCATGGCCTCATTTTTACAAGAAAAGATGTTATAAAAGAGATCATGAAATATAAGTAGAAGTTGTAGTTTTAAACATTTCTACTTTTAGATATTACAGCAATTTACCTGTCTCAGAAAATGATAAAAAGCCTTGATAGACTGTATTCTTTGACTAAGTTTTGCACTGGTGTGAACTGTCCAAGAAGAAAAGTTCACCTGTCTTTGCATTTGCCAGAATTTCTTTTTTTTTTGGGGGGGGGGGGGGGGGGATTGAACTGAAGATGTGCAGAACTTGGCTTGTGCAACAGTAATTGAGGGAGTGATTTGTGTAATGTGGGTGACTGGAAGTATGTACTTGAATAGTTACTGCTATCAAAGAAGAGAAATAAACTGAAGTGAGATGGCTGCCTTCCACTACAGCAGTTATTAGGCTCTGCATGCTTTCATATCAACTGGTACGGGCTTGGTACAATAGCAGCAGATTATGTCTGGGCATGTAACATGTTTCTAACTTCCCACTTAATCTTTAGTTCTGGTAGTAAGCTGTACTTTATTTAAGCACATTCTTTGGACGCTGGGAATGAAGCCATCAATAGTTGTTGGAAGTAAGATTTTTGTTTATATATGAAGCTGATCATTATATTTCTGAGCATGAACTATATTCCCCTGTATTTTACTGTAGCCATTCCACCACTATGAAGTTTCAGTTATGTCCTTGAACTTCTGTCATCTAGTATCCCTCTCTCCAAAGGAAGAGTTGAATGGAAAGATGTTTAAAATTCATTGTGTAATCAGAAAACTTGTAACTATTTGGTCACAAGTTATTCACTGTAAGCCTTTACTTAAACGTTCTCTGGTTTTGCTTCAGTTGGGGTGACAGTGCATGACTGAAAATTCAGAAGTTCTTAGGCAAAACTTAATGAAACCAAACCTGGTATTCTAAGGAAATAGAGTAGAAAATTTCAAACTTGTCAATATGCATCACAGGTACAAGTGCAAAATAGCATTTTGAAGATACCCTTTTCAGTTTCTGTGCCTGTGTCCACCTTATAAAACACGGAACATTGTCATTCAATGTTCACAGCACTAAGTTGGAAACTGACTTGAAAGTGAAGGTGGTGAACATTCAAAGTGGTAATTTCCTTAAAAATGTCTAGTTCTTAATGCAAGCTGTCCCAAGACCACTAGAAATAACTTTTCCCCCTGTTACTGTGCCCAGTTATTCTTAAATTGAAATTAAATTTCCCGCTTTTAAGCATTTGTGATCCTAAATAAATCCTGACAGCACATTGCAGGGAAGTAGTCTGGGAGGTGAAACACATGACTAAGTGCAGTATGACTTACTCCATGGAGTTTTTCAGTTCCCTTGAAAATGAGTGTCAAGGTGATCTTTTTATTCCTTTTCCAGGGTTCTTGAGCATACACTTCAAAGGACTAAAGGAAGGTAACTGTTGAGGATAATGAATAGGTAATTGTGTAAATCTTGACTGCATTAAATTAAAAGAAAAATTTACAATAGAGTCTCTTAACAGGGAAGTGACTGAGATGCATTTTGGGCATTCATGCAGGTCAGATAAGCATTTAACACGCCATCATGTTTTGCCATCTCTGTATTAAAGTACAAATGTTTTATGTGGTATTTTTCACTGTTTAAAAACATCAGCAATGTTGTTCTGCAAACAAATTTGGAAAAGGCATTTTCTATCCACTACATCACTAACATTCCATTTGGTAAATTTTCTTTGTAGGTAAGGCTTTACCTTGTGTCCTTAAAATAAACAAGAACTGCGTCATATGACAAGGGTAGTAAAGAAAACTTTTTGGGGGTTGGTTTTTTTTTGGTGTTTTTTTTTTTTTCTGTTGCAAGTCACCCTGAACTATAACATTGTTAATTTAGCAACCTGCTTTTACAGCTTCCTAATAAGTTTGTTTGCGCAGAGATAGGGCGTGCTTGCATGAGAGGGATTAGTTTAGTGGAAGTGGGAGCGTCAGAGCTCAGGAATGAACTTCAAATGAAACTTCTGGAAAATGTACTAGGTGATCATGTAAAATTGAAAACTGAGGTCCTGGGCCAGAGGTAATTTCAGTTAAATTTTATAATTTTTGCAGTTTCACTTCTGTCTTAAATTTTTCACTTGCAAGTTGCGATGAAGAGGAAGACTTCAGTGAAATTAAGTAGACTCTGAATTAACTGAAAACTTCCCTATGGAAATTTTTCATGGTGGGTCTTTATTCTTCTAGAGAAATGGGGTAGATATAATAATCATATAATAATCAAATATATTTCTATTTTAAATCAGAATCACTTTAATTTTTGATTAAAGAATGTGTTGAGATAGTCTAAATATTTTCTAAACTGCTTTATTTTGTGCTCTGAAAAGCTGTCTTGCATTTCTGTTTTCTGCATATGAATTTACTGAGCAATTGCTTGTGCAGCAACTGTAGTAGAACCCCAAATAAAAATATTTTTATGTCTGCATTGATGCAGATCTAATTTAAATACTTCAGTGTTTTAGGTTGGAAGGGATAATTCAACAAGTACTTCACAGTAACAGAAATCTGAAACAGGGCATGCCTGAAATTTTAATATATGGGTGTGATGTATTAAAAGGACATAGGTGTAGGTTTTTTAAGTGGCTGCATTGTAATGGGGCGATGAGATTTTGAAAGTGTTGCTTTGGATGCTTTCATTTAAAAAAAGCATTCCACTGTTGTTATAAAATAAGTCTGAGAATGGGTTAATACAGCCTTACTTCACTCGATATCAAAACTCTTCATCATAAAATTCTTAATTGTTAGAATTCCTCAGTGTCTCCTACACTTAAAGCTGTAGAAGGAGGTAGAGTTAAAAGCAGCAGTAGTATCTAGATGAAAGGTGGTTTCTGGTGAAATTAATTGTCTAAGCATTTTCACTGAAGCAAAACGGATCAAAACCAAAGTGCCAAAAACTGATTTGAAGCCTAGAGTAATAGCAGTGGGACAAAATATACATGTAGTGTTTTGCACTTAAGGAAGAGGACACTTCGTTCAGCCACAAATTTAAGGTTTGGAGGAGACAGAGGTTCAAAATGATCTTTTATATTCTTTTGTGACAGACCAGTAGGTTGAGCTGACAGTATGATGTAACTGAGAATGTCAAAATAGATCTCATGATCTATCTGTGTTAGTAGAAAGGGAAGTATTAATGGTGTTATGCAAAGCACCCATGAGACTCTTGTCTAATATACTTTGCACAATTCTGACTCCCCATAGTGAAAAAAGGTGCAGACTGGAAGAAGTACAGGGGAATTATGCCAGTCTTGCTTCTTTCCCAATCAATATAGGAGAGGAGAAATTGCCCTCTGTAGGGTGGAAAATTGCCCTCTTCAGGTTAGAAGAATGAAAACTGAGGCATTGGTTGCTAGATGTATAAAAATTGGGTTAAGAACAGGGAGCAGAAAGAATTGTTTAAGCTAAATTTCATATTAACCAAGATTAAGGAAACACCCAGGTATCTGAAGTATGGATTTTTTTTAATGATTTCCTATTGATATTCTGTTGAGTGATCAGGTGGTTTCAGATGGAAGGATGCAAGCACCCCTGAGATGCAAACTCCAGTGGAACCAACAAGATCTCTAGTGATCAGATTCATCATGGGTCTCTGGAAGTGCACAGAGTTGTTACTTTGCTATGCAGTAGAGTATCTGATTTTGTGTATTAAAAGTACCTTGTCTTGTTTGCAGACGTACCCAAACCACATTACAAAATAGCTCTTTAAGTATTGTTCTGAGCCATGACATTTACACTGACAGTAGAGTGCCTTACAATCCTTGTGTATTTTAGCTTTCTTCTTTGAAAATATGCCTGCTTAGTGTGCCTAGATGAAAGTGCAAATGGTTGAAGAAACATCATAGCAGAACTTGAACCTCTGGTTTTGTTGCTCCTGGGGTGCCTGTTCTAAGAAGTGGGGTACAACATACAACTTGAAGTTTCACAGCTGAACTTTATCCGCTATGACAGTGTTGATTGGAAACCAGTAACAAGATGCAAGCATGTAACACTTAAAGTGGAATTCTCCTTTCCCTTTGGAAGGGTGTTTGCTATTTTCTCTTCAGATCTAAATTTAGTACTTGTGTGAAGAAGGGAACTGATTTAGGAAGATCTCTTCATTGATTTCTAATTGGCCTTAGGGTAATGTTATCAATGGGATAAAACTGTATAGATGTTTCTGCATGACTTCACCTCAACTTTTCCATCAAAATAAGTGGTACAATAAACTGAATTGATTTTTGGTACATGTAACTTGCTCCTGTGGGTATATAACTGTGGTCTTTACTTATGTTGTTAGTATTTTCTCAGTCAGTTACGCTGTCTTCAGGCTCTGTCACCCTACAACAGATAAATAATTTTGAGTCCTGTGGCAGAAATACAGAGGTACAAAGCTTTGATTCATTTGGAAGGGTGCACATTATAGCTGAAAAATTAAGATCTAGAGAAAGGCGTACTTCAAAAGCTGTACTTACTTTGTTGCATCTGTTATGCTGGCATTTTGGACTTCATAAATACTGGCATTAATTGCCTGTGTGACTGCAGAGAATACAAGTTTCTTCATCCAGCTGTTTCTTGCAAAATACCAGTGAAGATGATTGATGTGATCCAGTAAGTTCAGCCTGTTGTATAAGTTCAGTGGAGTGCAGGATACGTCCTGAAACTTCTTGAATTCGTGCTGAAACTTCAGGTACAAAGTAGTATCTTAGACTGCATATCCACGGAATGCACTTTACCTTCATTTAAAAATCAGTTTTAAAATATCCTCTAGTACCCAAAGTACTAAAGTAGTTGAAGAACTAAGGGAGTACAGTCTTTGTTCACCAAAATTGAAACTTCTCCAGGGGCATATGCTAGTATTCATTTAAAGTACAGTAGTCTTTGTGTGACATCAATACATTCTTTCCTAACATCTGTAGCTGAAAAGTAAGAATACTACAAAAAAAAAAAAGGAAATAATTCGGCCTTTTAAAAAGCTTTTAGTTGACTTGCTTTTACACACTCCAGTTTGTGCTGTATGGTGGTTGAAGCTTTTGCATTGAATTCATTCTGTATTTTATTTCAAACGCAACTGCTGCTTGTAATTTGAGGCACAATACGGTTTTTAATTTCTCTCCTCTTGGAACACTTAGGTTTTTTCCTACAATGGAAGCTTTTGCATATACAGCCCTACTCATCTAGGCTATAGGTAGAGGCTTTCAGAAGTACAGAATATCTCCTTTTCTTTCCACTGACCTCCACTGGCTCCAACAGATTTAGGTTTCTGGATTACTTAAATGATTTTTAATAATTTCTTCAATGTCTGGAATATTTGGTCTTCCTATTTGTGTAACTTGGCAGGTGCAGAGAAATGCTTATGTTTTGAAGTTTTCTGAAAGATCTCCTCAAAGATTATTTGTTCCAAATGGCAACATATGAGCATTTGTAAGAGCAAGAGGAAAAGTAGTGGTCTCCTTTAAGCTGTGCCTTATCATAACTGTATAATACACAATTTACAGGGGAAATGGAACTGGTTTCAAAATTTGGCTCCTTAATACTACCTTTTAGGAAGACTAATGCAAATAGTCAGCTAGAGCAAAAGCTTCATATATTTAGGGCAATGTGTAGTTTTCAGAAACTGTGGAAGTAAATTTATTTATTTGTTGGCAACTGGCAGTGGTGATGTTCAGATGTTCAGCAAAGATTTACCGTAGCTATTAAGTTTCTGATGAACAGTATTTAGAAGCTGTAAAACAGCATATTAGCAATTTAGTATAAATTCATAACGTAATTATTTGGAGGCATAGGTCTGCTTTTTTTCTTTTTTTTTAATGGTGTGAAAATTCTTATGTTTAGCTTAAAATGACCACTGATAGCATAGCTTTTTGAATGTTGCCTGAGTTGCCCTGGAGAAGTACAGACATCCATAACTGAGCTGATGGTGTTTATGGGTTTAAACTGGGGCCTTTTATATTACAGAAAGAGGGACATTTCTGTCTTTCAGTATAGTATCAAAATGAGTTTACGGTATTTATTTAAAGGTAGTATTTACATGGTGTGAAAGAGTATATAGCAAAGTTCAAGAAGAGTAATAGTAGTGAGCAAAGCTTTCCAGCTGAATGAAGGATGCCAGGAAATAATTACAGAATCACAGAATCATTGAGGTTGGAAGGGGCTTCTTCAGATCATCTGGCCCAACCTCCCTGCTCAAACAGGATCAACTGGAGCAGGTTGTCCAGGACTGTGTCCATTGGGTTTTGAGTATCTCCAGGGATGGAGACTCCACAACTTCTGTGAGCAAACTGTTCTAGTGAGATGAGAGACAGATGACATAAATGGAATCAAGAGAAATTCAGGCTGTAGGTAAGGAAAACCTTTTTCATCATTAGGAGGTAGTGGAAGTGGTTGCCAAGAGAAGTTATGTAGTTTCCATCCTGGGAGTTTTTCAAGACTTTAGTGGGTAAAGTCCTGAGCAATGTGGTGTGCTTACACAGCTGTCCCTTCTTAGAGGATGAGGTTGGATTAGAGAGCTCGTGGGCACCCTTGCCACTGAAGTTAAGCTTTCATAACTTGATCCTATTATTTTCCTGAATGTACCCCGGGAAGAAAATGTTTACTTTTTAGTAATAATTTCTTTTAACCGATTACTCTCAAACAGTTGTACATGCTGTAATTCAGTAAGAAATGCTACTTTTTTAGTGGAGCATGAAAACTATTTAAGCAGAAGTATGGTAAAGTGAATTACCTTTTTAAATAATTACATCTCGTGAACCTTTCAGAAGGCATCTTAAGGCCTGCCTCTTCCAGTGTGGCACAAATACCATAATGAAGAAGCAAATTCATTAGGTGGCTCAGACTACAACAGAGGAATCACCATGCAGGTTTCTGCTGTCCTACCATTTGTTTGCTGCAGAGAACTTTCAACTGTGAGTTTAGACCTGTACATTTAAACCATTATCTGAGAGGCTTCTCTCTGTCAGAGAAGACATATTCAGCATACTTGTGTGTATGCATGTGTATGCTTCCTCAGTTAATCATCATTTGTGACTGAAGCTTGCATCAGTCTTTCTGTAATTAAAAATGTCAGAAAACTTGGTAATATTTAACACCTGTATAGGCTTCAAAGCATCAAGCTTAGTTAGTGAGCATCCGGTTAAGTTAATTGCCTTCGTACTTTACAATTGAGATCTTTTTCTTTACAATCTTTTAAGAAAGAGATGCCTAACACTATATCCTCAGTACTGGATTTTAGTGCATCTCTTACCAATATCTTACTGTTGGTCATGATACATATATTCAAATAAGACAACCTTTTAATTCAGCTGGTTTTGGAGATGTGATGCTTTGTTCCCTTTTTATCTTTGCTGAAATAATTTTAAAATAGTGCTTTTCTTTCCAAAAGATGCAGCTGTGAGGTCCATCTGTTCATCAGAAAATTTGTGCTTCATCTTATTTAGACAAACTTCACAGCCTGAAAGAAGTTATGGCTACAGGGTTTGGGATGGGGAACGGTCGTTCGCTCTTCCCCATGGCTTTTGTGACCTTAAGAGCCATGAAAAATGGGCATGTAAGATGTAGTTGAGCTAGGTTTGATAAGGGTAGGGACTGCTCGAGCTTCTATTTATAGTTATGCTAAAATAGCTCAATCTTGGCTTGCCAGGAGACTTACAGAAAATGAAGTAAAAAAATTAGTAAACATTTCTAAGCATTTATGTTACTTCTTTTCAACATGCAAAAATTCAGTGAGTAGAATTTGAATATCCACAGGGGCATTCATTCTTATCAATTAGACTTTTCCTCCTTCCTTTACTAATTCACTGCCATATATGCTATTTATTTCTCTGATTCTGCAGTCAGTAAAGTGTGCATGCTGCAGACAACAGCTTCCTTCATTAAGCAGTCTTACTGTCTTTCTAGGGGAGATACACTGTATTTACTGAATGAGGGGTCCTGTTTAGAAAATGTCCTTACATGATGTTACAGTGGACTGCTGCCCAAAAATAAGTACTTGAGTTAAGGTGGCTATCCATAGGGCTATAACTGCATTGGCCCAACACTCCCTGCTTGGCAGTTATTTGTCAAATAGCCTGGATAAAACCCCACACTGAGGTAGATGTGAAGTCTGTGGATGCTTGAGAGCCCAAGTATCATTATATCCTACTACAATAAGCAATGTAGGCATACCTTGTATGGGATTATGTAACTAAGTTGTAGCCTGGCGTAGAGGAGCAGAGGGGCTAAATTGCAATTGTACATCGCTTTTATAGCGCTTCTCTGGAGGTATTTCTAAATGTGATCTGTGCTCAGTGAATACAGTTGCTGGCTGTGAAAATGCAAACATAATGTTGTATGTGCTCACTGCATAATGCTTTCCCAGAGACTTCTACCTTAAAACTTGGTTTCTGAAATTTACTCTAACAGTAGTATCAGAGGGCTTTGTTAGTGTTTCGTATATTCTTGGTCAATAGTCTGTTAGTGAATGAACTTGTTTGTACTAGCTCAAAATGTTAACTTGTTCATAGGTACTCCTTTTCTCAGACCTAGGCTGCCAGAAATATTAAAATATATTGGGGAGAGAAGTGGCCAATAAAAAATAACTTTTTTGTTCCATTTCATGTTAAAGCATAAATCCATTTTTTTTAAAACACGAATGCACAGCTGTCATTGGTTAAGGGCTATATGAGTTACAAATGAATTTTCTTTTGTCTATGCTTATTGGGTGTCTTGCAAAACTTTTCTTTTGGATATATCCCTCTTGAAAAGGTTTTAAATCACACAAGAAATTGTTTCCAAATTTTATGTATGTGACGAGATTTTAATCTAACTTTCTAGACTTTGTGTGAAGCACCAGCCTCACCAATAGTCCTTGAGGTGTTTATTATACCTTCCTATCTAGATGAGTAGGTCATGTGGAAATAAATATGCATGTTTATTTAAATATATTATACATAATTTTATTTTCATTCCTGGTAGTTCGTAAGCTTGGAGACTAATAAACTGAAATGGAGCTAAAAAACCTGTGCAAGGTATTCACTCTGGAAAGCTTTAATTTTCCCCAGTGAGTGACACATTTGTCTTCTGTCTGCAAATCTGGAAAATTTATTTAAATGTATGCTTCCTCTATCCTTTACATAGAATTAATGTAGATAAGAATTAGGCACTGAAAGAAAGAGTAAAATCAAATTCGATAGAAGAATCACAGTTGAGAGCTTGGTGAAAACCTGTCTTTTTCTTACAAGTACAAGAAGAGAAGAGTTATCATAATATCTTTTACTTCTATTTGATCTGAATTTACTAATGTAAGTATGTAGAGTACAGTATGTAGATTAAACCTTCAAAGCATCTTTTGGTTGTCTGAAGAGCTATATGTGAATTAGGACGAGTTAATTCTGGTTAGTAAGTTTTGCATTAGTGAGTGGGATTTCTGTATTCTTATGCCTCAGGATGCACGCTGTTTGCCCCAGACGTCAATTAACATGCCTTTCCTTCCCCCCTCCCTTTCCTTTTTTGAAATGGGGTTCAAATGACAAACTAGTTTCTCTGAGTATGGGGTCATATGCATAGTGGGCTTAAATCATTCAATGCATGTACACAGCAGACCAGTATGCTCCTGTTGAGTCTTGCTTGAGGCTTTAAACTTCTATGGTTATGAAGATATTCTTTGAAAATTGACTGTGAAATTAATTCTATGTGTGTGTACGTTCCCTGTCACCAAAGCCAGGGGCTGGAGTGGAGGGTGGCCCATTGTAATCTCATTTTTTCTTAGGAGTCCCAGCTCAGACTCAGTTCTGTTGTCACTTTTTCCTAAAAATACCTTTATTTCAACACCTTGCCTCAACTGAGAGCCTGTTTCTGCTGCTCAGTTCCTCCTGTTCTGTCTGGAGGCTGTTGTCAATGTGTGTTTCTTGTAATGTGTTTGTTCCTAGATGGTTTTGTTAGCCATTGTAGCCAACCATGCCTATCTCATGCTGTCCTCACAAAAGCAAATCCTTTTGTGTTGTGATAAGAATTTAAAATTTTACCCAGATGGGTCTTTGAAAATAGAAAAAGGCTTGTCTTCAGAGAGAGGAGGAGGTGCATGGTAGAGCTCTCAAAGATAGTTTCTCCTTACCAGTTTCCTCTAAAAGATGGGACAAGAGAGGCAATAAGAGACCCAATTAATTTTCCACTGAAGGAAAAGCACCAATTTGCTTTTCATTGGACAACAAAGTATTCAACAATAAGGAGCCAGGTTTATGCAGTTTGTTCACTGTAGTCCTTAGTTCTTGTATGCCTGACTTAAATATAAGTTCTACAGGTCTTCCCCCTTGCCTTCCCCCCAGTCAGTAACCTCTATCAACATTTCAAGGCAGATTTGCCAGAGAAGAGATGGGAGGCTCAAAAGGCAATTTTTGATAGGGTATTTAGATTTGGTAGTCTCTAAACTCCTTAGTTCCATCTGTTTCTTGCTTGATAGGACCTGGTCTTTTAAGTAAACTTTCCTACATGAGTACTTGCATCTTCAGCTTTCATTCCTGCTGCTCAAAGATAAGATACTTTTCTAAAAGAGCTAAGGTGGCTTTGCCCCAGGAAAGAAAAAAGTGAAATTGTTTTAAAGACTGCTACTTGAAATTCCATGTATATCTACATTATTCTGAAAGGTCATTATAATTAAGCCTGGAAACAACATATCTCCTGCTGTTTGTATTTTATTAAGATTTTTTTCCTCTAGAAATGAATAAACAAAAGCCTGTTGAATAGATACATAAAAAGAGGGTCTATAATACATTCACCAAACTGTCTCCCACCACCACCACCAATTTGTCTTTGGATAAATCAAATTGTTTGAAAGTACAAGTATGAATATCTAAGGCATATGTAGGTCAATATGTATGTTGCTTAGACTTTCAAAGCTATTTTCACATGTGAGTAATATTAGCATATCACATTAAACGGGAACTACGTTTGAAGCTGGCCAATGACTTGCATAATAAATGTAGGATACTGGAATTAAAGTGCTTAGTCTAGCCCATTACAAAAAGTACCCATGTATTGTCTATTCTTTTTAAATAAACCAGCTGACATAATTCCTGTTGGAAGATACTTTTGATGACCTTTTGAAAAATAACACTTGGTCATGTTCTGAATTTTTTTGCCAGGTAAATGTGCAGTGAAACATTGTGAAGCATATAAACGTTGCTCTAGTTTCTAGTTACCATGTACTAGGTAACAGGTGCAAACACTTTGTTGAAGCTTCTTAAAGCTTTCTCGCATGCTAAAAATTTTTTACTTAACCTTGTAGCTGGTTAAAATAAAGGGGTGCTTAACAGTATTATTTTTTTATTCAACTGCTTAGAAAGATCTTCCCTTTTAAACTACTAGCTACACTGAGGCAATATAGAGACCCACATTGTGTTCAAACATAAACAATCCAGGGTGAGTAACGGTGCCTTATCCCAACTTAGTGGGGATTTGTTTTTCTGCCTGCCTTTTTGTTTTTCTTTCTAACATTAAGGCAGCATTATTTAATGCTAAGAAGACTGTTGCCGTGATGGCTGTGTCATGAGAGGAGGCAACCATCAGATCCACAGCAATAGGGAGCTATTTCTGAAAACAGCTTGTTTTGGTTTTGATCACCTGGGATGCAAGTCTGCCTTTGTGAATTTTTTGAACTCTGCATGTTGATAAAGGTGTTTGCTGCTTTCCAAGAATGCTAAAATATACTTAAGCAGTTTTGATGCTAGAATTTGTGAAACCTTTATTAAATAAAATATTAATCTGAAAATACCCTGTCTAGCTGCACAAAGATTGAAAGTCATTCTTGTGAAGCTTAATGTTGCTCTCAACAGTTTCCCCTTGATGATGAAGTTTTAATGTAGGGATTTTATTTTTTAATTTGATCATTCTAAGATAGAATTCTGAAGGTTACATAAGAAACAGCTTATTAACGTGGACAGATATAAGGAATGTCTTTATCATGCACACCTCTGTCAGCATCAAGTGCTGGAATTGCAACTGGTAGTTGAGATGCATGCTTTAACCTGAAGGAAGATTTATATTTTTACCCAGATTATTTATAAGAACAAAAGCACTAACCTGAAGTCCCTTAAAAACAATTTACATAACTGTTAAAACTGTAAAGAAAGCTTATTATTATAACATTTGCAGTATTTATGCAGCATCTAGTACCCTACATAAATTGGCTAGAAACATCTGTCTACTTCTGCAAATACTATAGCTTGCATGACTGCATTAAGAGTCACGAATCTGTAACTGGAACTGAGAAAACGTGAAACAAGGCAGTTGCATCTGCAGCTGAACTAGTCAAGATATAGGACATACCTAGTCTGACGAAAATGTGGACTGCTTACAGTTTGATTTGGTGACTTCTCTAACAGCACTTAGTCTATTATAAAGTAGAAATAATATTGCTTCAAAATCTGAAGGCATAAAGTAAGTGTCATTTTCCCTCCTACTCATGGTTTCACAGAAGATTCACTTTTTGAAAGTGAGAAGTATGGTTAAAACATATTTTTTAAAAATGCACTCTTTTGACATACACTGCTGTAGTTAAAAGGTGGCACACAAGATGATTTGATTGTTGAAAAGTCAGTTCCGCTTGACAGAAAGAATGGCCAGAAAATTTTTTCTTGGGATGGAATTTTCTAGGAAGAATTGCAATTAGAAAGTAGGTGTTGAGAAATGCTGTTTGCTTTGTTACTGTGCAGTGTTTCATAATAGCTTTCATTATAAAGCAATGAGCAAAGTTAAGGGTAAATTCCTGTGTGGGAGAAGGGGCATATAGGCTTTCTAATTCTCTTGATATATGCCGCTTTGCAACATGCAGAGCTTTGGAGTACACAGTGGTTGTTCTAATGCTTTTTAGCTTGTTGCAGATCTCAGCAGAAGATTTTTTCAGTATACCTGTGTGTCTGTTTGAGCATGTGCATATAACTCGCCAGGAGTTTAAAAGAATAGAGTTAAAACCAAGAACAGTATAGGTTATTCACTACTAAGATAATACTGCAAGCTAAGAATATTTAGTCATGTGTTGGAAAACAGGGAAAGAATGACCATTTACCTTGCAAAGGACATCATAACTGTCTCCAGTGATGCCCCCTTTTGTGCTCAGCCCAAGCTGGCACACGTTCTTTGCAAGCTTGGGGGCTAGCTGATGTAATCCTAGCTAAGGGCTGCTGCACATGCGCCCAAACGCATAAGAACTTTGTACTATGTGAACATGTTTGAGGACTGAAAGCTTCCTCTGAAAGAGAGATTAAATGAAGACAGTCATGAATGAGTTGCTTTTATGTATTTGGAAGATTATGCATACCTTATACATAGTTTATACTTTTTTTTTTTTTTTCAATCTTTAAGTAGTAGCAAATCTGGAAAGGAATGTGCAGGGCCTGGATTTAAGTTGATTGTGGTGATAAGGATTTGGATAGACCCTTTATTTCCATCTTTCAAACAAACAAAACAAAGTTCTTTTTCCATTCTGTCCACTTGCTCTCAGTAGATGTAGTTGGCTGCTTAACATCTCTAAAGTTAATATTGTGTTTCCCAGAGCTTTTGCAAGTCTATTTTGGTCAGTACTTACTTTTTGTTTTTGTTTTGTCAGCAGCCATGCAGCAGGTCCTGGATAACCTGACTGATCTGCCAACATCGACAGGCGCTGAAGAAATAGACCTGATTTTTCTTAAAGGAATTATGGAAAACCCTATTGTAAGATCACTTGCTAAGGTATTTAAACTAGCTGCTCTGAGTAGAATCTGGAAATACTTTAACTCTTAAATTACTGTGTGAACATTGAATATTGATTGAGGTATTAACAATGGCTTTTATGTGCGGTACATCTTTAAAAGACTTCAAGGATTTCTTGAAGGTGAAGATTTGGTATAATGTAATTTCTGTGCACGCTGATTTATTGTTATATGGAAGATTCTAGAGGAAGAAGAAAAATTCAGAGACTCCAGAAATAATGTGGTAACATTATTTATGAAGAAAATGTCAAAATACTTGAAATTAGAAGCAGTTGGTTTTAATATAGTCTTGTGACTACTGTTGTGTGCAAAACCCATATGCCTTCTGACTTTTAGCATTTTTGCCAAAGATCAAAAGTGAGAGCAATAACCTTCTTTCTCCCATGGTGTAAACAAGTTTTCTTTTTGTCTTTGGCTCAAAATGACTTTCTGATCAGCCCAGTGAAATATTCTCTCCCTGCCCTTTCCTGGATTCAGAGTAATGCTGGGACCTTTGATTTGTCAGCTCTCTGAGACATGAGCTAGCCTTAGGTTTGGTCTTGCATTATGAAAATGTTTTATTTATAGATGGTAGCAATCAATTATAAATATGTAAGGTGATATTTACAAAAAATCTTTGGACTCTGTAATTAAAATGTAGGTGATCTTACCAGTAGGAGATGCAGTCAATATTGCACAGCACTTACATTCTTTCTTAATCCTACTTCATAAAAATAAGCTCCTTTCATGAAGAAAAAACAGTTAACTTAAATGTACCTGTCTCTTTAATATGAATAGACATCTGAAAGCAATGCCCTCTGGGCAGGCATGAAATACTCTGTAAAGCTAAAGGATTGTTGTGCAGGGATTTTGCTCAGTATAAAAATCTGGAAAGGAAGACTTCTCATAAGAATTTATATAAGAATTTACTTCTGTTTAGCTGTTCGGAAAAATTGGTTGTAAGCGGAAGACACTGCATAGTAATGAACTTAGAAATAACAAGTGTCTCATCTGCTAGTGAGATGACTGCAGAGGGAAAGATTTGTGTACTACATTTACTAGAGTAAGTATAAGCATTTTCTTACTTAGAGTTGTTTCCAGCTGCTGCCTAGGTCATCTTTAATTTAATATTTATCATGAAGAAAATGTTCATTGCAAAGCATTTTTTTTCTTACCAAGAATTTGTGTTTTAATGGCCAATTACAATTATGTGGAATTTAACGACTAGCAGATGTAAAAAAATGCTTGTAATGGAAACAGATTCTTAACTATAAACTTGCTTTATCTAGAATGCTGAAAGGTTTTAATTGTGGTCATATGGCATGACCACATTCATATTTTGTTTTGTAATTATTTCAGAATTAAACCCCAAAACTCGGTCCTAACCAGCAGAGCTAAATAAGGACAAGATCAAAACGACAACACATTTTGTGACATATATATAGTTCATATATATCCATTTGTCTCTAAAAATATGTAAAACTTGTTTTTCCTATTAGAAGAGCTAGTTTTAACAGAATACACAATTCTCAGGACCCTGAGATGGTCAGATTGTTTAAGCAGATTCATTTCAGACCAGGCCAGAAACATAAGAGTTTTTAATTTTCCTTTATTAGGCAGTTATTAAAGACTAATCATTATGTAAAGTATCCCAAAAAGGATAAAAAGAAACTTAGGGAAATGTGCCATGAGCCGTACAAGCTTATTGTTCTTTTCAGTCCTTAAAAAAAACAAAGGCAAGCAATAAGCATAGTAGTTAGTTTATAATATTTTGCAATGCAAAGTTTGGCTAATCTTTTAACATTGCGTTAATTTCATATTTTTTTTTTCTGTCTAGAATAAAGGCATCAATGTAGGAATTACAGATCTCTTTTGGAATAGGGTTCTTTTACTGTACCCTTCCGTTCTTCAGTGGGTGGTAGGGCAAAGGTGAGGTAACTGTAATTACTGTGAAATATATTTTCCTGTCATTTAGTGACATTTATAGAATCATAAAATAGTTTAGGTTGGAAGGGAGATCACCTCCAAAGATCATCTAGTCCAACCCCCCTGCAATGAGCAAGGACATCTTCAACTAGAACAGGTTGTTCAGAGCCCCATCCAACTTGGCCTTGAATGTTTCCAGGCATGAGGCATCTACCACCTCTCTGGGCAACCTGTTCCAGTGTTTCACCACCCTCACCGTAAAAAAATTTCTTCCTTATATCTAGTCTAAATCTACCCTCTTTTAGTTTAAAACCATTACCCCTTGTCCTATCGCAAAAGGCCCTACTAAAAAGTTTGTCCCCATCTTTCTTAAAAGCCCCCTTTAAGTATTGAAAAGCTGCAATAAGGTCTCCCTGGGTTCTTCTCTTCTCCAGGCTGAACAACCCCAACTCTCTCAGCCTTTCCTCATAGGAGAGGTGTTCCATCACTCTGATCATTTTTGTGGCCCTCCTCTGCACCCACTCCCAACAGGTCCATGTTTTTCCTGTGCTAAGGTTTATGTTCAATCCTAACTAGCCCTTAGAATTATTATGCTTTTTTGAAAAGAGTTGTTGAAATTGGAACATGCATGATTACTCAGTTTTGCTACTGAGCTGTCTTACCAAAAATTTCTTCTCCTGGATTGTTAACTGTTATTTTGAACCTCAAAACTTTACCTGCTTTTCTGCAGTCACGCTATTGCTTTTACTATTGTAGTATAGCCTCCAGCATACTAGGTGAATGCCTAAGCCTGACCATGGAAACATCGTAGGAGTGATCTATAAACACTTGAGTCCAGTATTTAGGATGTCAGATTGTTGGAGGCAAAAGCCTTACTATTTGAGCATTTGGCAAGTATAATAAGTATTGAATGAATTAAAAGACTCAATTCAGTTTCACTATTTCTGAAATGATTAACTGAACTGAAAAAAAAAATAATTGCAATATCTAAGTTATGTAATACTTTTTTTTTGTTTAATTATTCATACCACTCCATATCCTAGTACTCTCCAACGCACTACAGGATCAGAGGTTGTTCACTGATAAACTTTCTGTTCCCCAGTGTATACATGGCCTTGATTTTGGGGTGAAGGGTGAGGATATTTGTATTTAGATTATACTCTGTGTTAGTGGTAGTATTTTAAATAAAATGAGTGAGAAAGAAAGTAACCCTTATTCTCTAATCTTACAAAGGTTTTGCAGTTGGAGTATGTTTAAAAGTCAATAGACTTGTGGTTTTACTTACTGTAAAAGTAGTAAACTTTAAAAGAAGGATATTGTTTACTGTATGTATTATGTACAAAATAGCATTCCCTTATCAAGGAGAATGTGTGTAGGTGCCCAGCTTCCTATGACTTTGTAATCATGGTCATTTGGATTGTGCGTGTTGGTGTTGGGAAATGTTTGAAATGCCTTTCTCTATGTTGTTAGCCTTTCCAGTGTTTGATCATCAGTCCTGCAGAAATACCATTTTATAGATATGAAGCAGAATTTAATACTCAGATGATTTCAGGAAACAAAGTTTTCTGGGTTTAGCAAAATTTTATTTTAACATCTGTTTTAAAGCACTAATAAGAAAGTAGATGTGTGCACATACCTTCAAGTTATATATATGGGAAGTATAGATAGATGACTCCCAGATAGATCTGTTATTTCTTGTGGTTTTACATGCCAAAGTAATTGTTCTTTTTTGAACTTCTTGTTGCTATG
Organism: Aquila chrysaetos chrysaetos; assembly: GCF_900496995.4. Classification (NCBI taxonomy): domain Eukaryota; kingdom Metazoa; phylum Chordata; class Aves; order Accipitriformes; family Accipitridae; genus Aquila; species Aquila chrysaetos. Next base: position 42,844,059 of record NC_044006.1, on the reverse strand, counting down.
GTGTTGTAAATAACTCTTAATTGAGTGAATTGAGAATTTTAGTTATTTTGGGCCTCCTCTTATTCCCTAATTTTATGATACAGCACTACTGTAATAAATAAGTGAAGCATTCAGATTTATGAGATGTTACTCTTGCTGCTCAAAGCTCCTACCTTTCAATGAATTCAAGTGTCTGCAGTGTTTAGGAAAGGATTATGTCTGCAGCAATAGCTCTAGAAAGAGATGAAAAGTTATCACAGAATCACAGAATGGTTGAGGTTGGAAAGGACCTCTGGAGGGCATCTGGTCCAATCCACTGCTCAAGCAGGGTCACCTGGAGATGGTTGCCCAGGACCATGTCCAGATGGCTTTTGAATATCTCCAAGGAGGGAGGCCCCAGTCTCTCTGGGCAAACTGTGCCAGTGCTCAGTCACCCTCACAGTGGAAAAAGTGTTTCGTTATGTTTAGACAGAGCCTCCTGTGTTTCAGTTTGTGCCCATTGTTTCCTGTCCTATCACTGGGCACCACTGAAAAGAGCCTGGCTCTATCCTCCCTTGTACCTCCAAGAGTACAAGGTTTGTACCCTCCCTTCAGGTATTTATACACATTGATGAGATCCCCTCTACCCCCGCCGACCCTTCTCTTCTCAACTCCAGGTGTGCCTCACCAGTGCTGAGTAGAGCTCGACCTTCTGGCAACACTCTTCTTAATGCTGCCCAGGATACTGTTAGCCACCTTTGCTGCAGACTTTTCTTTAGTGTTTCTTTTAGTTATGCAAACTTTCCTTTAGAATTTGCTGTTTGGAAGATTTTTGAATGAGAGGAGCCTGGGGTAGATGCTTCTCTTGTAGACTTTCTTTTTTTTTGGAGCAGATCCCATAGTTCCTTTTTTGTCCTTCTTCTAGAACGTGTACTTGTACGGGGTTCTGAAGTAGAAAAGATATGAGGCACTATACTGTTCAGAGGACTGTTTGTGTATATAGCATAGAGGTTATAGGAAATAAGGACATACAAGTATCTCTGACAGGTGCTGCTTATAGTTTGTTGGGTCACATAGTTAGACTTGCAAAATCCTTCAGCAGTTATAAAATATACAGATTATACTATATGTAATTTTTCTGGCTTTCCTGCTAAAGGTTGCATCAAGAAATTATTTAAAAGGCTTTTAAATTGGAACTACTTGAAAATTTATATTTACAGTATAGTCCCATATATTTAATCTTACAGGCACATGAGCGACTGGAAGATTCTAAACTTGAGGCTGTCAGTGATAACAACCTGGAGCTGGTGAATGAAATTCTTGAAGACATCAGTCCCTTAGTAAATAAAGATGAAAATATTGCAGAATTGGTTGGAATACTCAAGGAGCCTCATTTTCAGGTACCACCTTTTTACTGTGCATTACCTACTTACTGTATCACTGTCGACATATGAATCTAGGAATAATAATGAAACAAAACCCGAACTGTAGCAAACTTTAATATGTAGGATTTTACTCCAAATGAAAGGTAAAGCAGAAGCCATGTGGGGTTAAGAATGAGCGTGATTTTATTCTTTGGTATCACCTCAAGAATATCTTCACTCATATTAAAATCCACTGGAGTTTCTGTTATAGATCTTGGACAAATATTTACTTCCTATATGACTGGAGTTTCCATAACAATTCCCTGAAGACTTCATCCTTAGCATTTCCAGATGGTTTCAGTTCCTGATGCTGACCCTTCTGCATTTCGGTTCAGCTGTTGGCATTCATACTCACGTGTAAGATGTAGTTTGTGGAGTGAATGAACATGATTCTTCTATGATGCGGTCTGCACTGCAGCTTAACTTGAGACTCTGCATCCCTCTCCTGTTGCTCTACTTAACATAAGTGAAGTTTTGACATAGGCTTGTCAAAGGCAGATGTTTTTCCATAGCTGCCATTCTATTACCAGCTTCCGTACTGACTGTTGAAGATTAGGGTTTGTAAATCCTTGGTAGATTCTGGACCTTCTAGGTAGGCTTTAGCTGACTTTAGCACTTAGCTATAGGTACCCTGTAGAAGAACAGAAGTAAACCTTTTGCCACAGTATAAATGTGCTTCTTTTGGCAGTCAGGTATAGAGTCATAGACAGTTTTGGTGTATATGCATTTAAAGACATGTTTTTCTGAATTTTCAGTTATACATTATACAAACATAGCAGTGAGGTGCATTACCGTTTAACATAAATAAACACCGGAAATGCTGTCAAGCTGTGTTGTGGCCTGCTGGAAGAGGGAACACTTTAAGAGCTCAGCTTTTGAGGTAGTAGCTATTCTGAGTGCTGACAGTTCCTCTGCCTGTTCTGAAGAGCAGTATGTTGGCCTCTCTTGTGCTCTTATTTGTCCAGAAGGGTATCATAGCTAAGGGATCGAAGACTATGATTTTGAGGCTTACTGGTGAATAAACCTGCAAATTGGTCTTTGATCCCTTAGCAGAAATTGGTACTGGAAAAGGAGAGGATGAGTTTGGAGGAATTGGTAGTTAAAATGCAAAAAGATTGGAACCTGGGGCCAAATGGTGCAGTGACAGACCTAACAAAGATCCATTGTGTTAGATTGAGAAACAAAGCTGACAAGTTGAAGAGGATGAATCAGAAGATGTAAAGGATTTAAGTGAAGTGCTGGAGTAGACTGACTTTGAAAGGCACTGTAGCGTTGATCTCTGGAGAGAGATGGCAAAGACCAGAGACCAAGTGGGCAAAGAATCTTTGTGGTGGAGACTGGAAATGGCCTCTAGGAGACTGAGATCAAATAAGAATTTTAATTAAGGTGAATAGCCAATACTAAGGCAAACCCAGCATTCATTCCTGTTCAGTGGTCATATTTCCAGAGAGGCACAACATGATGCTGGTGTCAGTTACTCCATTAGTTCAGGCTTAAGCAACTTACACATTTATTTTAAAAGTTCCAAAGTAGCTGGTGAACAAAAATGACTGGCCATCAGGCCAGTATGTATTGAATAACCAGCTGGCACATTCAGTGCATAGAAAAGGCTATAGCAAGTCTTAGCAGACAGTAGCTAGAGAGCAGAAGACATGAGTGGTAAGAGAGTTTGCCTTGAGAGAAGATGGAGGAGTTGAAAGTATCACCCTGTTGGAGTGGTTAAACATGCAGAAGAATCACTTGTGCTGCTTTTGGAAGAACTTGTTCAGTTACTTTCACCTTTCCAAGAATTATGCAAGCCATTCATCCTAAATAGATTCTGCTGGCAATAAAATACTTAATCTGAAAAGCAGCCAATATTTTATTCTAATAGCTTTAAAATGGCTAATCACACCTTTAAAATGTTTCATTTAGAAAAGTGATCTTAAGTTTCCTCCTAGATAGATCTTAATTTATAGGGTTATTTTTCCCACATATTCATGCTTCCTTACCAGCCCCCCTGATTTCTCTAAGATCTTAAATGATTTCCTCACTTTTCTAGAACGGCCTTTAAAAATGTCTTCTTTTCACATGTACATTAGGGGCCTGTAGTCCATTTATTAAGTTCTAATATTTAAACAGTATTGTCAGAGAAGACTAGCACATATTTAGTGCATAAAAGAGGAACGGAAATATTTTAAGTACTTCTGAGGCCTTAAGTGTTAGGAAAGGAGTCCTGAATTCAGGACCATAGAGTTGTTCTGCTCTTGTGTATTTCCCCCCCACCCCCCACCCCCAATTTGTAATTTAATTGTTTTATTGGATCACACTTGGGGGAATAGTTATCATATAGGGCAGGGAATGCTTCATAACATGTATAGATTGTGCTGAGAATTTTTTTAAGAAAAACAAATTTTGAGTTTGAACTTGGCTTCAGCACTGTAGAGACCCTTGGATGTTTAATGTTTCTTTGTTTATTGAATTTTGAATTACTTTTAAAATTTATTTTTACCTGTTAAATAAGTACAGTCACAGAAAACTACTGTAAAGAAGTCAATATGTTCTAAGTTTATGGATTACTTTATGACAGTATCTCGCACAAAAGGGCCATACTGCCTGCCACAGAACTGTATGTCCATTGCCCTATATCTCTTGTGATACAGAGTTCTTCTAAATGCCTTGTTCTGGCAACATTGCCATTTTTGTCATGAGAACCTTTCTACAGTTATCCAGTCTTGGATAGTCAGCTGGTCCTGTTTACACATGCTGTATGGAGGAAACTTTGAACCATTTTATGGTTGTTGATTATTCAGTCCATGTTGTCTTGCAGACTTTGGCAGTGGTTTTATAAGTGTTCCAGCACCAGTATGGGAAAGGTCAGATTCCAGGGGAGCTCTGGAGTTGCAGGAGGACAGGATATCGCTTTTTCCGACACCATAAGAAAGAAACAAGTGAAGTTCATGCAACCGTATTTCTCAGATCTCTCAACCATATTACTGAAATAAGACAGTAACTGAGTGACATAAGATGTTGGAGAGTAGTCCGGTAGTGGATACAGACACATGGCCCCTATTGCCAGGTGGCTTCAAGTGTTCTTCAGGACTGTATGCTGTGACCTAGGTGGCTGGAAACAGTCTTGTAAAACTGGTATAGATTCTCGAGTTGCAGAACCAAGAGTTAGGTATGCGAAGGTAATCAGTTAACTACGGCTTGTTTTAAGGAAACCAATAAACTACTTTTCTTAAAGAAATTATTTTATAATTGTGGGCAGCAATGTACAGTCCCTGATAGTCACAGTTCTGTGACTCAGTCATCATGTAAATAGCAGGAAAAGGATTTTGTGGTTGAGAGATGGTTAAGTAGTAGTTGAAAGAATTCATGCTTATCCATAAAACTGAGTGAATAAATTGGATCAGAATGTAGAATGGGATCAGATTTAAGAACTGAAGAATCTTACAGAGCATGTTAATTTGAAAAGGATGACACAGACTGTTAGCTTAGCAGACTTTTTTAACTGTGGATCAGATTATAATCCATAAATTATATGACCGTTAAGGGCAGGGAGCTGTACAAGCATGGTTATGTGTAAGGCTCCATGAGAAATCTAGTGGTTTGTAGCCAGAAAGTTTGGGAACAATTTGTCCTAGCATGTGACCAAAAGAGAAAACTGGAAGTATCATACTGGTGTATCTACCTAGTTTTGTCAGTGGTAATGTGTTAAAATGTGTAGTTGATGCTAGTTGGTTTCATTTTGGAAATGTAGAAAGATCCAAAAATGTTGCTTGCAAACATTGGCAGAGAGAGATCTGTTCTCCTAGTTTCTGGATTGGATGTGTCTTGGATAATGAAGAATTAGAAATTGCTACCATCTGACAGCTGCTTGATTTAAATAAATGATTGTTTTTCCTATTTAATTTGATTTGGTTTATGTCCACAATATGAGAGCAGCCACAATAAGCAGCTGTCTTTACAGTCGTAATGGCAGGGGCAGAATAGGTGAATTACTACCTCCTTCTAACCTCAAGCTGAAGTATCAGCAGAGTCATCATGTGATGGGCAGATTAAAATGACTGTTCAGGTTTGTGACACTTTGAGGGCTTGCATGTTGAGCTTAGCACTAAACTAATATGGTTGCACAACTTTTAGGTTAGAGGTGGCTTACAGAAGGATGGAGCAGAGTGCATAGCAAAATTCATAAATTTGCTTAAATGTTGCCTGCTCACCTGATCTGCTTTCTAGGAGTTTGCTGTCTTCCTCTGGCATGTGCATGTCACTATCAGTGACAGTCCCTCTGGTGTCTTCTCTTTTTAGCTACTTATGCGACACCAGTCAGTGATCTGACTTAAGACTGTATCTCATCAGGTCACTGTTTGAAACAAAGCTATGTTGTTGTTGTTTGAGACCTAGTAGGCATCTCCTCTACTTGCTTCTTTTCCTTTCTCTATCTGTCAGTGAGACTCTTTGCGCTATAGGATGCTTTATTTTGAACTACCCTATATGGTGGCTATAGGGTGTCCCTTTTCCTCTTTAAGACAGAAAGTCTCCACTGTCTAATTTCACAAGTTTGATCTTGTTTTACTTGTATGTATTGTCTTATAAATCTTTTCTTTAAATCCTAAAGTATCCTTTATGAGAAAATCAAGTCTAAATTGCATTGTCTTCCAAAGATGATTATATTTATTTGGATCTTCTCCTTTTGCTTTGTATTTATATATGTGGACTGGTGAAAACACCATTAACTGTGAGGTCTCAGCTGTTGTCTTCCAGAAAGTGAATTCTGTCGACTTGGATTCATTTGGTGCTAGAATCTTGCCTTGGCTTTATGCAAGCAGAAAGCACTCATTCTGTAGATTGCTAGAAATCTTTGCATACCTGTAATTATCCAAATTACTGTGGAGGAAAATTTTATTACATTAAACACGAGTATCTAATGATGAGTTATCTTCATTTTTGTGCAGTGGGTTGTTCGTTTACTTTAACAATTTGCTGGGATACTGTCTCATTAGGTGAAAGACTATTTTAGGTACTCCTTTTTCTATATTCTTCCCTGCAAGATCACATATTTCTCCCAGATTCATTACATTTCTCCTATACTTCCTTAAGAAGCAGCATTTGTATTTACAAAAGAGAGCATATTTGCTAAGACAGTAGGCTAATCAGTCCATGTGAGTACTTCTATGTCAATTTTTGCTCTATTCCATGTGAAGTAAGAGTTTTATGATCTGGTCCCAAAAGGGCAGATTCAGTGGTTATTCAGCAATAAATCCTTTTGCAAATGGTTATTTCGTGATTTAAAAAATGGCGTTTTCTGTTCCTTTGCAGTCACTCTTGGAAGCACATGATATTGTGGCTTCAAAATGTTACGATTCCCCTCCTTCTAGCCCAGAAGTCAATAATGCTTCAGTGAACAACCAGATTGTTCCAGTAGATGCTATTCGTATCCTTGGAATTCACAAAAGAGCAGGAGAACCACTGGTAAGTAATTGAAGATGAGTGTGTCTTTAAATTAAAGTACGAGTGAAAACGTTTGCATGTGCCCGATTTCTTGCATTATGTTTCAATTATTTCCATTATTGTGTAATTTAATGGGTGATAGGATCAGTATTGAGAGGTTGAAATAAGATATTTGTGTGTTCTCCGTCCTGTTCTCTCTAAGAAATTATTGGGATAGTGAATAGGCAGTCACTAGACTGAATGACTTGCTAGCATAGCTGACTGACACAACATCTGTTTGGTCCTGATACAAAACAACAGGATTGCGTGCAATCAAGAACGATACAGTCATTGTTCAGTCGTATGAAAACCTTGTCTGAAAGCACTTTTGTGTTACCTGACGCTTATCAGTGTATTAGAAACTCTTACACTGTAGTAACTATTACTGTATGTTTTCATTGGGGTATACAGAATATCCCATAGCTGTATTTTTTTGCTTGAGATAATGGTAAAATGAAATTGAAATTCAAACAGTGGTAAACTAGATATCACATACCTCTTTCAGGGTGTTACGTTTAGAGTTGAGAACAATGATCTGGTAATAGCACGAATTCTTCATGGCGGAATGATAGATCGACAAGGTCTTCTGCATGTAGGTGACATTATTAAAGAGGTGAATGGCCATGAGGTTGGAAACAATCCAAAAGAATTGCAGGAACTGCTGAAAAATATTAGTGGCAGTGTCACTCTGAAGATTCTCCCCAGCTACAGAGACACTGTTATTCCTCAACAGGTCAGTAGCACATTTCTAACAATTCTGTCAAAATAACTTCTGCTTGGTACTTGATCGCATGAGATTATTTTAAGATTTTGGATTAGACATATTTTGATTATTTTGTGTATTTAATGCTAGCAGGAAGGCTAAAATGTAGAGACCTGTATTCTCCTTTAAGTACATTTTGGAAATGGGTTTACTGAGTAGATTAATACCACACCTAATAAACCTGCCTAAAAAAATATAATTAGTAATCTCAGATTGATAAGCATTTGTATACTACATATAAAGCATGTCTCTTTGACATCCAGTGACCTCTGATGACCTAGCCACAATCACACTAAACTGCGGTGAACTGCGTGTGTTTATAACACGACCAGTGTTCCAAGTAATCTGTTTCATAGAATTCAGAAACATACTGAATTCAACAGATGAGCTTGAATTCTGTGACTTAAGTAGAAACTTGGATGGTGGCTATTCCTTATCCTTCTGTTGTTGCTGTAGGCTGTTGATTTCTCTACTGCAGAAGTAACTTGTTGCTCTAAAGCAGTGCCTCTGAAACATCTTATGAGACACTCCTTCAGGTAGTGGGTCTTAATGCCCGTGACTATAATAGACTATGCTTACATTGAGTAGATGCTGAGGGAATGTGCTGTATTTGAGGCAGGTGCACTGCTTCCTTTGCTCCCAACCTGGTAAAAAAGTCAAAGATGTTTCCAGTCTACTGATGCAACTTACTGTTTCTTCCTCTGCATCAAATTTGAGTCTTAAGCAGTCACATATCTTGTTTGTTTTAAAACATTGAGTTCATAGCAAAATTCTTAAGATTCCACAAGCTTTCAATACAGTGCTCACATTCTGAGAATATTTTATATTTTTAAGTAATTTAAAGTCAGAATACTAATTGAATTGTATATGCTGAAATGCAAAAATGAGTGTTTTGTAATACATTGTCCAAATAGAACAGCTGGTTTTTTATTTTTATCATGAAGCTCCTTCAGCCAAGGTTTGCACTGCTGATTATTGTACTCTCTCAGGTGGTATATGCCAGTTATTTCCATAGATTGTATTTTACTTGCCAAATGCAACTTTGATCATGTCAAACTTTTTATGCTGTAGGTAAAGACATTACTTCAGTTTGACAGATAAATTAGTAAGAGTGTATTTTATAATGTTTAAGCTTTGTAAATTTTTACACATTTCAGGTTTTTGTGAAGTGTCATTTTGATTATAATCCATATAATGACAACCTCATCCCATGCAAAGAAGCAGGTTTGAAATTTTCTAAAGGAGAAATTCTTCAGATTGTAAACCGGGAAGATCCAAATTGGTGGCAGGTTGGTAAAAAGATTAAAAAAATAAAATAAAAAACTGAAAAGTTTCACTAATTGCCTTAATAATAAACTCTTTAAATTATGATCTACTCCCATTTAACAGTAGATATAAGAAAAAATATTTACACTGCAATCCAATTTCAAGCTAATATCAAGATATTAACAATTGAAATACTGGAGAAAATGGAATGGTATAAATTGTGTATGTAACACTCATTTTGCTATTACTGCTATTTATTTGTCTTTGTTCTTGTATCATAAGCCTAGACATTCCAATACCAGTTTAAGTGGACAGTTTCTAGGAGAAGGTCTTAGGTTGACTATGTTAATTGTGGTAAGCCTTCCCTGACAGCGACTGTGGAAGAAGTGGACCCCTTCCTGAGTGCTCAGAGTTGAGGAGAGAGAGGGGGAAATTAACCCTGTGGATTTGAAGAGGGGTGAGAATAGCTATTTGGAGAAGCTGTATCTTTTATCTCTACAGTGGTGGTCAATGTCTGTGAGCTGTAACATGCATGTTCATAATCAAAGTGTTTGGCACTCTTTGAAATATTAACAGTTCATCCTGCTTTAAGGTTGTAGTTTTACATTCAGTCCTTCAGTAGAAATGTAATCCACTGCCTATGCTATTTTTATTTTTCCAGAATGCTATACACACAATTAAACATCATCAGTGCCTTTGAAAGTGGGACGAGTAAACCTTTAAGACACTTTTCTCAACCGAGATACTCAAAATTGCAAGTGGCAGTGGCAATCTAGGTGAAGAGTTTAGCATTATTAATTTCCCTTTCTACTCCTAAATTGCTCACCCTTTGCTAGACAACAAGCAATAGTGAGCCAAACATTACTTGAGAGCAATATATATATATATGACTTCTTTAAAAGCAACAAAAATATTTGAATGTACATCAACAACTGTTGCTGAATTCTGTTGCTTTTCAGTGACAGTAGTAACAGAAAGAAAGAGAATAAAAAGTGTGAGGGAAGGCAGAAAATTTATTACTGCAAAGTTAATTAGTTTCAGAAGTTAGATACTCCAAAACTCTGGACTAGTTTGACACTTAGCTTATATGCTGTCTTCTGTATTGCTTTTCAAATTCTCCAATTGTAGCTTGTGGGGGTCCAGGAGAAATAAAACACTCCATCAGTGGCAAAACCGAAATGTGTTAAACAAGTATAGCATGTTGCAAGTATTGGTATGCAGATCATGCCACTGGGAAAGAAAGTTATTTTTTCCTTGTGCTTTCTAGAAATGCTAGAAAACTTGCTAACTGTCAAAAATCAGTTAGTCAGAGGTAAGAGCATAGAAGTTGAAAAGCAAACAGTTCCTGTTAGCAGGAGACAGGCCAACCAGTTAGGGAGAAGGAAAGTGTAACATTTTGTAACTGTGTGTTTGTATGTGTTACGCTTGCTGAGAATTGAGCTTGCCATGAAATTATTTTATAGAGAATCTTAGCCAAACTTTCATTACTAGGTGTCATGGTTTAAACCCAGCCAGCAACTAAGCACCATGCAGCCGCTCACTGGGAATAGTTAAGTTACTAAGATTTTTAAATCTGTAGTCACTTAATGCAAAAAGCTTGAAGGCATGATTAGGCATGTGTTAATGGCATTCACTGTTTGTGAAATGACAGTTAATAAGCTGCACTGTAACCTGTTTGGAGCAGCTCAAGAATACAAAATAAGTGTACTGTGTACTAGAAAGTCTTGATTTTTGTCACTTGAGAGTTCAATGTCTGGAGCCATAGAATTCCATTTAGGGTTTTGATGCCAAAGGTTTATGGCTATAGGAGCTTACTAACTTAATGGGAACCAGTAATGAAACTTGCATCTATTTTATTTAAGTTTCCTGAATTTTAATACTCAATGGCAAGGTGTTGTTACGTAAGACAGAATTTTAATATCCACATCTAAGTTTGAATTTCCAAGTTTCAGTAGTAAATGTCTCAACACTCACCATTGAGAAACTCTGGCAGTGTGAAAGTCAGTCAACACCATGTCGATGAGAAAATGCTTCTCACAAGTTACCTGATGATTTTTTTTTTTTTTTTTTTTTTCACCGCACCCAGGCTAGTCATGTCAAAGAAGGAGGAAGTGCAGGGCTTATTCCTAGCCAGTTTCTGGAAGAGAAGAGAAAGGCCTTTGTTAGGAGAGACTGGGACAACTCAGGTGAGATTTAATGAATTTCAGGAATAGATGTTGCTCTGACTCCACTTGTTTTGCTTTCCCTGCCTTCACAGATACTAGAAAACTGCTGTGTGAGAATACACAGAATATTGCAAAATGCTAATTATTATATTTTGGCTTTGACTGAAGGATAAAGGCTAAAGTCTATGCTTAGTCTTCATAGATACATGAATCAGTTTTGCCACGTGCTGATGAAAAGCTAAATGAGGTGGGAAAGGCATAAGAATTAGCTCTTTTTTTTAAATTATGTTTTTATAGTATGCACTGAAGGTTAATAAATTAATTCTGTTTGATGGAATTTTCTGCCGCTTTTTACAAAGCGTTCTAGGAAAATTAATTTTTTCTCTGTGTTCAGTTCTTACTATACCATTTGATGTGTATGAAAATAGATGTGATCTCCTGCCCTAGAATATATAAAATTCTAAAATAGTCCTTGTAAATTTAATTAATCTAAACTTGCATAAGTTCATGTAAATAAGCTTCAAAAAAACCCGTTTAACACAAATCATGAGTTGGTCTTAATTTTTATTTCTAGGGCCTTTCTGCGGAACAATAAGCAGCAAAAAAAAGAAAAAGATGATGTATCTCACTACAAGAAATGCAGGTATCTCAATATTGCATATGAGTCAAAGTTCTTTAGGCATCTAAACTTACAGAGTCTAGCATATCTGAAGCTGAAAGATTTGCAGTAAAATATTTGATTATAAATTTGATAGATCAGACAGTTTTTGTGGTTTAAAAGCAATAGTGACCAGTGAAGATATGATCATGCTGAGTACATCTTTTGATATGTGGAAGTCAGAGAAGAACTATGTGTTAAAAAGAGGAAAAAAAATGAAAGCTTTGCTGCCAGCAGGTTGAGGGATGTGATCTTTCCCCGCTACTCAGCACTGGTGAGGCCACACCTGAAGTGTACTGGACTCCTCCCCAGTGCAAGAGAGGCATGGACATATGAATATGATGAAGGGACTGGAGCGTCTCTTCTATGAGGGAAGGCTGAAAGAGCTGGGACTGTTCAGCCTAATGAAGAGACGACTCAGGGGGGATCTCATCAATGTGTATAAATACCTGAAGGGAGGGTGCAAACAGGACGGATCCAGGCTCTTTTCAGAGGGCCCCAGTGACAGGACCAGAGGCAACACACAACAACATAGGAGGTTCCCTTTCAACATCAGGAACACTTTTTCCACTGTGAGGGTGACTGAACACTGGCACAGTTTGTCCAGAGAGGTTGTGGAGTCTTCTTTCTTGGAGATGATTGAAAAACTGTCTGGACGTGGTCCTGGGCAACCCTCTCCAGGTGTCCCTGCTTGAGCATTGGGGTTGGACCAGATGCCCTCCAGAGGTACCTTCCAGCCTCAGCCATGCAGTGATTCTGTGAAAGCTCACTGATTGTTAATCACAGTTTTCACATTCTGATCAATCTTGGATTTTCTCCTTGGAAGTAAAGGTAGTAATCTGACCATATGCTGTCCATGAAGGGGTAACTATTTTATTACCATACCAATTTAAAACAAGAAAGCTTGTATCAGACTTAATGCCCTTTGACTACTATTTATATTCACATGTGGTCTGTTGATACATAGCAGGACTGCTTAATTTTTTTTCTTACAGTACTGACTGTGTATTAACTGTTGCATTTGTACATTTTTCAATGTAGAATTTGATCGTCATGAAATCCAGATCTATGAGGAAGTAGCCAAAATGCCTCCTTTTCAGAGGAAAACACTGGTCTTAATTGGGGCCCAAGGAGTGGGGCGAAGAAGTTTGAAGAACAGGTTTATAGTACTGAATCCCACTAGGTTTGGAACTACAGTGCCATGTAAGTTGTCAGCATTCCTATTGTAATATCATACTTTGAGTCTCTGATTATCTGGAAAATACCTGATGTTTATCCCTGTGATTTGGGGTAGGAGTAATTTTGTCAGAGTATAAAAATTGCATAGAGTGGGAAAACAAAAGATTCTTCATGTTCTCAGACAACTGAACTAACATATGATGACAGTGAAAATATTTGTAAGTAGCAGTTAAATGTTACCGATGCTGCAGAAAAACAATTTTTGTATGTGCAGTATTTCAGTCTGCTAGGTTTCTTCAGTGCCAGTCACCATCAGTTACTGAGGGGATTCTAGAAGTTCCTAGTAGTCTTCTGTAATGAACAGCCAGTGGAGTTTCTCAGGTCTGCTGTTTAGTTTTCCATCTGTAGAAGCACCCTAGGCATTATAAATTGTTACTTTAGTATGAGAAATGTAGGGAAAAGCAACAAACTTCCAATAAAACTAAAGTGTTTGTGATGTCCAAGATTTGTATGACAGTGAGATGGTTTAATACATCTAGCCTCAAGCCCATGATCTTTCTTTTTTTCTCTCTATCAACTTCAGAAAAAGACCCTCCTCCCTTACTGAAGTATTGTTCTCTTGCCTTCCTTCCAGTTAGTTACTTTGCTCATTCACAAGCTCTTTATTTTTTTTAACTGCCCCCTCCTGTTTGACTGCTGACCAGAGAAGTCCACCCTAGCTACATTACTATTCTCCTCCTGCCACCTGCTTTTTAGAATTTCAAAAACAGTATCTTGCCTTCTATTTTCAGTGGGCAAGAAGTAGATCTGATAATAGATAGGGGAGGAGGGACAGGTCTGACAGATAAATTGTACAACACGAGAGAACCACTCTCATTTGTTGAATCTCTTAACACCAAAACTGGCCAGGGCACTAAGAATTGGTATGTGTGACTGATAACAAGGTTGGCTTCTCAGTGTTACTTTTTTTAAAGAAATCTTCCCCTGGGAATCTCATTATTTTATATTGGCAAAATAGCAATAAAATTTTTATTACTTCTAAAATTCTTTATTCCCTCTTAAAAAAGCCCTCAAAATTACTGGTTTCTCTAAAATGCTATATAGATGCTTAAATATATTAAGTAATGCACCACAGTATTAAAATGCTTTTACTTGGAGCTCTTGAACACCCTTCAAAGGCATAAAAATTAACTTTTCCCACCTAGCAGTCTGACAATCTAATCATGCACATGCAGTACATAGTTTATTCTATACAGAATCTCCTCTCTACTTTATATTTAGATTATAAGTAGGATAATCAGTAATCTTAGTTGGCCTCAGTTTCTTTGATTAGAAGATGATTCTCCTGGTTATTCACAGTTGAATACGTATGGGGGTTTTTTGGTTGGTGTTTTTTTTTTTTTTTAAATGTCTGAAATCGATCCATTTTTCTATGGGGAGAAGCATGTCCTTGGTGTTGAGTTCTAATCTAGCAAATGGTGCTGTGTTTTTCCTTAAGTGTGGATAGCTGAACTGTTAAGTCATCTTCTGGCTGTAAACTGTTAAAGCTCATTCTCCAAAATTTATTTCAAACTGATACGATTTTGGGTGCGGGGGGTATTGTATTAACCATTATAGTTTCAATCTTTCTGTAGAATCTTGGCTAAAACTAGATGTTCTAGTAGTATGTTTATTGCTAACAGCTTCAGAAGATCATTTCTCCTGGGACTTGAGTTTCTATAATAATGAAGTTGATAGGAATTACTGGAAGGGGGAGGATGCTTTCCACTTGTATCACCAAGTGGTGACAGGGCATGATACAGCTGTTGCCAAAGAGGTCAATTTTCACTTTCTTGCTTAAATGATGTCTGTACTGTCCAGTATAGCCAATACCCAAGATAGCTGCTAATGTTTTACTTAAATGTTGGCTTTAATCTCTGCAGTGAATCTACCTTGCTTTAAAGGGTAAGCTGTCCTGGAAAGCAGCATTAGCTGGCCTCCACTACCATTCTGCTTATGGCAGCTGGGCTTCTTCTGATATTTAAGCTAACTTCCTTTATAGCTAGCTCAAGTAATTCTACCCTGAATAACAGGGCAAATACAGTGAGTAAAGTATGTGCTAAGGTTTGGGGGGTGGGGCAGGGCAGATGTTGGCGTGTGCCCAGTTATTTTCAGAAGTACATTTGGCATTTGAGAGTTAACTTCCATTTGATTTCCAAGTCACTTAAATAATTATTTTTTTAAGTGAATAATTAAAAAAATGACATGAATGAGTATTGTATATGGTGTGAAGGAGTAACACAAAGGAAATAAGCAAATGGGTGGGTAAGCAACATATAGGAAAGAATAGAAATAAAGGGAACAGGAGGGGCTTTGCTCAGTTTTGAAACTTACACTAGAATAATTAATTAATCTGTATATGGAACAATTATAATTGTATATTAATGTGTATTATACTCTCCCTAACTTAAGGCAGTCCAGTCTCATATTTGTATGCCAAATACAAAAAGAAAGCATTCAATTTTTATTTTAAATTTTTTGTTTAGTTACTTCACGAAAGCCAAGGGATGATGAAAAGGATGGGCAAGCATACAGATTTGTGTCACGGGCTGAAATGGAGATGGATATTAAAGCTGGCAGATATTTAGAGCATGGAGAATATGAAGGAAATCTTTATGGCACCAAAATTGATTCCATCCTTGAAGTTGTTCAGACAGGGAGGACCTGCATCTTGGACGTGAATCCTCAGGTATATAATTTCTGATGTTAGACTACAAGTGTAGGAGTATGATTTTAAATTTGAAGGCTTCTTATCTGGTTTAAAGATTACAATATCAACTGGATTCTTACGTTTGTGGCACTTGGAATGAATTAGAAAGATGGAAAAAACCCCACTTAGATTCCGTATGGAAGAGGAGTCTTGCAGAGTAGTAAATAATCTTTTCAGCCGAGGAAAGAGTGATGTTGAGCATTTCAAAAGGCAGTGTAGGAGTTTGTAAAATAGAAATAAGAATCTTCATTTACGTGTTTCTGCCTATTGTAACAGACTAGTTTGCAGTGCCCCTTAAGTAATGGGGACATGTGATGAGTCATTCTCAAATGTAGGGTTTGGTTTTTTTTTCTTTTTCTTTGCTTCTAGGCCCTGAAAATACTGAGGACTTCAGAATTCATGCCCTATGTAGTGTTTATTGCTGCTCCAGAGTTGGAGACTTTGCGTGCCATGCACAAGGCTGTGGTAGATGCTGGAATTACAACCAAACTTCTCACTGTAAGCAGATTATTTCATGTTTAGCTTGCTTTGAACAGGATGTTCTTAGATTTTTATTTTTTTTTAGCTTTCATTTTAGATGGAATTTGTTCTGAAATTAATGTCTCAAAGAAAAGTTAGGCAAGAATTTTGCTGATTACTTAGTAGAAGTTAACCAAATACTATGTATAAAGCAGATTGCTTCTTAAAAATAGACCTCTTACAGAGAAGTGCTGATTACAAAAATTACTTGTAATGTGTTCTTTGGGAAGTGTCACCTCTTGATTATTTGCAGCAAATGGTAGATATTTGATGGTGGGAATTGTTCGTTTATGTAAATGTCTTTCCTTCACTTTTCCCATCTCTCCCTCCAAAAAGTTTTGTTCAAGTTTGTCTTATAATATAGGTGTGCTTTAGAAATGCAGTCTCTAATCCTTAGGAAGGATATTGCAGCCTGCATTAAAAAAACCCAACTGACAACAGAATGCAAGTAGGCCTTGTTTCCACTGCTGCAGCAGCACATGCTGCACTGAGAGTGGCTGGGAGCTGTGAGAATAAGAAGTGTTGAATAGCTTCTCTTCCCCTTAAGTTCCTTGGATTTGTCATGTAAAGCAAAGTGGCACATTTTATTCATTAGATCTTCTCTCCTTTTCTGAGATGGTGTATAGCAGAGGGAAATGAGACATGCCTCCTCCAGCACAACAAATTATAAATATTCTGTATGGGCATGAACTTTCCCAGCTGCAGGAGCAAAGCAAAAAAAGCGAGACTGAGCAGTTAAGAAAACTATCCTCTGTCTTCAGCAGGACAACTTCCTCATCTGAGAAAAGCCATGGTTTGCTGACAACTCACAATGACAATGCTGCAGCTTAGATAGTAGCAATACCTTGTCTAATGCTGATGGCACATTCTAAGCAATAAAATGGGGGGTGGGTTAATTTCCACTAAATGAATATGGGATTTTTAGTCTTCTTTTTTTCTTTTCAAACCTGTGAGATCCCATTCTCTTAACCATGTGAGAGACTGTCCTGTCCTAGTCATGGATTCTGGTTATTGTAGATTCTAGTATCTCTGTGGGTGCTCTGCCTTTCCTCCTCTCTGCCCTGAATGACCCTGAATTTTGTGATGCATATACAAGAAGGCAAGGTTAAAACTGTCCAGACAAGTATAAAAATTATTTCCTGCACTTCCTAATATTTGATTCCCTAAGGGACATCCTTGCCTATGTTTTACTTGTCCTTATGAATAATAAAGAGGATAGTTACATTTAAAATATACATTTATGTATCTTTATGAATTCAAAATCATATCTGTGCACATGTATATAAAGAGTATGATTTCCCATTTCATATTCTTGTACTTCCTGAACAAATGAAAAACAAATACCATTTAAAATATTGTTCTGCTTGCTAGTGGGTCTGTCTACATTATTTCTAGCATCCTAAGCCACTTCATTGCAAAAATTCTGGCTCTTGTGATACGTTTGCTTGTCTTCTTCATTTACTGTGAAGGAAAGGCTACTCACAAACTTACTTTTTCATTTTGGCTTTTGTATTTACAACTGTATCAGGACTTGAAAATATTAAAATAAATATTGTCAAGGGGACAAATCTTATAACCGCTTAGAAAAAAATTGCTTTTGTGCAAAAGCAGAGAGGAATTTTCTAAGAATGTAGGACTAATGAAACCTAAAAAAGTGCTCAGTGGCAGCACTTCATGAAGGCTTAATAATGTAGGAATATAAATTTCCTGCATATTTTGCAGCTTATGTCAGAACTAAAGTAATGCAGCAGTAGTTTATGAATGAGGAACTGATGTCAGGTGAGCAAGGCTGAAATGTAGCCTCTAAAAGCAATAAGGTATTCTAGAGCTTTATTCTACTAGAAATGTATCTTGCATTTTCTTTTATTTCATACTAATTTAAATTCCTGGATTTTTTGATGCTTTCTGTGGAAACAAAAAAGGGCAGAAATATATTTACATAACTGATTGACTCAGTCATTCCTAAAGCATTAATTTTATTCTGATTGGATTGTCAGTTGCACATACAAAATGATTAACTGCCCGTTGTGCATACCAGCCCAAGTTAACATGCTTCTATTGACTTTCTTAAAAATTGCAAGATTTGAAAACATTTGGTTGCCATATTTAACATTATTGGCACAGCTCCTAACTTTTTCAGCTCTTTCAGTGCATTTTGGCTGAAGTTCTGTGTGGATTTACTATAAATGAAAACTTTCATTATTTTTTAAATATATTCAGTATACAGCTTTAAATAGTCAGTTGCAGTATGTAATGAAGGGATACTTCTGTATTTATAAGGATTTGCCAAGTTTTATGTTCTTAGTAATCTTTAAATTCTCTTCAACAGGACACTGATTTGAAAAAAACAGTGGATGAAAGTGCACGGATCCAGAGAGCATACAACCACTATTTTGATCTGACCATTGTAAATGACAACCTAGACAAAGCCTTTGAGAAGCTACAGACTGCTATCGAGAGACTGAGGCTGGAACCACAGTGGGTCCCAATTAGCTGGGTATATTGAGATTTCTCAAGAGGAGCTTAAGTAACAAATAAAATCAACTGCAGCAAATATGCTAATGCGACGTGTAGATACCGACGATAACCTATGGCACCTGTGCATTTTTACTCTGTATATTCAAAAGTACACTGTTCTGAATTTTTATAAAAATGTCGAAGGGAAAGTGTACTTAAATATGTAATTTATTTTAATTTTTCTAACTTTTTACAGATAACCTTTCTATTCATATCACATGAAGGAAATGCGTTTAAGCATTTTTATATGTTTTGATTTAGTACCTTTGCCTTTTTCATCTAAGAAACTTTCAGTCATTCACTTCAACATTTACATCTTGGTCTTACATTTTCACTGTGATTAAAAAAAGGATACTTGAAACAATTTTTGTAAAACTTGTTAACGTCAGTGTTTAACTGGTCAAAAGTCTATAGCTCTTCTTAGGAAAGAACACTAATTTCTTTGGGGTTTTTTTCTTCCTTAAAAAAAATAGTAATTTCATGGGAGCAGAATTTTAAATACTAAAAGCAGCAACCAACACACAGCTCCATTGCTGCAGCTTCTTTCGGCTTAATGTTGGTGCATTCTTGATGTTTCACAAATTCTTGATGTCTCTTGATTTAGACAACTGTTGTATAGGTTCCCTTATACGTGTCTCTTAAATAACGTAAAGCAATACTTTGTAAGCTGCTTATTAGGCTGTTCTTGGGAGCCAACCTGTTAGCCCATTATGGTTGAAAAACTGACATTAGAAAGCTTGTACACAAGATAATTCAGTGCAATTTGAATAATGGTGAAGTAGCCTGAGAGAGAACCTGATAACGTGGAGCCTTGTAGAGTGACGCTTAAGGTTTAGGACTATTTATTCACACTTGTGAAAACACATTGCTTTAAAAAAAAAAAAAAAAAGGCATTTTCTTTTCTTAGGATATTGTTCAATATTTGTATAGTGATCTGTGGCTTAATTTCCTGTGATATCTAGCTGGGTTCTATATTATCTTTTTGAATATTTGTGTGTGATCAACTGCTGTATTTTTAGGAGTGTGATGTAATGAATTTCTGTGCTTTTTGTTGCATTGTTTTTAGTTGTATTTTTCATTAGATAGCTTGTGAATTGGAAGCTTACTGCTAAAAAGCAATGTTGTTTATACCTTTCTGTTTTACAACATATTTCCTTTTGTTTAGTGACAGTTCTCCCCTTAGTAGGCTCATTGATATAATTTGTATTAGGTTCAAGTTAATTTATCAAAACTTATGCTGATGTAAATTTCTGCTTAACAAGAACAAAATGAAAATATAGCTTGTCACTAAGACTAGCTCTTTTTATGACCATATTTTATATTATAATGTCAGCTGTTGTATATAGTAACATTCACCATCACTTACCAGGTTAGGTGTCTAAACTGAAGTCATCTATTTGTTTAATTTCTCTTCCATCTGGTGACAGGCACCTGGCTTCTGAATTCTTTTTCAACACCAAAGTGTGACACAGAATGCTATCAAAAGGCAAGTTCCTCAGAAGTATTTCTGAAGGAAAAGAGGCTTAGACACTGTAAAACAGTATTGCTTCCTGGGGCTCTTAAAGATTTTATGTGCACAAGGAAAAGGAAAATGGAGTTGGTGCAGTATAGGAAAAGTGTAAGTCTCAAAAAACCCCTCAAAACACCTGTATACTACAGATGATTTTTACAAAGCCTATAAAGTTGGTTGTTGTGGGGGGAAAGTGTCAGGGGGAGCTTGAGATCCTAGTGTATGTGGAAAATATTAGTTGAAACTGTGTATAGCGCAGGTCATCTTTGTGGCTCTTAATACTGAGATTTCAGTCTTTTAGAGGGAATCTGAAATTCTCAAAGGAAAATTTGTACCACAACTTTGGTTTATTGTTACACTTTCCAGGATGTGTTTTCTCTGGTTTTGTTTAAGTTTGGCAGAGCTTTTAAATGTGGCACCAGCATGAGACTTTTCTTTTCCTTTCCCAGGAGACATGTTCTGTGATCCTATTGCTCAGAGGCTGCTTTGAGAAATGGATTGTGTTGAATGTAGCAGCAGTGATAGCAGAGCCATTGCTTGACTATTTTAATGATTTGCTATTGGCACTAGATGCTGAACATGACTAAACTGTGTTTGTATACTGTGTAATAGGAGACCTACATATGGTGTAAATAAGATGTGCTATCTGGACAGATATGATGCCTTTTCATTATCAGTTAGAAAATACTCTATTTGTGATGCCAAAAGTGGGCCGAGCTCACTCTTCCCTAATGAATGGAATGAGAAGATTCTTCAGTTTCCACACCATAGTACGTTATATTGCAAATATCACTTATTTCCATCTTTTTTTCCATAAATTTACTTAACCAAATGAAACACACGAAACATGGGCACCAAGGTTTAGTCAGGAAAACCTCTCTGCTCCTTCTATTTCCATCCCAGGGAGAATACTGTCCTCCCTAGTTAGCAATCCCCAAACAGCCATGTATTTGCTAAAGCCTAAAGCTTTAGTTTTTGCTACAGGTACACATAGCTTTTTTAAATCAAGCAGCTAGCACAGTGGAGCCTAGTGGCTGACCATTTGGTGGTGTTAATGTAGATGCTAATGAAAGTACAATTCTGAAGCAATAAGAGAAGATGGCTTGCTTAGGTTGCATGCAAAGATCACAGGTTTTAATTGGATGTCCACCTGCAGGTTTTAAGGGGAAAAAAAAAAAACCCCAAACACCACACTTCTTGCATCTATTTGGTAAATCTTGAAAATTGAGAGTTCAGATTGGCAGGTCTATAATGTTGGGAGGGGAGAGGGGTTGTTTTGTTTTTTAGCAAAATCAGGTTTTCATCAGATATCCTGCTTAGTTTGTCACTACCTGGTAGATGACTAGAATGAGAATGACAGTTACTTTTTTTTTAAAAAAGAGCATTCTTGGAGGTTCTTAGAATGATGGTGCCATTTCAGTTATATACACAGCAGTGAAAGTCTCTACCTGTCAGGGTATGCTAGATCAGATGTTAGATAAGAGACCTGTATATTGTGCAATTAGGGAAGAAAGACACTATGAAAGGCTAGTTTTGAGCAAGTGAAAATATTTCATGTAACAGCTGTTTGAAGTATTTTGGAGGAGTTAAAATAACTAGGATTTCATGTATATCATTCTGTACTAAAAATTAATTTTCCAGATACTAACAGGAAAACTTTTTACATTTGACTGTTAATGATAACAATAGGTGTGTCTGAGCGAGGTGAAGATGCTGCTAAATGTTTAAGATATGTGGTATGTATCACAAGATAAATATTTAAGTAGTTTAGAAAAGTAAATTATCAAATAGTTGTCTGTGTATATGTATGTATGTGGATGGTGAAACAAAAAATGCTCACCTCTGCTATCACATTACTAAGCTACCATGACTTAATCCAGAAATGTGCATGTGAGACTTTAAACTGGTACACTTCTCTACCTGGTTTATTGTGTTTACTAATGTATATTTTTCTAAATATACAGATATTTCAATCTAAAAATTCTATATTTATCTGTAATTTCTATCTGTTTTGGACAGTGCATGAGGTGCTGTAAAATTCTGTACATATAAGAGACTTATAGAAGAAACACTGTAGTTGCCCTGTGAATGAAAAGTTGTACATAAAAGTACAGTCAGTATGCCAAGACCCATAAATTATTTCCTTAAATGCACCAAAAATTCCCTTAAGTGTGCACCAGTCTCAACATTCATGTAAATACTTTGGTGCATATGTACCCAAGTGATTACCTTTCTGTCTCTAAATGTTACACTAGCAGGTCTACTTTACGTTCTACATCATGTGACAAGATGCAGTCAATTAAAAGTTTAGTGGGATAAATATAATGGGATATGTCATCTTGCATAGATTTAGAAAGGTCTTTCAAAATGTTCTGCAAATATAAAATGAAGGTAAAATTGCAGAAGAATCAGCGATGTAGGCAAGGGAAATTGAATTTATAACCAATGCAGTATCCTTAACTTGTGCCGTGTTCTCAGATCAGTGCAGCTCTGTGTACTTAGTTGTACAAAAGCTTTGTGGACAAGGATGGAAGATCAGCTCATCACTTCTGAATTTGTGTTTATATGAACTGTCACATCTTGGATAGGCTCAAAATGTGACACGATTTTCCCAATCCTCTATACTCACAACTCTAACTCATTGCATCTTCTAAAATCATACCTAAATGACTTGCTGTACAAATTGCCTGCAGCTCAGCGTTCAGGAAGTCATCTGGGTTTTGCTTTGTTTTGTTTTGAAGAGGGTGATTCAGATAAGAAACAGGAAACTTTTTTCTCTTCGAAACACAGAAAATTCCTGACTAGGTACCCTTTGGAGCCAAGCTTGCCTCTCTGCTATTCTTAAGGACCAGTGGAGAATGATCAAGTAGAGCACCACTCCAGAAATGAGGCGATGAGCTATAATTGTGAACATAAACAAATTCAAATTTCCTTTACCTATTCCTTGGTTTCCCATCCAGGCTTCCTCTGTCTGGCTTCTTCATTCAGACTGAACGTTGAGGCAGATGCTGTTTCTCAGTTCATCTATAGCGCGTACGGCAGTCAGTCGATTCCCCCTCGCTCATTGCGCCTGTAGGTACAGCTTCAAGACAAACTACAGGTGGAGGCCTGTTGCATCTGTCATGCAAATGCGTATAGACTGTTTGCTTCATGCAGGGCTTCTTGGCTCACCCAAGTTCTGAAGAGTTGAAGTACCGTAGTGTTGTTGCCAAACTTTATACTACTTTTGCAAAAGTGGTGAGACCAATTTATTGTTGCCTAGGTAGTGGTTATTGCATACAAAGACTTGTAGTCTCCTAGGCCTCTTGCCTTAAATACCCCTCCAGCTGTCAGTCCCTCCCTACACAAAACCTCTCCTGGGCCATTAAAAGGATTTCTGTAGTTAAAGGCACTGCCATTTGCTTTCTCTGATGGACTGTCATTATGAAAGGTGGTGAAGTCCTGGCCCTTTTTTTTTTTTTTCTCCTGAGTTTCTTTTTTTGGCCTACCCTGTTTGGTTTTCATGTGTGTTTAACGAGCTTACTGATGGGAATTGTCTGGGATTCTTAGCTTGTGTCCTGTAGAGGAAACAGTGGTCAACAGAAACATTGGTATATAAGACTGGTGTAACTTACTGGTTTTAGTCCCAAGAGAGATTTTAAAAAAAAAAAAAAAAGAGTGAAAACACTTGTAAAATAACCAATTTTCAGAGGCAGCTTTGGCTTCCAGACATATGAAAAGTACACTCATGTGCGCGCACACACACACATATAAATAAAACTTAGGGGTAATTCAGACAGTATCTGCTAATTTACCTGAATTCTCCATGCTGGGATACTATTCCACAACTGTCACATTTTAAACTGCTGAATTCTCAGTTCATTTGCTGGTACTGCAGCTGGAATTTACCTGTACAGGCTTAAAAACAAACTCCAGCTTGCTGAAGGCTGTTAAGCAGTTTCACCTCCAAATAGAATTTTTTTTCTTTCAGCAGGGTCTCAGCAATATATTTATATTTTATAGGATAAATTACACTTGAAGTAAATGTCAATTTTGTTCTCAATATTTTTAACCCTTTCTCGTGCTAGTTGGGTATGGAGTTCCTTTTGCTGCTAAGGCAGTGGTTGGTTGTGGAATACTTATTGACCAACCTGCAAGGCTAACATAGTTCAAGTAGTCCTGGAAACACTTTCTCCCATTTATCCTTTTCCTTTTAATGTCATTAGCTCCATGTTAATGTTGTCCCTGCAAGTTTGCCTGTCTTCACAGCTGATCCAGGTATTACTTCCTAAGTAGTCAACCTTACCTAGAGTACAGTAAACCCTCTTCCAAAAACCCAAGTAACTTTTCTGTTATTTGATCTCTTACAGGATACATAGTGTAGAGCAAAATGAATGGCACTGCTCTGTATTCTGGGGGTGGCAGCAAAATTGTTGGCTGCAAAACCAAATTTTTTTTGACTGATTTTTGTTGGTTTAGGTCTTTCTTGTACACAATTATATATGGTGATAACTGTTGAAATGTATTTCTCCCCCTTTGAAAATGCATGTTGAACATTCCTTCCCCTCCCTCATCATATATTGCCTGTGTGTAACATTTGTGTGCTGTGGTATAAGAAGGGGGACAGCTTCCTTAGGTTTTAAAGTACAAAAAAGTTTGCCGCTCTCCCACCCCAAACTGGGGTAGGTTAAGTGTTTGGATTTAAATGTGTATCAGAATTCTGTCACCGTGCATTTCCTTACCTTGCTTCTTCTCACAATTGTTTTTGCCTGTTGGAAGCTCTTGTGGTTTTTTTTTTTTTTTCTTCTACAGCATATTAAATTAAACTGGATTTGACATTTGTAAAACTTTAAAAACTGCTCTCCTGTAAAAAAAAATACTCTTTCTTCAGCTGAAAACATCCTACAGAAAAAAAAAATCTTAACTATTAGCTAAACTTTCTAATGTAAACCTGCAATTGATTTAGTACCTAATTGTTTGAATACAATACTGTAGAGCAGGCCTAGGAGATGGGACTTGTTAGCATTCTGACTTCATACTGATAAAGTCAGCTAATACATAGGACATTTTTAAATTGCGACTTGTTTTCTAAAACCCCCCTTTTTCACAGCTAATATTTTCACAATAAACACAGCCAAACATAAAAATGTTAATGTACAAATTGTGAAATTCTGTTAATTCCCAACAAAATATTTTTGTATATAATAAAAATTTAATATTGAAAAAATGTAATTAGCTGTTTTCTGATTTTTTTTTTGGTCATACTTTGAATTTTAGCCAAATAAGCTATCAAGAAGCTATCTGTGCACATCTGCCTTTTATCTTTACCTAATCCTTTACTGCTGAAAATTGGCTCCACATAACACTCTGTTTCCTGCTAGTACACTGATGTGTTGGTGTGCTGGTACCAAATATTACACTGACCCACTTGTCTGCACAGATCGGGCTTTGCACTGTGTGCTGCTTTGGTGTTGTGGTTTTTTTAAGTGTAGCAGGCTTCACAGGTACACGCACACTGCTTGTATAGCGTGTTTGGGTCTCATTTAGTGCTCAAAGTTCCGAAAAGCAACTTTTCACTTGGTCTTGGTTAGCTTGATATTCTTGAATGCACCAAATGCCCATTCAACAGCTCTTGGGGCCTCTTCAATCATCCTATAAATGTCATCATTGCTGAATTGGGGGTCCTTATTTTCTGAGCACTGCGGCATTAAGGGAGTCATTCTCCTGGGCCTGCACTGTAATTAATTAGCCAGCATGCAAAAGCCTAAGGGGCTCCGGCCTGCAGCTTGTATTAGGTGAGTGCTGGTTACTGACGGCAAGGCTGAGCCCCCTGCCCTCTGGAGCTCGCTCTTTGAAAAAAGGCTGCGGACCTCGTCTTCCCTGGTCCCGATCTGATCCTGAATTGCAAAAGTGCGGTTTCTTCCCCCTTCCTCCTGGGGAGTGTGGAAGTATAGCAAAGGGAAGCAACATTCTGAGGAGGGGTATCAGGGTGTGAAATCAAACCATTTATGAGACAAGCTCCAACCTTCTCTAAAGGACCCTACAGCCCTTTTACCACCTCCGTTTTCTAGGGAAGACCCCATCTAACCTTGAAAAAGCATTTTCTGTACGAGACCAACCTGTCACAGGAAATCGCTGTTTTATCTAAGATGTAGTGGATGCACATCCAGCTCTTCTGAAGTGGATTCTGAATTAATTTGGATCAGTGCAGCTTAGGCTGGGTCCCTGAAGAGGCTATCCTCATTTAGCTTAGGGAAGGACAGGACAAGAGTTACTTGGAGAGAGACATATTGTTCCTGCTGTTCCCTCGGATCTTCATATCCCCAGTCTGAGCTATTTTTCATATTAGTGTGCGTAAGGATCCTGCTTTCAAGAGCATGGAAGAAGGAACTGGAGGGAAAGTGATGAACAGATAACCTGCCTTAGTGCATCTTTTTTCTGCCACTTGTGCTGCTCGCTCAGTTCTAAAAACGTCACCCTAGGCTACCTGCTGGTCTAGAGGTGCTTCTGTGGTCACAGAAGTGCTGCCAAATGGAGGAAAGCTGGGAAACCCCTCCACAAAGAGCACATAAAAGGACAAAGCCAAGGCTGAAGTGCAACCGCTGCCTTCTGCAGACACTGATCAATCCTAAAAGTATGGCAGCAGATGAGGCGAGGAGCCAAGAGACCCAAGCAACCTTCACGACTAGCAGCAAGTCTGGGGTCTCTGGGGCACACCACTGCTTGCCCAAGCGTCTCTTGTGTTGTGAGTCCGAGGCTGCCCTGACTCCTGCCTCTGTTCCCCTGAGCAGGGGCCCTGGTGCGGCTGCCCCCGCCACCCCTCCCTGCCGGGTACCTGCCCCCTCCGCTGCTCCCCCCCCCTCAGGCATGGGGCAGGGGCGCTGGTCCCGCGCAGGAGGTGGGGTATCACACATCAGCGCAGCCCGCAGCGGTGGTGCCTCATGCAACGTCTCCCCGAGTTCCCATCTGTCTAAGGGTCACAAGCAGCAGGACTCTGTAACACAGAGTACAGTGCCTGCACCCTCCTCGGCTGTAGTTACTGCCAGTCAAGCTGTGAGGCTGCTAGGCCTCCCCAGTACCATAAACACCGCCAGCCCCTCAGGTGCCCTCAGCTTGGCTCTGTCAGCAACCTTTATACTCCTCAGCCTCAACCTGTTCCGTGGATTTAGCTGAAGCAAAAGACTAATGTACATCTGAAAACAAAACAGCAGGAAACAAACAAAACCTTTTCTTTTTTTAATTATGTTTCTGTAGAACACCTAGCATTTAGGGTTTGGGTTTTTTTCCCCCTCTTTAAACAAATCCCCTCTCCTACATATATGACACAGCATGCATACCCTGAAAGCAGTTATGCAATATAGCGCACATAAAGCTTACACCAAAACTCTGTGAGGAAGACCAGAGCACGTGGACAGTGGCACTACATGGATGCCCACATACCCACTTGCCATGTGTGTGCACCACCTTTCAAGGCCAAGCGCATGACTGGAATCCCAAAAAGAAGAACAATGGAAATTGCATGCATGAGGTTATAAGTTATTCTATTGTTTTGACATACCATTTAATAGGAAGTTTTGATAAATTAGTTAGTTACAGAGGCAACTTTTGAATAGTGATTGGCAAAAGAAGACTCTCCCATTTACAAACACGCCATCACTCCCAGAAGCAGAGTAACATGCTTCCATCCTCCTAAAGGACATCTCCATATACACCAGCGCAACGTTCAGGCAACACCATCAGCTTCGTTTAACAGATGAGACGCAGGAATGCCAACAGCTCAGCATGCAAGGCTATCCTGCACTCTCAGAGTATGGAAAGGTACCGCGGTGCTTTTTTGCAAAGTCCACTTCCTCGGGGAAAGCTTAACTGACATAAGTTTTTAAAGACCTCTTAGACAATCTGCTCAAGACCATGTGGGAATATAGCAGAAAACTGAACCCAGGACTCCCACCCTCTAGCTAACCTGCAGGGAGGGCCTGGTTACTGATTATGCCCCTCACACACACACACAGGTGCCTGATTACCACCACCCCCCCTTCCAGGTGCCTGCTTGTTTGTCTGTCAGCCATCTCACAATCTTATCTGAAAGCACTGGTATTCCACTTACCTGGAACGTCATCTTCCCAAGCCCATATTTACAGTGATCTCTGCTGCATTTCTGTCCCATCCACATGATTACAAAAAATTACGATGAAAAAAAGGCAAAATAGTTCAAAGCACAAAGTGGTTTACTAACACTTTGCTGTTAGTCAAAGAAACAAGCCAAACATCTGCACTTAAAATGTCATATGGGTAAAATGATCATTTTTGTGGAGTACAGCGGGGACATTTCACGTGCACACGCCAAAAGGCCTCACCGTACCTCAAAGAGAAGGTTCAGAATGCAATTTAAACAGCTGAAACTTGCTAAGGTGAGTAAAAACTGATTAGAAAACAGAAATGCTGTACAGAGGCATAAATCCCTAAGGTGGTCTTAATTTTTGAAAAAGAGGTTTATTTATTTCCTGCAGTGTGCAGTTCACATCCATAAAGCCAAACTACACTTAATAAATTAAAACCTAATCAAGTACCTCTGAGAGTCCTCCATTCCACTTGCTCCAGAGTGAAGGCATTCTGCACATCAAGTCTTAAACAAGCAAAACATTTACTGCGTTGCAGAACCCTGGATTTCCACAGCCTGCTTGTTTGCTTGCTTACAAAAAGCAGTTTGTACTTTGCAGTTTTCTCCCACACATAATAATGCAAGCAATCAGGCTTCTACTGCCCTGCAGATCTAACAACTACCAGAATAGCTATGTTTAATTTCTGTTACAGACTTGTCTTTTTTAATTCCTCCCCTTCATCCCTTATTGATGTATTTTCCACTGCAGACATACACACCTTAGTGAAACTGCAGAGCAGCAGCACACCTGATGGCAGTGCAGAGTGCTCACCCCAAGCACACAGAGTCCACCCTGACCTCCGTAACCCCTGGCTGGACTGCCATAAGTACTCAGCTGAGTGGCTCTGCTGCGAGCTCAAACACACCAACACTACGCTGCAGAGCTACAGAAGAAAGAACAGGCTAGAGCAATAACTGGATACTCAGCAAAGCTCCTATACATTCCCACCTAAAGCATAAAATCCGTACAATGCAACATAAAGAACAAGCGGGAAGAATCTAGGTTCTTTCACAGTTAGAGCTTTTACAGAAGACTCTGTCATTTCGAAATTAATGTTTGATGAAGCAAACAGCCTTTGCACGACATCAAATCTTCCTCTGTCAGTGAGAGTAGCCACCAAAGGACTGCTCAGCGCCACAGTGCCATTGGCTGAAGCGATGTTAGGCTGTATTTATGAGAGAGAGCAAAAGACAGAGACATTAAAAGGTTTTCCAAGCAGTGCTGTTCCTGCCATCACATAGCTCAGTTCCTTCTTACACCACCACCAGAGAGCTTACAAGGCAGTGGCAAAAGGGCAAGATTCCTGTTACTATTAGCCTTGACAAGTACGATGTACTTATCCAGAACTGCACGGCCCCCTCTAAGGAGAAACATCTCTCCTACCGCATCCTTTCCTCCAGTCCAACTTCTCTCCTGCAGATCACACTAAACTCTCTTACTCTGAGCTTGCCCCTACGTATTTAAAGGCTTCTACTATTACTTTTGTCAGTGAGCTTAAAAAGCTTTAAAAAAGCCCTGCCCCATTCCTTCAGCAGTTTCAATGAATGGCCTCAGAATTTTGGAACTTCAGAATTTGCCAAGGCCCAAGCACTTCTGCTATCAAAGTGAAATTTCTGTTTCCCAAGGGCAGGTGATTACTGTTACTGAGGCTTTAAAATGAGCTAGTGAGACTATTAGTAAATTAAAATTTGAGCTTAAGTTACAATTTTCTTTTGCCCACAGCCCATGAAATCTCCCAAATACAGAAACATTTTAAAGTTAGGTATCCACCTCCAGTAAATTACCTGCATCGTTTGCCACTGTCAGACTCTGACCTTGCCTAAGCAATGCCTACAGCTGAAATTTGCACTGGAGCTTGACATCTTCTTTATTGGATGAGAAACACAATAAGGCAGAGAACACAGTCATTACTACTGCTGGGGCCCACACGCTACACAGTCACATTTTGATTACTCACCAAACAACACAATGCTGGAACAACCTGAAGATCACAGCAGGCACGCAGCAGGGCAAGAGTGTAATCAGACAGCTCTGTAAAGGAAACATTAAAAGGGAAGGATCGTTTCCAGCAAACACTGCACGAGGCTGGCTGCTGGAAAGGGGACTTCTTTTAACAGTGAGCTTTGTTACGGGGTTCTGCTGAGCAAAGACAGACAAGCTGCATTTTTGAAGCCCATCTGCAGGTACAGCACCTCATGAAATGGACACTGGAGACCAAAGTGATTCAATGCTGAAGACAGCTGTCACAAGTGCTCTGCTAGATGTTTGGAAGAGGCTGATCCAGCCCTTTCCTGCCTGCTTCCCAGAGTGCAGAATAAAATGGGATAGGCAATGGGTACAAGCCCCACACTGACTATCCCTACCCTTGAAAAAAGGCAGCTTGTAGGAAAGGGGATTTCCTCCCCATCATTCTCAGCTCCTCCCCAACTATCTCCCCAGTGTTTCACTCCCAGTCTGCAGGCTGGATGAATGATTTAGGCCTTGAATAAAACAAGAACCTCTGCTCTCAAAATCTATACGAGATGCTGACTTCAGCAAAAACACAATTTGAGAGGAATGACATAGCTGAGACTGCCTTGGGGCAGGGAGATGGACTAAATGATCCCTGTGGTACCCTTCAACTTTGTAACTCAAGGCTGTAATTCCTAATAGAAGCAACAGGCATAAAACAGCTTTTGATTCTTGATCCAGCTACATTTACGCCTGGACATTAGCAGTAGACATTATGTCCAAAGCTAGGTGATAATGCACCACACTCAATTAACTGCACCCTGCTGTTAATAGCATCTGACAAGTGTTACCACATCAGCAGGTTTCTGTTTTCGATTTCTTTTCTGTCTCTGCAAATGAGTTAAGCTTTCCTACCTGGGTACTGTGTGTATATGGATGCACGCTGGCATTTTGCTGCACAGTGCCACATCTAACTAACACCACACTGCACTTCCCTTCGTTATCTTAATGTCAGGAAATTCTTTATATATAAGAGAGAGGAGAGAAAGCCAGGAAGGAGTCTGTCTTGGACTTTGCAGGTAGCTTTTAATTAACACTGTGGTGCCAACTAGATTATGAGCATGGCATTTGTTTGACATTTATGTTTAATGTCCTTTTTCAGCAGCTGCAAAACAACCCTCTAATTGTAGTGTCTCTATGTTAAATTCATTTATGCTAAATGTAGTTTGCACCTCAACAATAAATGCTGTTATACTGAAGACAACACCTAATTTGTAATTCTCAGCATTTAGGCAGGAAGAACTCTGGTATGGAATAAGAACAGAGATTAGCTTGCCAAACTGGAAATGCCCACACTCAGCAGAAAGTAGAGTTGAGCGATCTTGGGGGAATGTGTATTTTACAAGCAAAATCCGCCAGTGATTGAGGGCTGAATATAATTCACAGCCAGGAATGCTAAGCATGGTATACGAAACCCATAAAAAGAAACAGAACAAATTATGTTCACCTGGCTCACCAACTGCTCAAAAAGAGCTATAAATGCTTTAACATAGAAGGAGCTTCTAAAAGGAAAATTTTAAAAAGGGCTCTTTCCTTCATTCACAACATACCAGAGATAGCACTGATAAGGAGGTGAGCAGCTGAGAAGAGTTCTTCATCCTGAGGCTGGTATTTCTGCAACAGTGGCTCACTCTGTAAACTGCACCCTAAGAGCTGCAAGAAATCAAGGAGGTCTTGTCGTTGTGCAGGTTTTAACTCCTTCAGATCTGGCTTGTCTCCTGTGCAGATATCATCTAACTGGAAGCAAAAGAATAAGTAAAACTTCTTGAAAAGAGAAAAGTTCAAGCAAAAGAGAATGCTATCTCTATCCTGAAATTACTTTTAGGAAGCAAGCAAAAGTTTCTTCATCTTACCACATCCTCCAGGGCAGTTATCATTTCTTCATGGAGCAAGAGTTCACAAAGGGTTTTATATAAAGCTTTTTGCTTGTCTTCCGGCAGCTTCACAAAGGGCTGGAACCGAGTCTTCAACTGTGACAGATCTTTCCCAAGAAAGCAGTAAAAAGTAAAACTAAGTATTTCTACACAAATGCCAGTAAAAACAGTTAGCATTTTTGCTATGTGTTTCATAAGCTCATTTATCACCACATCTTGACATCCTAATTACCATCAGCACAAGCTATAATGCAAGGCTGAAATACATCTGATTATATTTCCCAAATGAGCCAATGAAGCATCAATGAATATTCTAAGAAAGAAGAATAGCTACCAAGGATCAACGTTTGGTGTTCAGTACTTTTCATATTTTAGAAGTCAGTATTTTAACGTTAACTGAACTAACTATATATTAAGTTTCTCACTTGAAAGTTCATCACCAGAGAATGTTCATTTATAAGGCAGAATGAAGAGTTCTGCTCATACCCTTACTTCTTAATACGTGGATTAATAGGAATTACAAAGTCAACAGTATAAGTCCCCACACAGAATTAAAAGTTCCTATTGCAATGCTAAATTGTTATTGTCCTCGTATTTCATCAGGTGCATCAAAGAATTACATCCCTTCACCCCTGACCTTAAAAGACTTATTACAAAAATCAGGACAAAAATCTCTTCTTGACTGAAATACTGAATCCATTACAATACATACAACGGAAGCAGAAGACTGTTCACTACACTTCCTTCTCCACAATTCAACTATGACACTAAACCAAAGCGTTTTATGACATCAAATTACCACTTTGCTGAAAGAAAACAAGTTTTCAAGTCAATAATGCCAACTGGAAGGAAGGCTGGAATGTGTTTTTCCACATTCCAAAAATATGGGCATGCAAGCATTCTTAACCTTCTTTAAAAGAAATTTCCCTTCATATCACTCTGGTCAAGAAACATGCTCTCTTCAAAGATGCCTTTTATATCTAAAAATTATTTCATTGGAAAAAAAGAAAAAGCCCAGCCACAGGCAGATCTTTTTTGTACCTAATGCAATCATATGACTGGCTATACAAATAACAGAAGAGGAAACCTACTTCAAATTGCTTTAGTAGAAACAATATTTTTTTTTTTTTTTTTCCCCAAGAGACAGTCCAGGTTAATTAAAAGAAACCTCCGAGCCTTTTAAGCAAGAAAGGGACAAAAGCATGTCAAGCTAAAACAAAACCCAAAACAGTAGCATACCATTCTTTCACAAATAAGTGGCTTTTATATACACATGGAGACACGGTTATTCCTTTCAAACAAGTCTACATTAGAGAATGACAGAATTTATTTCAGGACAACAAATATCTATTTTGGTCACAGTTAGTCTATTGAACAGCCATCCACAAAGGGTGAAATTTAGAGATAACAAAAGTTATGTTCATTGTTAGAACAAGCTGGAGGAACTACCAAGAACTGATGAAAAGTAAAGTGTATTCTGAGGCCTTCATTTGTTTTCCTCTTTTTCATTCCTCTGGTGACAATTCTGCCCCTTCCTTCCACATCCCTACAATAAATGAGTTGTGCCTGGCTCATTACACCAATTTGCAAGCTTCCATTTAAATCACATTTTAATTTTGTCAGCCTTAGTTGATACCAAAGATTTCTATAAAGCTTCTCAGAAAATAATGAGGCTAACTGAAGGCAGGGGAGATGTCTTTGTAATTTTTGAGACTTAAAATAACCTTTAACTGAGACGCTTTACTGAGAGTATTTTCCTGATCATGAAAAAGTATTTTCAGTGACCCTTTCTGAATGAAAGCATAGATCATCACTAACCTTATGGATTGTAACAGAACTGGCATAAAAACCCAATTTTGTAAAATAATTTTTATGACAAAGGGATTCAGGACGTTCCTAGGGAACAGTCCACCACATATACCAATTGCAGAAGTAAATTTTTCTATTCTTTCAGTGCATTCCCCTAAGAGTTCCTGATAAGGGCTATTAAAATGAAGTAACATAATTTCTTATGTATTATTGTACCAGATTATTTCCTCCTATCATGTTGCTTAACTCACTGTAATGTAATAATGTAAAGCATTTCTGGTAATACCTTGTTTCAGTACACTTAAAGAAGCATCACTGGGAATGAGGTTTTTAGCCCCAGAGTACATCTCATTATCAACAGCATCTGGCTGATAGAGAAATGAAGCATCTCCGATTAGTGCTGAGTGGGGATAAGTTGAGCCTTCTGTGCTTTCTTTTTCAAAACCTCCTTGCTGTTCATCTAGCAGACAGAATTCTGTAATAAGAAATTACATTTTAAAAAAAAAATAAAGTACACAAGCAATTACCTAATAAGATGCTAGCTTATGTTATCTAGTGTTCTCGCATATGATTTCTCTGTGTCTCATCTCTTCTAGATGGAAAGAATGCCAATGGTTGCTATGTATGTGAATTACTGAGCATTACTGCAGCCCTGATGTCTGGTACAGTGTGCACAGACAAAGGTCCTGTGGTGCAGCTAGCAACTACAAAATGTGACACCAGCTCCTGTAAACTAAAACTAATGCAGACAGCAAATACATGAAAACTTCTCACCGACACTGTAAACCTGAATGCTGCATACAAGAGATTCAGGTATGAATTCTTCACGCTTTCTACCAATTAAGAGATGTGCTGTAACGTGGGCTAGAGGATCCACCCACGATGGAGACACATGAAAGCGCTTTCTGAGATTCGTAAGAGCTCTAAAGAGTCTCTCACAGGCTTCTTCTGGTCCTGGCACTGATAGACTCCTCTTTCTCAGCCAAGTCACAGGTGCACCCTCAAGTTCTCCAGATGAGTAGAAGATAGGAGGTTTTTCAAAGTCTCTAAAGGACTTCACCCAGCCATGTTCATTAACAGAATCACTCTACAATATCTATCGCCTCTTTGCAATAACTTTATGGAGAAAATAACACACCCTCGCTGGATTACCCTTTCTGCCTCAATCTTCATGACAAGCACCAGCCTATCTCACCCAAACAGGACTGTAGACTTCCTGCCACTCCAATCCCGCCAACTCGATGAAGCTAAGGGACTCCTGGAAGGTACACAGGGAGCCTCTGTAAGAGTTACGCTGAGAAATCTGGAATATCAAGTTCTGTGCTCATGTGTCCAATATCGTGCCCCAAAGATGCAGAATATAATCGAAGCCCTAAGTATTATTTTGATCATCTTTTATTGGCTCAAATGCAATTATTTTGATCATCTTTTATTGGCTCAAACGCAAGATTTGAAACTGTACCCATGGCACTCTGCAGCGGGTCTGAGGAGAATGCAGGCAGGCTAGCAAGAGGACCTCGATTTTAAAGTAATACCTGACAGCAAAGGGGAAAAAAAAAAAAAGCTAATCAAGCACAGTGCTCACATGTACCAGGCACAAAACCTAAATATAACCTTCCTGCAGTTGTGAGAGTCTGTCTCACCAAATTAAGGACATTCAAAGCAGATGAGAAAGCACGGAGAGCACTCCATCAGCAAAAAGCTTTTTCAAAGGGAGAGCAGACAAAGAAATCTGCCACAGAGAAAGACAGACGACAGAGACCTTTACGCCTGCATAACCCTTCACAGAGAAGAGCGAGCTACAGAGGAGCAGAAAGCGATTAACACAAATTCAAGAACTTCCCAAAGCAACAAGACTCCAGACAGCAGCTAAGGCACCAGAAGGCCAACACGCTCACGTTACTTTCATTGGTAATAATGCTTTCACAGGAACCCTGAAGGAGGAAGATACTGCTAATACACTATCTGCCCTCCTAAGGCAGAATGATGCTAATAAGGGAAATCAATATACAAGCAAGTGTTTTCAAGTTTAAAGAGATACAGACCCTGCTGTTAAATCTTGTAATAGGACTCAATTCAGAGGAAAATACAGAACTCTGAAAGTTTTGTATTAAAAGCACTATTAATTAATTTTGTATTTCATTAATTTTATCATACTCTTTTAAAAAAAAGAAAAGGGAAAATAAGTGAATGAAAGTATATACATAATAGTGTGATATTTTCTCTGTTGAATTCTATTACATCCATCGATGACAAACCTCCAATAGTGCAGTTAGATCTTGTTAGTTATTCAGAAACACTAACAAAAATAGAAGAAAACCAGAGATGATCAATGAAAACAATCAAAGACAAAGAGACTCCTTTGCATGGAGAAGCTGAAAAGTTTGGGACTGTTTAATTTACAGATATTTAACAGGAAGCAAGTCACACATATATAGCAATGAACAGAACAAAGCAAATCAGCTGGGTGCTACTATACCTCCTGTTTTGTAAAGCAAGAAAAGAGGACTCGCAGTGAAACTTTAGACACACAAAACTGCAAAGCCTTTAACAGGAACAGCTTTTAGATGTAGTGGAAAATTAGCCTGTAGAAATCAAACAGAATGATTACAAGAAAACATTATAGTAAAGGGAACAGAAAAGGATTAGACTTTTTTTCTTTTTTTTTTTATTTATAAAAATGTCCAAGCATGTCCAGTCACACTAGCCAGAACATTTTAAAGAAAGTTTATATACCTTTCTTCCTTACAGAATAACTCAAGCACTATCAGTGGCAAAGAAAAACAAAACAAAAAAAAACCAACTTACATGCACCCTATTCTGTAATTATCTGTGAAGAGAATCCCATTCTGTTACACTTGCTACTGGTCACTTTCAGTCTCATGTGAAAGAACTACATCAATCTCTGGATTTAACTTCAAAGGCTATTTTTATTTCCATAAACAGACACTGATCACTGCTCAGACATTAAGCAGCTGAAGGTTACGCTCCACCATACTTACTCTTGCTGGCAAATCCCTAATTTTGTTAGTTCCTCCACTTCATCTTCTCAATGACACACAGTGAAGACAGCACAAATTAAAAATAAGAGGCAAGACATAGGTTGTTTGAGATAAAAACATGAAACAAGCTGTGCTGGTTTTGAAGCTTAGAAGACATTAAATATGAAAAAAAAAGTGGAAAAAGAAGCAGAAGTGGAAAAAGCAGAGAAATACAGATCATTAACAAGACCCATGTATTATCAGCTAGCAGGACACACGAATTTCCATCTAGAAGTCACACAAGTAGGCTATCAACTATACACCTATGTAGTCAGACAGCCTTAATTGCACCTGCTTATTCTGAATTACAGTTCTGTTACGACCATGAAGTCAATGCCCTCTGCTATATCTCTGTGTTCAGTCTATGTCAGAGCAATTCCACATTTCAGAAATTTTTTTACAGGTTACATGATATTTGCTTATATTCCTGAACCTACAGCCTTCCTTAATATCAGAAGTGAGTTCAAGGAGAATGATGGAGAGTATCTTCTGCATTTCTTATCCAAATAAAGTGCATCCTGGATTCAAATCTCAACTCCACTTCTATTATTTCTTCAAGGTATCTCCTGTTTCTCTCCACATCGGTCCTTTCCAACTTCCAGCTCTACACAGTCCATCTGATTTCCTTCCTTCTTGCATAACATCCCCTGAAACCTCCTTTAGGTCAGAGAGTTTAACTGAGGACAGACAAAGAAAAACCCAAGTGATTCTGCAGAGCAGAGTTACCACTCCCCCCAAAGCCAATTTCAACATTTTTTTTAATCTGACACCTGAAAGTATTCAACCTGAAATAAGTAAAACATGACCAGAAAACACGACAAAGACATTTCTGCAATCATTCTGAGAACAATCTCTATATGAAAGTGTAAAATAGACAGAAAAAGTTTAACTTCCAGTCCTATACTTTATGAATAATTCTTTTCTTAGCATGACTGTTGTCTAAACATTCCTGGTTGACCATTGATTTATATTCAGTTCACTCTCCCTGCCAATAGGTGAAGGCAACAGCACGGGCTGAGGGCCAGCTAGCTAGAAGCAAAATTGCAGAAAAAGACCTGGACAACAAATTCAAGAGATCAGCAGCGTCCTTGCAGCCATTGAAGTTTCCTGCATGCTGGGCTATACTGACAAGAGTGTAGCTAGCAGATCGATGAAAGTGATTTTTCAATTTGGGAGACTGCATTCAGAGTGCTGTGTCCAGTTTTGGACTCCCCAGTACAAGACAGACATTCACATACTGGAGCAATCTAGCAAACAGCCACCAAGATCGCTGGGGGCTGGAGAACATCATGTATGAGAAGAGGCTGAGAGACTGGGTTTGTCCAGCCTGGAGAAAATACTGCTAAGGAAGAACCACACTGCTATCTACAACTACTCAATGGAAGCATGAAGAGAAGACAGACCAAGACTCTTCTGTATGATGACAGGACAAAAGGCAAGATACACAAATTAAAGAAAGGGAAATTCTCATTAGATAGTAAGGGAAAAAAAAGAAGTTCACCATGATGGTAGTCAAACATGAGAACAGGCTGCCCAGAGAGGTGATGGAATCTCTGTCTCTGGAAATAATCAAAACTTGAATAGACAAGGATACAAGCAATCTGATCAAACTCTGAACTTAGATCAAACTTCAAAAGTTGGTCCTGCCTTGAGCTGGGGCTTGAGCTAGATGACCTCCTGTGGTCCCCTGAAACCTAAGTTATTCTGAGTTTATGATTTATTCAAACAAGTGAAAAAGCATTACTAAATCAGAAGAGCAGCATTTCACAGCACAAATAACTAACAAGGCAATGGAGACCATACAACATCATCACCTTCATACACAAGGAAATGCAAAAATCATTGCCCAACAGATACCTCTGTCCACAGTTGAACTGCGTGCCACAGAAAATGAGCTTTCTACTTACCAAACTGGCCACTGTGCTTTATAAACAGTTCAATTACACCGTAGGCAATAGTGGTTGCAGGAGGAATTTCAAGGATCACACTAGAATCCTTCATCATACTTCCAGTTTCACTCACTGAAACCTAGAGGACAGATTTATTCACCGTTTATCCAATTCAGATATTGTGTAGCTTAAACACAGAATTAATTAAGGGGAAAAAAAATACAGAGAAAGAATGTGCTTTTTTCTCCATGATATCCAAGTAAAGCACGTTAC
Source organism: Aquila chrysaetos chrysaetos (assembly GCF_900496995.4). Lineage (NCBI taxonomy): Eukaryota > Metazoa > Chordata > Aves > Accipitriformes > Accipitridae > Aquila > Aquila chrysaetos. The sequence goes on along the minus strand of NC_044006.1, from coordinate 42,804,842 downwards.
GTTTGACATCTATGAAAGTAACTAGATGAGCAGCGAGGTAGAAGCTCAATGCCAAGCGGAGCTCTCGAACTCTTTGTTACCCTGTCCTAGTACAAAGTTGAGCTCCAGGTGCAGCTTTTGCCACACATGAAACACTGTGTCACTAGGAAACGGGCACCCACTTCAGTATCCTGCCCTGCCCTCTTCTATCCTGACACCCCTTTTGCCCAGCTGGAGACTGGTACCAGGAAGGCGGCACTTGCACAGGGAGCTGTTGAACTGCAACTCCCAGATTTCTGCTACTGGAGACACCCTGTACACAGAAGTGATTCATCTGCAGCTTTAAAAAAAACAATGAATGAGCGTATCATCTGACTTTGGTAATTCCTTCCCAATTCATAGGCAATTTTTCAGATATCCTCATAATGCAGTTAATCTCTACTCCTATGATCAAAAACAAATAGCTTCTCAATAAATATTAAAACTCAGTAGACACTGCAAACATTTTTGATGAATGATTACTTGGCTTTTCAAGTAAATTTGTTTCAGCAATGCTTTTTGCTCTTCCAACTTTCACTGAATTGTTATATGTTTGTTTTATGTTTTGCAGTAGGCAGGAATCTACACAGAAACTGAACCACAATTTGACAGTATTGATAGAAACCACATTCCAGGCTCACGCTAAAAGTTGCCATCTTTTGCCAGTGAGGCAAAGGAAAAAAACATTTTACCTTTCTGAAGTTTCACAACTAAGCAGTGCAGTGAGTTCGACATGTTAAGGAAGCATGAAAAATGCTCTGAAGTCTATTTGGAGAAATCATAATTTCTTCTCAGATAATCTGCAAATGTTCTATTCCTTGCAGATTTTTAATAACTTTTACCTTTACTATTTTTGTACTGCATCCCATCACACCACTGATTTTTTCTTCTGTCTGGATATGTTCAGATATCGTACACTTCTGAGTTGTTATTATCTTTTCTCTCAAGATGCACAGCACTTCACTTTTTCTTTCTATTACTTGTTGCAGTAAACTACTGTTTAGATTTATTGTTCTGAAAAAGAAAAGATGCCATTAACAACATAAATACTAGACTTGAGAAAAAACAATTTCTTAATTGCTTGAAGAAGCTTTCATTGTAAAAGTAACAATGGTTTCTGTATGAGCAATCTCCTCAATTATTATGTCCTCTTTTGTTATTTGGTAGCAGTAAATATCTGTATTCCACAGTAAGTCCCAACACACATATTGAATTCTTGATTCCTTACTCTGAGCAAAAACGGCAGTTGTCTGGCTACTTTCTAAGCAAAAAATGCAAGGGAGAACTAAAGACAACTTTAAGCTTCCAGTGTAGTATGAAAACAATGAGCCAGGCTCACGGACACTGGACTGAATCCTCTGCTACCGTGAACCCACACTGATATTAACATGGCCATGGCAGGGAATGCTGGCTAACCATTCTCTTCAGAGTCTCACATTAGCACAAACAGTGCCGATGAGTCAATGGGTCACATCCTGTAGTCTTTACTCAAAATAATTACTTCAACCCCAAAAGCTAGCAGGGAGTACAAACAAAGGACCTGCACTCATGGTCCATATTATGAACTCCCTGCAGCCTAGTATACTACTGCATACATTCTGCATGCACACACACAATAAAAATACCCATAATAGCATAATAAGCATGTAATATAATAGTATTGTCCACACATCACAAAGCTCTGCTTAGAAAGAGTGAAGTTGCAGTCAAGCTACTGGAGGTTAGGAAATATACAGCAAGCAGTCTTCCAGTCTGGTTAGTTTTTCTCTTTGTAATGAAGCCCCACTTTTCCTTATAATAGCTCTCGGTTTTTTCTCTCTTACTTGACCAACCAGATCAAGTGCCATTTCTTCCCCTTCCTTCTCATTCATCTCAGCTTTGTCCCACCGCCAGCCAGCTCACCATCCCCACTCCATGTGATTTCTCTGCTATCTTCTACCCTCAGATGGCACCAACTGTTGACGGCTCCCAGCCTTAGTCTGCCCTCCTTCTCACAGCTCATTGTTACCACTTTGCAGCTATCTGGCCAAACTCAGTCTCATTTATCTCCTTGTCACCATTCAGTCCTGTCACCCCTGTCTTCGTACATCCTTCTACCTGTCACAGGTGTGCCATCAGGTGCTTCTTAACAGGGGAGGTGACGTAAGGCTCCTTCATGCCCAAGTGCTGATGTCCAGACTCACCCTGGACTAGGACACCTTGAGGCAACCACCACTAGGAATGCTGGTTTGACCTCTGAAGGCCCATGTGCAGGAAAAAGAATGCCCTGACAAGCTGGTGCCAAATTCTAAGTCACAAGAATTTCTCCTTGAGGGATGAACAGCACACTAAGAGAGCGACGCCTCAATGCCAACCCTCACAGCTTGCTAAGGATCTGTTTCAGTGTTCACTTAAACCCCGAACTGGCTGAGTGGGATCAGCACTGACCAAGTACTTCAAAGGGCTGGACGAGAAAACATAGAAAAGATTTCATGGATTTTGGGACTGAAGAAGATTACTGAAAAAAAAACCCACTATAAACTCCTGTGTTATTCATTGGTATAACCTCACAATTTATAATTAATGACAAGGACTGTCACAGTGAAAAGAAAAATTAGCTGAGGAAGGGAGCTCAAATCTCTAGCCCATGCCTCCAACTTAACAAGTCATCCTTACTCCACAACATAATTCAGCATGCGTTTAAATGCTGCTGGAGATATTTCTAGTTAGGTTTTTCTTAGAATGAGCAGAAGAAAAAGTAAACTCCCAGAAACAATAAGAGAGGATTATTTCCTAAGAAAAGATGACAAAATTCACTACCTTGTCTTCTGGGGTGTTAACAGACTTTCTGGTAACAGTTAAAACAAATTCTTAACTGTATTTAATTGATTAAAATGTGTCAATTATATTATACTTTTGCAAAATACTCATTGGAGGCCCTCAGATGAGATGTCATATTTTCTACGAACAGATAACTCTAGCAAGACAGCTGGAAGATTAAAAGATTGCTATCCCCTGGCTAAAGTTATTCAGTCTTTTCTCCTCCCTTTTACAGTAAATGGCTATTCATGGGGCTAAATGGCAATTCCCCAAAAATATGACAGAAAGACATGTCTGACTCTGCTTTATTTAAATCGAGATAGCTCCACTTTTAATTAAAAAGTTTTAGATTTATTAGATTCTGGAGTTTCGGATTTATGCAGTCTGTGTAAGTCTGAAGTCAGCTTGGTTCTTTATTAAATTAAAAATATCCTGAGGCAATTTTTGATCTTTGGAGAGTTACATGCTTATATGAAAGTTCAATCAGTTGGAATGCACTGTCTGAAATCTTAAAGTTGATTGTTTAAACAAGGGAAAGAAAATACCTCTGAAGCAATGCAGCAGTCACTAGAAAAGCACTCCCAAACATTCCTGAGTTATATTAATAAACTTTTTTCCTTTTGATGCAAAGCCATGCTGTATGCTTGGAATGCCACGAATCTTTGGATTAGGCAAAAATTGAAGAAATGTCAAGCAATCACAAACACCACTGCTCTTAGAAGCATCTGCCAAACCAGAGCTATTAGTTATCACAATAACAGACCATCAAGCCTATCATATACTTCACAATAATTATTTATGATTCTGAAGAGGTGTGCTAAGCATCTTCAAAATACAAATTCATGCACTAAGAACTTGCAATTTTAACATTCAACCTAAGAAGCCACAGGGGAAGAAATACAATGAAGAAGCACAAAAGCAATCTGTCATTTGCTTTCATATGATGGGTTTTTTGCCTGCTCTAGAGAATCACAAACTCACTGGATATCCCCAAAAGTTTGAACAAAAGAAAAAAAAAAATCAAAGAGAGAAAAATACAGATTAAACAGAGATTTGCTGTTTCTGAATGAGCACTAACATAAGAAGCATACAGAATATAATTTAACTCTATACAAATGAATGACCAAAATAATTCAAGAGACCTTTTCTTCCATTTACTTCTACAGTATTCTGTCTGAGGTGGGACTGGCTCAGTCCCCCTCATGCTCCTAGCTTCAATGTTTGGATGCAGAACTAACAGCAGAGTGGCAGAGCAAAAGAAGACATCGGTAAACTTGGAAAGAGGCATAGCAAAGAAATTTCTGAGGCAGTGCTGGATGATCTGCTGCAGCACTGGAGGCTACACAGTGACACTAACACCACAGGGGCACAGAGCTACCTGTTTCGGTCCCTGATGTAGCGCTCCTGCAGGCACTGTGTCTCAGAGGTAACTTGGGGTCCTCTGCACAGAGCTGCATTGTGTGGCACAGACACAGCCACTACCTCAGCCCCAAGATTCAAGTGACTTCAGTGGGATGTGTTCAACGGTAAAGCCAGCAGAAATGCTCTCCTCTTCCCACTAAGTTTAGTGAGTACTGGATTCAGAGCTTTAAAACACATACCCTTACCAACAGCTACAAATACCTCTCCTTTTAGGACAGCACAGTTAAATGTTCTCCTCCTCTAGACTTCTGATGCTGACCTTTCTATCATAAAACCCCTTAAACTCTAGGGTTGTGTGTAGGCACATCACAAGTTATTACTGGGGCGCAGCCTGTGGAAGGCAAAACATTCTGCTCTTCTCAGGGACTCAGACAGGAGACAACATGAGATAAGCAAATACCAAGCTTATTTAAATTATCATTGAAAACAGTCATCGAGAGCAAAATGCAACAAGGTTAAAGTTTGACAATCAGAGCAGAGCTTAAAGTATTGCAGGGCAATGGCTGCTATATCTATGAGTGTATTTTTGCAAGAGCTGAACTCATTTGCTAGTATAACACTGAATATCAAGAATATATCTGACTAACAAGAGATGGCTGAGTTACACCCCTGAGAATACATGTATGCAGGCACACGAACTGCATTGCATTTTTTTGTTTTACAGGTCATGTTTCAGACCTTTTATTTCTGTTCTACAGCCATCACTCTTACCATCTCTTTCACCATCTATTATACAGGAGCCCTCAGCAATCTTGTGTGACCTGTATCACCATACTCCTTCCCACCTTGAGAAGCTGAGCTGAAGTACTCAAAAGTAATACTATATAAAATACAATGAGATGTTGGTTTGCTAAGTCCCATTATCAACACACAGAGTATGAGCCTGTATAAATAAATATCATTTAAAAGATAAAGATTATGGGGTTTTGTTTGATTGTTTGTTCTGCTTAAATAATGTTCCTGAGGTCAATGATTTACTATGTTGGAAGCTCAACAGGTCAAGCATGAACAGAAAAGAATTTCTTTGAGTTTTGGTCTCACTCCCTCCACATTTAATTGGGTTAAACACTTCCAACTCTCCTATAATGCAAAGGCTTCCTTCACTTTTATTCAACCTTTTTCTTCTTGCATGAGGAAAGCAGTGGAGAATAGAGGCACACAGGCAATTTGCTGCAGACTGGAAGCAGAAAAGAAGGGAGGAAGGCAGAAACCAATTGAAGGCAAGAGAAAACCGACAACACCTGGCAATAGAGCAGGCTCTCGCAGTTAAAGGAGAAAGCAGGAGCCTGCTCTAAACACCGCAGCTGAGACTGAGGGTCTTTCCTTCAGGCACAGAATCTCTGACCAGACCATCCACAAAGGAGGGGGACTAGGACCATGTTTCCATCAAATCCTGTTTAGTCTTCTCAGTAACCCACGTCGCAAATCCTCAAAGCAAGGTGCTTGCCAATTTACTACAAATACCAAAAAGAACGATTACTGCTGTAAGTACTCTCCATCCTCACACTGAAGTCGGCACTGCTGCCTGCCTGCAAAAAATTTCACTAGTCCAAACTGCCCATGAGTGAAAAACCTTTATAGTCCTGCCCTGGGCAATGCTCCCTCAACATACCTCCTCTCCCAGCTGTAGAGACATGGGTGGCCCACTCTCACAGCCTCACCCAAATGCAACTTCATCCATAACATCCATATGACTGACTTCAAAACCTCTCTCGCTGCTCAGCCAGAATTCCTCAGCTTGTTCAGTCTTCTCCATTTATAATGTGCAATAGTCTGATGTCTTCCATACAAATGCTGGTTGTTGTACAGTGAGAGCCTTCACCCAGCTTTGTTCCTTCTCTAATAGAGACCTCTAGATGAGTGCCATGGAGTAAAATCTACCAGACCTCACTGCCACTTTCCACCAAGCACAGATGCATAATATTTCTTTTGTTAATCCATTTCACATATAACCTCTCTGACCTACTTCTTACAGTCATACCGGAACACAGTATCTCCTATAGTCAGCTTACTGATAGCATTTCACAATTTTCCCTACAGAATAACCTGACAATTACTTCATGGAACATCTTCCCCAAGAATACCAGAGACTTTTGAGAGTGCAAGTGACAGACAATTCCTCTATTTTCTATTCAGCATCCTCCTTATTTTCTAAATCACAGACACACACAATTGATTTCATTCAACCCTGTCTCATAACATTCTGTGACTTTGTATTACCCATGTAGCACCTTTGGTAGAAAACTGAACGGTTTTCATAGAATGGTTTGGGTTGGAAGGAACCTTAAAGATCATCTAGTTCCAACGACCCTGCCATGGGCAGGGACACCTTCAGCAAGACCAGGTTGCTCAAAGCCCCATCCAACCTGGCCTTGAACACTTCCAGGGATGGGGCATCCACAACTTCTCTGGGCAACCTGCTCCAGTGCCTCACCACCCTTAGAGTGAAGAATTTCTTCCTTATATCTAATCTAAATGTACCCTCTTTCAGTTTAAAACCGTTACCCCTTGTCCTACCACTACACTCCCTGATAAAGAGTCCCTCCCCATCTTTCCTGTAGGGCCCCTTTAAGTACTGGAAGGCTGCTGTAAGGTCTCCCTGGAGCCTTCTCTTTTCCAGGCTGAACAACCCCAACTCTCTCAGCCTGTCCTCATAAGGGAGGAGCTCCAGCCCCCTGATCATCTTCATGGCCCTCCTCCGGACCCACTCGAGCAGGTCCATGTCTTTCTCACGCTGGGGGCCCCAGAGCTGAACGCAGACTCCAGGTGGGGTCTCACAAGAGTGGAGTAGAGGGGGAGGATCACCTCCCTCGACCTGCTAGCCACACTTCTTTTGATGCAGCCCAGAATGCAATTGGCTTTCTGGGTTGTGAGCACAAATTGCTGGCTCGTACTCAGTTTTTCATCTACTAATACCCCCAAGTCCTTCTCCGCAGGGCTGCTCTCAATCCACTCATCGCCCAGCCTGTATCTGTGCTTGGGATTGCCCCAAGCCATGTGCAGGACTTTGAACTTGGCCTTGTTGAACTTCACGAGGTCCACAAGGGCCCACCTCTGAAGCCTGTCAAGGTCCCTCTGGATGCCATCCCTTCCCTCCAGCGCGTTGACCGCACCACACAGCTTGGTGTCGTTGGCAAACTTGCTGAGGGTGCACTCAATCCCACTGTCCATGTTGCCGACAAAGACGTTAAACAGTGCCGGTCCCAATACCAACCCCTGAGGAACACCACTTGTCACTACTCTCCACTCGGACATCAAGCCGTTGACCGAAACTCTTTGCATGCGACCATCCAGCCCATTCCTTATCCACTGAGTGGTCCATCTGTCAAATCTATGTCTCTCCAATTTAGAGACAAGGATGTCATGCGGGACAGTGTCAAACACTTTGCACAAGTCCAGGTAGACGACGTCCATTGCTCTTCCCTTATCCACTAATGCTGTAACCCTGTCATAAAAGGCCACCAAATTTGTCAGGCACCATTTGCCCTTTGTGAAGCCATGTTGGCTGTCACCAATCACCTCCTTATTTTCCATGTGCCCCAGCACAGCTTCCAGGAGGATCCCCTCCATGATCTTGCTGGGCACAGAGGTGAGACTGACTGGCCTGTAGTTCCCTGTGTCTTCCTTTTTTCCCTTTTTAAAAATGGGGATTATGTTTCCCCTTTTCCAGTCAGTGGGAACTTCCCTGGACTGCCACAGCTTCTCAAATATGATGGATAGTGGCTTAGCCACTTCATCCGCCAGTTCCCTCAGGACCCATGGATGCATCTCATCAGGTCCCATGGACTTGTGCACCTTCAGGCTCCTTAGATGGTCTCAGACCTGATCTTCTCCTACAGTGGGCAGTTCTTCATTCTCCCAGTCCCTGCCTTTGCCTTCTGCCACTTGGGCGGTGCAGCTGGAGCACTTGCCAGTAAAGACTGAGCCAAAAAAGTCATTGAGTACCTCAGCCTTCTCAATGTCCTGGGTAACCAGGCCTCCCATCTCCTTCCAGAGGGGGCCCACATTTTCCCTAGTCTTCCTTTTATCACCAACATACCTATAGAAGATTTTCTGTAGAGCTTGACATCCCTGGCCAGTCCTCCTCCCTGTTTTGTGTCATCAGCAAACTTGCTGAGGGTACACTCATTGACCCCATCACCCAGATCACTAATGAAGACGTTAAACAGGACTGGACCCAGTATTGCCCCTGGGGTACACCATTAGTCACTGGCCTTCAAGTAGACTTTGTACCACCGCTCAATACCCTCTGGGCCCAGCCATTCAGTCAGTTTTCAATCCACCTCACTGCCTGCTCATCCAGCCCGTATTTCATCAGCTTCTCTATGAGGATCTTATGGCAGACAGTATTGAAAGCCTTAAAATAGAAGATTGAATATACTCTTAAATCCATAGCAATCTCACTGAGTTAAAGGCACAGGACTCTGACCTGAAATCAGTATGTTACAGTACTCTGAATTAGCAAGGACAATGTAATAAGAAAACCAAGAATAATGTAAAATAAAATATGCTGAGTTTATATACCTAAAAGTACTATTTAACTTTATTTTTATATTGCATTGTTATATTAATAAGCGTGTTCTGCGTTTACAACGTCATTGCTTCTGCAAATCAGAAAGGATCTCATCCCGCATCCTTCAGCTGTCATCCCTTTTCAGAAAAGGAGAGCCAATGCAGCATCTGGAATCTAATTAAAAGATCAGTAGGATTCTCCTTCAGAAGGTTCACATAAGTAGTGACAGAAAACCGATTTGCTGCCACTCAGCACTTCCAGCCTGCTAAACCTTGAAGACTCACATGACTTAGTTTAGAAGGCATATCAGCTTTGACTTTTTTTTTAGTTTTCTGCTATTTATCTGCAACTTTGACTTAAAGAGCCTAATACAAGAACAACATTTTAAAATGCAACTTAATTAGGCTATATATGTAGAAATAATAAACGAAACAATAATTGACCAAACAAGCACAAGCAACATATGTCATTAGATGAAATCAAGAAGCTGACTCTCATCTCACAAGGACTGACAGGTAAACATCCTCTTAGTACCGTAATGCTTTGCATCCAAAAATCACTAACTTGTAGGCACCAGCACTCCTGAATGCTGAAATCCTGAATTCCACACAATGCTCCATGAATGAGACAAAAGCTAGGAGGTTGGACACAATCCATCATAAATTATAGAATATTTATGAACAACTTGAATTTCATTTGTAAGGCATTGCCACAATTTCCAGTGACCCTCAGCATTATGCTGAAGAAAAAAAATAAAAATTCTGCTATCCTTACCATTTTCAGTGACCTGGCAGAAGCAAGACTGACTGGATATCAACTACACACTTTGCATCATAAGCCTTAATAAGGTATGAGCATCTTTTCTATGAACTAAGAACTAGCTCCTTGTATAAAGCTGCACACGCATTAACCTCATTTACGGTTATATTCAGATCGGTGTAGAGCTATTGATTTTCCACACTCAAAAGAAGATAATATATTTTTAAGTATTCAGTTACATTCAGGATTATAACCTGAAGACGTGCTGAAGTAAATCTGATTTGCTATGGAAGGATTATTTGTTTGAACAGAGCAGGTAACTTACTGCAGAAAACTAAGTAAAAACTTACTGATCTAAACAGAAGTTACTCTAGTTTGTTTTTCTGTAGGAGTCTATCTAGTGTTAGAAACAAGATTCTAAATCTTGACTGACACTATTTTCTGATACTAGATGCATACTTATTTTACAGGACTTTTTTTTAATGGTACACACATTTAAACCCAGTATTTTCTGCTTTTAATAAGGCATTTAATACAAAGATAGCAAGATGACTTATTAGAATAAGTTTGTTGACTTGTGAATGCTCACAATAAAAAGAACAGCAGCCATTTGTTCCTGTAAAAATGGATAATTGATTATTTCTAGAACATCAGTGTATCTAAAGCAAATTTACACTGCTTTCTGGCAACTTTTGCACAAAACCCTATCATCTTTATCTTCAGAGCATCAGCAAAGGCTATTAAAATGCATTACATCACCTGCTACAGATCTAGGGTACAATGCTGTCACAAATGAACCACCCTCATCTCCCACAAGTCAGGACCTGCAACACAGAGTAGACCCCTGACTTGTCAGCTGGTTACCAAGTAGGCTTTGGTCCGGGAATGTCTTATTGCAAGATTAAATAAATCCGATTTCAGAGTAGGACACGAAGCGTTGCATATCTCGTAAAATTAAGATTATAGTTCCCCTCAGCTATTATAGTGTATAAACAGTAAGCAACAGATCTATAAACCATATTTTGTTCAACTAGTAGAACATGCATTGACCATGCTTGCTCACCTTTGCTATCCCTCCAAAGAATCCAATTTTCTAGCACAGTCGCTCACACACACACATAAAAAAAATTATAAAGCCTGCTTACAAGAACATTAGTAGTTCTGAATTCAGTTTCCATAGCATTTGCCCCAGTAACTTAGAGAAACCAAAGCAATTTTTTTCCAGATTGTTACCTCAGTACAGTCCCCCAAAGAAGGGAGGATTTGGCTCTTGTTCCACGTAGTAATTCATGCAAATACACAAGATGAAATTGCAGAGAGATGTTTTTAAAATGAAAGGGAAAGGTTTGACCATCAAGCTTTCAAAATCTGGAATTTTTTGGTTTTGTAGATATGATTTATCACCTGAAAATGAGAGCTTACAATAAAAATGATTCTAAAACTATGGCAACACTACAGAATCAATTGTTCAGTGATCACAGCTGGCCCAAGTCTTTTCAGCTCAGTAATCTTTCCTGGCCATTACAATGCTGACATTAAAAGCATACCTGTCCTTGACGTCTTTCATAAGCTGCTGCAAGTCAATCTCCTGCTTCCTCAGGTTTCCAAATGAGGACTGGTTTTCCACACAGCCCTTCCCTCTAGCTCCCAGGCTGATCTTTCCAAATGAAGTTTCAATACTTCCTTGAACAAAATCTTCAAACTTCCCCATATATTTTGCAAAGTCAGACTCCACAATTACTAGGAAAGCAATAAAAGTAATTTCTACCTGTGAAGAGAAGTGCTGAAATGGTCCTGAAGTGATTGGAAAAACAGAAACTTACAGAAAATATGACAGGTTAGTGAAGGCAAGGAACAGTATTGAGCAGGTAAATAATGAAATTTACAGCTCTGCAACTGTTACTTCTGCTTTCTCCAAATTTTCATCAGCTTCATTCCGCTACCTTTTATATTTTGCCATTTTAGGAAAACATAAGGTGATTGAAATGCTGAGCTCAGATGCTATGGAAGATTTACAAAGAATGATTGAAACTTATTTCAGCTACAAAGAAAAACTACAAAGCAGACCTGCTTGTACAATAGGGTGAATATTTTGCCATTATCTTGACATATCTCATTATAGGGCTGTTCCAGAGCTCACTGAAAACCAACGGAAGCATCTAATTGGCTTAAAACAACTCTGAACCTTATACATCTATAAACCAAAGAACTGACTCAGAATCAGCTAATTTTCCAAGCCAGCTACAATTAACATCTAAACTTAGGGACATCTATTTTCCTGTATGGAATTGTGACGTGCCCAGAAATACGGGATTCCAGATTGTCAATCCTAAAACCTGGTTATGACTGCTGCAGCTGGATGATGAAAGAAGTATGAGGGTCAACCATTTTTAACAGTCTGCGCAAGAAGAAAGGAAGCAGTGGTAAAACTTGCTTGGCCTTGCCAGTGCAAGCATTCCCTGGGCTACTGTCACCAACAAGACACTGTTTATCCAGTGCTTTTTTGACCAGTATAGTTTCACGCTACTATCACATACTGGAATCCCCCCCAAAAAATTATAGGGGAGCTCCTGTGGCTGCAGACAGCACTGTTATTAAACAGTAGGACTGTATGTCTTGACAACCTTCATCACTCAATTTTAGTTGTCTATCTAGGCAAAACTTTTTTTTTAAACAAACATTTATTATTACTGGTTACAGTTAAATGAATAGTCAAGTGAGGAAAGATCCACTCATCTCATTTCCATGGATGGAGAATACTTCAGAGCATTCCTCTGAAAGGAGCTCTCTAGTAACACAATCGAGAATAACAAGAAAAAAGATTAGGCTTTGCATTCTTTTTGTCTGCAGTAATAGTGCTGCCCAAGTATGGGTTTACCTGGTTTTATCGGTTTGTCTTCAGTAAGCACATCACTCAGGGTGACTGTCAAGAAATGATACTTGGGCTTCTGCCAGCACCAGAATTTCTTCCTCTTCGTAACTAAGCTCAGAAGCTGCAGCTTGTCTGAGGCGTTCAAGTGGGAGACAGGGATCAAATCACCTCCACCGTCAGTTTCTCTCACAAAATTCTTTGTTGCTTTTGCAAACATCTTGGGGAATCAATTAAAGCCTGAACGAATACATGTTTTTCAACAACTGCAGCTGGAAAGTATAAATATTTACATTGTCACTTTAAGAAGTTCTTCATAGTATTGGTATTAATGCAGGAACAGCTAGTGTTTTCACCCCATCTTCTCCACTCTGAGCTGGGAATCATGACAGTTCAAACCACTTATCCCAAAGTAAAAAAGTTTTCACAGTAACAGACAAAATAATTTTAGTTAAAATTTTAAATAAGCAACAGTGAATAAGCAAAGAATGACATGCTGCAAACATGATATGCAAGGCTGAAACATTACAATAATAATGCATGAAATTTATGATCATGCAGATAACGAAGAAAGAAAATAAACCTGTGAGAAAATAAATATTCCAATCTACAACTGAGAAGTTCCTTCAAGGAACAATCACAGGTAATTAATCTGTTAGGGAGGAAAAAAACTTACACAGCTTACCTGAAATTCTACGAAAAAGCATCTACCAATGAGCACCCAGCAGAGACTGGCTGGGATGAGGAAAGCACTGGTACAACAGCAGAGGATTTCTGCCTCCCCACAGAATGCTTCTTTTATCACCTAACATAAAATTATCTTATTCCATGTAAGGTAATTGGGTATTATTCACACAAATTATCTTGATCTTTTTAATAGTGAGTAAACACATATAGGGATAATAACAATTATTTTATAAAAAGCAACAAGTATTTCTGCTGGCAACTTTGTGACTAAGTTTTGTTTCTAAACTATACCTCTGGAAAGTCCCAGTTAATTTTTTTCTTTCTGAACCTTTTTACCTTCGATGTTTTCCAATTTTCTGTTTTCCATTAGCATAACTACAGCTAAATTGAACGTATGTTATTTGCAACTGTTATTCGTATGTGCTAAACAGCTACTTACATTACTTTATTCTAGCTTTTGAATCTCTTAAATTAAAAAATACTGGCATCTCTTATTGTGTAAGGTTTTTCTTTATCTCAAGCAATGCATTTTGCTGTTATTTACAAGGAACTTTCTCAATAAGGGAGACTTGCTAAACTCACAGGAGAAATGGTAAAAATGACCATTCACAAGTGTTAAACACACAATTCTAATAAATTAATTTTTGATCTTTTTAAAAAAATCCAATATTTTTAAGGTTTTCAACTCTCTGTTACTTGATCCAACGACATTTCCAGAATTAAATCAGGTTTTTAAAGTCGGCAGCATTCCTTTGAACTCCCCAGCTGACACTGACTGGGAAGTTCAACTAAAATCATAAGATGTCTTAGCCAGCTATCCACATGTTCATGATTAACTATCTGTCTTGCTCCGCAGAGATGTTAGATTTCTCATTTACAAATACAGGCCAGAATAAGTTAGAACAGACTTCAAACAAAAACTGATATTGCAGTGGGTACTCAGGATTATTGAGAGAAAATGGAAAACTGAATAAAGATATTAGTGGTTGGACCACAGGCTCCGTGTTTTAGTATCAGATGGAGGACAGAGGGAAAAAAAAGCCTTTTGCTAAAAGGGGAAACTTTTGCTAAAAGATGGGAACTTTCCATTAGCTTTTCCCAAATCCCATTTCAGATAGTATTTCACACAGTATTTAACCAATTCATGTTGAGATATCTACCTCCTCATGAAACTCCTATGGCCTACTCTTAGTTCTCTATGTAAGCAAGTAAAGGGTGTTTCCCAGCAATGCCTGCATGGAAAGGATTTGAACAACGTCAAAGTCGCATAACATTTTACTGAAGAGTCTCTGGGGACTTTAGTTGTAATTGTGGCTGCAAGAAACCTGCAGCACAGCCCCAGCTATAGGCACTGGGAGTACTTCCACTGACTTTCTTGTTCTCTGACCTTTTCCTAAACTCTGAACTGAGATTGATTTTTTGCATTCTTAAATTTCTCCTCCTTAATTTCCCTGGTTTTAATCTCAGTGAGAACACTTTAACCAAATAAGCAATGCGGCTCCACTGCAGCAGAAAAAAACAAAACAAAACAAAACAAACAAACCAACCCCCCAAAAGCCCAAAAAACTAGTTTTTTTTTTCCCTGGGAGTTCTTTTGCATGACACTGTATTTCACAACCAACCAGATGACTGATTTGTAATGGAAGGGACCATCAAGAAAATTCTCATTGCCTGCATTAGCCGCTTTTCCCCAGCATAACCCTCTTCAAACATTTCTGTGCTTTACATGACTGTTCACTCATTCTGATCCCACTCCTACATAACCAACTCACATAGGCATAGTCTCTGAAAAGAAAAAGGCCCACCAATTTCTGAGGAGTTTATCACAAGACAAATTGCAAAAACCAGTTCCTATGATTTGGCATTAGTACACACTCACTAAATCTCATGAGAACCATTAACACCGTTCTATAAAACTCCCGATTCATGGTGGTTTGTCTTCACTCCCCCTCACCACACTTTTGACTAGCAAAAAAGGACATCCAGGAAAGACCACAGAGTGCTTATGAGGACTGCTGAGACTCACCAGGCAGGAGAGACAGGACTGTCTTCAGACTCAGAATGAAAACGTCAGCATCTCGTACACTTTGCTGTGCTGTGAACGTCTTTGCAGGGAGCACATTTGCTGGTGCAGCTGTACCTGCAAAGCAAGAATATTCTATCCAAATTCCTGTTTACGTCTCTTTGGATATAGTGCCTTTAACACAAATTCTAAAATGCACCCAAATATCTTGTTTCACTAGTTCACAAAACAAAGACATAGAGCAATTGAATATGCCCTTAGCCAACATCAGGGAGTTAATACAGCTACCAGGATTGATGGCATCCTGACTGAATGGACATGGAGTGGTTACGGACAGAGCATTGAGAGAACTCTGCCTTTGGAGTTTCTTCCTCCGGATATTTTGTTAGAGTTGTGCTTGGTTTGGTAGAATTAAAAGGGAAGGTATCAAAGCTGGTAGGAAGAGCCTGCCAGAGTGAATTCAGTCTTGCAGATTGATAGCTAGGCACGAAAGCAGAAAAGGAAGGAGTACCTTCCTTGCCTACTGAGAAATTTAAAATTAGCTGAACCTGGGCTACAGGACGATTATTCAACGAAGAGGATGAGATGAAGTGAAGATCTTTACAGCAACTTCATTATTTACTTAAACAAACAAATCTTACCCTGCTTCTTTCCTTTATCACAGCTCCCTAACTCAATATAGTGAGACATTAGCTCCTAAGAAACATTTTATGAATAATCAGCGTTTACCTTTATCGGCACAAAAGCAAGTTCTCAACAGTTGCCCAATATTTCTTACATTCTGTGTACACATACACTGACCTTTACGAAAGATACAAAAAAAGCTTTTTTTTTTTTCCACTTAACATAAGATTACCTAGCACACCGGGCACAGTACACAGGGAATTCGGGAAGAGGGTGACAACTGGATCGCCAAATGTCAGCACATCCCTTGCCAATCCAAGCGGTAAGGAAATACAACCCCTGAAGGCCACAGACAACCACGCGGGAGCTGCGGTGTCAGAAGAGCTGCTAGGCATTAACTCTGCTGTGCAGCAGCAGTAATGGCCTTTGAATCCTAATGAAGTCGGAGTTTACGCCGAAAGGCAACTAAAGCGTGGAAGTGATGACAAGCAGAACGTGTGTTTTATTACAAAACCTTATCATTATTCTCACCTCCTTTCTAGATAATCTAAATTAAAAAACACCCAAAGAAGCTAACACGCAAAGCCTAGCAGGGATGTTCACACAAGGAATTTCAGTCCTTGAACACATGCAGTCCCCGAAAACACATCCAGTGTATTTTAGCCCTGGACGTAGCCCTCTTTTGTGCTTCGGGGACTTCACGGCACGCGCCTCCGAAGCCTTGACGCCACACAAAACCACAGCGGCTCAATGCACCCAACAGGGACGCGGCACCCTGACCCGGGGCCGGCAGCTGCCGCCCTGCGAGGCGGAGGTGCGAGGGCCTGCGGCGGGAGCGGCACGTTTCGGGAACGGGACCAAGCTGCCCTTCTCCTTGGTGAGCAAGCCAGGGGCTACCTCACCGCGACCTGCGCCGAGGCGGCTCTGGCAGGCGCCCGAGCGCGGGGATCCCCCTCAAACGCTCCTGCGGCCCCCGCTTAAACCCCTCTCAAAACCACCACACGAGAACCGCAGCCATTCGGCCGCGTTCCCCCCCTCCGCCCCGCGAAGGCGGAGGGCGCAGACGGGCAGGCTGGCAGGGACGGAAAGCGGAGCGCCGGCAGCCAGCGAGGCGGCCGCAGTGGCTCCTGCTGAGCGTGTGGCAGGGTCGGGTGGGGCGGCGGGGGGCACACGGCGCGCCGAGACCCCGCCGCGCCTGCCCCCACCAGCCGGCGGGACGCGGGGGGGGGGGGCTCAGCCCGCCGCCGGGAACGGAGGAGCGGCGGCGGCCGGGGCCACTCAGCAGGCGCTGGGGAGGCGGCCGCGGCCGCCCCCCACCGCCTCCGCAGGCCCGCTCCCGTACTCACGGCTCTCCCGGCGATCCCCGCCGCCGGGCCCCGGGGATGCGGCGAGCTCCGCCCGCGGGGCGTGCCGAGCCGAGCCGAGCCGAGCCGCGCCGCGCCCTGAGGCGAGGTGCCGAGGGCAAAGCTCCGCGAGCGGCCGGGGGCGAAGCCCCCACAGCAGAGGGGGTTTCTTGCCGGCGGTACGGCGCGGCGAGGGGCGAGGCGGGAGGAGCGCAAGCCCCGCCCGGGTGCTCAGGCCGAGCGGGGAGGGCGCGGTGGCCGCGCCTCGGGGCGCTGGTCGAGGCGCCGCCGCCATGTTGCGGCGCAGGGCCGCCGCCCCAGCACATGCCAGGCGGGCCGGGCTGCGCCTGGCAGAGGCCGAGGCGCTGCCGTCGTTCTCCTCCGAAATGCCGGGGCGGTTTCTGCCTCCCTCGCCATCCCTCCCGCCTGCCCGCACCGGGCCTGGCTCATCCGCCCCGGGGGTTGAAAATCCCGCCGTCAGGTGGTTGCAGGCAGGGGACGGGCGGCCTGGGCTGCTGGCCGAGGCGGGCGCGGCACGGAGCTGTGCGGCACAGGCGGCCAGCCGGAGGTCTCCGCGTGGGGCGGCCCTGTGCGGTGGGGCGGCCCTGCGAGGGGCTGAGGTGGAGGGCTCGATTGCTCCCTTCAGCTCAGCCCCGGGGTGGGACAGCTGGTTTTGCATGGTTTCTTCCCGTCAAATAACACAGGTGGCTTCTTTTCCCTGCTGGTAATTGCCTGACGGTGATATCTTGCGACACAATTAAAAAGGAAATTTTTGTGGCATCCTCCCAAATCTGGCTCGGATCACCCATGGTCAGAAATGCAGAGGAGCGGTGCCCTGCGTGAAAAAAACATGCTGGAAGCAACAGCCCTGCCACGTTTTCGGCCGTGGGTTTGCACTGCTGGCCTTGCGAAGTCCCAGCGGTCCGAACGGGAGCTTACAAGCCAAGGTCCCCAGTCCAGGGACCTTGAACAGCAGCACTGCAGAAAATGAGAAATGTGGTCAATGGAGCACACGGGGCAGGTTCATGAACCACAGCATGAAAAGCTGAGCCCTGACGCTTTATCTCAGCCCTCTGAAAACAATGCAACGCCAGAATAAAACAACTTGGTTGGTTATGATGCCTAAGGACTGATCCAGTGGGAAACAGATGAGTCTGCAGAAACCCAAGGAGTAGCTTTTCAAGATAATAAACATCAGAGAAATCTTTTTCAAGTGAACCGTGCCACAGGCCAGGTACTTCCCTTGTGGTCTGAAGAGAGAGCATTTGAGGCTGTGGGGTATAGTCACAAGTGTCACATCACCAGGTCTTAATGGAGTAACAGCAGGACTTCAGAACAAAGGGAAGTTGAAAGTTGCATGTACTTAAATGAACAGTCTTGGGTGAGAGGTAACAGTTAGTGCATATAGCTAAAGTAGCATCCATTTCTTCCCTTCTGTTTAACTACATACATTATCCAAAACTTCCAGTTAATTTCAGCAGATTTTAATCCATCACCCCTTTCTGATTCCCTCAGGTGACATCCTTAGTGAATCAATGATAAATAGATTTCCCTTCTGGGGTTGCACCTGCTTACAGAAATTTGAACAAATAGCCTGAATGGAACTAAGTCAGTATCTGCATTTGTGATCATTTACTTTTTATGGACTAATAAAAAAAAATATATATAAAGCTCCATTCTTAGAGCCTCACCTTGAGAAAAAGCACCCATACATCCTCAGGAGATCTCTTTTTAGGATCAGCATCAAGCTGCAGAATCGCTAGCTCCAGTAATAATCTCCCACAGTGGCCACTAATAGCACATGTTTCATCAGCTATCATGTGTTTTTCCAGGGAGTGGCAATGTGTGATTCATTTCAAATGCAAGTGTCTGCTACAGCATATTTTGAGAAACCAAGCCAGGAAGTTGCACTGAACCACATTACCATGGAAATATTCACTGGGGAGGAAGGACACAAAAAAACCCCAGTGAAACCTGCTAGCCATTTTAAGGATGTTACCAGCAGTTGCACGCACACCAAATAAAGGGCGCCCACACCAGGAATATTACCATCTTTTCAAGAAAAAACTTTGAACAGAAATCTATCCACTTGAAAGGCACAAGCCAAAGTAGGATAGTTTTCAGATGCTTCTCATTAATTAGAAGAGGCAGAAACATAGGTCTGGGTGTTAGCAAACAGTTTTGGGGCTATGCAGCAATTAACTTAGAGGCTTCAAAGACTGTTATCAAAACTGGCTGCAAACAGGAGACATTTAGGATTGAACTCTCACCTTGAGCCTTCAGTATTCATGGAAATGCTCTTCAGGTGTACTGCACAGTCAAAACACAGCACAGGGTTACTTCATGACCCACTGGGATGCCAGCAGGGAGAACATTGTATCAGAGAAATACACATTGTGAGTGTGGTCTGCATTGGGATCTGTCTGCCACGCAGTCCATCTCCTGAGCTGAGGCATGAAATGCAGCACTTCTGCATGAGAAGATCCTCTTGCAGAAAGAGCAGGGGGAGAAAACCGGAAACTTCTGCCTCTGGGATAAACTGCTTTTGGTATGGGACAAGATTTAGCTACCTCATTTAAGTAAATAAGTGAAGTGAGACAATCCACACGAGAACTTCACAGCCACAACTGAAAAAATGAGTAATGCCCATAATAAGTGAGTAATTACACAAAAGATAGTAGTCTGAAAGGAAAAAAAAAAAACCCCAACACAATCGTTGTATGCTCTTTGAACACCTCTGTGTGAAATTCCTCAGGCATATTAAGATAAGAAATAATTGAGCAGGCCACCACAAGATGTCAGCATTGCAGAATGGTTATTCCTACCAGGTACGGAAAAGGTCTTTGTATGGTATAGGCGTTTGGCATTAGGTTGGTTTTGGGGGCTGTTTTTTTGGTTGGTTTTTTTTTGTTTGTTTGTATGATGGCATAATCTGGCCTTTTTTTTGAACCATTGACATTAGGATGTAAGTCCAAAATTGGCTGCAAAGGGGAATTTCTTTAATGGCTATTTTTTTTTTGTCTCTTATCTTAAAAACTTTTCTAAGTGCTTTCACGGGGGCAGTATTAACAGCAGTACTAATGGTATATAATGCCCTGTAGCCATCAACGAGTTGTTTCAGGCTGCATCCAGCCTGGCTAGAAAGCGCTCACTGAAATTCAGCCTGTGCATTGATGTGTCAGAAGGTTGTCCAAAGCTCTCTGTTGCTGTGTGCTAGGCTTTTTTTAAACCCTCACACTGGCTGGAGAAGGGTCTGCTGGCTTCAGTTCTGTGGAGGAAATGGGAAGAAAGTGTGAAACTATTTTGGGCTTCTATTTAGAAAGGAAGGGTACTTAGGGTAGCAAATCTTTTTAAAGGTGTCCAGCAACATAAGCCAAATCAGCAAAAGAATGAACTTCTTTTTCCCCCCATTTCCTTTTTCAAGAATAAAAGATCTGAGCAGCATTTTTTTTTTCTCTTCCTTTCTTTCAAATCAACAAACCAGTCTCATTTATATTTCATATTAATATTCATCTCCTGTTTTGGAGGGATGCTCTGTAGTTTTCGCCTATACCATTCAGTCCTCCAAAACATTTCCTGTTGCAAACAGCTTTTTTGCTCTTCCTCTGGTACGGCTGTCATCAGCCCTGCCACACTGCCAGCAGCTAGCAACAGGCTTAGCAAACAGCATGTTACTGTGCCCTGCTTAAGGGAAACCAGTGGGAGGGTGCAGTAAGCCAGGAGGGACCGTGTGTGTTCAAAGCAGCCAGAAAGCCATTCTGCTCCATTTTCCTACCTGTTTATGTGAGCTTCTGTCCATTTGGCTCTTAATGCTGGCAATGGGAAGGTGACATCTTTAACCATCTGAAGATTTTGCCTGTGAGATGAGTTTGGCCACTATTTTGAGGCTATCTTTTATTGTCAGGTTCATCTCTGCTACCTTTAGGGACCAATAGGAGGAAAAAAGAGTTCACTTCTGGATCTTTTAGTCCCTTGGAAGGACAACTGGAGAGTGCCACACTGAGATGCAGGAGGTGGCAGATGTGTTCAGTATAACTCAGTCAGATCTTGGTGCCTCGAGTATTGATGTTGGCATGGGGGGAAACAGTACTATATCTACCTTTCTGTAGTACATGTTTTGTGGCACAGGGCTCCCCTCTGTTGCTGTAAAAGCTCCCTTATCCCTGCAGTGACAGTGTTTTAGGGTAGCTGTAACTTTCTAAAGATCTACCTATGAAAACCTTGTGATTATTTGATTTTCCCATGATTTTAAGAAAATTGCAGAAAGGGTAGGCTAGGATCATGTCTAATAGATTGTGGTTACCTAAGGAGTCATTTAGTGATATCTCTAAGAATAACAGGGAGGACAATTTGCATGAAGCTGCATGAACTAAGTGCTTCTAACTTTAAATTGTAGTTAGATGGCAGCTACAGAACTTTATTTCTTTTGCAATAAAGATAAAAGAAGACTTAGGAATAGATAATGTTTCTTGCATGTCTCAAAAGTCTTTTCCCATAATAGTTTATTATGAACCATCTGGTCTCATTAATGTTTTATCAAAAACCATCTGGCTGCTATATTGTTCAAGCTATTTAAGTAGTAGGACTGCCTCATAAATTAGCCAAAAGGAATGGCTATCAAACTACTGTGTAGGAGGCTCAAACATTTATGTAGGTCCTACATAAACAGTTATTTTAAAAGCATATTATTCCACATTAAACTACAGAAGTCTAAATAATATATCAGTAATAAAATCTGAAATGAAGCTTATTCCCTATGCTTCTTAATTTTTCTTCTCTTTTTACATCTTTGGTTCTTGGCCAGTTGGAACAGGACCCACAAAGTCAAATGATGAACTGTGTTAAAATAGCAAATATTAGGATTTTTTTTTCAATAAAACATTGCAAACAGAGGATACCTGTCACTGAGCCTCCAAAAAATGAGGCCTTTCATCATTGTGTCTCTGCACACATACACGTTTCAGACTGTAAGCATTCTGGCAGGGTTCTTTCTTTAAAATATAACTGTACAGCACATGGCACTATTTAAAGTATAGCTGTACAGTGCCTAGTACTATGGGCAGCAAGGTACAACTGATTGTAAATTATTGCATAATATGCATTGATTTAATAAATTGTGCTTCCACTTGTAATTGTTCTACTGTTACATTTTCAGATCAATAAAAAATGTGATCCTAAAATTAGTGCAGTTCATACTGATTGTTATTTATAGACAACCTTAAAATTACAGTGAAGGGAAGAACTAAGGAAAGTGCATCAAAAGAATACATAGAAAGTTTAGGACAAAATTGGCAAAACGAGGAGTTAAATGATCTATAGGGAAGAGCCTGTTACTGAAGCTGCCTGTGAAGAGAAAAGCTGACTGTAAGGAACAGTTTTCTTTGATCATCTCCCCAGGTTTATTCTGGTACAGACAATTCCTCTTGCATCCTCTGAATGGATGTGTATGCACAAGAGCCCTCAAAACCACTCACTATCTAACTGTGGGAGCAAATGATTTGGGCAGAATTTTCCAAAGAAACCGCAGTATGTAACTGCAGCTCCCCACAAGGCCGCTGGCCGGATGGTGTTTGTATTACACTGACACAGAACTGGAGCACAGCCGCAGTCAAACCTCGCAAAATGTTCAGAAGCTAACATTAATATTTCATTGAATAACACCAGACACATGTTTTCATCTACTACAACATTTGTAGCAATAGCTTTATTATGATTTAGAAGAAATTTGTCTCCCTTTTGGTTTTTGTGCCTCCTTTGTTTTATTTCCCAGTTATTTTGCAACTCCTTAACCCCCATTCTCATTACCTATTAATTGTCAGCTCAATCTCTCTTTCAGAACTGGAATTCCTGTTCCAGGGCCATCTGAAAGGGGTTTCTTCAGAACAAAGTAAATGCATTTTTAAGTACCCACAAAGATAAAATCGAGAATTTTGTTTAGAGATCTCTGAAGCAGGCCATGGCCCACAAAAGTAGCAGATGCACTGAGGAGAAGACCACAAACAGCAAAGAAGCCAGTGGCTCCAGAGTGTTCTGAGGAGCTGTGAGGCTGCATTGCTACTACAAGGCGAGTCAGGGCTCCTACATCTTCCCAGGGTCTCTGCAGCAGGAGCTGCCAGGGGCTGTCTGCACCTTCTGCTGTGGAAATGCACACCGCAAGGGAGGACAAAAGGAAAACACCTACCCCATTTTGTACAGGGCTGATAGTTCAGCCCCGCTGGGTTCCAAGACTAAGGCCTCATGTTTCTTCTTAAAGCCATTTCATTTTTCACCTTGCTGTTGGTGCCTCCTAGTTTCAGCACGCGAAGGGTTTTCTTTTCAATGTCTTACAGACATTGCGGTAAGAACACACCTGGTTTTTCCCACTAAAGAGAAGCAGAACGAAAAGAACGGTTCTTGAAACAAGGAGCAAGGGCTGCCAAACAGCTCAAAACTGCGTGGGCTGCTAATTGCATGGGAGTTCCTTTTATGTTATGCAACAGTGTTGCCCCAAAAGACAGCAAGGTGCCATAAAAGGGGTGCTGCGAGTCAAAACAGATCGGTAGGCATGAAAGGCTGCAGCTGTCCTGAACAGAAGGGGACAACAGTAGTGTCCTGCAAATTTGTACAAGTGGTGGCTAGGGCTAGAGTCACACCACTCCAGGTGTTTGTTATATTGCAGTTGCACATACAGACCAGGTCTTCACTATGCTGCAAAAAACCTCATATGAAACAAAGTACTGGCCTGTTCTCTGACAATTAAACATGTATTTTATTTGCTCTATCATAGGACTGAAACTGGTGTTCTTGCTGCTGGTACTGCCCTTGTTTGTCTGAATGACGCATTGATTTGGGTGAGTAGCATCTGTAACGGGTGATGCAAGTAACCTTGGGTAGATGGTTTTCTTATTGCCAGTACTACCTTCTTTGCAACCTGGAGATAGGAATGCACTTCGTCCTGCAGAACTGGTCACAGTCAGGATGAGCTGGGGCTTATTTAGTTCTTCCACACTGTCCAGCCTCACCAATGCCAATACACCACAGTGTGAGCAATGCAATTTCTAAGAGAGAAGGAAGACCAGCTGTGTCCTGGTTAGTATGAAAGGAAACAATGAACAACTGGTACTGGGAAAGCATGAACTGCAGCCATTGTTTTGGCTAGGACCTTGTGACAGCACACTTCACTACTGAGAATCTTATTTCAACAGTATATACTCATTCGTCTCATTCCTTTCCCCCATCATTTCAAGCAATCAATTCCTGTTGGTATCAAGACCAAAGCATTCACATGAGCATCAGCTTTAGGAAGCTTTGCAGCTAGATAAAATGCAGTGGAGCTCCTACTACAGCCTTTCTTGTAACATGGCACATCCAGATCTCTTTTCCAGTTTCTGATACTCACAAAAGGTGAGAATATAATATCCTTGAGTTCTCTACCCTCCACCAACTTTGACTGAAGTTTTACTGTCTCTCTAAAATGAAAGGGGACAGGTTAAAGATGGGCTAGGCTCACCACCCTCTGGTAACTAGAGAACTCAGAAAAAGTCAAGCTTCCTCTAACTGACCTATTTACGGTGCTCTTTCTCAGGCAGAGTCCCCAGTAGAAGTTTTTCCTACGGAAGGACTTAAGAATTTGGTGCACTATTTTTGAACTTCATAAGAAAATTGATTTTCCCATCCAAAAAACCTATATAGCCATTATATAGCTCTAGCTGCTTTCACAAGATTTGTTTCACTGACTGAAGTGCAAGTAACAAACAATGAATACAAGTAGGATGATCTCTTGACTCCACTCCATCTTCAGTCTGTCAATGGCTGAAATGATAACAAACCTAAGAGTAAACAAAACAGTAAATCTCTCTCAGCTATGAGACAGGTTCTCATCTATTGATAAATCTACATAATCTTCCTTGCTCTAGGCAGCAATCTAGGCATTGCAGATATATCCTCGTAAAACCTAAGAAGGAAAGGATTTTTCAAGGCATGTACTGCAGTAATTCAAACTAGATTTACTGCAGCCTTTTTCATGGCTTCTTTTTTGTTTTTTTTTTTTCAACACAAGTTAAAAACTAAGACATCTGTAATTTAGGAAAGCAATTTTTTATTAAAGAAATTCTAATAAAGAAAACAATGTTAACTAAGGAAAAAAATCATATTTTCAAATTTTAACAGCTGGTCTTAGTAAAATAGCAAGTGAAACATCAGCTCAAAAAAATCCTCAAGTAGTGCCCTAACACTTAGAGAAAGCCAGTAATTCCTGAAGTCTGTGAAATTACAGACAGAAACATCACCTGATGTTCGTACACAACATCTTGTCTTCCAGGAATTTTTTATTGTTCCAAGAGCCTGTAAAAATTTACATCAATGAACCCACAGAGTCAAACTCTCAGTTACCTTAAGCCTCACTTATACTCAGCTCAGTAGAGCAATGTTGATTTACCTCAAATGAGGGTTTACACATAGCAATTTCAAATATTTCCCTTGGTACAGAGTAAGCAAAGATACAAATTCGTAAGTATATTCAGCAGAACTTGGCACCTGGTCAGCTTTTAACCCCATTTAAAAACTGAGAGTAACCCTAGAAATTCTTATGCATCCACTGCACTACAGGGGGTCTAACTTAAAAATCAGCAAATTGAGCATGGAGAGCAATGTTTGCAAGATGAAAGAAATGTAACAGAGGCATTAAAAAAAAAAAAAGGAAAAAGAAGCCAAGATGTGTCAGTTACTATACAGAGCAGAGCAAGCTTTGCTCAGCTGTCATTGTTTTTCTTCACGCTATGGTGGTTTGAATCATTTTGCAGTAAGCAAAATTACTTTAAATAGAGATTACTGTAAATGAACAGACAACTGAGCTTAAACACAAATTGGATGCAAGGTCTATATGAGCCAACTTTACCTTACAGTTCTGCAGGGGAGAACAGCCTGTTTTGTCTGGGTAGCACTGACCACACTGTGGTACCTGGCATGTTATTAGCTCCAGGGGCAATCATGAGAAATTCACTCCATATCCATTTCTCTGCAAGAGAAGTTCCTGCTGCCCCAGGTGTTCATGATTAGGGTGCCAATAAAGAGCATCCCTTGCCATCTTCCTTTCCCTTTTATAACTATGAAAAAAATATTACTGCTTCTGTAAACTGCTATTTTCCCAGCAGGTTGAACTAAATGCTAGTTATTTCAGGTACCAATTAAAGCATATTAGATCTCTATGAAAGTAAAGAACAATGAAGTGATTCCCACTGACATTATAAGCAAGTTTCAAAGTTCTTAACCCAATACAGAATCAAAATGGCTGGATTTCAAAAAACAGGAGCTGATTCTTGCCCACTATAAAAGCTGTTTTTCTTTCGGCCTCTATCCTTATTCTGCCATGTACAACAGCTGAGGACATTTTGCGTGGTAGCAGATTTATTGATCCAATTTTCCCAGCTTTTCCTGGAACCTCCATGCTCCCTCTCACCAAATCTTTCTACACACTGAGCCTGGGAAGTGCTGCAGAACTGCAGTCAGGAATTACAGGTTGGTCAGCAATTACACTCACTATACTCCCATATTTTTCAAAATCCTAATCCATACGTATTGCATCGTACACACATATGATGAGACCACGAGACATAGTTGAGATATGATTGGCAGAGCTGTCCTGAATCACCACCTCTGAGGAAGAAAATACCACATTGATACCATTTCCTTCCATTTATTTATTTTATTCAGTAAGTACTATGTTTCCTTGTTTTTAAAAGTTGTTTTATGGAAAACATGTGGTTTGTGGTCTCCACATTCATACTAAAGCATAACATTTATGCTGCACATCTGTCTACTAAAAACTGCTTTTAAGAATCAGCTTCCAGCTATCAGTGAATTCCACCAGCTTACCCCTTTCCCTGCCCCAGTGTCTGGCATAACAGCCATGCAACAGTGCTGTACAGTGTGTGCAGGTAACTGGTAAACAACTGGAACATTGCACAGCTACCAGACAGATTGTAAGAGTGATAAATACAGCTTCTAGCAGATGGAAGCTCTTTCATACTTGCTGTTTTGGCAAGTGTAAAAAGCACAGATCACTACAGCAGCTAGACTTATTTCAGCTGTCACTAACAACCTTTGAAGAAAGATGCTTACAACCCCTGGGAAAAAGTCAGGGTGCTCTATGACCTTTTGCAAGTATGATTTATTAACATCCAACTAAATTGGTTACAGAGACAAAAATAATAAATCAAACTGTGCATCAAGGTGTTCCAACATTATTACAAATTTTTTGAGTAAGTGAAGCAGAAAACAGGAATGATCCTGACTACAGAAAGTTTTCTCAAAAATCTGAAAGTCAGTGATAATTCTAACACACAAGATACCTTTCTTCATTCTGAAATCACTAATGCCTTATCAAAACAAACAACAAATTCAGCATTTAGCAGCTTTGCATATGTAATACCTCATACATGTGGTATACTTTTCCAACACTGGAACTAATAAAATATTGTTAACGTAAATACAAGACTGCCTGATTCTCAGGGATACCAACCATCTCAAAGGTGCAGAACTGAAGGAGCTCATCACCTCTTGTGCATCACCCTCCTAAACATTCTCATAAGCTTTAATACAGTTTTGTTTTACACAACAAAAACACCAAATCCACAATTTATATAAAAAATGAACTGCTTAAAATAATTTTTTAACATATGGCAACTATTTATGTGGAAAATTTCTCTTATTGCTTTCAAAAGCTGCAGCAAGAACAGTAAGAACTGAGCAGTACAATAATACATTTGGTGGTAAGTTACAGCATTTACTAAGTTTCAACAGAAAAGCCAGATAACATGTGCAGTTCCTTATGAACCCACAGCTGCTGGAGTAACTTGCACCCACCAGCAGCTAGAAAATAGAAAGGATGAGTTAGTTAATACTGTGAGTTTTATTTATAGTAGGCATAATCCATTAATGAAAACACACTCAAGCAGAAAAACCCTTCCATTTTAACTTCACTCCTTTGAATAGCACCGTCTGACTCTAGCCCTTGCAAGATGTATTCAGTTATGTGAAGAAGCTGGATTTCATCCTTATCTCTATTGTATATACACTATGGGCCAAGTTTTGCACTCCTTTTCAGCTTGCCTCCTCTGTATGAGTTGTACACACACACAAAAAAAAAAAAAAAAAAAAAAGCTGTATTGAATAAAATAAGACATTCTGAAAATTTCCTGCTCTGCAAAGCTGGTTATCTAGAAGAGACGACAGAAGACAAAAGCAGATGCAAGGACATTAATTAGGAGTATGCTGAACAGATATAGCTGCATGTTTCCGTAGCACGCTACCCAAACCAGGCTGTGGTCTGACTCCAGAGTGCCAGTGGGAAGAAAGATCTGTTCAGAGTCAAGGAAAAGATACAGAAGTAGGCCACAATGCTTACAGGGAAAGTTTTTAACTTTAGCTTTTAGGAATGATTTGTCATTTAAAAGCTTGTTAGAATGTACTGTTTTCCTATTCTTCAGAATTTTTTTTAATAAAGAGAAAATGGGACACTGAATAAGGACTTTCAGATATGAGGGGCCATATAGAAAATCTATACAGGACTGTAAACAGCTGAGGGAAAGTGGGTAGCATGGGAAAGGGTGAGGTTTTTGTTAGGTTGGTGGTTTTGGGGTTTTTTTTGAGACCAGCATTGGACCTTTGTGCAACCCCAAAGCTGTCCCTGGTTGTACATTCTGGCCCCATGAATTTGTGTTCCTTTCTGTACAGTGATCTGGCTTCAATACTAAACTGCCAAATAATAAGGTGACTGTGTTTGCAACCACCACCTCCTTCAGGGGCCAGGTTTTAAAAGAAACCAGCAATCCTCTCTCGGGTCCTTCAAAACCTTGGTGGTGGAAGAACAGATCTCTAGGATGTTGCCTTCTCAAAATTTTGGCTGTTTTCACTCTTCCTTCAAAGCATCTAATTTTCCAAGCTCTGTATAAAGAACCTAAGTACTTTGCTGGATCTGTATTTCAAAAAGCATCTAAAAGAAGTAGATCAGTGCTGGCAAACTAACACATAAAGCATATCTCAGAGAGCAGAGATTAAGAAAGGAATACAATGATAAATGGTGCACTCCAGTTTCACTTAGTCTAAAGGGCACTTCATGCTATCAAGAGTAGTCTCCTAAACAAGTTACACTGTTTCATAATCCCAAGCTTACACTGCACCAAAATCAGTAACTGTCAAGTCTGCAAATCTGGAAGTAGAGTTGTGGGTTTCTGTTTCTACAAATGCTATTTCCCCAGAATTTTTTTCTTTCTTTGCTGTGTAATTTGAAAACTGAGCCAGTGTTTTAACACCCAAAGGCCTGAGCTGCTCCATCATCTTGACGTAAGTTTACAGTGAGTTTTTTTACTTTGTGAAGGGATACACAAAGAAAGGCAGTGCTAGATGAGTGCTTCTCAAACTGCCATCCAAAATCATATTAAGTAATGTTTATGAAGTCGTCAAATAAGAGAGCTATAACAGCAGGCCATGGTCATCAGGAAATTCGAAGACTGATCAATTGAGCTAAACAGCTTGGGGATCACTGCTCTGTACGAAAGGAAGCAGTAAGTTGCCTGATACATTCTTTTTACCATTCAGGGTAGAAATGGGGGAAAAAAGTTCCTCAATGTCAGTTATTAAAAACAACAGCTGTCTTAATTATATTGCAGAAAGCTAATCTAAGTTTTGCACCCATTAACACATCTGAAGTTTGGGGGAAGAAAATTACCAAAATTTCATATTTTACCAAGAATAACTGTATAGAGTATATTAAGGTTTGTGAATGATGAATATATTTTTATGCAGAAATACACAGAAGTAACATCAAGACAATTTTCTTCTACTTCTTAATATACAGTTGACAGAAGTTTAACAACTAAACCCAATTGTTTCATACAAAACTAAGCAGGGACACCTATACTGCAGTTGGAAACACAGGCTCAGAGGATCATTAACAACTGGTTACATCGTGTTTGTAGATGTGTATCAGAGATTAACAAAAGGAGTTATTACTTGTGCAATGATTTTGCTTCATGTATTTAAGAAATGCCCTGGATTATTCTCAGGCATTATTTTTCTGGAGATGATAGTAAAATTCTGAAGTTTACCTTCTTGATATGGGAATTTTGCTGAAGAAAATTTTATATAAGGTACTACTCAGCCCAATGCTTCTTGTCATTAATCAAATGTATTTTAGACATTTTAGACTGTAAGATACAAGGCAACACTGCCAGTCTGATTTCTCAAAAATCATGACTCAAGCACCCAGTATGAGATTAGTTTCATTTAACATCTGCTGATTTTAATGCATTACAATTCTTTAACTTTGCCTTTTGGCGTCTAATCCTTTAATTTCAGATGCTATCAACTATTAGGTCATATCACAAAGTATAAGGAAATCCCCTCCACACATAGACAATACAAACCCAGCAATCAGATCAGACAGTAATCACAGTAGCTGCCAAATATGACAATGAGCAAGTTTAATGCATCCTCCACAAATTTTGCTCCCTTTCTTAAAAGCTCTTTTTTTTTTTTAAATTTCCCTTACCCTCTTTTGTTGTTAAATGAATGCTATTTTTAGTATAAATGATAATTACCAACAGCAAGGATAGTTACAAATATCAACTCATTTCTGTGCCAAGTTTTGACTTTTAATACGAGAATAAAACACAGGAAGGGAACAAGCCATGAAGAGATCCTCACTTTCCTTGAAAAGCCAAACAGCCCCCAAAGGTTAAGATTTCCTTTGGAATCAATGCCCAGATTTTGTCTCCATATTGATGTGAACCTTGCCTTGTTGTAAGCTGTTGGCGTAGTAGTCAAGTCTTTAAAAGACGTATTAAATAGAAAGAATTATGCTAACTTCATTGGTAATAAATTACAGAAATGATAGTGAGACAGAGTTCCTGGGCAAAGTGAAAAATGGTGAAAAAGCATTTATCTGCCTCTAAGACAATGGGCCTTCAAGGTAAGAGAAAGCAGAATTCAAATATACATCCAAACTGACATCACAGATTTGTTTTAAAATGGAAGCATTCATAGTATTTCCTTCATGTTACATATAATACATGGATACATTTTTAATGGGTTTTCTTTAGGACAATGCAGCACACAGTAAAGTGCAAGCTCTTCTAAGCTACTAGTCCCTCTAGGAGTCTCCCTTATCCATGCCACGTCCAGTTGTTCCAGTCATAAGGCAGTTTAACATGCCAAGAACGTTTGGATTTGTTTTGTGTCATTGAAGTGGCATGTAAGAAAAAGAAAAGGAGGCGGTGGTGGTCAGAGGATACAGATCTATAACTTGGAAACTGCATTGTTGCCAGAGAGTCACAGACACATAGAACAAACTTGAAGAATCATGGGTCAGGCTTGAGTTGCAGATAGGTAGGAATGCAAAATATTCTCTTAACGACTGTGGCGTTGTGATTTGATGGGAAAAACAAAAATACCACCCATCTCTATAATCTTCATTCAAAAGTGCAACTTCTGCTACATTTGTTTCCTGCTAAATTTCTGACCTATGGTTTAGTAGTTCACAAACCTAGCCATATGTATAAAATTACAGGGAAGGGATGCAATTGATTTAGTGCAAGACACTTGAATATTTATCTGAACATAACAAACAGAGAAAGATCAAAGACTCCATACACTTCTCCATAAGGCAGATGGTCATTTTTTAAATACAATATCTTAAATATGCTGTTTATTTCTTAAGAGGTAGAAAATATCAAAATACTAAGAAAAAATTTCTAGCTTAAAACAATGTTTGCTTACTTTTTAAAAAGTCTTATTGTTGCAATTTTTAGGTTAATCAAAAAACAAATGAAGCTATGGAAGCACAGGATTTCGTGCTCTGTATATATTTTACTTACTGGAAAAAGAGAGAGCTTCTTCATCTAGTCAGTGCTCAAGCAGTATATACAAATGATCTCCTCCTCTTGCCCTGTTGGGGGCTATAAATCTGAAGTGGAAATTTTTCCAAGTGGAAAATTTTGGCGATTCCTGAATTTCTAGCTCTACATTTAGCCGGGTACAGTTTATGTATAAGGCAGTAGAACCACTGATACAAGCTCAGAACTACCTCTTCCATAATGCTAAGGAGAAAGCTAATAGAAACAAAAGCTTGTTTAAATCTTTTCTATAGGCAGAAAAAGATCACACTCAGATTCCAGCATCAGCTGATAATCTGTTTTAGCAATTTATACCAGCCCAGAGACAGCTGAACTACTCATTGAACTGTGGAAGCCTACTTACAGTTTGAGTTACTAAGGCTTGCACTCTGATTTCTCAGCACAGCTAGGAGATGCTGATGCTACTGTCTCCAATGCAATTCAATAAGGCATAAGTTAACTCAAAACTGACATTATTACATATTGGAAAAGTAGTGTAAAAGCTTTTCTTTGCTCTCTTGCTGTTAACATTCAGTACTATTTAATAAATATTTTATAAAAAGAAGTTAGGGTATTTATACTCATATTTATATTCAATCACTGCAATAGTCAAAGTAAAGGAAACAAGTTATCAGATTCTAAATTAAGCACAATTCTGGAGATATGCACACTTGCACACATACACACACCCCACACATATAATATATGTGTGTGTGTATATATATATAGATATTTATAGGTGTGTACGTATAGATATATTTTATATATACTTCTTTCAAATCAGATCCAAGAATACAGCACAGAGTATCTTCACTTAGCTCCTCTTTCACCAGAGGACAGGATTGTCCAGTTTGGAAAAACCAGGTTCTTTTCTAAGGTTCATGTAGGTTCCATTGCTCACCCAGGAGTCATCGTTGGATTTCCTATCAAAGATTAAACAAATGTCTTAAATGTAAAGCTTATATTTTCCATACGCATGCTGTGTAATGCAATGTAGCACTATGCATAGATACCCAATCCAGCCCATGAACCAGGGGCAGTGCAACTCAGTACAGCCTTGAAACAAGGCAATATAGCTTGGAGAGTCAAACTGGTATGTCTGCACTGGGCCTTGGAGATGCATCTCAGTAGCCGAGCGTTCAACTGAGATCAACACTCTTATTTCACTGTCACATGCCAGTGCCTAGAACTTAAAACTACAGTTTGGTTTTATTTCATGGTCTCAAAGGCAGCCTTGAGTGCAAAGTGGAAACTTTCCTTTACCTCTCCAAAGACAGTCATTGCATAAAGACAGCCTATAGCTCTCAGTCAAGAAGTGAGATTCGTTGTACTAGATACCATACCCTGAAGGAATCAGCCTGCTTTTAATCTAGTGTGCAACATTTTTGGCACAACAGCTAATTATTCTTTTAAGTAAATCAAGGCTTGTGATTTGTTGAAGAGAGAAATCACTATCGATAAGCCAAACACATAATTCATGTCTATTCTTAACAGTGGGTAACATTTTTGCTATATAGTAATTAAATTCTTTATTCTGTTATTTAAATCTACAGCACAAATCTCAATTTTCAAATCCTTATTGTGAGGATTTAAATCCTCATCCTTATTCACACTTCTCATTGTGAATATACAATTACTAAGTATTAGACTTTGCCTCTATCCTGCTGGAAGCAACATTTGCTTCTCCTTAGTAGGTGTGATTGACATGTGATGAGTTAGCTCACCAGCTTGTCAAACATGTAGTAGTCAGGTGCAAAAAGAGAATGGCTCAATTTTAAACGTTTCTGCGTTCCTCAGAAGTACAGTACCTATCTATCCAGAAAAAAAATTAGGATCCCAGATCTGTTAACTGTGCTACATAGGCCCATACAACCTTCACCTTGACTCCAGCTCTTTTATTGCAGGAGAACAGAGAAGCTGGAGGGCAGAAGGCCATGTCCTCACTAGCATTCATTTTTGTCTTTCAATGGCTGAAGTCTCCTGTTAATTGATTTACAACAGGAAGAAATAAGGTGCCCTCTGAATGATAATTCTCTCCCCATGAAATAAGGGAAACATGTTCAAAAATAGCCCTGGAAATGAAAGGCTCCAACTCTGCACACTTCCACACAAGGCAATCCCACTGAATTTGGCTGAAGTTCAGCAGAGGTAATTAAGCTAAATCCAGCTACTTCACCTTGCTTGAAAGAATCAAAGATGCTACATTCACTCAGGCAAATTCAAACATAGATTAAATATCAACTGCCATCAAAGCAAAACAATTAGAAAGAAATTCAGGGATGGACTAATGAAAAAGCAATATATAATTCTGAGTTTTAACTAAGTCTGGAGTGTTCTACATTGCCGAAGTACAGAAATCAAGAATATAGAAGAAACCTGGAAAAAACTGGAGCCTGCTCTATGGCAGTTTAGAATCAGATCTATAATAAGAATTTAAATAAATGATAGTATATGCTAATTATTGTATAGTACCTGAAAAATCTGGGCTGATGCTCTAGATTGTTTTCTTCCAGCACCTTCCGTCGTTCTCTCTGTAGCTGCTCGATCCTCTGCTTTTGCATTTCAGCTCCTTCAATATCCCCTTCCTCCAGAAACCTGTAGCATCAGCAGTGATAAGAGACACAATTGGTGCTCCTGTCCCCCATCTTTGTCAGATCCTCTAGAGCTCCAGAATCTAATCTTTACAGCAGGCAGTTCACACTGTTTGAAAGGTCAACAGCTACGTCTGCAGACAACTGCACTGTCAAAAAGCACTTAAGGAAAAGTAACTCTCATAACAAGCTCGGAGTCACCATTATATTAGATTCTCTTCCTTGAAAGTTAGCAACAGTAGAAATTCCACCGCAGAGAGAAATTTCAAGTGTCTCAGGTTTCAGCTATTGAAACACTATACTCAACATCCAGTACCCGAAGTACTGAAGTTTTAACATCTTTGGAAAGGCAGTTATCCAGAAGCATCCAAGAGCCAATTTTAGGAAACACTAGTCCATAATGACTAGACCATCTCTTGATAAGTGATTAAAATGTCTGTTTCAGATGCACATTAGTGTAGAAATAGAAACACACTGCAGGTATCTACACAAAATAGAGCTTAGGGTAAAGCGAGCGTACAGAAAATTAAGAACTATTTGAGGAAGATCTTTATGAGTTAAAACTTCTTACCTTTGGTCCGGCCTAAAACGTGTATCAGTGGATGGGAGTAATGACCTAGTTTGCAGGTCCAGTTCATTTAACTCCAGTGCAAATTGAGTAAATCCATACCAATGTTCATAATCATTAGGCATCGGATCTACAGAAGAAAAGAGTACATTCAGAATTCCAATTAAATGCTATTATCTTTAGAAGGAAAATTCCAAGCTTCCCTCAGTCATTTGTTCATCTCAACCACAGTCTCAATTCTGGGAGAAGAGGAGTTTTTTAATAATGTGACAAAAGACAACAACCTCCTTGATAATTGCACTGCAACAAAACAGATTTCTGTTCTCTCAGCTGAATCAGAGCACCACTGTGATGAAGGCCATGCTATTGTCATAGTGCTTTTTCAAACTACAGTAGACAAAACCCCACGAGTTTGGGAGAAGTTCAGATATGGCTGTCGTTACAGAATTGAGCTTTGGGGGATATCCTCCAATGTCTAATACATGAAATACACAACACTTGTCCACACAAAAAGTGGAGGGTTTTGTTTCTTCCACCCCGCACCCCCCCGCTTTAGAGTCCTCAATACTCACTTCATGCCCAAATAAGAAAATGAAGGAGAATAGAGAAAATGCAGGAAGCCATGGTATTAAGTTCTTCATATTATTCAAGTTAAATGATGTATTCTTCTGGTCTAAATTCTAAATGTTTGACAAAAATCTAATATGCCACATAGCAATAACAAGAAGCTGGGGCCTAATAAAGAGATAAAAATAGTAAGCTTATTCTCAAGCAGATCTTAAGTTCTGTATGCTAGCCATTCTGATCACTAACTTGCTCTCCATATGCAGTTTGAAGATGAAGTTGTCCCACAGTATAAACTTTCATGCCACTTCCCAAAGAGTCGATGCACAACTTTCCCGGCTTTATCCATGACACTGCCTTCTATCTCATGTGCATTTGGATTCCAATACTTTGCCTAGAATTAAAAGGAACAAGGGAAAAAAAGGTGCATAAGAGTTCAAGTGTGAGTGATTTTGCCATCTGTCGTGGTTTCAGCCCAGCCGGTAACAAAGGACCACGCAGCCGCTCGCTCACTCCTCCCGCCCCCCTCCGGTGGGATAGGGGGGAGACGGAGGAGAGAAAAGAGAAAAAAACCTGGAACCTCGAGGGTTGAGATAAGGGCAGTTTACTGGGACAACGCAAAAAAAAGTTACAACAACAACGACGGTACTAATGAAAGAGTATACAGAAAAGAGTGATGCACAGTGCAACTGCTCACCACCCGGGACCCGACGCTCCGCCACTTCCCCCACCGAAAGTCGAGAGAGCAGGAGAGCCCTCCCCCCGGCCCACGCCCCATATATACACTGGGCATGATGTCACATGGTATGGAATAGCTCCTTGGCTAGTTCGGGTCAGCTGCCTCGGCTATCCCCCCCCACCTCCCAGGTTCCTGTAAAAATTAACTCTATCCCAGCTGAACCCAGGACACCATCTCAGTAGTACCATGCTGTAGAATAGTTTTCTGAAATGAAAACTATTCATTTAGGTGTGCATTACAGTATCATATGCAAACAACGGTTGTTAGTACTATTAATCAGCTTATTAAAATACTAACATTGAGCATTGTATTTATTTTGCTTGCCTTTTTTAGGGGCAGTACTAGGTGAAGCATAGCTGACCTTGAATTTTGCCCAATAACAGGTAACACTGACTCCTGACTTTGCTATCTACATCTTCCCCAAATTTGCAGAAGAGGAAGAGAAGGAACTGATACAGTAATCTCCACTTTAGACAATTTACAATATTAAAGGTGTAAGATTTGCAGGCTCTCAATCTTTAAAATTTGAACTGTAAACATTCACTGCAACTCTGCAAATTACAGTACTTTCAAATAAGCATTTGGAAAAAAAAAATCACCCTAATGCTTCTTAAAAAGCACAAAATATACAGGAAACTTTCCTTCTGCTGCTAAGCATGCCATGCTGCATAGGTATGCTGAAGTACTTAGCTTGTATCTGTATGGTCTGTTTCCATGTAAAGCACAGCCTTTCTCCAGCAATCAGATACAGAAAATGCAGGTTAAGTCTCCTAGCATGCTTTGCAAAACTATCTCTCAGGTTAGAAATTTTGGCAGTGTTTTAGGTTTTCACTGATTTTCCTTTACTAGGAACAAGTCATCTATTGCCAAAAACTAATTTTAATTTCAGTTATGAGGGCATTTCCTGAGGAAGTCCTATCTTGATGCCTTGTACTGAAGCAAAAGCTTTGAGTAACACCACAACCTCTCACTTAAACTCCTCCGGGTACCCGCAAAGGGCTAGAAAAGAGCATCGGGTGAAGCACCCTGCATAAGCACTGGTTCTATAGTTGCTGAATGTTTGCAACCACAGCACATGCCAATGGGTTAGCAGGAGGCATGTGGTAAACCAGTGTCAGTAGACACCTTGTGCCTACCTCTCTCATCAAACACAGAGTAGGTTTTTCACCATATTCCTTCCTTTCCTTTCCTCATATTTTTCCGCATCTCCAGTAGAATCACTTGAAAAAGCTGTTACTTCTCTTTCTCATCTGGCTTTGCTTAGTGAGCGGCAGTTCCTTCAGAGTTAAAGTTTCTCATAGAATCACAGGTAATTACAGCAGAACTATAGGAAAATACAGCTTGTAAGCAGTTGTACTGAGCTTCAGCAGAGAGCATCCACCCACTGCTGTGTCTGTTAGAAAAGGCACTCCCAACATTGCTGTGGTTACCTTTATGAAAGTCAGTTTGCAGTGGCAAGTGTCATCGTTAAGATTTTTGATGATGATCTCTCCATAGTGTTCAATCCATCTTTGCCCACTTAAGATGTTATGGATGCAAGATGTCACCTTGTTCCATGCAAAATGGTCTTTAAAACTGTAAGAAAAACACTCATAAGAAAAATCTCATCCCATGTTCAATTGAGCTCATAAACTTGTGAAAAAAATTGCAGAGAACTTGATTAGAAAAACCCCACAAATTTTTTTTTTTCTGGAATGCCTCATCTTCTTGTTCCATACCTTCTCAAAAACAAACCCTATGACAACAATCCTGTCTCCCAGAAAAAGCTTTTCACTTCTGCTATAAACTTTGGTCTTGAATTCAGTTTTCTCACAATTTGCTTGTCCCTCTTTACCAGTTCTAAGTTTCCAAAAGTAATCGTTTAATATCTTCTACTGGCTGAAATGCCCATTTCACAGCTTGTAACACAGTGACAACTGAAAACACAAGGACATAGGCCACCGGAGTGTGAGAGACTGAAGGAGTTAATGTCTCAAACATTGCAGTGGGGAAAGTTCTGCTTAGCGACTAACTGCATAACAACAAACTCTACCAAGCAAGGAACCCAAGGTGGAAAGAAGCCGATCAGCATCCATCAGCAACAGGAGGGGGAGGACGTGCTGGAGGGTGCACAGCTCCCGGTTCTGGTGTGCTGTTCTGATGTGCTGAGCAGGGCAGCTCACTGTGTATGGCCAAAGATCACCTCAGCAGCAGGGAAGGGGAAGCTACTCCCCAGACGACCTCCAAGCCCGTGGCCCAAAGGCTACCTAATTAGCCTAATGAGTTCGAGTGCCCACCCGAAGGAGGGGCAAGGATGATAAAAGGACACAAACTGAAACCCCACGCACGTGTGCCCACTAGCACCAGACCCCTTGGCTGACTGAACAAACGCTGAATCCAGGACTGGTGAAATCTCACTCTTCTCTTTCTCTCTCCCTTTTCCTTTCCGTAATCCCTACACCTCAACCCTTTAGACATAAACCGTTGACCAAGTCTGGGACTAGGAGTGGATCCAGCCGCACCTGGGCTCCTCTCTGAGGCAGAGTCTAGAAAGCAAGGGGGTCTGCTCTGAACCTCGTGACTCAACAGGAGGGGTCTCCTTATTGTCTTCCCTGAATTGATTCCCAAATAAGCAAGGCCTGCAGTATATGTTTGGTGATATAGGGTATAGCACATGTTACACAGTTTACTGACATAGTTTCATGCCAATTTTTCTTGTGAGCATACCAATTTTGGTGGTGAGCATGCCAATTCTTGTTGTGAGCGAACAAAAACCGAGTTTTGTGAGTTAAAGGATCCCTGGTGTCGTTTCACCTTAATCCTGACCTGGGAATCAGCAAACCTGAGTCATCGTCCTGAGAAATTGGGATGTGACACGGAGTCATCAGCAAATTTATTGAATGGAATGAGCTTGGCTCAAGCTCTCAAGGCTGAGCCTACATGTGCTTCAGGCAAGAGCAAAAAATTCTCAGCAGGTAGTTCAAGGTGCAGTTGCACACTAGAAGACATCAGACAGGGGGAGATGAACAAATACCAATAGGTAATACAACCTTTTGCCTTTTATTAAAGTAGATGTTCTTATAAAACAGCTTTATAAAACCTCAAGAAAAGGCAAGCCTTATGAAGATAGATATTCTACAATTTGTTCTGGGTATTGATAGCCAAATCGCTACTGGTAAGGTAAAGGGTAAACTTACAAAGCACCAGTTTTGCCATAGCAACTGCCTCACACACAGCCCATGAGGATATTAGAATTTTTCCGCACCTCCCCTTAATCACTTGCTTTTGCTTGCTGCATTGTAAGAGTACGCACAAGAACAGCTTTTGCAGACTAGCAGATATGCAGCCAATTTACCCCACAGTAACTTTTTTCCTGCCCCTACCTGCAGATCACATGCTCTATCATGCATGCTAAAAATACTGTATTGGCTCCAAAAATAACCCTAATACTAATGCTTCATTTTTGCCTATAACCTCAGTACCTTTTTTCTACCCAATTCTATATCAGATACACAGGGATACAAACCAGCACATGGAGACGACATACGAATCAGATTATTTTCCAGTTCATCAGCCCACCACGGGCCCTAATCTATTAGTTACCTTGCCTCTGAACTCTCACTCACATCCCAAAGACCTTTCACTCCACAGCTTAGGCTAACCACTATGAACACAACATGTTTTATTCATTATCTTTTGGATACGATCTTATTAGATCACAATTTTACCCACTTAAAAGAAAAAGGCATGCTTAGTCGCTTAGTCTGATGAGTGCTAGGTTCTTGAGTTATTTTTCTTTTTTTTTTCAGATAGCAAAATAATTCATTTTGTAGACTCTATTTGGAAAACAGATTTAATTGGAACACTACTCAACCTTTAGACCTCTGGTTCTGCAAACATGATGGATATAGGCCAAATTTTAAGGGATCTTAATTGCTGATCTATAATGGGCACTCTGACAAGCCAGCATAGGATCGCTACAGATTTTTATTTAAAAAAAAAAATTTAAACTATACTCAACACTTAAAATGGCTGTTTACTTCCTTGGATAATAAACACCAGATATGCAACTGGTTCTCTTTATCACTTACAATAATTATTTATGCAGTGATGATGGCTATCAGCCTCACCTACAGACCAGGACCCCATGGTGTTAGTGTCTCTACAAATATAGGTACAAAAGACAGGAGGAACAACACCCCCTCTCCCCTCCCCCAAACCCATATTTAAGGAAAAGAATTCATAGCTTCCTCTACCATGCAGTTTTTCCCTGCGAGTTTAAAATGCATGAAGCTTGAAATTCAACTGAAGTAGGAAAATACCAACTTTGCTTTTTTTCAAGATACACAGGAGTAATGTTTTTTATTTCATCTTTTGTTTTATAACATTTGGAAGAGTTAGTGCTTCTGTTTTATGCTTCTGGTTTTGGTCTGGTAGGTTTTTCTCCCCTCCCATTCCCCCCCCCCCCCCTTTTTTTTTTTTAAACTAAATCATATTCACCAATTCTTTCAAAGGTCTATTACAGCACAGCATAGCTTGTTCTCATCTGGGTAAATGTAGCTTCAGTGTGTGCAAGCATGTCCATGCCTGTGTGTGAACAGCAATGCATAACTGCAGCACTTACACTGGAAGAGTTACATGTGTTGTACCAACTGGAACAATTTCCATGGACTTTCCCCAGAATTTGTTTTTCCATCTTACATCTGAAACAGGAAGAGGGGAAAAAAACCAAAAGACAGATTTAGTCATAGGCATGAATGAATCAATCTATTTCTGGGTTTTACTTTATTTTCAAGAAATACAAAACAAAGTGCAACATTAATTAAAGTGTTCAGAGAATGCTGTGGACCTTCAAACATTGTTTTGAGGGGTTTTTTTCCCATTACATTATTAGTCATTTAAATAGCAAAGTAACAGAGGTTTAAAAGTCCTCTCAAAAACTTTTTCAAGAGAGGAATTTGAATAAGCTATAGACAGCATATATTTCTCTACAATTCAGTTGCTAGTGAATGGATGCAGACATTTCCAAAATCAAAAGCAGAATTTCAAATACAAAAATATAGCAACTAAGAACATCCACAGTGAAGAAGCAAGAGAATGTTTCAAAGGGCACAAAATTGCAGAGGGCTTTAGCCCAGCCTCCTCTGTAAGTTTAACTGGCCTTTTAAAAATCTTGTCTGAATTACAGAAAGACGTGTCCAAGTCTCACATCATTTCTCCCAAAAAAAGATGAGAGATCTCAATGCAAGTTTAGCCAAATTTATTGAGCAAAAACACCTGGAAGAGAAAGAAACATAGAAAAGCATGGGAGAAAGAATATAGAGTTAAATTGGGCTAGATAATCAGGCAGTAACTTTCATAGTAACTTCAGAGCTCAGGGGGAATAGTATCCTTGCTGTATTAGACAGTAGGAACTCCATTCCCTGCCCAATCTGAAAAAGAGGGAAAAATTCATCGCAAGTCTCAAAAAGATGCTAGTACTAACACAAGAAAAAACAAAACACTGTTTCCCATGCAATTGTGGGGGGAAGCTGTTATGCTGGCTGTGAGAGAGATGCTTAAATCGTAGTTAGGAGATTACGTATCTCCTGAGTGTTTATGTGCAAGTGGTAGGACTGAGCCACACCAAGCTGCCTTCAATTGCAAAGGCTGGAATGGGACATAAGGCAGAATTCCTCATTGAAAAAAATTATCCTTTTCTTATCACTTGAGAGAAGAACCTTTTGGCTTTTTTGGCTTTAAAGTTTGATGCTAGGTCAGCATCTTTAGTGACAGCAATTCTGTTGTGATTCTTATACTGCACAATAAGAGGTCCAAAACTACCTTGAGTATGATAATGTTGAGCCTAATTTGATACTAGCTTTTTCTCTTCTGCAGTGAGATGGAAGAGAAAGGTTAAAGGCACACCCTGCTGAGTTTAACAGTTAAAACATATTATCAGACTGTGTTACGTTCTGTGTTCTCATAAATAGCAAAGCTGTCCCACAGAGACCAGTACGTGCGAAACACCTTAGAAACCAGTGTGCAACTTGATCATGCAAAAATTTTAGGACAGCAAAGAAAAGCGAAGTGTTATTTCAAAGCTGTGCTCAGACTACTTCAGGCACAGATGCTGTAACAGCTGGAACTTTCTGTTATGCATTTCCATTGTTCATGTGTCCACACTCCTTTGTAAAAGCAGAGTCAGCTTCATGAGTCAGGGAAAACGATTTCCAAAATAACTGTCCCTGTCAGAACCCAGTCTTCTAGCTCACTAGAGATGATCAAGAGATTTCTTGATGTTGAAATAGATGAGCTAAAGTCAGTGTCTGGTGGGATGACAGCACTACTCTGGCAATGTTGCTGAGGACTGTCTCCTTGTTGGCTGAGGAGATAATACAGTAAGTGAAAAGACCTTTGCACACAAAAAGAATTTACCCCATTGACAAGCTACCTTTATGATTAATCTGAAGTTAATATAGCCCCATAACAAGAGACCACAGTATTTACAAACTGCCTTTGCACTGGAAAAAAATAATTGCCTAGATCTCCCATAAGCTCAGCTAGCCACATTTAAAAACAAACACCCAAACCCCTGCAGTACACTGGTTGAGTCTCCTGTGCTCATCAAGGCCAAATCTCAGACTTTATCTCATTGATCAAATTTTCAGCTCTCACCTTTACAGAAAACTTTGTTCTCTAAATGCAAGTGTTAAACTATTTGAGTGATAACCATTGTCAACATCTGTTAAACAAATCAGTCTCATCAGTTTTTATTAAGACAGGCTGCTATCTAGTCTTATTTATACAGTTTTCAGTTACTGAATAAATTTTTGGTCCTCTCTGCTTTTTGGCTAAGAACAAAAGGACTCTTGTCCCTGTATTTGTTTACAAAGCAAAGAATTATATTGAATAATGAAATCCAGACTAATGAGCAAGTTCCAACTTCTGTTCAGTATGGCTCCATCTGTAATAACTATAATCAAGTCAGCAGAGTCAGTCATAACAGAATTAAAGGTTATAATATGGCTACATTGTGAATTGACAAACCTCTGGGTGAAGGATTTTAATTGACTTAAAAGGCATAGTTATGTTCTGTGTACACTTCAAAAATATCTAACCACACAGGTACTGTGACTGGCTGACATCATCAGCATTACACAGCAAACAAAGCTCCAACACACTTCTTTTGAAACACAATGTTAGTAGTCAAATAGCACAAAATCTTACATACTATAATAATGTCAGCAGAGAAAGACAAGGTAAATATATTTATCCTTTCTGTTATGCTCATTTTTGAAAATTATTTTCAGAACAGGTTTACAAGATCTGCCAAGGCTCAGGTTCTAACTTGTAGTTTTTCAAGCTGTCTTCTAGCTTGTTTGTTTTATAAATAGCTTCAGATATGACTCTTCTTTACTAAAGACTCGCCCCACCCAAATCAAACCTGATTTTGAAGAAATGCAGATATTTGTACATGAAAAGAATAATCAGTTAATGTTATAAAAAAAAACCTCAAACATTTTTATAATGGCAGAACATCCAAGTAAGAAGCATGCAAGTAAGTACAGGCTAACATTCCTTAAAGCCATTCTAATACAATTTAAGCAGGGAACGTCACCTTTTCCCAATTTATGGGTATTTCATGTTAGACATACAATGAAAATATTATGAACACTGTAAAAGTAAGTGATAGACTGAAGAGTTACCTTGCCAAAAAGCAAAATTCACAGATTCAGCATGGCATGCAGAAATAGGTGGATGGTGACTGACCTAATAGCAAGACATGAAAGGGGAAAAAAAAGATGGACATATTAACACTTGAACAGTCATTTTTTTGGCTGTTTTTTTTTTTTTTCCCTTTCATTTTTCATTCATATATGGCATTCACGATTTGAACATTTACTTTCTTTTTGCCTCTGTGTCCTGAAGGGGGAGTCAGTGAGATTAATAAGGTACTGAGACCTAAGAAGCCTTGAAAGAAACGGGAAACACTTCTTTCAAAAGACCTGTAAATTTTATTCATCCAGTGAATATCTAACTATATATTTTGTACATTGTCTCTAAGGTGATAATTACATTTACCCTTAGGACCTCTTCATGTATTAACAGAAGCCACACTTTGAACACACAGACAAAAATAAAAAAAAAACCCAAAGGGCCAAATTCTTCTGTACAGTAAATACCCACACAACCCTGACTATAAGGGAAGAGACAGCAATCAGCAACTCTGAGGGGGCCACGAGTGGAGAAATCAAGGCATGAAATTGCATCTAGCAATGCCTACTACTGCAGTAGTGACACCCCAGGTGTTTCTAGTGTGAAACTCTATAACCACACACACTGCATTTTATCAGCTTTGGGTAATAGCACATACATGAATTAGGGCAACCACCAAAATAGCAATGCAAGGACTGTGAGTAAATAAACAAATACACAATGCAGACTATTAAAAGGAAATAGTAAATAATGAAGTAACTGCACAAAGTGAAAGCAGCTACTCCTCCTTGGCTGTAAATTCTCCCTTCTGGGTGAACATGACTAACAGCTGACCAGGACC
Source organism: Aquila chrysaetos chrysaetos (assembly GCF_900496995.4). Classification (NCBI taxonomy): domain Eukaryota; kingdom Metazoa; phylum Chordata; class Aves; order Accipitriformes; family Accipitridae; genus Aquila; species Aquila chrysaetos. Next base: position 42,759,935 of record NC_044006.1, on the reverse strand, counting down.
AAATCTTTGATGTGTAACATCTACTGTTCTTTTGATGGACAGCTTTATTTTCAAGTCAAATTGCTATTTCCCACTCTGAATTTAATTTCTTAGCCACCTAGATGGTTCAAATGCAGTTTTTCTTTGTTACTTATTTTGCACAACTGTTATCAAGCATTTTTTCTGCAGGCATTCAGTTATTTACTGAACATACTTGCTTTTAAAAAACAAAAGAGAAAAGTACTAATTACTCTCAGCAATGCCCTAAACCACCAAGAGCAACACTCACTCTCACATACTGCACCCAGATTAACCCCAGATGTCACTATAATTCACAGGTTAAACTTAGCTATCACTTAAACTGTTATAAGTCCAGAATAAGGTCATGGTGCTAAGTGGAGTTATTCTAAACTCACTCTAGTAATAGAACAGAATCTCTGTTATTTTATACATTTTTCCTATCTATTCCATCAATTACATTCTGTCTGCACTAACAAGTTATCTAGAGCAAGCGCCAAAATGCTTGCACAAGCAATAAACAACAGCTCCTGATGCGAAGAGAAATATTTAATGCTTGCAAGGTGCATGAAAATTCTCTCCTCCTATACTGCTCTCTTTTCCTAATATTCATCCACCCCCACTCCACTATTACGATAACTTTACCACTCTAAACACTCACATCACTTATTACACATATTAGAACAACAGTTAACAGCCCAAGCCCCCTCATGAATTAAAATCCCTCTTAAGACTTAAGAGTAGCCTTTGTACTGATTTATCCAATATTCAGGGGAATATCTTTTCCTTTAATTCAATCTAACACTAAGCTCAGTACCAACCTTTATTCACCACTTTGTTGCTCCAATTTGATGTTACACTGGTAACTGCAGTGCTTTATACACATCATCTTAGAACTGAAGTAACACAATGAAGAACCAGATACATTACCTGAACTTTAAATTTGATTCTTGCTTTGACTGTTTTGCCTTTTTTTCCCCTTATTTTTACTCTTGCCTGTGACATTTCCCAAGACTAAGGAAAGATCACGTAGCACTCCTTTTTGTCAGTTCTAAAACATAATGTACAAAATGTTGTACCTTCAGAGGTGGTCAAAAACACTTTTCATTTCCTAAAGGAAGCCTCTTAGAAGGCTTTCTCTGATCAAATTTCTAGGTTATACACCCTTGCCCACAGAACTTCTTGTAATTTTTGGTTTTGTTATGTCTAGACAGAATGAGACAGCTTTCAACCATTCTTAGTCTGCTAGGCACCAGATTATTTAAGTTTTATCTCTTTTTAACATATGTCTCAAGCTTAGCAATTTTGGTAACTTGGCTGATTTAAATTTAATATTTTTCACCCATACTTAATAATTATTCTCATACTGGGGAATTATTTTCATAAACATTCAGACCTTGATGTGTTGTATATGTCCTTCACCTAATAAGCCGTGGTACCAGATTTGAAAGGCTTAGCCCACAAAGTATTTGGACAGGAAGCAGAAATATTCATGGTGCCATAGAAAATACTAGTGGTTGATTAACTCACACAAGGGATATATTTGTCATAAAAGAAGACATTAAACAGATGAAGATACAGTATTTTTAATGATCACACACAAAAGAAAATGACAAGAATGTGAATGCTTGTTGCAGTCGTGATCAGATTTCAGCATGGGGAATTGCACTCTACTTAACCAAGTTACCTAGTTACTGGAGTAGGCAGCCTGCCAGCCTTGGCTTCTCGAGTGTCAGCTGTTGGTTGTCATCTTCCATCCCAGAGTTAGCAGACCTTCCTCAAAAAACAACTTACTTCATTTATAATTCTGCAACATCCCTTGAGTTTTGCTGGGCTCAAGTTATGCAAAGTAATTTTGTATTTTGCTATTAATTCCAGAGGATTCCAGCCATGCATTTAGAATTAAGCAGTGCAAGAAGTAGCAAATCTAAAGGTTGCAACATACAATACCTGCTCCGCAAAGAACTGGAAACCCTTATCTTCACGAATACATTCATAGGTTTCTCCAAGCACAGGATTAAATGGCTTACTTCCAGCTCGGTAGTAACTGGATGCATAAGCAGAGACTGCAAATGCAGCTATATACACCTGGGAATAACATATGTGGAATTTTGATGAATTAATTTACCACAGCCATGCACATTTTTTGCTATACATTCTGATTTAATAGAAGGGGGAGGGGAAAAAAAAAAAAGTTTTATCCTAACATCAGATTCTGTATTTTTCCCCTCATTTGCAGACTACAAACATGCATGCCTCCAGCAAGTTAAGCACCAGCTCAACACATTAAAGAATTATTCAGTTTTCAGAGAGTCATTCAATGGTCCAGGGATGGAATTATTATGGTCAAACACTGAAAACAGCATTTCTGAAAACTGTTTGAAACAGCTTAGCGTTCTGCAACACAGTTCAAAGCAGTAACCTTAAAAATCACTGTTAGATTTTGTATTATAACTGGCTTTTATACTTATGGTCTGTGATTCTATAGATCTACCAACCAGCCTTTTCCTAAACATGGCACAGGAAGTATTGGATGAGTTTTCACCAAGTCTGCTATTTCTAATGCAGTTTGAATTGAATTGCCTTTTATCTACTGTATGCTATTACCTAATCATGAAACTGTTCTTGGTTATGACTGAGACACAGGTAACCCTTCCAAATTTTTGCAGTCAGCTCAAGCACAATTCCCCCTAAACCTGAGGAATTAGAATTTGGGATTGTTCAATTCAGGTCTCTCTTGTACCAGTTTTCTCCCTTTTCATTCCCTTTTCCTCACCTTGTGAAAGCGTAGATGCTTTGCTTCCACAATTTCAAAAACTGAATCCACTTTGGAATGGCGCTTTCATGAACTACTGCAATTACAACAACAGCTAGCATTAATTTTGCCTCAGGAATTTCTCAAAGGCAAAAAATACTCCATTCTGAGGTAATTTCCAGATGCTTGGGTGTGGGAAGGAGGGAAAAGGCTTATTTTCACTCCCATATGAACAACTACTGCGCATTTCCTTTTAACATACGTTCTCAAGAGAACAAAAAAAAGCTATGCACCAAAAAGCCCAGTTAATAGCCACACACTCTGTCCTGAGGACGCTAAATTGTAACCCTTGCAGAGTGTCAGAATGGAGCAAGAGGCTTTTCAAACAGTATTTATAACACGACTATTTACACTCATTAATTACCTCATTTTAAGATAAGATATATTGAGTTGAAAAGGCTTAATTAAGTTTAAGGGAAAATCTATAGCTTTCATTTAAGAGAATTTAGAGAGCTTTTAATCTTTTATTTATGGGCTTACATGTTAAGTAGCTCTTGTGCATCTGGAAGTGGAACAACTGAAATACATTTTTCTCTTGTTCTTTTGCCAAATGCTGAATTCAGGGTTCTGCACTGGCAGAAGATGACACCATTATTGTACCCAACATACATTCACATTGCCCAGTTTTGAGATCCTGAACATTTTGGATCAACCCCAAAACTTCACAAAACCAGTTAATAAAACAAATGGAGCTCATTTAGTTTAATAAAGATATCACAGTAGTGTAGGGCTGGAAGATCCAGCATCCTCTATGCACAAATGCATTGCCAGATTAGACACCCTTAAAAAAAAAGATACATTGGAACTTTCATACTCAAGAGGGAAGTATATTAGTTCAACCACCCACCCCTTCCCCCCATCCCACCCCCCACCTTTTTGCTGTAAATTTTTAATCTTACTCTGTAAGAGCTGCAGAACAGAACTAAACTACTTATTCGTTTAACCTTGCAGGACAGCAAGGTACTTGAGGAGGGAGACCTCCTGACAAAGCAACAGAAATTATGCAGAAGAGTAAAAATAGTGGGTATGTAAGTATGTACAGACACATGTTTGGAGAGTCTGCCTGAGCTGGGAGGAAAAGAAAAATAGAACAGAACATCTTCATTTCTTTAGCAGATTGTTTTTATATTTATTCTAATTATATTGAATTGCTGCCAACTATTTGGAATAACATATTTACCATCCGTTCAAATGGGTTAGGCGTATGCGCTGCTTTATCTAGTAGTTCACTGTACTCCAGCTCCTCGCAGAGACGCTGAAGGGTGTTAAGTGGCTCATTTAATTCAACAGGCATGGCCACTTTGGAGAGATCCTTTCCTATGTTATTTCTCAGGATATTCCATAGGCTGATGTTACTTGTATTAGGACATCGAGCTGGTAAACATGTTCTCCGTTTAGAATTGCAACCAATTCCACTTTCAGAAATACAGTCTGAAAAGGAAGGAAATGGCAGAACAAGTCAATTCACTGTTTACTTAGTTTCATCCCCTTTGCAAACATACATTAAAAATGCAACCATCTTTTTTCTGTCAAAACTTCCTTCCACCCTCAAAATTTATTCAAGTATTTCACTTGTGGTTTGAAGATAGCCTGTTATAAAAATGATAAAATTAAGAACAAGTTTTTAATTTCTGTACGTTAACTGAGATAAATGCCAGGTACTAAAGATGCATAAAAACGACCTTCCTTCCCCTTAAAGTCCATAAAAAAGGCTCAGGCTTTGCACTGAATTTGAAAGAGTAAATATTGTAAGTATTTTATTTGTAACAGAGATGGATTCCTATCTGTTTAAGGGACATAAAACCTCCCTCCTTGACAGAGCTTCAATTAAGTTGACACTTCTCAGAAGGCAAGGCGTAACTTACAGATCCAAGCATAATAACAACTTCTACCTAACTTTTCCTAGTTTTTTTAATACTCCTACCAGGGAAATTTACTGCACCACAGATATACATGCAGGCTTTTCCACAGTGCTCCCCATAGTGCTTAGCATTTAAGAAATTTTAGTGATGTTCACTTTTAGATACACCCATACATTGGTGGAGAAATGGTCTGTTTTAAAGGTGGAAAAGCTGAAGGAAATGTGGAGCTATAGGTTCACTGAAGATTAAAAAAAAAAAAAACCAAAAAAAAACCAAACTCATGTAAAGAGTCCTTGACATGAATATCTGAGGTCTGTGTTGCTATGTCAAAGCAATTGGAACAGAAGAAATAGTTCTAAGTGTGCCATGAAATGATTTGTGGCAGGATCAAAATAGAGCTACAAGCTTCTGCAACAGGCACTAGTCTGAAGTGATTACATTGCTTAGCTGTACATCAATCTCATTCCAGAGAGGAATACGGTTGCCACTACAAGAACATATTTTATCTTTATACATCCTTAGAAGCACCTAGGAAGCTCCTGCCCTAGAATCACTTGCCATTTGGAAACATTCAGATATAGCCCCAGTCTGTCAACCCCTGTCCTCATCTGGCTTTCCTCACTCAGCTTTGTCTTGGAGGAATTAAAACAGCACTGGGCAGCACATCTTTTCTGTGCTGCACATGCCCAAAGAATCACTGCTCTTAAATGCATGATTTCAACCAGTATTTCCTCTGCTGGTCCACTGATATAAGCATGATATCAGCAGTGCTTCCAACAGTGACAAAGTACAGATAACCACAAGGGCTAACTTCTCCATCACTGCCATGTATGCTAGCCCATGCCTCAGATGGAGATTTTCAAGTGTAATCAGCAGTCTCAAAGTTTTGAGGAAGAAGTTTGCATCTTTCCTGCCACTCACAAACTAGGAGTCCTAATATCTCACACGACCAAGTTACTGTAACAAGGACGGGTGAATTCTTGGCAGTCTATAGCCTATCTCTTTCTTTTTGCATAAAAATGGCATGGGCACTATAAATCAAAAAATCTACCTGAAACAATTAAACTGTTAAGAGTTAAGAGGCTGGCTCCTATACTTCCCTCTTGGAAGAATTTATTTAATATCAGAAAAGGCCAAAAAGAAGGATGTTCCCTTAGATGCCTCAGGAATGAGGGGATATCTGGAGAGAAAGGAGGTAAATGCTAAAAATTTATCCTTGTTCAAAAGAGCTCTCTGAAATGGGATTTAGCTATGCCCTTTGACATCTTGATTAAAAGCAGAATACTAATTGACTGAACTACGTATTCTGGACCAGCCCATTAACTGGGGTAAACTGGTGAAAAAACAGAGTAGAGAAATGACTAAGAAATTTAAATACCAAATTTTCTATTCAGAAAGTGTGAAGTTTGCCCACCCCCGATGAAAAGAAAAGCCCGTGCGGTTTTGGTTTGCAAGACCTGTGACAAATGGCCAGCAACAATACTGAAGGAGATTAAGACATCTGACCTCCAGCTAGACTCAATGACATTTAAGGCCAGACTGGGCCATTATCATCATCTGGTCTGACCTTCTATGTTACAGTGGCCAGAGGATTTTATCATAATCCCACAATTTATGGTTCAGTTAAAACCCTGTAGGGAAAAAGACATCCAGTTTGCTATTAATGGGAGTGGCAGGCTGCCCAAAGCACAGAAATAGCAGGTACCAGAAGCACATGGAGGTGCTGCTGATATGGAAGAGCTTCAGTGATAGTCTTTGTTACAAGAAGATGAACAGCCACACTATTACAGTTTTCTAAGGTCCAGATCATGAGACAAATCAATCTGTATTCTTTCCTATCTTTCAAAAGAAATCTTCATTTTTAAACAGTTACAGAATACAACAGATCTCCAGGCATATCACACTACCCAAGTTCATAGGGATCCACTGGTCCTTGGAGATGATCAGGAAACAGCTGCTAGTAAGAAACCATTGTTCAGCATTTTTGAAGATAAAAATATATTGATAGAATGGGAAGAACATCGTGGTTAGCTGAAAGGAGTTGAAGGCACAAAGCCAATTAGTTTGTTATGACCAATTCTTCTACCTCTTTTTTTGATTCTGTCTCTAATTAGCAAGACAGTTACATAAGGATATGTACTAACAAGACTATCATGACTAGAACATGCAAAAAAGAAATCCTTGTGGTTACACACCAGGCCTGCCAGCGTGTAATTATTCTTATGTTCCTTTAAACACTGAGTTCTGCTAAAAACAACAGAACTCTGAATGTGGTGGTTAAATTGCAGACTGAAAAAAACAGAGTGACAAGAAGAAAATTACTTTTCGAAAAAAAGAAAGCAGCTAGGCCTTGCTACTTTGAAAAGTCATGTGGCCATGAAAGGAACTGAAAAGGAGTGGGAGTTGCACCAAAGCAGCCAAGAAAAGAGGTGTTTCTTTGCTGATACAAACCCACCATCCTGCTTAATCAATGGTGCCCGGACCCTGTTAATCAGATTAGCCAGAATGTGCTGTTCAAAACCAATCTGAGGCTGTAAGAGAAAACACACAGGCTGTTTACATCTCAAAACCTGTAATATCAAATTATTGCTAGTAAGAGAAGAAAAAAATATCCCAAACAAAAAGGAAGGAAATTCTCAAAACATGGTATAATAAAATACTGAACTTACCTAAAGTTTGTCTTTCATTCTCCATGTCATTGCTTAGGTTATCTTCTGAGACATTATCACTGATATCACTTACATACGAGTCATCATCCGATACCTGAGTGTGGGGTGGGGAAATAAGCAAGATACATCACTCATTAAAATAACACCATAAGCACATTAAAATTGTTACTTTCTGCTGCAAGTATTGTTTTAATAGATTTGAACTGTTTACGCTGTGTTAGAGGAAGGTACTAAGAAGTCCCAAGACAACACAACTGAGTTTGGGAGAGATCACCCTCATTGAAAATTCAACTATTCTTTTAGTGGAGACATGCTTCGTCTTCTTGGCCCCACAGCTAAGAAGGCTTTCCTCCTATCAAAAGCCAAGGTTTTTATGGAGTGTGAGAGAATGAGGTATTAAGTCTCAATATGCATGACATCAGCCCCAGGGTACCTACAGGTACCACAAAGACAGGTATGAATATATATTTCTGTGATACAATTTCTTAAGCACCTGTATAACGACTCAAGGCAAACAGTACAACAAATGCAGTATCTGCATACTAGCTACCTAACTGCCATTTGCCTCAATGCGCATATAAGACTTCTCCAGAATAATTATCATTGTCTCTTCACAGTAAAATGTAACAACAAATAAATACAAACAGCATATTAGTTTTTAAATATTTTGAATATTTTCATTTTCTGGCAGTCATCTGATGTGCAGTTAGCACTCAGAAAGACTGCACATCAAATAGCAGATCAGAAACTACATCGGAATGATGTCAATCTTAATGCTCAGACCTCATTTTCTGAAGAGCTAGCAGACAGTAGGACTTCCTGTGCATCAAAAAATTCTGTGAGAGAGTCAGCTATAGACAGCCTGCTTTCATTGGAGACCTGGTGAACCAGACCTCTGCTTTCTTCTCTTGAATTTTCCTGTTTAAAAGAAATAAAAAGTTTTGAGAGAAGTACCACAAATAGCATTCATGCATGCAATTCCACAGTCACATAACTTAAAGGGCTGTAAAACACTGGGAGAAGATTGCACATGCTCCTCTCCAATTTAATGAAAGGTAGTATGTGTTTCAGGAAGGGATTTAAAACCAAAGTAAAACAGACCAAAGAGAAGAAGAAAAAAAGAAGGGGAAAAAAAAAAAGCAATGCATATTTAGTAAATCAGTTGTGGCAGTGCATGTACATTTTCTTAAAAAAAAAAAAAAGTAAAACTGCTTTGGTATTTGAGTGATTTAGCCAGATATACACAATTGTATCATCAAAAAGCCCCCAAAAGAACAAAAGTCCCATCTCTTTATTTTACATCCTAGATTCACATTCCCTTCTGATCTTAGCAAATGAATTAGTCTTTCCCTCCCAAGCCTTGCTTAATGCAAAGCCTACGGTGCACTGGCATACAAAATTCAGAGGGGCAAAGTTGCTTTCTATATAATAGCAATGCTTTCCTAGCTCTCTTTCTTCACTAGATAATTTTCTACGCTGTGGTTTGGAAAGCTTTCCTTCATATCCACACCTGAGATAGGTCTGTGTTAACCCAAACCAACATATCAAAGCCATGTAAGTGACATCGCTTTTGCTGCCGCAGGCACATTTGACTGCTACAGAGATCTCTGTAACTCCTCCCACAGAAGCTCTACAGATCGTTGACATAAGCAGAGTTCCAAAAGGTGGCCTAGCAAAGGTGAGGTGACCAGTTGACCAGTGACACTTGGTTCATTCTGTGGATGCAGTAAAAAAGTTGGAGAACATTGTGCACTATTGTTTTCCCTGATAACTCCACCAACTCTAAGGAAAAGAGCTGGCTGGCCCAGAGGAGTGTGTTAGCTGCTCTCAAGCTTTTCTGCATGAGATGCTTTATTAACTTGTAACCATGACTGTCCTATCATAATTCTGCAGGTATTGTAGTGTTTTACTTTCAGAACAACATAATGAACAATCTGACAAGTCTATAATCAAATTGACAAGTCTTTCAAAGCTTTTCTGCTGGTAGATTTTACTATAGTATGGAATGTTATTCAGTATGTCCTGATAATGGTGACATGGTAACAAACAAAACTCTTATCATACAAAAGATTTTTTTTTTTTTAAATACTTCTGATACAGCAGCAAGAAAAGAGGAAACTTCAACATCGTCTCTTCTGTGGGAAGGCAGTTAGTTATACCAGACTACCAGTTAAAAAAAAAAAATTAAAAAAAAAAATTAAAATAAAAAAAATTAAAAAAAAAAGTCTTACACATGTCACATGTGAGCATTGCTACTGGGATTGTTTCCAATACTATTTTGAATCTGAGGAGGAAACACTCATAAAAACAGCAAGTTTTTATATCTATCACATGAGAGTTTCAGGTTGTCTTCTTTCATGTTCCCACTTTGGTGTGATAAACGACAACATAAACTGCCCAATAAACAAACTAAACTTTTACCTTATGCAAAGGCTTGAGGTACTAGTTTATACTGCTTCAATCTTCACAGGTCTATCATAGCACCTGATGTATCATTTAAAGCCAAGTTTTGTGCAGTGGCCCTGTCTTCCTCACAGCAGCACTACTGTATCATAGCTCTCAGAAAAATCTAAAATGAAACTTCTCCAGTATAAGCGATTTCATCCTTAAGTTCTATCCCAAACCATGCTAGAAGGAATTTGTGAATGAAACCTCTAAAGGACCTTTTGAAAGCTATTTTTGTTGTGTGTGTGTATAGTGCATAGAACAAGTTTCAGAAATAATCTATTGTCATTGCAAGGACCTCCACTAAGTAAGAAAAGAACTCACTCCTTAAATTAAAAAACAATGCATTAATGCTTGTCTGCATAGTGGTTTAAGTGCTGTTCAAATTCTCATGGGATTAAAAGCAAAAGGCATTAGAATGATCAACTACCAATCAAACGAACAGCTAAATATGACCAAAACACAGCTCTACTGAAACAGAATGAAACCAGAAGTGAACAGATGGAATGACTAAACTGTCTTTAAAAATAAAAGGAAGTAATAAGTTATATAAAACCCCCAGCACTATATCCACTCAAGTTCTAATGAAAGCTTTATACTACAAGTACAACAGAAGTTTCTGTATGAGTTAACATTTAGGAAAATCCATCAGAAATAACACAGTTCTTGCTTCCCTCACTAGCACCATTAACACCTAGATCTTATGACCTATAAACACATCATATTCACATGCATTCTGCAGGAAGCCAAAAAACTATCTGAACATCAGTATGTCTCAAACTTGCTAACTGGATATGTAGAAGACTCCCTCGCTTCACACAAAGAAAACTAAATGGCTGAAAGGGCTCTTGTACGTCTCATTTCTTTGATCCTTTCATGGAAATGTCTGATAGCTGTTCTAAGCCTTACACGAGCCACACTGGTAGCCAGCGTTCTGGGCTAACAATACTTAGACAGGCAACAGAAAGAACTACAGAATTTGAAAGTTAACAAGGGAATAAGGGGGAGAGAAATAGTAGAATGAGGATAACAAGACAGAAGCTCTGTTCATGCTGAATAGAAAGCGGGGCAGGAGGCGAGGGAGAACACCAGGAACCAGTAGCAAAAAGCAATGGAAGTGTGCTCAGGAAAACTGCTCACAAGGAAAGCCTTTGAAATCAAATATTACACAATGCATCATCAGAAATGACTCATAACCATGAAAGCAGACTCATTTTACTAACACAATACACCATAGGGAAGACATGAAGAACAGGACAAGATGCAGCTATGCAGCACTGTCTAGATGTAGGGGCTTGAGGAACAGACATCACTGAAAGAGGAAATCCATACCCACCTTCACCAAATCTGGACTTGATTTTGCATTAGATGCTGAATCAAGGATCATAGATTCGGCATGTATTCTGCGTAACCGGTCTTTAAGATCTGTGTTTTGTGCTATTGCCTGGAATATTTAACAAAAATATTGGGGACATAAAGTTCTCTCAACTAACTTGAACATGGCTTTATTATGTAAAAAGGGGCAAAGAGTATTTAAAAGTGCAGTATAAAACACTACCACCACACGATTTTTTTACTGGTTCAGGAAATCATTTATTATAAATGCTTCAAACCTTGCTCCTTATCTCGCAAATTAAAACTATTTTTGTTCAGTGTGATGGAAAAGACACATAAATGGAGAAAAAAACCCCAAAGATGGCAGGGATATTTCAAGTTACCAGGTTTTGCTAGCTGATTTAGTAAGTTACAAATTAATTTTGTGCATCTTTTTTCAAGCTCCCTTCCTTCACCCCTATCCAACCTAGCCTCTCTCAACATTAATTCTTACTCTTGCCACATCCAAAACCATTTGATTTTCCCATCAGCCTGCTATACTGACAGTTCCCTTTGCCTTCCGCTGACAGAGAAATAAGACTTAAATTCAGACAGGTACAGGTACAATTTGTGTCCTATTGGCTTGTAATGGCAATGATCAGAATAAAAAGTCTCTACTGCAAACTCATGTTTGTTACATGTTATTTACTCATGCCGGGTGCATCTGGTGGACAGATGTCTGTTCAATTAGACTCCTATGAAGAGGATGCAACCCTGCCTGCAATGAAACTATCTCTGAATAAGAAGATTGGGTTACTAATTTTGGAACAATACTGAAGACTTACTGCTCATTTTAGTTATCTGAATCAATACTAGGATGTGGAGAACCCTGCTGTTTACACATTCACTTTGTCCCACAAATGCTTCTGATTTCGACAGTAATTTTTGCTGGAAATAGTCTTGAGGGCAGGAAAGGTAGTAAGCTCGAAGTGATAATGGAGGGGAGAAAGTAATTTCTGGCTTTACGTATGTGTGGTCTGAATTCGCCATACAGGCAGCATATATCACTTCTGCGCCAAGTGTTCAAGTATGTGTTATACCCACAACATCAAGTGCAAAAAAAGAATTTACACAGCTTTCCTGTAATAGCATCTTCCAACTTTCATTGTTTGATACAAAGTGTTTTCTTCCTTCTATTGTCTTTTCCTTCCCCCAAAATAAAAATATTGTACTTTTCCCCATTCTGTATTTGCTTTTCTTAGACTATGTGTAGGTCAAGAATACTATCTTAATGAGGAAGAAGCAGAGATGCTAATTTCATGGTGTTTTATCCACTTTAAATCTGTTCACTTTTCTTCCCCTGCCAGGCTGATGAGAGCAAAACAGACTTGTTTGATAGCTTTCATCCTGTGAGTCTGATTTTTTGTTCCTCATGTACAGAAAACAAACTGAAATGAACAGCAACAAACACTAAGTCAAAGTCATCAACACAGGACTGTCTTGCAAGGAAGTATTAGAAATATGTCACGTTTATCATATCTGTGCTTCCATACATCTTCAAAGGAAGCTTATTACTTTCTCCTACAGGATTTCTGCTGTACAGGGTGAGAAAATTTCTGTTAGCATCATGGCTTTACATATCTGCAGACTAAGAATAGCTCTCAGAGGTGTTAACCTCTGCTGAAGCAGCCAAGGTTCACAGGTGACTTCTGGATGGGCTACAAAAGGCTTAATAAGTATCAGACAAGACCTAAAAGCATGACTTTTTAAAGACAGAGGACGAAGATGGACAACGGAATTTCATTGCCTAGAAAAAAAATTTCATGCTAAGCTGAGTGTTCACTGAGTTCAGAAATCTTAAAGTGTTTGGGGGGTTTTGGGGGTTTTTGTTTTTGTTTTTTTTGTTTGTTTGTTTGTTTTTTAATATAAAATGGTAGGCAAATAACACTGGAAAAAGAAAAGTCACCTATTCAAATATCAAAAGTGGAACATCTGAAAGCCAAAAATAAAGAAGTGCAAGTGAGTGAGTATAGTTATGCAACAGGTTTCAGCTTTCTCTAAATACTATGAAGACATCACAACCTCTAAACGTCTAGGCAAAGAGGCACGTTATACACTTGAACTATAACCATACACAGCTTTTGTAAAGCAAAGGGGATTTTCATACTGAAATAATTCTAAGATGATCTATATCACATTTATCAATGCCAGAGAGCCTCCTCTGCCTCTGATTATGAATTTGCAACAAACACTGAAATTTTAAGACCATGGTAGCGGTGGCCCTCATTACTTTGAAATCAGATCACTGTTTGGTTGACATGTTCAAACATGACCAACCTGAAAGTTCTGGTCTCAATCAATTACAAAAACCACACCAACCAAAACCCCTCACCTTTTTAAAGAGCACAATCTTTTGTCATTTAGAACTCTGCCCTAACAGCTCCATTGCTGCTTTTAGACAACTAACAGATAATTAAGGTTGGAAGTCAATATAACAAGTTGTACTTGAATTTGCTTTGCAGTGTCTTGGTGCAGCATGGTGAAGCTCTAGTGCATTAGAAGGGACAGCTGAGTGCTTTCAGCCACTCTCACCTTTATTTTATGTCAAGTCATACAGTGAATACTTGAGTGCTGTTTAGGAAAGGAAAAGGAAAAGGAAACCCACAACCCACCAGAACTGAGTGATTAAGCAGTGTATGTTTTGAGAGAAAGTAGACTCATTGTCACAGAGCAGCCCTCTGATTCTTAACATCAAATGGTACAGATTATACTATATACCTAAATCAATTTATCAAACTTCAGTGATTTCACAATACCTTTAACATTTAGGAAAGGGTCTTTGAAAAACACCATATATAATAACTTACTATGATTCAATACTGCAAATTCTAGCACAGAACAGACACTAAAGAAACAGAAATTAACTACTATAAAATTTAAAAGTAGTATCTGATGACAATGAAGCTTGCTGAACTTCAGCATGTCACTTACGGATGTTAAGGCATTCTTCAAGCCAACTATTTGTGCAGATGGAGATGAGGATGCATCGTGTTCCAGCATCTGCTTCAGCTTTTCTCTCTCTGTAGATATGGTGCTGAAAGCTGACCTCAAGGTGAAGTAAACTAGAACCGTTTCATAAAAAGTGACAGTTAAAAACAGCTATCAATTGTATACATACCAATTATGTAAAACTTCAACGAAACATCATTTATGGTGACAGAAACAAGAATTTAGGTCGAGAGATCCAGGGTGGGTTACTAAAAACAAGTAATATTAATCAAGGTTATAGGGTAGATTTTTTAGTAGGATAAATGTTTATGGTGAATGCTACCATGTTGACTATATTAGCCACAGTCAAAATTACTGTGATTATTTGTGACAGATGGCAACAAAGCTAACTAACCACATCTGCTCTTCACTTGCTTTTGTTCCCCAATTAGCTTGAATCTTCAGATGGTCATGACTCTATTCCACATTCCTTTAAGAATTCCAGTGGGGGAGAAGAGAGGGAAGAAAAAAAAGATTAAATAGAAAAAAAATAATCAAAAAAGCAGCTATAACACATACTGTGTCACAGCTATAGAGTTAGTAGTTTCCCCACAAGCAAGTCAACTGTGGTGTTGAGTTTTGTTATCTCTTTTTGGGATAAAGAAATTTCAGCTTGTTAGATGATTTAGTGACTCAAAGGGTCAGATCCTGGATGTTGTGCATGTTATGCTGCTACTTCTACTCCTTCCTGAGCCAGCATCCCCAGCCTGAAACATTTAAATCAGACAACAGATCATGCAATTTTAAAATCACTATATTTTTAAAGGGAAAATGCACTCTCCTTATTTTTTTACTTTTAAGACATTTAATCTTTTGTTTAACCACAAGGAATAAAAATTTGAGTAATATTTTTTTTATGTAGGATTTCAACATTCATCTAACTGGAGAATTAAGAGGATTTCTGAGGGTCTACTCAAGCCTTGCAATACAGCCATGAGAACTGCCAATGCAAAAATGTATCCATTTACAGGGAAATAGAGATATAAAATCTGAACATGGATGCATGGAAAGGGCAAAGAACAAGAAATCTGATACCTCTCTCTTCTAATCATCCACTCTGAGTTAACCTGAATCATCATCACTTCATTGAGTATTTGACATAACCTAATTTACTCTTCTAAGAAAATATTCTTCTTAAGGTATATTTTAACACTGCAATTACCAAAGCTAATTCTCATACTTTAACCTTTTTTAAGAAATCTTTAACAGTATCACAGAGGGTGGGGAGGAAGATGTATCCACTATGATCTATTTTGTTAGCCTTTCATAAGTGGATGACACAACCAGAATTTTCAGTGACCTTAAATGTCATTTAGTAAGTTGTATGCTAACTGAAATTTTCAAGAATTATTACATACTAAAGTACTAATGTTACATTTTATTTAATTTGTATCAAAAACTAAAGCAAAAGTTTTCTTCACTACCCTTTTTTGGAAGGGGTGTGGTACAAAGTAACTTTGGAAAAAAATTCTTTGTACTCTTAATAAAATAATACTGTATTAAATAGTACCAAATCATTTGTCCGCTCAAATGCATGGGTCAATCTAATCAAAATTTCTGACATGGACATTTCAGGTAAGATGATCTTGAGTAGGTAATTTCTTTGGTCTGCTTAATAGCAACTTTTCCAACTGCGTCCCACCCCCACTTCTTTTCACTTTTTGGAATACATACATCAGTTTTTAATATAATTGACTTTATAAAGTTTACTACTTAGATACATTCCTTACGTAATGGAATCAAGATATATCAGCACCAGAGGGGAAAAACAAGCAAAGAATGCTTATTGATAACATCAACCATTATCTTGTGCAAAATGGGACAAAGCCAATACTTCCGAAAGTCTTTTGGATATAAATGCTTAAGTGCCTTCCTCACCAAGATCACTTAAACAATAAAAATGTTTCTGGTGCAAGGGTGATAGAGCGAAGCACTGCTAATGAAAAATGATTTTGAGAGAAGAAACATTTCCAGCCAAGCTGCCCCTCTGGCTGGTTTACATGATTTTACTCTTCTGTTTTCACTAAAAATAGGTTACTACCATAGCAACCCTTGCATCACCAACAAATGTTGACCCTGAAATACAGTGAAGCACACACAATATACAAACATACATGTGCTCATATACACACATATGCATGCAAACACAAAAAAGTATAATCTGCTGTTGTGTTTATAGCAACTGATTTTAGGATTTTTACCTTTTGGCAAAAAAATACAATCCGGGTTTTTAGCACATAAAACAAAGGTCTGTCCTTTATTAAATAAAAAATTAAAAAATGTGATGATTAAGCCACTTTTTTCAACTGACTCAAGATCTCAACATTTCCAATTCCTTAAGGGAATTAAAGGAAGGAAGGGCATTTTCTGCTTTTTCTAAACAGTAAACAGGAAGCATTCTCAGAAGTTACATAATTATTTAAATTGTGATGATAAAAAACCATGTACAAAATAATTTCATTTACCTTTATGTGCAATGTGAAATAAATCCTCTTGCATTTTAGTAAATTCTGATGATGTTTCAGAGCCATCGGAGTAATTTTTCTCCTCTACAAAATCTATTGTAGATAAGTTTGGATTGGAAGCATGCAGTCTCATAGGGGCAGAAAATACCGAAGGCACCTGTAAGGAGAATAGCCATTTGTGACATTTTTACAAACTGTAAAGAAAATTTTGTTTTATTGTACCCACCTGGGTTACATTGGAGACACCAAAAATGGAAAAACTACTGTCAATTGCCTTGGAATGGATGACACCTGGCAAATGAAACCATAGATACAACTTTGCCCAAGATACCATAATTGGAGATTTGGCAAAACTGCAAGAAACAAGCCCACTGAGAGCTGTAGCATATGCTATACTATTTCTCCCCATTTATAAGTATCTAATCACATGGCCTCTGGATGCAAATGTGTACTAAACTATCTGGAGAATTTGCAAAAATCTGTACTGATAAAAAAACCCAACACCACAACCCCCCAAACTGGAGGCAGATTGAAAACATGGGCAAAAAACATGACCAGTCTCCTGAAGGTAACAGCATAGATCCTATTGCAGATATCAGTGACAACATATTTGTGTTTTGTCTGATATATCACCACTTAAAACAAGCTAGCATAGAACACTATTTAGAAAGGATTCGTATTTCCTAAACTGGTCACACCAAGAAGTGATCAACAACTAAGATTTGTAGAAAGATGGGCACTGAAAGGACAGAAGTTACCTGTAACATTCCTTTAGCCTCTTTCCCAACAACTCTGGATCGCCACCTCCTGTGTGCTCTCTTTTCCTTCTTTGGGCTTTCAAAAGGTCCAACCTTTTAACAACACACAGGACAAAAATAATACAGTTTGCCATAAAACTAGCAGAGCCAAGAATACCTTGATCCTTTAGGATTTGGGGTTGTTTTTTGGAATTGCAAGGGAAAACTTTTTTGGTTTTGCTTTTTAAACAACAAACCTGCATAGCATTTATAGCAGGCGCTGAATATGTCCTGTGAAGAACATCCATGCTCTGTAACAGCTGGTTCATTTCCAGTAAATATGCATGACAGTTGGAGAGGTCTGTTTTGAACAAGAGAATATTTTCAGTTGCCCTAAAGTAACAGACACACTGAAAGTTTTTTTCTTTGGAGGTTAGTCTTATTTTGATTGTAGCTAGCTTAAATTATTCATTGACTAAAAGCACATTATTAGACAACTGCATAAAGAGCTTGTATCCTTCTACCTCCAAGTTTAAATTCAAAATATTGAAATGCATCTATATGGTGTGTATAATGACCATGATATTTTATCCTAGTTGACTGCAGAAAAATGAGAATAATGTGATAATTACTGCAGTTTGGGACTAGTCAGAGCTCCTCATGGTGAGGGTAGCAACGCCATAGGCACCAACAGTGAATTGTACATTCAGAGCTAGAGATGAGTCTCCTCTATATTAGAGCTGAAGCTCATTGGTAGTAGAACTTCACCAAATAAGTATCACACAGACACTACCAACATGAGAAAGATCTTCATGCTCTTAGGAAAGCATGAAAGCAGAAGGTGACTTTGAAGTATAAAGATTTAGTGCTTTTTAAATGACTAGATTTTGGATGCTTCCCTTTTTTGAATACCCAGCTTAAGAAAGTTCAAATCTTACTACTGAAGGTGATGTCCATATATAGAATAAAATGTACTGAAATATATAGCTTCTTTGAAGAAGTGCCCACAATTGATACCCCCACATCCAAAATCACTAGTCCTTTTGAAAACAAATAGCCAGTAAATCATCAAGCACTCCTTTCCTCCCTCCAGTTTCAGAGAAAACTCTAACTGTAATGACTACTTACGGTGTAGTACTCTTGTCAAGAAAAACTAGGGGAAACATTAGGCTACTCTCAACTTCCTTCGAATATCATTACCTCTTGAGCATTTTTCCATGTCTTCAAAAGACTGCAGCCAAGATGAAATCCTGGACTCATTACTCGAAAAGGAAAATGACAAGTTACCTCCAGCTGACAACGAATTCTGTTTGGTCAAGCTGCCTGCCTGTTCCAAAGAATAATAAGTGAATTATTAACAAACAATATTTTAATGTTGTATGCAAAAATTTTGACAACCAACAGTTGAGGTCCACTATCAGGGACAAGGACTGAAGGCATCAATAATATGGAGGAAAAAAAGTGTATGAACTAGACTAGGTGTACAGTCATTGAGCATAATGTCAGGATATCCAACATAACTACTGTCTACAAGCAGTAGAAATACTAGAAGAACCATAAAAATTTGCTGAAAACTAAATTTTGAGGAAGGGCAAAGTTCTGCATAAAGTAAGTCAACTTAATACAATTAAAGCACCATATCTGAACAGGACCAAAGTTGGACATTCTGTTTCTTCTCCATGTTCCCCAAAGAAGCCCCAAAAGTAACTTAAATGTAACATGCACATACTTGTTAAAGCTATTTTTCAGTGAAGAAAGCAAGATCTACTAGATGTTATTTAAAAATTTTACTCAAGGTTGTATGACTTTAGCATGGATTTGGCTTGACAGGCCTTAATATATGCGTGATCATACCTCATCTGCGTAAATACTACCCTTTTACAACATCCCAGTAACCATTTTTAAACTTATCTTATTTTCAGCAGTGCCCGCTATCAGATGCTTCAGGACATGCTGGAAATTCTGTGTAAGAGCTAATTGAGCAGTACAATTAAGTAATTTCCAATGGGAAGAAATTTCTACCCGATACTACTACCAGTTGATTGTGACCTATAATGCTATTTTCTTCTCTAACATAACTACAAATAATAGCCATTCAAATGCCTAATTATTTTTAGACCTTACTAAACCTTTCATCTTTAATAATATCTATGTCAGGAAGTTGCACAAATTACATGCTTTGTCAACATCGCTTAAAATCAGTTTTAAAATGTTTCATCTTAAGTGCCATTACATGACCACTTTGCTGGTTATAAGAAAAGCTGACCAAATTGTTCAGCTCTTCTCTGAAGCGTACACTTCACAAACTTTGTTACCTCCTGCTCACCTTATATCAAAACTCAGGTAGTACTAGTTTTAAATCTATTCATAGGAAACATCATCTACATCTCAGTCAGTTGCAGTTATCTTAGCTGATTTTTTTAAATTTACAATATAAGCTCCAACTTGAGTTGCAGAATAAAATAAAATGCACTATCCATGTGATGTCATTCAGTACCGTGTCAATTTGTATAGTCAGCATGCAATAGTAGTAAGCATCAATAAGCACACTTATTTTTAAATTCATCTGTGTAGTTTAGCTGTTTTATTCCTACATAAAGCTGTATGAGCTTTAATCATCTATACACATATACCCAAATAATAATCTCAGCACCTTTAAAAGCACAAGTACACTGAATTTAAAGATGAACAATTGTATTGGCATTTTATGAACAAATCCCACATTTATCTCTTCAGAAATCTATCTCATATAACCAACTTTTCCAGAACTCATATACATGAGGGGCATGAGCAGGAGGGAAGAAGGAAGTAGGCATTGCCAAGAAACAGGCAAGGGAGAGTTTGTGTAGCTTCATTTAGCATAGTTTTGCTTTTGATCAGCATGGCTAAGCTTTAGAATCCAAGCATTCCATGTAAACATATGTAGATACATACCCCTACCTTCCAAGAACAACAAAAAAACAGCTGTGAAAACTGATCAGGTGTTTCTAAAAGCATATAAAATGCAATGCAAAAGTTCACTCGATATAGTTTTCTCAAAATAACCTAACTGCTGGATTGATATCAACTAACATCAAGCTAAGGCTGGTATAAATTGGCAAACTTCCATTTAGCTTCAGCAGTGCTAAGGTGATTAACTACAGCTTAAGAACTATCCCCTGCTATTTTTCACATGAAAATAAGTAGGGCTTCTTTGCAGTGCAAATCTGGATTAATAAATTAGAAGTGAATTACAGTCTTTCATGCCAAAGAAGAAATGCTTAGTTTCCTGACAGTAAGCATAGATTTTACATATGCTGGTCACATGGATATTTTTGAGAGAGAGAGCGCGCACAGGCATAGATTTATCATGGGCTTTGCAATGTTGCAATGTTCCACTTTTACCCTTGATATTCTTCTCCCGTTCTATCCCTGCTGTCTTTTGGGAGGAAAGAACTAAACAGCCACAGGAGGTTTGCCATTTCCTTGCAGACACAGCCTCAGAAGAGCAGGCTGTCAGTGCCACAGAGGTGCTGGCACCATGGAAAATATGCAGACAGCAATTTGCAGAACAGCCCTGTTACTTCAGGGTGAGTTACTGTTTTTTCAGCTGACCGCTCCACAGATCCCCTCCCTCTCAACCACTAGCAAAAAGCTGTTCAGGCACATGTCTGTGTTTGGTAAAACTCATAGTCAGTTACAGAATAGTCGTACCAAAGTGATGAACTGCAGGTGTTGGGGAACAAGCCCACTCAGCCACTATACACCAATATAGCCAGGCAAAAGAAAACCTTAGATAGGTGGATAACAAAGAGGTGACTGCTGCTTAGGAGACACTCTGGTATTGACAGAAAGGGAGCGCCATTTCAGTTATAGCAAGTAACACAATATTGCTAAAAAAGACATTATTCTCAAAAGAGATCACTGGTTCTAAACCGTAGCAGAAGAGCTTCTTTGGTTGAGCGTCAGCCAGTCAATGTGCAGACTGCTGAAGGCACAAACACAATCATTCTTCCATAAGACTGCATCAAAGAGGTCAGTTATGGTGTTAGACTGAGCATTTGTCAGGTCATTTGTGAAACTAACAGTCACAGACATTACCTAATGAGAAGCATGCTGCTGACTGGACCCATCCAGACCCCATACCCACCTACAACATGGTCCTTGGATTGGTTTGAATAATGCTTTTACCTCAGTTAAAAATATAAATAGTAGCCACAGGTGATGGCTCTTGGATAATTCCTATATACTCCTCAGGCAGCACAGTCAGATTCATTATTGTAAAAGGTGAGAGATTTTATTAGCTAAAGGATAAATAAAAGCGTTAAAGGGGGGAAAAAAAAAAATAAAAAAAAAAATCTAGCTGAGTGCTCTTCTGTGACCCAGACTTGTATTCACCAGCACATATCAGACAAATACTGATATATGTCTCAAAAATTATGAGGATTCTAACCCAATATGCAGTTTTAAAAGTCATCATGAAAATATAATTTACTGCATTAAACCAATGAGACAATATTATAAAATTTAATATCATCATAGAGAAAACTGCTTGGGAGTAGATCAATAAATAACATAATTTTCCTCTTGACATTTTAGAACATAATTTAAACCCCACCACAAACTTCCATTACGCTCTTTACTTAATAAACACAAGTCAGACTAATTTAATCCCTGATGAAAGCTCATTATTTATAAATCATAACCATTACCTTTCTACCCAGAGTAGAATCACAGAAACCAGGGACAGAGTCCGCAGTAGTAGACACAGGGAAGAAAAGATTATTGACATCATGAGGAAACATGGAGATTTCATTCTGACGGTACATTCTGTGATGACGAAGGTTTGCTACCCATTCATCAAACAGCTCCTGAGATTTCACCTACACAAAATTTCAGTTTTTATAACAGTCACATTCAAAATCACTAACAAAGAAACAAAGATATTTTTTGCTCATTAAACAGCTAGCCTGGCTGACCTTTATTAGCAAAATATCAGGAACGTTCTTCTAATCATGCTCCTACTAAAATGCATACTGTATGAGCTTAAGCATGACAGAAAAACAATCACAGGATAGTCAAGAAAAAGAGAAACTTCAATTAGTATAGTTATGACTTCCAATGCAGAACACAATACTTGGCAACTTCTAGATGGAAAAAACCCCCAATATAAAGAAAAAAAACCAAAACCATTTAATTTGTCATTTCTTAATTGCCATTTTTAAGGTTTCATCAAGGTTTAGTTAAACACAAATAGAAATTTGATTCTGGTGAGTTATTTCAAAACAATTTATTCCACAAGGATAGATAAACCTACACATTTGACTGTGGAAAATACTTCCTATAGATAAGACAAAGAGCGAGATACAATTACCGAAAATAAAAGCACTTGTGCAACAAGTGCATACCCTTTGCTGAAAAAAGTGCTGGGTGAAAAGAGTGCTGCTAAATATGAGGCATCTTTGAAGTTTCTATTCAGAACAGGGTTACTGACTCTGGAACAGTACAATGAGGCCTCTCAAGTTATAAATGTAAACTAGTCTGCTGAGACTATAAAGTAAGTTATTAGTGCAACTAACAGACCTCCTACTATTAAAAAAGTCTCCACGATACAGAGCTAATGTTATTTTGGGAGTAAGGTTATAACAATCTTGAAGACCTACCTTCAGATGGTATATCTGCTCTTCTGTATCCAAATCTATACATTTTGTTGATTTCTTTACAGACATGACAGAAAGTCCAACATCAATACAGCCATGAAGCTTCCCTCTCTCTATCTGCAAAAAAGTAAAAAGAATACAGTCACTCCAGAATAAAGCAAAAGGATAGATATTACCTCCTGAAACCACCATTTTCCTCCCTTCACACTACTGTTTAGAACTGCTGAAACTCTCTCTCCCTTTGCCAACAATATGGAATTATTTTTATTTTGGATGAAATAGTGTTGCCACTTTATAATGGCCTTAAAGGGTGTCGGATCACTTACATCAGCTCGGCATTTAGAATACTTCAAAATCCCTCTGTCCAAAAAGAAGTATCTCTGTAACCAGAAATGCGGAGAATTAAAAACAAACAAACCAACCACCCCCAAAACCGCAAACAAAACCCCACCACAATCCCGCCCCCCCCCCCCCCCCATTTGTTTGGAGAACACTTTCTCTGCTCTTAAGTAACATTTTTGCCACAAAACCACACCAAGTCCCACTTGCATGGCATCAGGCTTTCAGATACACATTCATTTCCTACCTTGTGCCAGCCCTTCAAAGGCCATTTCCTCTTTTTCAGTAAGCAGCCCTCCTGTTTCTGTGGCTCCTGGGTACAATTCATTGCTCCCCGGAGTCCTTCTACAATTTCCCAGCTGTCCTGCTTAAACAGAAAATCCAAAAGTACATCTTATTTCTTCCAAAGAACAGAATTGTTAAGAAAGATTCAAGAGGAAGACCACCATAAGTAAAAAAAACCCAAATGGTGTTGAAATCTAGGCTTAGATCTGTCTTTACACTTTGTTATGCATCTTCCAAGAGACAAGATTCTTTTTTATTTTGATAGAAACATACAAACTAAACAAAACACTTTTTATGACACCATCCTTCATTGAATATATGTGCTTACCAGAATTTTATGTGTATATTTTTCTGTACATACACACACAGTGCATAGCCACAGCCTAGTCACAGTTTAGAATAAAAAAAACCTTCTGCCATCACAGGCAGAAATAGCCTATGCTAAAAGGATATGTTTCGTAGGTTACGAAGCAGAAATAACAGACACTGAAAATGAAGACCTTTTCTGTAAAAGTCTTTGCCCATATTCAGTAACTCAAGGTTTTGTGTTTAGGGAGCTGCAATTTACACCAAACTAAAAATAATAAGATAAAATAAAAACAAACGAAAAAGCCAGGGAAGTAACTCAAGTACTATGAGGAACATGACATAAAGGGAGAGTACAAGAAAAATAAAATCCACCCTTCATCAAATATACCTCTAATTAAAAGAGGATCTCTCTTTTTTGCCATCAGGAACTCTCAAATGAAAGACCCTGCAGCAACATATAACAGAACAAATCTCATAGTATTTTTACAGTTCTTATTTATGGACGGCTGCTAACGAATGACAATATAACATGAGTTTCAAGATTTCTGATAAGATCTCGTGAATTATTTATTGCCAGCTACCATAGGATTTGACAGATCTAGAATTATGAACAACTGACAGGAAACGGCATGTGCTAGTGCCATCCCCATGTAGTTGAAAAAGACAAAGAATACTTTAACACATAGAATTTAATGACAAAAAAGGACTAGTATGAAACACTTTGGGGAAAACAGAACTATACCAGGTAGGTAAGTACTCGTGGTCCTCCCTGCAAGATACAAAGGGAAGTATTCCCAAGAAGATCTCGATTGACTCAAAAAAAACTTTAAAAGAAAAATGAAACAAAAATTAGTAAGAGTGCTAGTTGTGCTCATTTATCCATTCCAGAATCCTTAAAATTCACCCCTAGAAACCCAGAAAAAAAATTACATCAGGTAATATGCTTATTACTTGAGTAACAAGGTAAACCATCTCCAAAAAGACATTCACTAAACAGCTTAAGGAATGTGATCTCTTATTCTACCACGTTACTGGCGGCACTCCACTATTTCATTGTTATTTTCCTTGCACTGCACTTTATGGAACAAACTGGAAAGCTGCTCTGCTTCCCCGGATTGAGTTCACTCTGCCAGCACTCACCACACAACAGGCTGCAAGCAGTTGAAATGTGGGGCCGAGCAGCTCCCGTCATTCAACATCCTACAGACCACCCAATGATATTCTACTACCTGAAGGTAAGTCAAAACTGCAGTTGTCCTAACTGAAATTGTTATCACAGCACACATTTTGTGCCCCTACAGGTTTGGGTTCTATCCTTGTCAGTTTTGTAACAAATAGCTTCTTTTACTCCCTCCAGTTTGAGAGATATTTTGACAGCTACTTAGATACCATTATTTCTAACCAAGGATCATGAAATCATATTTTTCCTATTGAAAACCAGAAGTTACACTCCATAATGCTTATTTTTTAGTTTTACTACTTTGGGACTCAAAATTCTCAATAATTGTGAACCCTTTCCTGCTTTGGGGTAAATGACTACGACATCAGATCAGTGAACAGAGAAGTTACTCATGGATATCATGAGTTAGTGGGCTGAAGGCCTCCTGGGCTGTTTCCAGCACATCAGCCTAACACCAGCCACAGCAGTGCACGCTCTGTTGCTAGACACCAACAGCACTGGTCTTTCACAGGGTTAAGCTGACAGAGAACGAAGCAGAGAGCCAGCCTGTGCCCATGCAAGGACAGTTAGCTAGAGCTTGCTAGCTGCAGTTTGACAGCTATTCAAGTACAAAGGCAGGTCTAAGCCTCCACAGTTAAGGACTTCCTGCCCCCATCACCCCTTTTTGTTTTTTGACAGAACATTCCAGTCTACAACCTTGAAAGCCAAAGAGCAATGATGTTCCACCACCTCTTTTGCCATAAATGTAAATATTAGGCCACTAAGTGTTTTCTGTAGTGGTCTTAGATTCCTTTTTCCTGTAAAAGATTATTTATTAGCCCTTATATAATCACAAGGATTGGGACTGTTATGATGACAGAGAGCAGCCTCTTTAAATATCATCACATATAGTGTAATGCTACAATTTACATTAAGTAACAGCTGAACTTACTGCTGCTTAAACATCCACCTGTGGATAAAATCTCATCTCCTCAGAAAATATGATCTGCTAAATGAGCCAATATAAACAACAATCTTGACATTAGCCGATTTCAAACTGGGTACTTGGAAAAAAGTAAACATTTTAAAGAGTGAGAAACCTGATGGAACTATTGAAAGATAATTCTAATTAAGAACTAACAGGAGCATCTGCAGGATTAAGAAAAATGTTGTGTTTATGTCTTTGTTTCTTTCTTCTTGAAATTAGCCAAAGAGCTTAAAAGCTGTTTTGCCTGATTACCAAGCAAGCTATTTCCCTTGCCTTCGCTGAAATATATTAAACTGCAGTACCCAAACACATAACTTTTCCACTGAGAATTAATCTGATAGCAGTCAAGACTAGTGGAACAGTAGATCCTTTTCAATATTCTAGTATTATACCTAATGAAACAGTTTTCTTGAACTTTGGATCAAGTTCTCACAGGCTGGTTAAGCTTAAACACAATATATGGTTGACAAAGTGGTCTGCTTGCAGGAGACAAGCAGAAATTTGAGCACAACCAAGAAAAACACAAGAATCCAGATTCATCTTTCTATAAGGATAAGCTTAGAAAGAAAAGGACTCCTGAAGTGAGACAGACCCACACTACATTGGGCATATGAGGTGAAGAGAAAGGAAGTAGCTGAGAAATAGCTCAGCCAGTTACACCCACCTGGAATATACACAGCATCAATAGTTTTGGTTAAATTTTGGAAAAAAGAGCACACCCTGGCCTGCATTACAACTCCAGTTTTGTCTGGGCCTCTCCTGCAGTCCACACGCAAGGTGTCTCCCACGTTCCTGCAGGAGAGCCACATTTCTCACTGTTCTACAGGTCAGTGAGGCAGCCAGGAATGTGCTTTCACAATTAAAAAGTGTGAAAATGGGAAGAAAAGCTGAAGTGGGAGCACTTCTTCCCATCGAGCAGGCCCAATGGCCTGCCAAATCTCAGGTGGTGAAGGCAAGTCTCCTACTCAGATTTCTGCCCTGGGAACCGCACACTTCAATTGCAAGCTTTACGTAAAGGTAGCTTAGTTGAATTAGAAATGGATCCTTTTAAAAGCACAAGACTATTTAATCAACTAAGTTATCCAAGGAAAGGCAAGCAATAGCTCAAAGAATTAACAGTTTGGGGACCTGCTGGATACATGCAAGGTGCAATGCTGCAGTAACAGCATCTGGTCCTCTTCCGCATACATCCATCCAGAAGAGTCCAACCTTTCCCACCTGAACCACCAAACTCCCACATTTTTCAAAACACTGCTGCTGTGACTGGTTTTGGATCCGTTTGCTCTTGACCCAGACCCTACGGCATCTTGATGGAAATTTTGTTTTGCAGGAGATCTGACACCTCATTTGGTAAGGAAAAAGCATCCATTGGCTACTGCTGGAAGCAGTAGCAGAAGTGAAAGAAAACGGCTTAGTCTCTAAAACAAAAGGCAAATTAATCAGGCTGGTTGGTTATCAACTGTTCTCATCTGTCTGAAATAGCAGAGGAGCAAATTGGAGATACAGGATTTCCTGAAAGCTACTGGAAGCATTCAGATTATGCTCCATTTTGCCAATTTTTATCCCACAACAGGGAACTGAAACAGATACCCCAAACCACAGTGCTAAATTAAAAAAAAACCAACAACAACAAAATCACAAACAACTGCCATGCCCCCCCCCCCAAACCCCCCAAATTCCCAGCTGAATGGTATTAACAATTCTAGCATAAGCCTGATGTCCAGATTGGTAGTGTTTTAAGATTATGACACTACAAAAGATTGTGTATCATTATGGGGCAATATCCACACAAAAGGATCAACACTGCATTTGCTGCCCAGGCAGAAATTTCACTCAAGGCTGAGGGAGGAACACACTCTTTACTTTTCTCAGGTCCAGAGGTACTCATTTCAGATCATCACTGGAAATTCTCCCTGTAGTTGCTACTTGGCTTATATACCTGCTCTGTGGCTGAGAAAAGAACCCGTACACTTTGGTCTTCAGAGATAAGTCTGTCATTAGATAACTGTAGTAATTTTCTTTATTTAATAAAATAAAAGCCTCCTCATTTCCTGCAATATTCTGTACCATACAGCCCCTCAAGGTAAATTATTTCAGCAGAAAAAATGAAGCAATGAGTTTGAACAGCTCTCAGACCAATGCTTGCACTTACAGCTCCCTGAACAAAAGAGATGACAGTGCCAGACTTTCTTCCAGTGTAAAATGCAGTCAGCTGTACCGAATATTTTAAAGTGCCAAAAATAGAAACCTGCTTTGTGGAGGATAAGGCTTGGCATCAGCTGCAACTAAAGCATTTGTTACAGTTCATAAAATCAGCAGAAATGATTTAATTTTCTTTTTTAGAACATAAGTTTTTTTAAGCAGCTCTTCTGACATAAAGCTTTTCCCTACTAAATCTATTTTAAAAGTTAGTTAATTTATTAGACTTAAAAACAGCTACCATAATATATCTTCTTTTGATTACAGGTCAATTTAAATTTAAAGACGACCAGCACCAGTTTTCCTTCCTTACAAAACACAGTTTGAGTTGTGGCCTTGTAGAAGAAATCGCTTCCCATGACTGAAGGAGAGGGGCAGAGAAAAAGCAGAGAAAAAGCAGAGAAAAAGCAGAGAAAAAGCAGAGAAAAAGCAGAGAAAAAGCAGAGAAAAAGCAGAGAAAAAGCAGAGAAAAAGCAGAGAAAAAGCAGAGAAAAAGCAGAGAAAAAGCAGAGAAAAAGCAGAGAAAAAGCAGAGAAAAAGCAGAGAAAAAGCAGAGAGGTGGGATGTGGCAGTAGTCTCCAACCTGCTATGGGGCTTCAGGGTGAACTTAGTGAAACAGGATTAACTGTTAGGATCTTCAGGTCACACTGCATCTGGCAGAAAAAGGGCACCAAGTTTAGCAAAGGAAGGAGTAGGCCCCTCCTTTTGGCACAGTGGCCCATCTTCTGCACAGGACTCTACTTACACTCTACACCACTGACACATGTTGCTCTGCAGGAAGCAATAACTAAATTTTAGCAGGCACAGCAGCCTTGTACTATGGGGGTTCCATATCCCAATCTCAGGTAGCTTCTTATTATATGGTGCTAGAGTGTACGTGCAACAGAGTCTGTGCCTAGGAAATCAGAGACTCAAACTCAGATCCCACTGGTTTGGGGGGAAAACAAATGAACTGTCCAGGTCCCTTCCACTGGGCATTTCAGAATTTATTTCTACTTAATCAGATTAAAACAACTGCTGTGTCAGATCAGCAGCACAGAGAAAAGCACCTGTCAGGCAGATCCGCCCTTAACCTGCAAGCAATGAGCTTAGCTCTGAAGGTCCCTGAGAGACGCGCAAGCGTTTGAAGGAGGAATAAGCAGCCCTTCATGGAGCTGGAAGGTGAAGGAAAGAGTATCAAAATCATAGCACTTCACTCCCCAATCTGCACATCATATGGCAAAATTATTTAAACTTTCATGCTACTATTAATAAAAAAGTATCAGTGACAGTGTTACATTGTAATCTTCTACCAGGGCTTTGGGGGGGGGGGGGGGGGGTGCGGAATCTGTGGTACTTATTAGCATAGGGGATTTTTAACAGACTTGTAGAACTTTAGGTTGTTGCTATTTTCTTAATAGAACACCTAAAGTGCTGTCATTTAAACTAACATGCAGATGAAAAGGGCAAATTAAGTAACTCTCAGACAGTGGCATCACTCATCCCCAGTCTTGTCAGCTCTGAGCAGGTGGATATTAGTAAGGACAGACTGTGAAGCTCCAATTTACCAATAAAAGAAGGTGAATGAGAAAAGAAGCAGTTAATGATATAAACAAAACTACTTGATCAGGTGTGACATGAAATCCTCTGTGGGAAGGGCAGAGCAAAGGGACAGGACACAAGAAAGATCTCAACATCCTCACTGCCCAGACCAACAATTTAGATTTTATAATACATGCTATACTATATGATTTACACCACTAAAGAGAGGGTCTATCTAGCAAGGTAAAGACCTCTATAATCTGCAAGACCAGAGCCTTTTGAAGAACAGGGAGAAGATAACTGTTCCTCATGCAAAGCACTGCTGTGTCCAGGCCAGTAAGTCTTGCAGAGCACTGCCTCTGTTAGACCTAAAGGTCCATCTTTCCACATGCAGAACAGAAGAGTATATCTAACAAAACATTCACTGAAACATGCTACCATCACAATTAACAAATAAATTAAAAAAAACATAAGGGAAAATGACCCACAGAAGTTACTTTCAAGGAAATATCCAGAGTGCATACTGCACAGGATATTTAAATCTTTGTTTTTCCCAGCAAAACAGTTTGTTCTGTAAACTGCAAGACAACCTCAGTGTGAAAAAACAGCCACGTGAAAAACACCAAAAACATCAGAAAATTAAGGAAGGAACAGCAATACACAGCCATGCACATAAACACTGACAATGCTGAAAGGAACTGTAATTTAGAATTAATTTCTTTTTTTTTTTTCTTTCCAGATTTCACTACTTTGAAGGAAGACCTCCAGATCACTTCAGCAGATGCAAACAAAGTTATAGGATAAGACAGAAAATTATTGCACTTGGTAAAGAAGGAAATAGAGAAAGTATTGGAAGTATTCCTTACAAATATTAGAAGTCCCTATTTAAAAATAAAAGTATCAGTCAGACCAGTGGAACCTTAAAAGGCACATGTAACTTCTGAAAAACGTTTGTAAATTTTCAGACTATATAGAAAAAGTCAGCAAGCAGAACTTTTAGCCCTGCTTAGTGATCATTTCCCAGCACATAACAAGTCACACAAACTCCCCAAATTCTGTGGGCTTGCCCCTATCATTACCACCTCCTGAAACATGGACAATCAGTCAGTAGGTTCCCCAGATGTAAAAGTATACTGTTACTTACTTGGTATTGCAATGACTGACCTTGAAAAGATTAATACTGAAACATTGATCAAAGTGGAGATACTTATCACAATGCCCCATATTATCACAAAGAAATATAAACTGTATCACCCTTCAATATACACTGGGAAACAACCTACTTTATACCTCTTTTTAGCTTGACCTGATAGGTGTATGAGTCAATTTACCATCTGCCTGACTATAATGAATGAGCACGGATGTACCAGGAATACAAACAAAACACCAAGTTGCATTTTTCACCTTGGTCAGGTACACCTTGCATTTTTGTACAAGGATTAAACACTAAAAAATTGGGGATTGACAAGATGACATTAAACCTTACTGAATTATTCCTTTTCTCCAAAGAGAGGAGGTGAGAACAAAATGGGTAAGAAATGGGACCCACTAATAACAGTGTCAAAAGCCTGAGCTAGCCAACAGATTCGATCATGTTAAATGGCAGCAAGCGAGGTTCTTGAAGAAATTGCCTCTGCATAAGTATTGTTGCTTATACTGGCTGTGTAACACACCAATGGATTTAGTCATGCTCATGTAAATCTTATTTAAATACTACATGATAACACTTGATAGACATGAACTGCTGAAACAGGCTATATCAAATGTTTTAAATTACACTTTTTAAAGGTAATCTGATACCAAGGATATAAAAAATAATGTTGCAGGAAAACAAAAAAGGCATCCTGAAAGCAAAGATTTCTTTGCTCGGTATACTAGAAATGCACAGCATTTCTTACAAGCACAGCACTTTAAAAGGCATAAATCATTCAGAGATTTGTCTGCCTCGCCAATTTTATGTATGGGGGCTAGAAGTCCCAGAAAAGCAGGTGCTAATTCAAAACACAGCTGAGGTCTCCAAAGCTTTTGGGGGATTGGGATACTCAATTCCAATTAAAATTTCAACCTGAGGCAGCTTTAAGAGCTCCACTAAGCCAGCATCCGTACAAATAAAAGTTTATGTTGAGCGTATTGCTCATGATTTTACAAGCATGGATTGAGTGTGTTTAAACTTAATTCTCAGTGTGGCTGCAGGCCAATGTTTCTTGCTCACAAACAAAAGCTGTCTTCAGCAGTCTCATTTGTCAGGTGCAAACACTCATAGACGTGTCTCTTAAAACTGTAAGGTTTAAAGAACAGCATTATCTCTGCAGAAAACAAAGCACCCTTTGCATTAGGCACCAGGGTGGATCACATTACACAAATAGTTATTTTCATAACTACAGTTCTACAGCAACAACCAACACAGGCATTCACAGGCACTTTTTCATTCTCAAAGAGGCCCTATGTCAAGTTTCAGAAAAATGCATTCTCTTTCACACATGCATGCACATCTTTCCCTGGAAACTTGAAATAAGCAGAGCAGTTAGACAATATTCTACCACAAAAGTAGTATCTTACAGGGAAGATTTGGGATTTCAGAATCAAACCACTGAGAGCAAGCTGCTACAGCAGCAATATTTCACTATAAAGACACCATACATACAATGTAATAGAAATTCAAATTCACTGTTAGCATTCCAGTTTTACAAAAGTGCCTGCTATTCAGTAACGTGTGTTTACTGCATTTGACTCAAAACAAGATGCAGCTACCAACAAAAAACCAAAAGAGAGTAAGGAAAACAAAGCAGCAATGAAATAAAGCAAACAAGCAACAGGAAAAGAGAGTTTAAGAGATTCACGAGCAAAAGTAACAGCCAATCTTAGCAATGCTTACAGTTTGGTTAAAAAAGTTTGCATTACCTGTCGACTTCCCTGCTTGGAGGAGCAGCTGCTAGTACTTCTTGAAGGTGACAACATTTTCTGGGACACACCAAAGCTTTTTTCTTCACTCATGATCCAATACCATTTGTTTCACATAAGCTTACTTAGAACACCATTAAAAAGCAATTTAGAAAATGTGTTGGAAGGCTCCTGAAAGAAATGCAGAACTCATCCTTTATCCAAATGCAGTCCAGTGGCATGATCTGCATCCCATGGAAATTCCTAAAAGGGAAAAGAAAAACAAAAAGCCAAGTTATCAGATGCTGTCTTTTACTGCCATCCTGTAGCATGAAACATAATAAAGCCTTTGGTAATACAAGCTGACTGCATTACTGTACATTATTAGAAATTAATTCAACATTCACTTTAAGATAAATTTTCAAGTCTCAAACAGGAACAATGTGAATTTGGATCCTAAATGCATGCTTTAATTGTCACTATTTATTCAGAGGACGAAGTAGAGTATCAAGCATCTTTTTAAAGATTTAAATTCATTAAAAGATTTTTAGTAAAGACGCACAAAGAGTATAAGTAGTATCTATATAAAATGGACCGAAACAACCTCAAAATAAGAAGAAAGCATCTAACAGTCTCACAAAAAGGATGGTGAGTAATCAAAAAAATACCTCTTTTTCTCAGTTCCTTGGTAATTTAAACAAGTAAGCATGGCTTCAGGTTGTAAGGAAAAAAAAAACAACAAAAAACCTCTCTATATAAAAGAGCAATACATAAAAGCAGTGAGCATGCAAACTCAGCTGCATAGAGCTGTGCATGACTACTCTTACTGGAATCAGAAAGTTGTAACTATTGTCACATCAGTTGTCTCAGTGACTGGAAGAAGAATTAACAGTCTGTTTAATAACAGTGCTGTTTGCAGCATATGCAAATAAAAGCCATGTCAGAAACTCCCAATTATGGATTTCCAGTGTGGGCAAGAGTTGTCATGGTAACTGCATATATTTTTTAAAACCAGAGGACATAACAAAAGGGTGATGCTTTCCAAAACTTGGGGTGGTGGACGAGCTTCATGAATTGTGTATCACTTCAGATTTTATTGTCTTGGGCAAGGAATTTGCACATTAGGAATAGTGCAAGAACCACCACTGAGTAAGGTCAGGAAGCTTTCACAAAGAGAACAGAAATTCCATTGCTGAAACAGGGAGGCACTGCTTCACAATCCCCTTGCTTGTGCTGTCAGAACAGTCCTGAACTGGGATCACTGGCTATTGAAGTTTGCCATTCATTTTTTTCTTGAAGAGGCTGAAAAACCTACTCAGAGAGAAGCAGCGTTTTCAGATCCCTAGTAAAACACTCTGTGTATTTTAAGAATTCAATTCCCTTTAAAAAAAAACAAACCAAAACCCACAGACAAACCAAAAAAAAAACCCCCAAACCAAAAAAAACAAATAAAACCAGGTGCTATATTTAAGATGAAGACAACACTATGCTACATAAAACCTCTCTCCCTACTGCCACAGTCTGAAGCATCCAACTTCCAAAGAGAGACCTTTTCCAATCTACAGTGCCCTTTTGGCAATATAATTTACTGTAACATTTCCACCAACATACCCTTTTTTCACCTGAAACAAGGTCTTTCTTCATGGCATTTACCTTACCTAGTTAGAAATACTCAATGATCCCCAGAGCAAATCTATGCTCAGCAACAGCCATGAAACAGCCCCAGTCTCCAAAAGTCAAGCGAGAAAGCGAGTTCTGCTGGTGCTCTTTCACTGGTGAGTCAGATTGGCAATTACTTCCAGGAACCAGACAGGTACAAAGCCAGCGAGAACAATGCAAAAGCCAAAGAAAACCAGAAGAGCACAGCAATATGATAGCAAGGTCTGAACTGGGCCTACCACATGGGTTTTAGACTGAAATTACTACTGAGATAGGAATAGTGCATTTTGGAGGAGGTATAGTCGCTTTCTATCTGGAAGATAAATTTGTGTCGCATTTCATTAAGGACTAGTGCTTTTAACAGGTTTAGATTTATCTCACTTCATGCAGTTTTTTAATTGTGGAGTAAGTATAAAGTATAACTTTCTTGCTTAGTTTCAAGATGTACTAGTAAAAGAGTTTAATGATACCATCTCTATTAACAAGCAGAGGTCAAATATTCACAACAGGAATGGAAATACACTTCCTGCAAACTCATCATTCAGACACCCCCTTGAAAATACCATGCAGCAAATGCTTTACTTTTCTGGCACACTGTTTGCTCAGAAAAACCGCTTGTCCTCTTCACTGCTCCATGTTCATAATGAGCACTTTATCATTTGGATTTCATTGGTGACTATCTGGCATTTTGGCAAAGACTGGCAGAGTTCATGGCAAGAAACAGGCTCTAATTTGCAGCAAATGCACTGAAAGTTGCTGTCATCAGTACCTTACAAGTAGATTTCCAGGACACACTAGATTTAAGTTATACAATGCCCTTTGCCTGTTTGAACACACAGCACAATGTTTGTGATGTCCTGGAAGTGTCAGGTAACTGGAAAAAATTGAGGTTTCATGGACTTTAACACAAAAAAGAAGCCATATAATCAGAAGAGTATTTCTATCACCATGTTTTTGGTGTGGAGTCTAAATGAAGTTAAGATGTGGCTTCATTAGCATTTTAGGACAGAGCATAAGGGCACTTCCACTGCAAATCTCCTGGCCCCCCCTCTTGCCACATTTATGTTTGTATTGCAGGGCAGTCTTGGAGCATGGAAACCAAATCCCTTTTGGATGAAATGTGCTCCAGGAGTGCATCCAGTGCTCAAAGCATTAGTTTAGTGCTGTGGACTCAGAGCTAGTCCTGACTAGTCCCATCCTGGTGTAGATGTTGGGTCCTCACCTTTAACTGATTGACTAAAGGTCCGCTTCTACTGCGTTGATCTACTTGCTAACATTCATGTCATCTAGACACAGACTTACGTCACCGAACTAAGTACCTAAGATGTCCTAAGGCAATGCCATATGTCCTTTTGGAATCAAAAAGAGAGAGACAAGGACACTTTTCCAGTTTTCAAATGAGCTGAAGGGGACTCAGCCACCTAACCAGAGGTGCTTGAATGAGGGGCAGGAGACAGATGGGGTAAATCTGACAGAGAGCATCTGAAGTATTTCATCAGTCTGCTTCTACGATTGGGCTTTTGAATTTTCCTTTATTCCTTCAAATTAATTTGCTACAAGGGCTGAAGAAAAGGCTTTTGTTACGAGCCCTGAAGAAGGCAGGAGTAAAATGTGCCCTGTCTCCACAATGTTTTATTATTTTTTCATTGGTGTTTCCCAGTAATTTAACTTATTACCTTGAGACTTCCAGATTTGAACATAAAAGTGTATGTGAATAATGAATATGGCCCCAACTCATCTGTGAAAACTGCTGCATATTCCAGCAACTACTCTGTGCTCCTTTCTAAAAATTCTCTTCAAGTTCAGGAAGAAAAAAGACGACTGTGGTTGCCCTTCAACAATAACTGACTTATTCTTCCAGGAATGTGTGAAAACACTGATCCTGCATCCCGAATTGACTCTCATTCTGGCTGCCAGCAGTAGTGATTGGGCCTCTCTAGGGCAACTGATATTTTACATTACCTGTGGAACTTAAGGCTACCAGGTACAAGAGCAATTACAACTTTAAAGCAGGCATAAAAATCAGCATTATGCTAACTAAGCTAAGATTGCAGCTAAAATTGATGTTTTGAAGTCATCATGATCTAATTCAGGTTCAATACATTTTGCTCTTCCCTATGCCACAGGATGGCCTCAGAACCGTGTTTGTTCCCACCTTTCCTCTGGAGCACACAATGCCACTTACTTTGGTCTACTCCAAAAAGACAAATCAAAGGTGTGAGGCTGAGGCAAATCCAAATAAATTTAGGACAGAAATTTTCACAAGTGTAAAGTATTGGCCTAATTCTTCGCTATCAAGTCAACAGAAGCAAAAGTAGGCCAGGAGTACTTTTGCAAATGACATCACCAGGTGCATTTTGTATCAAATATTATTTATAGATACTACATTCTAAACCCATAAACAGCACTTATCTCTACTTATCATCTGTTACTAAGAGTCTTTCCATTCTACGTCAATTAAAGCTAATGTAAACTTATAGTAACACATACAACAGGAAGACCCATTTTTTAAAATAAGTACTATCCTGAGTTGTCCTCAAACCTTTAAAATTGCACAGGTTCAAAGCAGCCTCTCAGTATCACAATTCATCTCTCACAACTCTCAAAGCAATAAGCTTACAGCAAAACCCAAGTTTTTCCACATCTCACAAAAGAAGAAAGGCAAAAATTCAGAAAAAAATGGAAAACTGTAAAAAAATCAACATTATGCAATATTTTTGTCATGGCTCCGGAAGAAAAATAAAGCCTTAACAGCTGCTTCAGAGCTGATTCAGCAGTGAAAGAACACTGTAAAGAGATTTTGAGCAGCAAAACTGGAAGCGTAGATCTCATTCTATAACGGTAGTCAATTAAGGTTTTGTGGATAGAAGAATAGGAACAACAGAAAGCCTGATGAGAGTCATGTGGACAAAGCAAGCACAGGACTGAGCAATCTAAATCAGAGTTGCAAGCAACACTGAGTGACTTTCACAGAATTAAAAAAGAATCCGTGCTGAAACCTTTGCTCTGTAGCTATTATTAAATTACATTCAGTCATGTCCACTTGGATAAACAAAGCAATAGTCTTTTCCAAGTACTGCTTTCATGGCTTTCTCTGTCATACTTCAAATTGTCAGCTTTAATCTATCCCAGTGTCTCATCTGGCTCAGAAAAGGGAAGAATTATTTATAGACTACAGATATGCCATCTACAACTATTGAAGATATTTTTTCAAGGCAGGTATTTGCTGTTCCTGAATTACAAGATTCATACTATTGAAGGACAAAGTACACAAATACTGTCCTGTTGCTAGCTATTCTCTTTACAGAAAAAAACTTGCAGAAACAAACATAAAATAGTTTAAAACAAAACAAGCTCTTAAAACTATCTTTGAAACCTAAAGTTCAAACAAATTAGGGAGATTAACAATAACAGGAACTATTTCAGAACTGCCTTCCATCAGATAGGTTCTGTCTCTAGACATCATCCAAATCACAACCTCTGTTGAGCAGATGCTTTCATTAGCCATGGACACATACAACTCGCTGAAGTAGTCCGTGATGCAAAGAAACAGTTCCATCTAGCCCACCTCCTTAAGGAGGCTATTGTACTAATTAAATCATGCTATTTCAGTGACCCCAAAGAGGAAAATTTAGTTCAAACAAAACTCTCCTAACTGTCTAATCAAGAGAGACACATACAGAGTGGGAAATGGAAAAAGCTAGACAAATGACAAACATACCACATTTAACACCAGGTTACTTTTCATGTATAATGTTCATTACCTGATGAAAGAAAATCCTGTATGATCCAGTACAGAGAAAGCAAAGAACCAAAACAAAAACCCAGAAACAATCCAGTAGAATACATACCGAGAAAGATGTTGAAGAAGAACATGCTTCAATGTGAAGTCTAGTCAGACTCACCTGAAGCAAAACAAGTATCTGCTGTTTCACTAAACCTTGGGGCGAATAATTCAATCCTTATATTAGAAAAATCTTATATAAAACTTTAGAAATAGGTCAATCAGCATCCTGAAATACAAGTATATATAAAAATACCACCTTTCCCTCACATTCACCATAGAAACTGGACTATAATACTGTATGCAACATCATTAATTTTAAATGCTTAATCTTGACACTGTTTCCACCCCCCCAGGAGATCTGCGACAGATTACGCTTGTATAAAAAAAAACCTTGCTGAGTATATATTCTAGATAGATATGTTAAAAGTCTTGGTGACTAGCAATACAGAAAATACATGCAGTAATGGCTGTATTATTACAGTAATTAGTCAGCTATCATACCATCTTTTCCACCCAACTTTTAATTGCAGATGAGAATCTTAACTAATAGGACTGACCTAACTCACAGTCAGGTCCTAAATAACTAGTAATTCTCCTTCTCCCCCTGCCCCTTTCAGAGAGAGCCTTGCCTATGGACAGCCTGGCAGCTCAGGGCTCTCTAGCATGAGCTGCCAGACTGAGTGGGGTCCCACATGCTCCCTTCCAGCTCTTAGCGTGACTTACACACTTGACCGAAAAGCCAGAAGCTGGGGGACCGAAGGAACCGGTTTGTGACCCAGTAACAGAGGGGTCCACAGTCTCCCTGTCAAGAGGGTGGAGCAGAAAAATAACAGCTACTGAGCTGTGATCAAATCCTATGCTGGGAGCACACACACTGACTGCATACACCAGTGCTAACAAGGTTGACAGCCCTCCCTGTGCTCAAATAATAAAGCAGCAGTGGGTCTGTTTGTACTGGAAGTGCTATTCATCTAGAGAAGACCTTACAAGTGAAAAGGCAAAGGATGATCAGGCAATAGAAAAGAGAAAAAAGGCTTATTATCACAGTAACAAAAGTAACAGGCACATGGTATCATCTTACAGGCTGTACTAAAACCTTGGAAAGGCCCATCTGTTAGTGATAACGTCGCAGAGTTGGTACGAGTGGAAACATTACCATCAGAGCCTTGGCACAAGCTTGGTTGCCTTTCTTTTTTCTGCTGTTACTATTTAAAGCTTTGCTTTCTTCACTAAAACAAAGATACTCCACTATGCTCAAAGGCTTATTCCTTTTTAAAACTGCACTTGTTATTGCTAAAATGTTACTGAAATACACACTGTTTGTTTTCCTAGATTCAGTTTTGATAGGCCCAATGTTAGTTCTGGAAATATCTGTCAGTCTGCCAGCATGTAGTAATTCAAGATCTTAAGACAGCACTGCCTGCACATCAAGAAAAAGACATCACTTTCCTGTCAAATCATTGAAGGCATCCATGTAACTACAAATCAGACTGTCTCTTTGTGACCTGATAAGCTGCATAATGCTGTGAGATGCACAAATCTATCAAGGCTGACATCAAGC
The DNA here is from genome assembly GCF_900496995.4 of Aquila chrysaetos chrysaetos. NCBI lineage: Eukaryota > Metazoa > Chordata > Aves > Accipitriformes > Accipitridae > Aquila > Aquila chrysaetos. Next base: position 42,720,257 of record NC_044006.1, on the reverse strand, counting down.
AACATATTTTATTAAACCAGCTGACATAGTTGGTTTAACTATGGAGAAAGAAATCCAAACCCAGTCACCTGTGGTTTCAGGTAGAACAGCAAACAGGACTACTGGAAGAGTTCAGGTGGCCCAGGAACGATCCTCACCAAAGTCTGAAGAAAAACATTATGGGGTATGTATGAACAGCAAACAACACAGAGATCCTTTATCTCATGCAGGAAAGGTAGATGTGTTCATTAAAGAGTAGCAGGATCCAACAAACCTGCTTTGTCCTCTTTGATGTGGTGTTTTACTTTTCACACTTTGGCATCATCTACTTTCAAAAAAAAAAAAAAAAAAAAAAAAAGGGCAAACAAAAACACCCACCCCAAAAAACCTAGGGTCCCCCTCCCAGATATCTGTTTTTCCATGATACACTGGAATTGTCATGTATGTCTTATGTATGTCACTTAATTTCTAAAAGAAAAAAGTTACAAAGGAAACAACACTTCCCTTTGAGAATGGTTAGTGCTTCTCCTTTATAAGCAGGCCTATTAGCTCAAAATTTAAATCTCATTAACTTTAATGACCGTGGTAACAAGATTCAGTTCTTCTTAAGGTACACAGAAATTCATTTATGCACTGTATAAAGTGTAATGACCATGAGTTATGAAAACGTCACATTTCTTCTTGATTGACTTACCATATCTTTAGAGGATTCTGTCTCTAAGTCCATTCCAGTACACCTTTTTCAGTGTACTTTACAACATTAGTATTTATAAATGCAGAGCTAGAGCTTTCTTTTAAATATTATGCAGATTATTTCTTCACAGAAAGTCTTTCATATTAAGATAGCCCGAGACATCAAAAGACATGTATAGTATTCTGAACAAGGGCAGGTAGTTGTTAGCACATCAGTGTTAACCCTTTCTAGCACCATCCTAGGTAAGGGGCCACTAACTTCCCAACACTGTTTCTGAACACGCAATGTGTGAATAAACCTTGACACTTTAGAGATGCGTTGTAGGAAACACTTAACACGTATAAAGTATATTGAGGACAATTAGTACTACAAGTGCTAAGCATTTTTGGTTTTAATGCCAAAAGGTAAGAGTTTGTTAACCCCAAGCTTTTGATAAAAACAAACAAACAAACAAACAAACAACAAAACCCACAACAAATATAAAGAAAAAAGTGTACATAGAAATATGTTTTTTTAAAAATTAAAAATATTAAGGCTTGGGCTGGAGCTTTTCAAGGTCTGACAGGATGACACCTGCAAGCGTCCTTGTGCTTGGAAACAAGTATCACATACTTGTATGTAGGTGACGAGAACTGTGAGGAGCAGATGCAGATAGAGTGAACCATGCTCTTGAAAGATTCTGCATCACAGTTGGTCTTAAATCCATTCATATTTATGATTGTAACAAACACCTTGACAATGGGAACCAGGAAAGAGATTCCACAGATCAGGTTTTCTGCAACATTATCCTCATGGTATAGGATAAAGATGAACTTGAAAGAGACCTAGAAGCAGAGGGATGCAAGATGTGGGAAACCAGTTTATAAATCTGAACGATTATATGCAATGTTTTGCCTAAATAATATGAAATGGGAAAGTATCAATCATAATAGCTGGGTCAGCCAAAGAAGATGCAGGCTAGAGTAGAGGGCCTCCGATTAGGTTAACAGGGTAGCTCTTGAGCAGAAAAGAGAGCATAAAAGGGACCTCTCCCCACCTCAAGTGATAGAACCCCACCAACATGTCCTCAAGTTCTAAAATTCTGGAGGAGAACCCAAATCCAGCTGGGGTTACCTTAGAGGCTCTACTTGGACAGAGCTGATAAGAGAACTGTTGACCTTGAAAGAGGAAGAAAGTAAACACAAAGCTGCAGAAGCAGCAACTGTGCTCGGGAAGAACAGAAAGTCCATTTCAGAGTGAGTGCTTTCCTGTCAGATCTTGTCCTGCTGCTACCTAGCTACAACAGAACAAAAATCTAAAAGCAAGTTAGGAGATTGGCCAGAAAGGAAAGCTTCAATTAAGACTGTGTGAATAATTTAACACTATTACAGACAGGCCAGAACAAGGAAGATGTAGAGTTTTAATGCACTAAGTTTGTTTATACACGTCTACTACAGAATGACATCCCAATGTAAAAATATGGCCTGCCTTCAGCAATAGAGCTCAGAGTTAATACAAAGCTGCTGAGAACTTTTATGGGTCTCAGTAGCAGCTCAGTGCCTCCACTGACAGGTTAGAGCTCAAATTCATATTCACTTTTAAAACTGCCAAAGCAGTTAAAGAAATTCTTGTTCCCAAGCAATTTGTTACTGTCTCTTTTCTGGAGATCAGTAGTTCCCCTGCCAATAAATAAATGAATTTAAATAAAAATCACAGGAGCCCTCCCTAATCCACTTCAGTGGAGAGCTGTTTGTCACAGGGGGTAGGTAGTTCACATACTTTGCTTGGCCAAAATGCAGGGATGGTCATCACCAACTTGTGGGTAAGAAAGTGGAAGCAGTATTGTTTTCAACCAATCAAGACAGATCTGAAAAAGATACTCTATCCCTAATCTTACATTCAGATTCCAGTTAGTGCAAGCTACCAGCTATCTATTTGAATTTAATTAAAAACAAAAGAAATTCTGCATGATTAAAAAAAGCTTCAGCTACACTCCCATTCTCAAGCATTTTTAGAGGTTTAAAAGATGGAATGTTTTAATTAGGGTGCCTCAGCAATATGAAAGAATGAATAATTTACAAAGAACTTGATTTGAGCTCAGCTGAAAGGTGCTACAACTTAACAATCCATACTTGTTATTTCTAATGAGTACACTCATTTTTTACTTCAGTTCCAGTCACTGTAAACAGGCTATAGAGACAGCAGACAACAACATGAAGAGTTTTATAACGTGTGCAGTCTAGCAACTTGGTTGCTTCATAGCATTTTTGAGGTTGGTTATACTTGAACTGCAGCTAACAACCTGAATTTTAATTATAGGCTATAAAAGCAGCAATAAAGAGAAGTGTTTACAAGGGATGTAGATTCCCCTTAAACTGCTTAATATTAGAAGAGTGCCACCATTCGTGGTCTTTGCCTTCTATCTCTCTACTCTCTTCCCAACCTCTTATCATTTTTGTGTTTGTTTCTAAAATGCTGGCACATGTGACTGGCTTTTCTAGACCATCAGAACTTACAACACAAAAATAAATTAAACCTGTGGTTAATTATGAGTAGTGCAGCATAAAGTGCATCCTGACATACTTAACAAAACATTTTCTACAATTTTTCATATAATGCACTTGATGAATTTCTGAAAAGGAAAATAGAAAAAAGAAGCAATTTCTCAGAAGAATGAGCTAAAAGGGGTTTTTGTTTTTAATAAAAATGTCTAAAATAACAACATATGAAGTTGCAGGAAACGTAATATTGAAAGCTAATTTCTTAAGAGATGGCAGTCATGCCCACTTCACCCATTCTGACCTATATATTTTTTCCTTTGCTTTTATTAATATTCATCTTTCATTGACTGTGTTTTCCACAGTTTTGCCAGCACGTGATACTGTTTGTGTAAAAGGTCTGAGAAACTCATTCAAGTACATGTTTTTTACATAGTAAAATATAGAATGCATGAAGGAGGAAAACATCTTTACAAAGCTTATGCCATAAAACTGCACTTCTGACATAATTTTCTTTTCAAAGGCTGCTCAAGATTGAAACTCTATGTACAAAGTTTTCATCAAGTCTTGATGACAAAACTTGAAGTTTGCAGACATTAAAGCATTTTCATAACTCACACTTCCTTCTAGAAAAAAATACACCTGTGCCATACAGTTAAGACACAACCATTGAACTGAATTTCATTTTTTTATTATTTTTCTATGCATTTAATTGTGAAAAGGTAGAAAAATTAAATGCCTGTAGAAAGTGAAGAACTGGAGGAGGAATGTGAAAAAAATTTGCTGTGAATGGTAATTTAAGTCAAGAAAATTTAAAATTTCCATGTAAAGTGCATCCAATCTTTTCTCCTAAGCATTATGTTATACTGTTTTTGAGAGCACATCATAAAATATGTCAAAAATATTCAAACCTTTTACTTTTGTTACTCAAAAATGACAAGGATTTACATGGAATGTCACATCAAAGATAAAACTTGGAATGACAGATGGCAGTTGGAAGGATTACATTTGGAGAAGTTACATCATGAGCATTTGCAGTTTTCCAGTCTTCTCTTCTGTACTCAAAACCAAGAAAATAAGTCAACTGTCTGTCCTAGCAGCAAACCAACAAGGTGGCCATAGGAGCTGGTATTCCCCCAGTTCCTATTTCAGACTGTTGTTCTCAAGCATGCTAACTCGCCTAACCACTCATCAGCATCTGGGGAAAAGAGCAAGGTAGTTTGAGCATATTTTCACTTCATATGCAATGGAGAGTGCTGCAAAAATATCCTTTTGGAAAGACTTACAGGCTTTCCTGGAGTAAAGAGGTGCGCTTCTATGTAACAAATTTGTCATGGATGAAATTCATGAGCAGCATTTCTTGACATCTTTATGTTGCTAACCACGAAAAGTACCACGTGTATCTGCCTAACAAAACTCTGAAACCCTGCACATACGGACAGAGACTCAAAAGGACAAATAGTTACTATTTTGACCAAAGGACCATCCCCCTGATGTCCCTCATTATAATGATCTTCCAAAGTAGAAGACTCACACTAATTGGGAGAACCATAAAATTGTTGTTGTTGAAGCTATTCCCATGTTGTTCCCACAGTGAAACGTTGAAAGATTGTTCTCTAATGTGATTTTACAATACCAGTTAGGCAGATGAACAGTGAAAGTGCCCATTGCTTCAAGTCAGTAGCCAAACTATAAAATACAGTGACAAAACAAACAGGATCTCCTGTTACACTCCAGTATCATTTGCATCACCAAGAGAGATGATTTTAGGAATCAATTTCTTATCATGCTGAATGGGTATCATACTTTTTAAAGATGACAGTCAAATACAGAGTACAGTACAACACAACACATTTCTTGAGCACCTGGTGTTGTATTCTATCTCTTCATTTTGGTCAATTGAATTAAAATGCTGTTAAAGCCACATGCCAGTTCATTTAGGAAGCCCACATATCAAAATCCAAATAATTTATATTTGTGTCAAGCACAAAAAAGTTATCGAATTACTTGGAGAAAAAGATTCTGATCTCTCTCCTTATGTTTCTCTCCTTTCAGCACCATTAGGTTTTTGAACAATTTTGAAAGTGGGACAAATGGGAGCCACATGCCAGGCTCTGAATAGCATCCAGTGAAAGCTGACCACATCTTCATGCTTCCCAAAACATCCACCCTACTGTGCAGTTCATTTAGGCCGACCCAAAACTGCATTAAAAGCTTTCACACTTCACATTTTGCTTTCACATAAATGATAGCATTCCCAGCCATACAACTTCTGACTTATTACAATCACCAACCTATTAAGAAATTCAGTATCATTCCCAAAAATGGGATGTAAATTTGCCTTTACTCCCTGTGGCATCTAGCAACTCATTTTGAAAAGTCTGTTATTTGCTTTTGTGGGTTGTCCATACAATTCCAGCATGCAGTGCTTTAATATAATCAGAGCTTTCAGTAAATGCTGCAATGCACTGGTTTTGCTGCCTTGTGTAGAGGGATCTGACTTTGTATTAATTTTGCCTGGGGACTCCACAAACTGCTCGAACAGAGTTCACATCTCCTATTGCCAGTTCATACATTCACAGACTCCATCTCTCTCCATCTTCCTCCCTGCCCCACTCCCTATGCCTGCAATACTTTTCTAGCACTAGGCAAGGACATGGAAAAAGCATGAGGCATTTGGAAGTTAAAAACCAGAAGCTTAACCACTTTATACAGCAAAATTAAGAGGCTTAAACTCACCAACAAGTGCAGGAATTGTCAAGTTGGATGTTGCGCATTAAGCATGAGAAAGTAAATACATGTGACAAATGCTTTTCTTCCCATGTGAATGTAATGATTCTCAGCTAATGTATCCAAATTAAGTCACACATTAGTTATGTCTGAACAGAGCAGAATGACAATTAACATTTTGTACATAATCAACCACTGGCTTTTTTGGATTCAGAACTAATTCCAGGGACGCTGCAGGCCTGACTTTTCTTCAGCTGAGCAAGCACCGAGATATTATTTCAACAACATCCAGTTAGAGTAGTCAGCCTTCTTGTCCACATGCACAGAAACAGGATATTTCACAGGTAGCAAATCAAATAAATCATGTGCAAGCAAACAGTTCAAACTGGGTTGCCACGATTTATCCAAAACCACTAAACACCCTTCCATTTGATCTTCCCTGTAACATACTGAATCAGGACTTGTTCACCACTGGTAAGAGAAATAAATAAATATCAGCAACACTGGTTTTCACAATCATTTCAGAGTACTCTGGAATACAAATGCATGCAGAAATATGAGTACTTTTGTGACAGCAATAAAATATTCTTTACAAAGGTGGGTACACCTACCTTCCCCTGCACTTTATAACATGTTACCTATTGTTCTCAGACTCCAGCTTAATGACAGGAATTTTACTAATACTCAATCATGGCAGTTGCAGTCTGATGCTGCAACGCTGAAGGACAATTAAAGGTTACTGCCTATTAGAGTACACTAGCCTCATGACAGGGCACATTTGGAAGCCAAGGCAGAAGCCCCCTAGCTCTGAGCCACTGCAGAATCTCAACAGATCTGGACTTTTCACTCAACATCTGCATCACTTGGGCTTTCTGAGCTGGCCACTGTACTCAGATCTGTCAGTATGCCACCTGCCTGGGAGACTCAGGTGGACTGCAGCCTTCTCCTCTACCAAATACACCTTCAGCAGCTGTATTCCATTTATCAGGCTAAGAACTTCTGCAGCAGCTTCCATGGCAAAACCCACAATTCTTGCTGGTCATAAAGCTGCTTTATTCCCAATACCTAAGCAAAGTATACACATGCTTTCCATACGTACATCTGTAGTGATGCTATCACCTGGTTCAAGTGTTAATGATCCTTTTTTAATCAAGTCTTAATGTACACATTTATTTTTTCTATGACAAAGCCTCTGTGTATTAAATGCACACATCATATCTAGCATGTTGTGGTCAGACTTTTGGGCTACAAGTTAAATAAAATGCAATGCATAGTTATGTAACTGAAAAACATGACTTTGTCTTCCCACAGGTGGTGATTCTAACAGCACAGCTGGAGCATCCCACACACAGGCAGACATCCAGGCAAAAGACAGTGTTAGTGGTTCCTTATGCCTTACAAGTTACTATTAAAAGGGTCTCCAGCTTATAAAGATCTCACTTCAGAAGTATTCCTCAAATTTTGTGCTGCTAGTCACGAATTAACCAAGTCTGAAGATGCTAACAAGATAAATCCCAAAATATTCTAATCTGCCTAAACAGATGCACACTAAATAACCTGTGGCTTGACCAACATAACCTTGCAGACATATTTATATCTTCCTCCATTAGGACTTCAAAGAAAAGAAGAAAACTGTGATAGTCATGTACATTGAGTTGCATTTCAGTCTTAATGGGGGTTTTCAAGACCTCTAAATTTGCTTTTTCAAACATATAAAAGACGCAAGACAACACTGACAGGAATAAAATGAAATACATTTAGAAATAAGATTTTAGCCTGGTTTTATGTTTTACAGAACCCTGAGCTGTTCATGATTTGAAAATGGCTTTCTACTTCTGCTTTGAAAGATACATTTATTATACAAAGCCAAATATCTGATTTTAAGTGCAGACATACAAAGTTGTAAGAAATTCTTATCACTCCTTTCTTTCTTTCCTTATATTTCTCTAAAGCCTGTAGTCACTGTTCTCTACATCTTTCAGCCATACTGTCCTCCATACTTCCCACCACCACATAGAGATGGTGACTATTGATGTGTGGTGCCACTCTCCTACCGCTACATCCACTTTTACTAAAGCACAGCTCATTTCAGTGATACTGTTTTGACATACTGACAATCTGAAAGATACTCAGCATTTAGGAATGTTATGTGTTTCTTCTTTTGACAAATACTTCTGTGATATTGTTCAAAAATCTTCCATCTGAAATATAACCGCAGGGAGAAAACAAAACTAAGAACACAGCCAAAACCAGTGAGAGCTTACTGGCATTTCTGGGAGTGGGAAGAGAACAGACTCAAATGAAAAATTGAAGTTTTTCATTGCAAGGGTCTTAAATAAGACATCTCAATTTTGTCAAGTGAGATTTAATGATATAGCATAAAGCTACTTCACTGGGGAGAAGCTGTTCATTTTCCCCCCCCTTTCATTTCAAGGGCCATTGTTTGTTAGTTATTGCAGCTGTTAGTTTGTTACAGTCATTACTTTCTTTAGCTTGGTGTTCGGGGATTTTCTTTTTTGTAGTTTCACTTTTTTTATTTAAATGAAATGAGCATTATTTTCCAAGTTGATGCATTAGGCCATGGCAATTGCTGCCAGTAGAAATAATATACACCACCCCTGAAAACAGATGTATTTTTTCCAAATATATCCAAGGTCAATCCCTACAATATAAATTTATTTAGCTTCATGTATACCATCAAGGTATACACTTATTAGAATAGGATGTGCAATTTCTATAAACTTGAAAAAAATAATTTAAAGACAGCCTTTTTCAGACCAGATCATAAGTCACCCTGATGAAGATTATAGGAAGGGTCTGACAAAAGGGCAAATATTTTGTAACTATTCAGTGTAACAACTAACACACTTTCCTCTGTGGCATCTGGTACTGGCCAGTGCCAGAGACAGGTACAGAGAAGCACAGAGTACATCTGCATTGGATTTGCATGGTAAGGTTTTGGTAGCAGCGGGGCTACAGGGGTGGCTTCTGTGAGAAGCTGCTAAAAGCTTCCCCCCATGTCCGATAGAGCCAATGCCAGCCGGCTCCAAGACGGACCCACCACTGGCCAAGGCCAAGCCCATCAGTGACAGTGGTAGAGCCATTGGGATAACATTTTTAAGAGGGGGGTGGAAATCCTGCACAACAGCAATGGCAGCCAGAGAGAGGAGTGAGAATATGCGAGAGAAACAACTCTGCAGACACCAAGGTCAGTGAAGATGGAGGGGAGGAGATGCTCCAGGTGCCAGAGCACATATTCCCTTGCAGCCCGTGGTGAAGACCATGGTGAGGCAGGCTGTCCCCCTGCAGCCCATGGAGGTCCACGGTAGAGCAAGTGCATGCCCAAAGGAGGCTGTGACCCCATGGGAAGCCCACGCTGGAGCAGGCTCCTGACAGGACTTGAGGCCCCATGGGGGACCCAGTCTGGAACAGTCTGTTCCTGAAGGACTGCACCCCATGGAAGGGACCCATGTTGGAGCAGTTCATGGAGGACTGTCTCCCATGGGAGGGACCCCACGCTGGAGCAGGGGAAGAGTGTGAGGAGTCCTGCCCCTGAGGAGGAAGGAGTGGCAGAGACAGCATGTGACAAACTGACCACAACCCCCACTCCCCATCCCCCTGTGCCACTGGTGAGGAGGAGGCAGAGACTGTGGAAGTGAAGTTGAGCCCAGGAAGAAGGGGGGTGGGGGGTGGGGGTGTCTTAGGTTTTAATTTTTATTTCTCATTACCCTACTCTGATTTGCTTGGTAATAAATTAAATTAATTTTCCCCCCAAGTCAAGTCTGTTTGCCTGTGACAGTAATTGCTGAGTGATGTCCCTGTCCTTACCTCAAACCCACAAGCCTTTTGTTATGTTTTCTCTCCCGCATCCATTTGAGGTGGAGAGTGATAGAGCACCTTAGGTGGGCACCTGGCATCCAGCCAGGGTCAACCTACCACAACATCCATCACAGCAGCCCCTGCACCCTGGTCACCAGCATTCCTTTACCAAGGAGTTTGCAAATACAGGGTAGATTGAAATCTCAACTTGCAGGGGGAGATAGTTACAAGGGGAGATGCTAAATCATGCCCTTAGCAGCTGTTACTTAGCTATCACCACCTCTTAATTAGTGGTTTCTTTTAGATTTTTGATAACTGTATGGCACAGGGAAGAAAAAGCAAAAAAAACCAAACAACCCCAAAACATAAACCATAAGCAAAAATTTTAAAGGTGAAGTATAAACTACAGTTTGGCCAGATAGAACAAATAGCCTTCTAGATTCAGTGTCTAAGTGAAAGCACGAATCATGGCCTGAGGGAAGAATAATTTTGTACCTAGGAGACTTTCAAAAAATTTGCAATTTCATGGGATGACTTTGAAAAACAAGCAAGTGAACTCCCTCACTCTTCAACCACCCCTCAGCAGAATTTGGGCTAGTAAGGAAAGAAACATTATCTCCAAATTTGATACATCCAAGTATTTCTCTGGAAAATTGCCTAATAGACCCTACTTCTGTAGAAGAGCCCATGCTGCACAAAGCCAAGAAGGTGATTTAACCGGAGCAGTAAACTCCCCACTTTTCTTACGGTCAGACAGCCACAGTCCTCCCTCACCCACTGCTAGCCTCCCTTTTCTTCTCTCCAATACATCCTCCAATAACAATGGGTGAAATAAAAATAAAAATGCATGCTGTCGAGGACTGATTTATAAGAAAAATCAAAAAGTTTATCAGTACTTCGGACACTGATGTGCACACTTCTATAGTTGGTCATACAGCAAAGATACAACACATGCAAGAAATTCTGCAGGCTTAGTGATCTGCTGTAGAAAAAAAAATATCTCACTTTTATCTACATTTTCATTCCTTTATGTTCAAGTAAAATGAGTGAACCACTGTATTCATTAATATCTTTTCCAAACTATAACACTACAGATCATAAACCCTGAGTTTAACCAGTGTTGTTTTAAAAGTCATTGTTAGTTACTCCTTGTAAGATCTATTATTGGAAGCATATTACTGTCCGATTGTTATTTAGAGTGTGGCAGTTAGAGCTTTTGCATATTTTATGACCTGTTGACTTTCCCACTAAAAGAACTGAAAGGAAGGAGACAGAAGAGCTGTGTCCTCTGTTTTGCAGAGGACAGGTGGATTCTGTCACCCCAGATGATGACAGAACATTAGAAAAACTGAAACTGTGGTCATTTTGGACAGCCTGAAATGCCAGCAAAAAATAACCTTGTCGAAATGTTTAACTTTGAAATTTTATTTCCGAAGTTACGATTACACTGCCTGACAATAGTCTACTAAACATGATTTAAATTGAAAAAGCAAATTAAAGCAGCATATGCTTAAATGGAAGGTTTTAAGGGGACTCTATCCATGGGATTAGGAAAAGCTGTTAATCAGCCACTTGGAATCAAGGTTGCTGTGGAAAGTTAACATGACCTTTTATATAGCAACATCTTCAGGTAATACATGCTACGTAGTCTTAAGTGTTGTATATTGCTCACTCAAAAGGGGGAAAGGCAAATGGGAATTGAAAAAACTGCTAATTCTTCACCTAATAAATTAACAAAATACCAAACTGTGCAAGGGAACAGCTTTTACACTTCTGAAGTACAACCAGAAACAAATCAGTACAGTGGTACAATTGTACATTTCTGGTTCAGTGAATTAGTTCTATGTAGCACTTTTAAATTTAATTTTTAAAATTACTTTTTCAGTATTTTAACCAATTTCCATGGAAATGCACTTTACCACAGATCATACACAGAATATCATCCTAGTCACCATTCCACGAGTAAGAAAAAGTGTAAAATTAAGAATCTGAATTAGACATATGCGATGCTATATAAATTATTACTTAAGCAAATATGTACAGCTGTCTGTGAAAGTACTTTGTTTTGCTAAGATAAATTTACTACCAGATATCCACATACAGTTCATTAGGTTTTAATGAGAATCAGTCTTTTCTTATCTTCATAAAAAAGCAAACATACAAAAAGATTAAAGTAAACTAAAAAAAAAAAAAATTGTCTTCTGGATTTAGGGACGCTTTTGTAGTTTTCTGGTATCACCTTAATTTACATGATCAGAGATATGTAGTATGTTTCCTCTTTATGGGTAGAGAACACGGTCTGCTCTGTTAATAATTTCGCATCCCCATTTCATTACAACACGCTAAATTTAGTCAGAAGTTTACCAGCTATGAAAGCCATCTACAGGCATAGAAAATATGCAAATTCATACTACCCTCATGACAAATCAAAATCCACTGAACTTTTCAGTTCTTAACTTGGCAGCCCATCTCCCTCCAAACAGTGGAGAATCTGGTTACCTTCAGAGTCCTAAAGCCTGAGCTAAACAATGAATGCTTTTTCGACTTCTCCTGAACCAAATGTTTTCTCTCAAAAGCTGCTGGCCAGATGCTGGAAGATATTACAGGTAAAATTATAAACTAGCTTATCTTACAGTACCTTTTAACTTGCCAACCACTTGTTAATATAATTTTGTCCAGTGATGACAAAAATAATATCAGCAGGCAGGGAGTGGCACATCATTAAGTATTAAAAACTGCATTAACAAGCAGTTTCAACCTTCAGAAGCAATCACTTGCTGCCCAAGAACAGTTGGCATTAAAATCACACATAAAGGGACAGGGTACTTTTGCAGTCCTCCTTATGCTTCTGAGCAGCAACACCAAATTCTATTGATGTCTCTCAACCAGAAACACACTCAGCTTTTTCACTGTCACAGTGAGCACTGCTGTCTCTGGACTATTACTGTAGCTGACAGCATCTACCTTTTAGCTAACATAGAAGCCCCCCAAGAATTAAAATTACTTCCTTTTGTAGCACTTGACAGCTTGTTAGCAGTTTCAAACACTTGCTGCACTACAGAAAGACAATTTTCCAGTATCAACATTTTCATTAATCATTTTGTATTAGACTTCTAAGTAGAATAATTTAAATTTCTTTGATTTTTCTGAAAGCACAATTCCTGCTATTCAAAATAAGCTACTACTTGCAGTACATTCAAACACACCTGTGGACAGTTGTCAAATTGTTCAGATATTTAAGGACCGGAAGTAAAAAAACTCCTGGGGACATACACGTGAACAAAACTTAGGGGAAAAAAAAGATAAGGAAAATTTTTTGTACTTTTTAAGGTAAGGCATCATATAAAATCTGGTCTTAGATAAGAAATTTTCTTTTTCTTTAATAACTTGCCATCTTAGCAGAGCCCAGGTCTGCTCCAGAAAATATGGAAGAACAGAAGTCACCTGGACAGAAGGGAGGGCCAGTGAGAGTTACAGTAAAACTTGCTGCTGCATTAAAAGCTTCTTAAAGCTTTTAAAAATCATTTTATACTGTATTGCTCTGATGTTCACTATTGCACCTGCCAGTTACCAGCCAGCATGTTTTACTCCCTACCAGATAAGACCTTGCCTGGTTTTCTGCCAGAATCTTAATGTTCTTTCCACATAACTTCTGCTGATGGGAGAATATATTTTTCTTCTCAAAAGTTCTTGCTACGGTTTTTTAACTAAAAAGCATGTGTCTCCACAGTACACATTTTCTTTCATATCTGTGTGGCACAAGCATAAAGTCAGTAAGTTTAAAAAACTTGTTGAACAAATATTGCAAATGTTACATTTCCATAAATACATTTCTGTTTATTAATCACTATTGATAATTATCCTTGGTCAGGGTTGACCTTTTTTCATCCCTCGTATATGCTTTGATAAGATGTGCAACAAAAAAAATCTACAACAGATTACATGCTTGGACCAACACATGAGGATAAAAGATTAAAACACATTACTACAGAAGCACACCGATTGTGAATTTTACACAGGTGACATTAAAAAAAAATTATACTGTTAACATTTAACACAGTCTTTAAAGTAATCTTTATTTCTTCTTGAAAAGTACCTACTTTTAATAATCATAAGATTTTTCTGTTTAGAAAAACAGAAGGAAGCTTCTTCAAACCTAAAGGAACAATTCAATTTTCATTTCTTCAAATACCTACTGCTACAAGAACTAGCCTTATGAATTAAAATGAGGATATGACCTTTTCCCAAAAGCAAATGGGAGTATAAGGCATCTAAACTAGGAGTCAGTGAATGAGCAAAGGAGTCACTAGAGGGCAAGAACATACCTCATTCACTATTACACATGCCAGGATCAGAGATTCAGTCCCACATCCTCATTACCATACTACTAAAGGAGTTCAACAACTGCAACTTTCTCTTCCTCTCTCACACAATTAAAAGCATGCAAAAACTTTGCTATTGCACAACTGGAAGCAAGGAGCCCTGAAGCTATACAGCAGTTGCTCTTCATAAATAAATTTCTAATGCCACCCTTGAAATGGTGGAAGATTTGTCACTTCTGTTGTATCTGAAGCATTATTTTTATTCTTCACCTGGTGGACAACTAAACAACTTGCCAGAGTTTACATAAGCAAAGGCAGGAAAAAGTTACTCAGTCTTTCTAAAAAAGATAAGGCTGATCAAAACGCATGTTCAAACTTATAGTGAAAGACAGAGATGGTATCTTAGAGCTACTCTTAAGATGAGAGGCAAGTTTTCATGGCTCGTCCAAGCACAAAACTGATTTAGATCAAAGGACTGACTGAGTTTGTGACCTCCAAATGAAAAGTGTGTGCTTCTGCTCAGTGAGAGTGCGACGAAAATATTTTCAGTGGTAAGAATCTGGACTATCTGTATCACTTTCTGGAAGCAAAACGCAGAATCTCACTTTGTAAAATCCTCCTTGTAATGGCAGCAAGGCAGCAATTTGTTCCTGTTGCTAAAATGTACAGTGACCAAACTGATAGTCTCTGGAATGATGAGGCACACAGCATAATAAGCAGATAAGCATGAGGAATCAGAAGTTTGAATAACAGGAGACAAGATTCACGATCTTCTCTTAAAAGTTACTTTTGGCTATGCTAATTACCTATTTCAAGCACTTAAGTTCGTAGTCTCTCCCAAGGTAGGAAGCAGTAACTATTAAAGAGCTCTGAATTTTCATGTCTGAGACATACTGTGTCCCTATTGCAGGGAGAACATTCTGTGGCCTCGACACCACAGGACCAAGGAGCTCCTAACCTTTTCACACCACTTTAAGCCCAACATCAGCCTGACATGTTTGGCACTTACAAGTGACAACTTGCCCTAGAAGATGCATTTAAGCTATGACTGATTTACAATGCTGTATTAATGAAACTCTGCCTGTACATTTGATCCACCTTTTCACAAACATCTAATTTCTACTGACACAAATTCTAAAAATTACTTTATTCTGTAATCATACTAAATAAATCAGCAGTCCAGTTGTTTCAAACAGCTCCTCTGTCTAGTCAGGTATTACCCCTTTAAGACCAAAGCACCTATGACTACAACTAAAAGTTACAAAATTACGCTCTTATGAGGTAAAGTTATCCTGCTTCTTCACCCCTCCCTTCCATAGATGCCATCCATGATGATTAGATGTATAGTTTATTTTAGTCTTAAAAAATAACACAATATTAATTTATTTCAGTAGCAACTAGTAAGACAGTAAGTTAACAAACATCCTTTTTCTCCCCTTCTCCACTCTTTTTGCAGGAACATCTACCTGTGCTACTATCCATTGAACAAGTTAGTGAAAGTATTTATAACTAAATCCACAAGAAACACTTTAGAATTCATCTGAGAGAAGTAGCTTAAATTCACAGACATGAGCTTGTGCACAAAGAAGAGCTAGGGTTATGCACATTGGTTATTTTTGCATTTACAGGTATATGCACACTAAGACTTGACCTCATCTTCCTTCAAAGGAAGTACTAAATGACATTTTAGCACAGAATTTAGGTCTGTACAAAGAGTTTCTCATATAAGACTGTTAGTAAAGAGCCAGCAGACAATGTTGAGCTACCAATATTCTTAACATTTCTGTCAATGTTCAACTTACAAAGTAAAATTAAATACCTTTCACAAGATTTACCACGTCAGAGGTCCAAGTGAGAGAAAAACAAAAATCAATGTACATAATATTTGTACTGAAGAACTAAGCTTAGAATCTTAGGTTGGCAAAACCTAGAGAAAATACCAAGAAAGGAATTCACAGGGGTTCCATGAAGTTTCTTTAATAAAATTTATGAGGATTGAAGAATGTGGATCACTTCCTTCACTATATTTTCCTACGTTCAAGAGAGCAGTAAAGAATTCCTCTACAGGCTCAGTAATATATAGAAACTGCTTAGTAATAGCCATAGATTCAGTTTTCAACTTTGTAAAAATGAATTTAAGATAACTGCAGCTTAAGGTAAATTGACTTTGAGCACCAATTACTGTTTCTTTCCTTTTTCAAAGACAGAGTTATTCTGTGAAATTACACCACGTGTTAATGTGAGATTTAATGTTTTTCAAAAAAGGGTGTTACAAATTATTAATGCATTCCAAGAACATATGCCAAAAGGATGGTACTATGTCAGTATGACAACAAAAATACTATTATTAAGATAAATACTAGTTCTCATTGCAGCCTTCTGCTACAGCTATTAGAGGAGCAATGAAAAATTCTCTTTTTGTAACAGTTGAAACTGTTGGCTTTGTATCCCTATAGATCTACCACCCTTCCTTTTAGCAACTATCAAAATTGTCTTTCAATGGAGAACAGTCTTGCACTGGAAAGATTAGGATCAGCAAAGTGAGGTCTTGCCCTGACTTTTTCACAGGTTTCCTGCACAACTCCATGTGAAGTCATGAACATATCTGTTCCACAGGAGCCCCCTCTGTAAATAAAACAGCCACATGTTGCACACTGGGGTGGGGCAGGTCTATATTGATTTCTGCCAAGTACACTGAAACTTTTTGAAAGTCATTAAACAATCATGAAACATTGCTTTTCTACTTAAACATAAAACTTCCCAACATAATCAGCTAACTATTTTGTAATAGTATTAGATAAAGCTCGCTATCTGCATAGGTAAAAGGATCCTATAGCAACTGGGCACCTCCCAGAGAAAGCCCATTGTAGCAATATGGCAGTACCTACTGACACAAATAAACCAAGTAGAAATATTTTCCACTCCTTGCTCTCCTCCGACTCTTCTTCTGCTCCTAATTTGTAGAAGCTGAAAACACACACAGATGTTAATGTGCTTTACAACAGCCACATCTAGCAAAGATTCAACCCTTGTGCCTGTTACATACTTCACTTTTCATGACTCATCTCCAGCTTTCCAGAGGAAAGTAAGTCCTACTGGGCAGTATATACAGCTAGTGATACCTTTTATGTGCTCACAATAGGAACGGTGACAGATTTAGCCTAAAAGGACTCACCAAGCTTAAAGCAGTGACTAAGCCTACACCAACACAGGTGTAAGTATAATGGGAAATCGATGCAGAACAGCAGTGCGATATTCTGCTTTACAGGTAAAAGATCTACGTAAGCCTGTTAACACTAATTTCAAAACGTTAGTTTATATACAATCGCAGGACTGTAAGAACTGCACAGTTAGAACATCCAGCCTTCCACAACTGCAAGCAAATATGTAAGTCATATGCGTGTAGAACCTACAACATCCTACCTGTCCTTTGTGGCCTATAATACTAATGTAATGCCTATAGGTTAAAAAGGTCAAGAACATATTAAAAAAGTTAAAATGCAGCACAAGCAGCTAGCCAGGAAGCTGAAGTGCATTATCAATGTCCCTACCCCAAAAGAGAAATTGTTAAGTATTCAGGATGCACTGTGAGTACATCTACATGCTATCAGAGAAGGTGAAATGCCACAAGTGCCATAACTGGCAATATGACTTGGGAGAGAATTTCCTCCTAATGATAAATTTCACAAACAGTGAACACTCAGACAAAAAACACACCCACCAGCAACACAAGAAGTTTTTAGATATCACCGGTAACAATCTCAACCTTGCCGAAGTCCTATCTTTGGCTGCAATCTATAGAGAACATTTCAGAATGAGACACAAACCACAAAGAGACCAATGGCACAATGGGTGAGAGAGTCCATTCCTGACCTGGTAGGTGACCAGTGGAAACCCCAAAGCCTAAGATTAAAGGGAACCCAAACACAGTACAACCCAAGAAATGATATTTTTTCCAGTTCCCTCAAAAGTAATACAGTTTTGAGGTATTTTTGAACAATTACCCTCATCTCAGCAGAATATAAGGTTGCATTAGCACAACTTCAGGTTTACCTATTCCATTTCATTGCTACATCCTTCAATTCTTCTAGACATACGATTAAGCAAAATGTATCATCCCAAACAGGGATTGAAGTGCTACCTCTGTGCCAGCTATACTACAGTCCTCTGATTCTCCATTGATGGAGTGATTCTTCATAGCAATAAGCTTCTTAGACAGCTTCTTTCATCACATCCCCTCTAGGCTGAAACAGGCTCCACATCAATTTAACTTCTGCTTTCCTACAGGGAGGGTACCACATCCATGATATAAGGAAGATTGACTTACAATGAGCAGGTAGTGTCTCAGTGCCAACTACGAAGAATCCAAATCTCTTTTTTTACAGCAGTGAAAGTCTGAGCAATTCCATTAGGCAAGATATGGCAAGGTCACCTGAGTCTGGTGTTGAATCTGAAAAACAAACAAAAAAAAATCAGATGAGAAATAAAACTTCCTGCTGCATTGTCCTTTCACACCTGAGAAGCACAAGGGCAGTAAGGAATACAATATATGAATATCTGGAAAATTTTACTCCTTGTTTTTTGTGTGTGTGTCGTCGTCCCCGCCCCCCCAATACTTCCCTAAAATACAGCATCTACAGCTACATCTTCCTCTCCTGAAAGATATGTATTAGAAGTTCAGGTTAGCAACATTCTCCTAAGCAACTAAGTTTTAGTCTACTAACACACTAACAGAGCAATGCATTTTGTAACAGAAATATCTCTTGCCCCAAGGATCCAGAATTCTGCACAAGTGCGTAACTCTACCAAGGATGTAGGGAACCCACTCAAACATCTTGTCAGCACAAAAAAGAGAAAGAAGAATCCTGCATAGAAAGAGATGCCAGGGGTACTACTCTTTGACAAACTCAAATCACTATTCAGCTGTTGCTTTGAAGCAACCAACATGCAGTTTTGACATTTAGTCAAATGCACTTTTTCTGAAGACAATCCAATTTTACAGTTTTAGTGGCCTGCAGGACTTCTCTGTACAATGTGAACACTACCAAACAGAAATCACTTATGACAAAGTTTAATGTGCTCAATATGAGCTAAAACGGATCAATAGTTTAGCCTCTATATTCATAGACAGTATGGATCTTTATTCCAATTATTAGATTTGAATTTCTGTCGCACTGAGTCAGTTCCCATATCAGCTTGATGACAATCATTCCAAAAGTCTGTAATCGACACCAGATGAACCAGTGTCTGGGTACCACGTATCACTTACTGTTTATAAAAACAAGCACATCATTAGGCTTCCTCCCATGCTCTGAGGCTTTCCTAATGTTTCTTCAAGATCAGTAAGAGAAACAGAGAATTCCTCAAATTATTTGTACCCTAGATTCAAAACTATTATCCAATGTTATAATTTAACTTTTTTCTTAGTTATTATTTCTATATGCTGTCAATAGACCACACAGCTTCATTTCAGTAATGGAACTAAGCTCTCCTGCATTTCTTCAATTATTGACATTACTGCCCTTATTTAGTAGTATTCTTAAAGTGTTAGCATATTTTCCAAGGAAAAAGGAAATCTTTTTCTGTGTTTTTCACTCACTGAGTTTTGAGCAATACTTTTGCCTTCTCTTGCCAGTTGTCTACATTTAATAACTCCTAATTTCATGTTTACACTCAATTCCTTACTTCTTCTGTTTGTTACATTCGTGAAAATGTCACTGCCCCCAGCTGGTTTGAAGTCTAAACATCCATGATTTAATTTCAGGATTAGCTTTTTTTATTGTATGAACTTGTGTATTTTTAATACTCCAAATATTAAGGGTGGAAGTTTTTAAAACTAGAGTAAGAAAGAACATTTGACATGTTAGCTTTGATACTTTAGATTAATTTAAGGTTCCTTCATTTGTGCTGTCTCTTAAGACTAGAGACTTAAAATAGCTATTAATATAAAAGCCTACCGACATTTTTAGCCTGTAGGAGCATGCACTGGGCAGACGCAGCTGAAATAACATATTTGAGTGATGAACCAACTTTACAATTTTATTACTCAGATTTTCCCAAATCTACGGCTGCTGTTTTTCCCAGTAACTCAAAAGTTAAGCTGTTCTACA
Source organism: Aquila chrysaetos chrysaetos (assembly GCF_900496995.4). Lineage (NCBI taxonomy): Eukaryota > Metazoa > Chordata > Aves > Accipitriformes > Accipitridae > Aquila > Aquila chrysaetos. Next base: position 42,700,126 of record NC_044006.1, on the reverse strand, counting down.
TTTACAACTTCCAACTAATCATATGCTAAAAACTTCTCATGGTTAAATCAACAAAATCACTTTATGATAAGCCTTTGAAAAATAGTGCCTTTAATTCTTTGTGTTACTTGCATGAACAACGTAAGAGAAATAGGAAAAAAAATAATCTGATATAGGTTAAAGACTATTACATTAGTTATCAGGAGTATATTACATAACACATTGAAATAGCAGGGACCCTAGAGGGACCCCAAAGGAAAGTGACAGATACAAGGAAATACAACCTAAGCATTCTCCCTCACTAGGCATATTAGGCCATCAGCAGTTCTGTGCTAACTTCTAAAATACACTACGGCCTAAAAAATAGACATAAAAAAAAAAATCACTGTCCCCCAAAAAAGCAAGAAAAATAATGGAGCTTTTCAACACAGCCCACAAGGTCAGACCTTATGCAGCAATTCCACAAGGTCAAGGGACAGGAAAGGGGAGTTGCCATTTCCACCACTTCAATGCCAAAGCCTTTGTTTAGCTAAGTTACCCAAAACAATACCTAAAAATTTCCACTGTATTATGCAGCCCCCTGTGTAAGAGTTTGGCGTTGTCTTCGCAACTGCAGAATTCATGAACTCCATACCACCCAGTAAAAGACAAATGCAGGGGCCTTAGCTTTGAATGATGTTTCTAAAGGTATCTGAGAAGCCCATCAGGGAGCTGAGGCTTGTGTCAACCACTTAGTCACCCCATAAAGCCAACTGATGCGTTTGTTGTTCCACAATCTTTCCACATATTCACACACATAGCAAGTCTTCCTCTTCCCCAAATGAAATTTTCTCCACAATTTGCTGGTCCAAAAAACGTCCCATGTTCCCCAAACCACTGTGCTGCAGTGATCCAGTCTGATCAGTGAGCATATGGATGGCACCCATATTATACTGTGTTTCTGAATATCTTGCATATGAGTGCACACTTTCTAAAATCATCTGGGAAATCCAGACCAGCTTAACTGCACTGTTGATTGGTTTGTAACTTTTTTTGTGCCTACAAAATAAAAAAGTAATCCACACTTGTACAGACATACTCACAAACATTAGACATTAGAAAAATTCTAGAGCCTGATACAGTGGAATAGAAAGATAAATTGAACAATAAACATATCTCACAGTGGGTGACTACATCTCATGTAAGCATCATAGAGGGATGCTCATTTAATGCAGAACAGAGAAAACTAATTATTTGGTATCCAAGGAAAAAAAGAAAAAAGAATGAACATGCAATAATTGACCTTTTAACAACTCTACAACAATTCATTAGGTTGTTTTGTACTGTATTAGTCCCAAAGAACCTACGCATTTCTAAGTATTTCTGGAAGAGCCTACCAGGAGTGTAACAAAGACCTCATCTGGCAATTGAGTGTGATTTGGTGTAAATCCGCAACAAGTAGAACTGGGCCCTTGGGGAAGAACTAGCCAATTCTCTCCCTTCTCAAAGTTAGCCATTTATTTTTGCTGCATCTCCTACCAAAACCACTCCTACCAAAACTCCATGACTACAGAGTGGAATGAGAGTGGGAAATGAATCCAGTTAATAACCAACCAGGAAAAAAGCCAGATTTTTAGCCACACTGCTGAACTAGTTCACTGCATGAACATGCTGCCAGCATATAGCAGATGAAAAGAGCAAATCAGGCAGCTGCAGACAGGAGGGTAGAGGAGAACTACTCCCTTTGGAAGGGATACAGGATTATGCTGGTTTACATTAAAAATGGAACTAGGAAAAAACCAACAGGGAAGGGTAAGAACGCAAGTGACTTGTCCAAAACAACCTGCAACAAACATGCCTTCTAAAAATCAGAGTTTAATGAATGTGAGCAAAAGCTAACAGTAATTTCAAGTCTGACTGAAACCAAACATTAAAATCTTACAGTTTGCATGATGGATAAGCTAGTTCTAAGTGTCATTATATAGTGCTAGCTTTAATTGCTCTGAGCTAAATATAACTTTCAGAATTTAATAGCTCCCCCTCAGCTTTTCTGTCTTGCCAGGAGGGAAAAATATTCCCATTAGAAAGAGCACACAGGCATACACAATTGCATGTTACCAGAGAGAAGCAGGAAGTAAACCATTAAGATGATTAGAGTGTCCAACACTCCTTCAGAACTCCTATTTTCAAGTGATCAATTGCCTTCCTATTCCACCACTCTGGTTCCAGCAGGTGATGGAAGCACGCATACCTACACTTTTTTAAACTAAGCAATCTTGTTGCTTTATTAGCAGACTGTACTGAATCTTGTTAGTCCCATGTTTCCAGTCAAGTTGCTGCCTTTACAGGCAGGCTGCCCTGGTACCCACATGCTTCTTCCTGTGCCACTTAGCTAGGCACCACAGGGGAGGAAGAGGAAGAGTGAGTCTCCTGCACACACACATGCAGCCTGACTCTTCCCTGCAGCCATTGTATTGGCCTGACATACATGAGGGGGTCCAAAATCTGCTATGGCAGCAGAGATTGCAGGACCCCGATAAAGGCATGAAACAAGTTCTCTCTTCTGCCTTGTTATACCCAATAAGGATTTCAAAATTTTAAGGAAGAGTTCTATGTAGGTTCCCTCTCTGAGCCAATAAACAGTTTCAGGCAGAAAATTTGGCTGACAGCTAGAAATATGTTCTACAGACTCAGCATTTCTGTTCACTTTCATTTTAGAGGTCATTATGTAACTGAAGTACCCACAATTTTTCTACAATTCAGGGAGTTAAAAAAAAAAAAAAAAAAGCCACTACTGCAATAACAAGTCTTTCCACTTTCCCTCAGGCCATAACTGTAAACTCCCTTCCCCCAAACCATCACCTAGCTTGCACCCACCCTCTACCTATTTTCTCTGTTTTCATCCATCCTCTTCTCTCTTCTTTACTGAGCCGAATTCTTAATTTTTAAAAGTTCTGCTCTTCTTCATCCCTGTCTTTGGTGAGTGGGGAAAAGAAGAATAACACAACTTATGGAAAAGAAAGTATTTATCAGACCAGATGCATTACTGAATGTCACAGTAGAGCTGAAGTGATGGGCCAGTGTCATGGTTTAACCCCAGCCAGCAACTAAGCACCACGCAGCTGCTCACTCACTCCCCCTCCCCCCAGTGGGATGGGGGAGAAAATCGGGAAAAGAAGTAAAACTCGTGGGTTGAGATAAGAACGGTTTAATAGAACAGAAGAAACTAATAATGATAATAACACTAATAAAATGACAACAGCAATAATAAAAGGATTAGAATGTACAAGTGATGCACGGTGCGATTGCTCGCCACCTGCCAATTGACACCCAGTTAGTCCCCGAGCGGCGATTCCCCCCCCCCCCACTCCCCCCAGTTTATATACTAGATGTGATGTCACATGGTATGGAATACCCTGTTGGCCAGTTTGCGTCAGGTGCCCTGGCTGTGTCCTGTGCCAACTTCTTGTGCCCCTCCAGCTTTCTCGCTGGCTGGGCATGAGAAGCTGAAAAATCCTTGACTTTAGACTAAACACTACTTAGCAACAACTGAAAACATCAGTGTGTTATCAACATTCTTCACATACAGAACTCAAAACATAGCACCTACCAGCTACTAGGAAGAAAATCAACTCTATCCCAGCTGAAACCAGGACAGCCAGCTAAGACTCCAGGTTTGCCTGTGTTAGAGCTGTGCATGCACTGTAGGAGCACCAGCTGGAGGTCTGCCAGGAAGTACCTACTATACTGAACAAGGCCAAAGGTAGCACGCCACAGCTTTTTCTGTCCTCTGAGCTACCATTTCTGAGGTGCAGACCAGGCTGGATAAAACAGGTTAAAGGAACTATGTCTATTTGTTACTTAAGAGAGATTTTAAAGCGAGCCTCCTGACATGCACTGTTCTGCATTGGAACATCTGTGCTCTACTGCTAACTGAGCTGCTGCAGAACAGAAAGGCTCCCTACTGTCAGTGCAGGCGTAGACAGGCTTCATTCACCCACTTCTGATAAAGCACAAAATCATGATGCTTGTTGCCATTAATATTTTTCCTTCTGAAGTAACAGACCAAAATATGGATAAATAGCATCAAAAATAGGGATGAATACTGGAGGCACTTTGTATACTAGCTCTGTCACTTGCAGAAAGCATTTTTATTTCAAAACTGCCAATCATGACAGCCTGAATGCTTTAAAAAAAAAACAAACAACCAAACATGCACAACATCACACATCTACTATGGATAAATATACTCTTAATGCTAACTGTTAGCTGTCATGAATCAGAGCTGAGTGACCTAGAACTCCGCGGGGCTCTTCCTAGTAGAGCTGTTCTGCTCTCAGGCAGCAACCAGATACAGGCAGGGCAGGATAGGGCAGGGCAGCCTGCCAGCTCTGGCTGCACAAGTCTCAAGCATCAAACATCTCACCCTCTCCCCACATTTAAAACTATCACATAAGGTGCAGTAAGTAGGGACATACCACATGCTGCTTTTTAAGAAATTAGTAGAAAAACCCGCACAAGCGAAAGGATAGAAGAACAGTGGAGATCAGCCAAAGCAACTGCAGCATTAGTCTGGGAAAGTAAGCATGCAGCTATGGTAGCATTACGTGACCATCCACTAAATCTGGATCTGGGGATTAGCAGGAGAGAAAAGATACCAGAAAAAGGTGATTTGTTTTCTTGTCACCAGTAATACTGAAGAGATTTTACTCTCCTCTCCAAAATTAGAACACCTACATAAGTATAACCCCTTCTTCTTTTCCTCTTAGTGTTACATGTGTACACAGAAACCCACCAAAAAAAAAACAAAACAACAAAAAAACCCCAAGCAAAACATCATCAGCCTCAGGTCAGGACAGTTGAGGCCTAAACATTCACAAAACTTTCATGTAAACATTAATTAAAAAGCAATTATATTAAAACAACAAGATTCAGCAGAGTAAATATATACCAACCTCCAGGATCCACCAGAATAAATACCTACCATCCTGCAAAAGCTGCAAGCTATTCACAGTAAGTTTATTCAGATACTTTTTCCCCACAGACAATAAGAAATAGATGCAGCCAGTTATGCTGCCTACAAATTCTGGAATCTATTTATTTACCAGATGCTTTTCTCTACATCTGGTGACCTACAAAAATGGCCTCAGCTGTAGCAATAGCTGCTGAAAAACTCTGGCAACAGCTACTACTGTATCTGTGACTTCATGGGGAAAGAAAGTTATATATAAATATTTTCAGTTAAATATATTCACTTAAATGCAACTTGAGATTTTTTTTAACATTTACATATATATATATTTATATAAAGTCAGTCACATTTAAGTGAATGCTTTCACAGTCTCATCAAATGATTCACATATGTCAGCCCTTCCCCTTCCTCCTTGCACTTTATGTATTTCCCTGCTGATCTGAAGCTATATTCTTTCTGGGCGTTCAAGGTTACTCAAGTTACAATTACAGAACAGAATGGGGGGGGCAAAGGGGAGGAGAGCAGGAAATCTAAAGATTATTTCTATGGCAGGACTTCAAACAATTGATCCAGCTATATCTCAAGGGATTTAATAGAGGCATTAAAATAACGAGGAGAGAGAAAGATGGGTGAAACACTGGAGTATTCAGAGTCACTCAGCAGTTCATGAGACAATGACACTGAGCCTCTAGGACAAGGTGACACACCCAAGAAGGGATTTACAAATGAAAGTGAGAAGTGAAAGTTGTTGGGCACCCATGCAATCTCAGCATCTAACCTCACTGTACCATAGCAAAAGAAAAATGAGGATGTAGCCAAGAAGGACTCTTACCTCTGATTGTTTGATAAAGGACCAAAAGTCCTAACACAGATGAGAACAGGGGTCAGGCAGACAAGTATTCTGCCCTGGTAAACAGGTATGACCAGATAAAACATTCTGAAGTACTTGTGTACTTAAAAGAGAGGCCTATACTACAAAACTGATGAACTTGAATTCAATACAGGCTAGATATCACAGGGACAACAGAGCCTTACTGGCTAAAACATATACTGAAATGTATACACTATTCAGAAAAGCCAGTAGAGTTAGGGGCAGTACCTATCTACACCACTTAAAACTGTGACAGAATTAGAAAAAAAAATCAACCACACACACCACACTGCAAAAGAATGAACAGAATCCAACTGCATCCAAAAAAAAGCACTTTAAAAACAGACAGCCCTGCTCAGAGTGCTGAGAGTCTGCAGCAGATTCCAAGAAACCAGCATTGGTACAGATTTTATTTTATTAGAATGAAAAATATCACAGTGAATTGGGCATTACAGGAGATTAATTTCTCTGACTCAAGTGAGCAATAAGCAAAACGAACTAGTTTAAGTAGTCTGGTAGACTGAAGAATTCAGACTCTCTAAATTGAAAATGCTAGCCTGCTGCTTAATTAAATGTGCAGAAACAAATCTGGCAATGCCGCATGGGATGCAGTGTGCAGTAAACAACCTGCAAGATGAAAGAGGTCTAACTAGATAGCTTCCCCACCCCTCCCAAAAAGGCAAGAAAGGAATTAAAGAAGTTGCACCTCATACGTTAAAGTACAGGAATAAAGTTAAAACTTAAAAAAAAACTTATTTAAAACATATTAAAAACAGATTTCTTCAACAACACATCGAAACTAAGTGAAGAAGTAACCTGGCACTGAAAATTTCTTAGTAAACAAGACAGGTTGTCTACTATCGAACAGGCCTGGAAACTATCACAACCAGCATGGAGTCAAAAGTAACAGCTTCCTGAGCATGAGTTGAGGAAACCAGATGATACTGCTACAGATTTCTGCAAGAAAATGCAGATTACATTGTACATATAGTTGCAAATAAAACTTTCATGCATTCTCAAGTTATTGTGCCTACTTCACCTCTAGCCAATATAGAAATTTAAAAACCATCAAGTATACTTTTCAAGAAGACAAAAACAAACCAATGGGAGATATTCTACAACAGCAGGAGAGCAAACAGAATACCTGTCTTTAGAGTTGGAGGTGACAGGAGAAAAGGGAAAAGAAAACAGCCCTGCTACAATCAGTAGCATGCAAGATTTCAGATTAAGTCAAAGAGCCAGAAGGAAATACCAAAGTCAATGGCAAGAGTTTAACTATTCAATAAAAATTTTAAAAAGATAAGGGAAATCTGTAGATCTCATCTGGACCTGACAACAGCTGCTTAAAAAAATTAATAAAGCTGGCAATGATCTTATTTAGTAGAAGAACTGCAAAGTGATTAAGTAACTGGCCACAGAAAACAATTAAAAAAAAGTATCAGGCTGGACATGGATCACCAGAACACGTTGCCAAGAATTATCTTTGGGCTAGTTTTATTTAACAGTCCTACTAGTGGCAAGGGAATTGAGGTGTCTAATAAAAATTGCTGCCAACAAAAAGTATTGAGGCACCTCTGATGCACCGAACAACTAGAACACCAGGTGAGAGGAACCACATGAATGGAAGTGGTGACAGGGAATGTAGTTCATCAGTCCTGAAGGCAAGGTCAGGACCAGAGGAGTAAGGCAATCAGAAGTTCTGCTATGACAGCTGGAAGTGACCAAGGAGCAGAAGGTACTCATCTAAGCTGATTACACATTCACTCCATCACCAATTTGATGAAGGTCTGAAAAGAGAAAAAAGCTGTCCTTTAACATAAAAATAAGGCATTTCCTACAGAGGCTTATAGGGAAACATTAAAAACGTCATTGCGCAAGGCACTGCCAGCATCTATTCTGGTCAGGAAACAAAAAAAGAGCACCTAAGACATGCCTGAGATCACTGTGCACTTATGCAAGGAAGATTGACAGCAGAATATTGTCCTGAAGTGAATACCATGAGCATACCTAGTCAGCCACATCGCAAGATTCTCTGCATCTCTTCAAGTCTAAATGCAAGTCTTCTAGACTGACTGGGGGGAAGGGAGAGTCTCCCCCACGTGAACAGAGTAAGAAGTTAACCAGTTTACAAAGGCTCAGAGGGAACGCAGATGCTCTTATAAACACAGAGAAAATAACAGTTTTAGCCAGGTGTACAAACTGGTCATGGATACATTTGGTCAGAATCCTGGAATAAAGTTTTAGTCAAAGCAGGGAAGTTTTGAAATAATTTGTTAATAGGACACCTAGGGACAAAGCTCTGACTATTTTAAGATGATGCTTGGTCACTTTACAAAAGGGAATCGTATTGACTGCAACCAATATTGAACATTGAGTATCCAGGAACTCTCTCCAAGAGTGTTCCTGTGATGTGTCAGTACAGCCACTTTCAGCAAGCAAGTCTTTATATACCACTTACCAACATTAATACTGCTGATTTAACCTGGGCTGTAAACTGGCCTTGCCTTAATACTCTAAAGTTTCCATTAATAAAAATAAATTACTTCAGCCTTACTCACTTACATGTATTTCTTCTGTGAACAAAGGTTTGGTGGTTTGTTTTTTAAGGAATACAAAGAAGTGGCAGAGCAAGGAAACTGTACTTTTTAGAATCTATGTTTAGGCTACCAGGCATATGTAGCTTCCACTACATCAATTCTGACAATGAAATCTGTTGATATTTTCTTCTTGATTTGATGTCAGTACTTTGCATGCCTATGCCTTTCCAAAGACGATGACTGCAGTTTCCAGAGTTCTGGGACTCAGATAAACAGAAACAAACACTTCAGAATCTCAGTGCAGGGAGCAATTAGGGGGATCAGAACAGTTTTCTTCAGTTCCCTTCTTCAACAAAGCCAATCCAAGCACAAGTCAAGCCAATCTATGCCTTGTGATTTTTGTTTGTACTCCTCCTACATTCCACAAAACATTCTTGCATGCAAATGTTTCAGTGGCATCCACAGTCTGGGCAAAACAGTTTCACAAGATGATTCACCCGGATTTACTTAGAACACCCCCGTTATTTTCAAGGGCCAAAAAGAATGACAGGGAAGTAAAAAAAACAGTTTGGTCAACAAGAATAAGAAGTGAGAATTAAAGTTATGTACACTAGTATCTAAAAATCTGTTTTCCCACCCTTCATCCCTAGTTCCCTTAGCAAATACCACCCTTCCTCTCAGCTGTAAGTGCATTAGGTTAGGCTAATATAGAAGATATGATTTTATCGATAAAGTAATGCACAACAGATGCACAGCCTACACCTCTCTTCTTAAGTAACCCATCACAAGGTAGATCAAGTGGCAATGCACTTGCGGACTGTTGAGCAATGATATTAAGAATGAAAATCCCTCAAGACTTCAAGTTCACAAAATGTGAGTGCTGGGAGACAGGCAAGAGTGAGAAGGGCATTACATCTTCCTAATATTCAAGGGACTAACTTTTTTTTTGTTTAGAACATAAAATTCACTTAACAGCAAGCAAAGACAATCCTTTTGAAGAAGGGCTCTGCACACTGAACTACTACTTAATAGTTTAATTTGGGAAAACCAGAAGCAAACAACTCATCCTGCACTGAATAGAGGGTGCATTTATGCTAACCATGCATTCTAGTCATATTGAAGTAAATAATGCAAGCTCATTTGGCAAGGAACATTTGGTAGTTCAATGTGAACTGTCATTGAGTCTGGATTATCAAGACTGAAATGGCATCCACAGTTAGGAAAATGTGGATGTTTTCAAATGCTGAGCTCTGCCTCAGGAACCAAGATTTCCTAAGCCTCTTCAAGTAGGAAGCAGTCACCACCACAGCAAGCCCCACAAACATTTCCTCAAGCGAGAACACTCAGTCACTTGATGATACCGAGATACAGCCACCATTCTACCACAGAATTACTATGAAATTAAGGAAGTCACTTGTTTAAAAATAAAGAGATGGCTGACAATACAGCTAGAAATAAATGGGAAGTTGCATCTTCCCTACTCAGCTCATCAAACTAATCAACTAGGACTAAAAGCAGATTATTAAAGCCTGCCTGATGAAAACAATGACCTTGTATGCATTTAAAAATATTCAATGGTGTCCCATTACTTGAAATTTGATCTTTTAAAAATGTAAATTTATCACCAGTAAGGGATCTTCAGTACATCAGCAATTGCATGCAGACAACATGGCAGAAGAAAGTGACCTTGTATACTTAAGTGTTCCTGCAATAAAGGAAAAAAAAAACCAAAAACCAAAAAAAAACTTTACAAGTCACCCTTATCAAATACTCCATTTTGTGAAAACCTGACAATACTTTTTTTTTTCTTTTAGAAAAAAACAAGTAAACAAACAATAAGTCTCATCTGCCAAAGTGACATCCTGGCAATGACTCTGCTGTTGATTTTCAAGTGGAAGTGTTGATCCCGCTGAACTTCAAATAGTAGAGTACAATATAGTATTATACAGAGGAAAATAAGCTGTGAAATGAAGGGGGGGGGGGGGGGAGAAAAGCCTATGATTCAGCTATCCTGTGGAAAATTCTAACATCTTATCTCTGAATCTGAAATTAAGTTCTATATTTATTCAGTGAATTGAATGAAAAACCATGATTGTAGCAGTGCATTTTTATTCTTATTCTAAGAAATAGGATGTTAAAAAGCTTGTTTCAACAAAACAAAGTGGACATCAGCTAAAAGGCAAAAACTTTGTTTATTCACCATCACCAAGCAGTTCCCTACCTCTTAGTTCTGCTTTCTCAACAATTTGAGATTCTTTAAGCACTGGGAGATATTTAGTAAGTGAACCTTAGTTTTACAAGGTTTAGAAGGTTATCATACTACTGAGTGCTTCTGGTTTTAATGCCTTGCAGATGAGAAGTGAATTTGAAGGACAGTAACAAATCTGCAAATGAACTCAATGATACCACTTTTTTTTTTAAGCAACAGGAAAGAATAAATGGGTTTTATCCTTCCTGAATTTCAGCAGCTGTGGCAGTAGCATAAGAGCTTTGAATTGTTACTTCCTAGCTAGGTCACTCAGTAAAAAAAAAAAGAGTAATTATCAGTACCGTTCAGTTAAGGAAAACAACAATCAATCATAATACTTTGGCTCAATATTTTGCTCAACACCCAAACTTTAGATTTCATTTCCCTTTAGATCTGTTCTTTGGATGGAAGGTTAAGAATAACATGGCAAAATAGCCCATTATACCCAGTCCAGGAATCTAAACCTAGCTGGGTGCCCGCTCAGCCTAGCAGCGGTACAGATACCACAGTGGTAGACAAATGAGGATCCCTGATACATCTTAGCTATCCATCATTTTGTTCAGTACGTAGTATTTGTTGATGCTAGTAAGGGTACACCTACTGAAACAACTTCTTAAAAAACAGTAGCTTTCTTGCCAAGACATGACAAAGTCCTGTAGACCAACACCTAAATTCTTTTCCTTCCATTGTTCAACCTTAATCAGAACACAAACAAGAAATATCAACTCTTCTTTCCCAACATGGTTGTTACTAGAGTTCAATAACAGGACTAGTTTTAGCCTAGATTCTCCTTTCTTCATACACAATTTTTTTTGTTATCTGACCTTACTATCAGCAAATTAGCAAACCCCATTAGTTCTAGTTCTTTTCTATTTCTAGAATTCAAATTCTGTCAGACAGACACCACCAATTCTCCCTACAAAGCCTATTCCAACAATGGTTGCACCCTGCTGTATGAAAGATGACCTGTATCCCAGCCACAGGGTTGCTTATTGACTCACTTAAGGCCCAGGCAAGACTGGAAAAAGAACACCAGGACTCCAACCGGCTTTTCCAAAAACATTTCTCAATCTAACCGAGTTTGAAGAGAAGAGTTGCACTACACTAAACTTCAAAATACACTAGCAGAATTATCAGAGTGGTTGAGGTTGGAAGGGACCTCTGCAGGTCATCTGGTCCAACCCCCTGCTCAAGCAGGGTCACCTAGAAGAAGCTGCCCAGGACCATGTCCAGACAGCTTTTGAATATCTCCAAGGAGGGAGGCTCCACATCATCTCCATGCAACCTGTGCCAGTGCTCAGTCACACTCACAGTGAAAAAAATACTTCCTGATGTTCAGAGGGAACCTCCTGTGTTTCAGTGCCCAGTGCCTCTGGTCCTGCCCTGTTACATATCTTAAGTGACAAAACCATTATCAGGATGTTATCTTTTAAGGAAACTAAACATGGCTGTTCTGAGCAATTCAACTAACCCTATTTAACCGTAAGAGCAAGTAAGACACAGTTCTGAGAAGTTTCCATGACATGACAGCAACAGGGTAGACCACAGAGCCTTATTAATCACTCTTACTCACTAGCAAAAAAAAAGTTGAGAAATCTCATCTTCAGACATAGTCTTAATAACAGCTTTTGCTTATTATTTTTTGTTTCTTTGTTCCATTATTGCTTATTTAAAAAGCAAAGACCTGCCATTTTTTAGCAATAATACCAGCTCCAAGTAGCCTGATGCATGCTAGGTGGCCCGCTTCTTTTGAGGTGGTGAAATCATTGCTAACAAAATGGACTAGCAAGTTCTTAGAACATCTGCTACCTAAACAGCTGCATAGTTCCCAAGAATTGAGAGGTCATGTGCCACTGAGCTGCACAGACAGATACATCCAATTGTGGGGGGGAACTACCCACAGTTACCAAATTGTAGAAAGGTATCTCTCAGCAAGCACCAGCCTGCCTACCTTTGGTAAGCTGCAATGTATCAGGGAGTGAACCCAAGAAAGCCACCACAAACTCCTACCACAGTCATCTTAAACTAGCAAAGACTCAGTAGCCCACATCCTTTGGAGATGGCTTCATCAGCTCCCCAGTATGCAAACAGTAATCACTAGGATGTCTTCGGGATCCCCATTGCTACTGATGATTTACTTTGTTATTTTAAAGTGCTCAAGCAGTACCACAGAAGATTAACAGACACTCACTGTTTCTTTTTTTAAGGTATACCAGACAGTCAGTGACTGAATCCCATTCATAGCAAAACTTCCTCCCTCCTCCCCCCCTACATTATAAGTTGCACTTAAATTCACAGTTTATGCTGTCAAAGCTTTCTCTAGGGGATCTCAACGCTTATATTGGTCACAAGCAAGGGATATAGAAAGAAATGATAGAACCATTCACTCTCCTTCAGAATACAGTATTTTATAAGACTATTAAACAAGCTGCTTTTCTAGCAATACAGTTGCAACCGGCAATGTCCCAGGTGCCAGTATGAGCAAGACGTGTTCTGCATCAGGTTCAGAGGAGACGCTGCTATTATGCCTCACAGCCTGAGGCAGCGGCAGAACCCTTTTGACAATAAAATTTATCAAGGCTGGTTTCAATGCCATATGTTGCCACTGCAGACAGGACAGCAAAAGTTATGTAAAAATAAGAATTGTACATTTCACTTGGGGAACTAAGAGTATGAAGAAACTCTCTTTAACCCTCCTCAGGGCTATTTTTCTAGACACACTGACAAAGCAATTATCTTGCAGAAGAGGGAGACACTGCAACAAATCTTTTTTTAATGTGAGTGGTTGGCGAGAAGGAAGAAAGTAGTGCCAGAGACATATATCCTCCTCTGTTCACATGAAAACTTGAAGGGCAGGACTTAACCTTCTGTAACAAGCAGAATTAACAATGACACAGATGGGCTTGTGCACTGAGAAGGATCAAGTCTCCTGCGCACATGCTTCTGTTGGTGACTGACAAGCTGTTCAGAAATTTTCTTCTATGGTTTCAGCTACTCTCTGGGCAGAAAGTAGTAAACATTTAAGTCAAATGGAGTATACCCACACAGTTGTTCTTTATTGGAACCATTGAGACCAGGAGCTTCATTCATTTTCACCAGCAACTATATGAAAATGGAACAGACTGAAATCAGAACAGTAACAATGCATATGCTGCGACTACGAAAAGCCTCCAGAACCACAAGTGGCGTAAGTCAGATCAGAGTCCCCTGAAAGGGACCTACGTGATCAGCAGAACAGATAAGAGATGTCACTTGTGATAACAGACCCTTTACAGTATCATCACGAGCAGTAATAACAGAATTGGCAGAAATTAAGATGAGGGAAGAGTAAGACTACATTCAGCTAGTGAAACATTTCAGAATTCTACCCCAAAAACATTAATCAGAGGATATACCGAATGGCCAGAAAGCCCAATGCTTGAGTTTTTTTTAATGGAAACAAAAAGTCATTACTGAAATCCAACAGGGATCATTACATTAAACACAATAGTTATAAACACTGGTACAAACAAGGATTAGTTTCTCACCTTTGCTATTTTGTATTGTTACCATCTTCACTCTAAGAACAGCAGTTAAATACAAGTGTGCTGCATGACAACTGCAGCACCACATACTACCACGTTTTTGCTGTGACGGTTTTTTAGGTTTTGGCTCAACCAACATGCAGGCAGAATCTGAAGATATCACTTAAAGTTGCTATTATGGAAAGGTGAATCAAAAGAAAAGTCTCCTTAATTCCCAGTTCATGCATTACATTGGAAAGCAGAAGAAAGGGAGATTTATTTGGCACTTATGTTAACATAGGTGTGCAAAGAAAAAATCCAGAAGGAAATAATTAAGTATTGACATGGCAGCAGCTGTGTTTGCCAACCTAAATATGATTTAGCCATCAACACCCCACAACTTAAACACTAAAGAGGGAATCCTCAGTTCAAGTACTTGTAATTTAACAACTAGACTTGAAAGTGAGAAATCTAGAAACACAGATATATACACACCTCTTGGGCAGACAAGGAATGCAGAGCTTGGCTAATATGCTATTCAATGACTTCAAAGGAAGGATTTTTCAGATTCGGTCTAAACTGTTACAAAATTGAAAAGCAACACACAGAGGCACATAAAGAATCATATCTGCAGCCTTCCTTCTGTGACTTACCAGATGCTATTAGGCACCCACTATCTTTATGTCAGGCTGTCTTAGAGCCAGATATACAATTATTAAGTTTGGAGATCTCTCTAAGAGCTAGAAACTCATAGCAATTCTCAATGCACTACTTCAGCTCAGGGCTTAGAGGTCAGTGAAAATCAGTTCTTGCTCTTATTCCTCCCTCCTGTTGCACATAACAGGGTTTCCTGTCAAGTCATGCTTATCAGTACTTATTTTCCATAGAAAAAGAGTCAAGAGCCACGTCTAGAATAGCCTTCATCCAAAGACTGTGAATCATTAGCAAAAAGGCATTGCAAAAATCACTTAGCACCCTCCACATCAAAAGCAGCTTGACTCCATTTCTTTACTTTCATGGTTAGCATCACCAAGCACCCAGACACTGAAATAGGATTAAGCACTGCCACGCTTAGTGCTACACACTAACACGTGACTTCTACCCCAAGGAGCCTGCACTGAGTCAGTGCTGTTCTGACACACCAGACAGGCAGGACAGTAGAGGCTGAGCTGCACTGGGCTGAACTGACTGAATGCATTTCTTGGTCTCAGCTAACCACTTCTTAGAGCGCTCACTGCTTTTACTAACAAGGCAGGTACCAGAATTGCCATTGAATTCATATTAAAAAAAAAACAAAACTCTGGTCATTTAACAATTGTCTCAGTTGGGACACCTGAATACAGACAATCAGAAAGAATTTGTGCAAGTTTTCTGCTTTCTTCCTCCACTGAGGCTGTCCTCAGCTTTTTTTTTTTTTAAAGGTTTCAAGCAATTTTCAACAACGTGCCATGAGTTTCATGTTGACAGAGCTCCAAAACCACTACTCCAACACTGTTAATTCATGTCATAACTTCATATGTAACAGAATCTGCTAATTCTGAACACACGCACTATGTGAAAGTCACAAACAGCTTCGAGAACTTTGCATGAGCAACAAGCTAAAACAGATTGAAAGCAGGAGGAGTTACAGATAGCCTGCCTCCCAGGATCAGACCCACAGCTATACTTTTTCTTAGCTATTATGTTTCCAAGTTTACCTAGATTGCCATATTCATTAGCACCAACACCCACATCACTCAGCCTTGAAGGCAGACAGAAAACCTGCTCTAAGGTAATTAGAAATTAACATCAAGGAGATATATTTTATGTCAGCAGAATAAGGACAAGTACCCACAACCAGACAGAACATTACATACACAAAAGCTCCTTGTACTTCAGACAAACGAGAAACTAAAGCAACAAAACATGTATTTCAAGGCACAGTATTCAAGGATTTATGTACTTGTACCACAAGTGACCACTGCAGGAGACTTAAAACAACGTCTGTCCCCCAAAGTATACTGCTTGAGCACAACCACAAATGCAGAAGACCAACGTGAAAATCCATCATCTCAAACAGCAGAGCTGGGTAAATTTGGTAACAGAAACACATTAGTCCCAGTGTGAAGAGTTGTTTGTCAGATCTCACAGTATCTGCATCCTATTAACGGAAACTTGATACAGGAAAAGGCAATAAGATTCTCCTAGAAGTTTCTTTGGCTTCCTTAGCAGTGGTGTATCACAGTATCCCCTAGCCTTTACCAGCAAAACTTTACATCTTCAGTGAGTCAAATCTTAACAAGATTGAAATCAACTGAGAAATTTCTACTGACTTCAATGAGATCAAAATATGCTGATATAAATACTATGCTGCTTCTGACGTATAAAAGTACCCCATGACTGCACAGTCCAATACTCATTCTGCTGCCTTGTTCATTACTGCATTTTTTTTAAATGCACATTAAAGCAAATAAAACTTAAGTCTAAAATATATTAGCTACAAAATGAGAAAAGCCTTCCTGTTGAAAACGTAGCTCATATATAAATTGCTAACAGCACTGTTTGTAGCAACTGAAAACTCAGCTTTACAGTGAGAAACCATAAGATCCCCGACTGCCAGAATAATGCCCTATTCCACTCTACTTTCTACACAGCATGTAACAAAACCTACAGAATGCAACAAATGAAGGAAAGCTTGTTAGACTGACATACATCTATTTATAATGGATGCAGTTTGAACTAGACCCAATTCTGTACAGTGACATACGCACAGCTATCAGAAAACCAAATAAGGTTTTGTATAAAATACAGTATACTTACATTTGCAAAAGCGAACGAGCCAGCTACACATGCAGCATCGCAATAAGCAGACTCCAGCTGAGCCTCACCATGACTTCCTGTCCCTGGTGAACATGCTGGTAATGTCAGCCCAACCACAACTGTTCAGCATGCACACACACATCCACACTCATACACAGCGAGCACCTCCAATCCCTAAAACTCCCCTCCCACCTTTCCTGCATGCAAAGCCAGATATTATACAAAATGGTAAGAGAGGACATAAATGGGCCTAACAGTGTGTGGGGAGGGGGATATCAGAGTAAAGGAAAAGAGAATAAAGAATCGTGAATGCTATTGCTTTATAGACAGACTAGGAGCCACGGTGGAAAATATTTAGCTTAATCTATTCGGAGCACAGACTAGGGAGTATTACTTAAGGTTTTCTTTTTAAACATTTTCAATAATAAAAAACAAAGCTCATGGAAATTAAAACTGTTGTTATTCATGGCTTTACAGAAAACGTCCACGAAAACACTTGCTTTAAATACCCAAACTGGACTTACAAGCTCTGCTGAAATTATGTAGAGTGAAACATCCTGAACTCTATAATTAATCAATGAAAGTCAAGGGATAAAGCAACAACCAACTGTTCCCTGTGTCCTTTCTCAAGAAAGGGGAGAAGGAAAAACACTGTTACCATCATTGGAGGCCTAGGACAGAAATGTAAATGCCCTTTCTCTAGCCATTCTAGATAACCTCCTAGTAAAAATAAATCAGCAAGTGTCAGTGAAGAGTACTTCACTGTCAGTGAACTGTACCAAACAGTTTTCAAGTAATAGAGTATTTAAATGCTCATATTGCCTAATTCGTCCTCACATGGAAATTAAAACAAGCTGGAAAGTGAAGTGGCTGGACTTAATTAACCTATTTTCTTGAAGATGTGGGCAAGAAGAAAAAAAATAATAATGGTGGCATTTTTTATTTTACACGACCACAGATTTAGACAAGAGCGACGGCTTTGCAAACATGCCCGAGACTTCTGAAGTTACTTTTAACAGCCAGCCGGCTGCCAACTCGATTCCCCAGAGCACGCAGCAAGCGAGGAGACCCGTCCCTGCCCACCCCTCCGGGAAAGCCACCTCTCCGCCCGGGAGGTTGCGCCTGGGGAGTGGCTGCCCGGCGTATCACGGTTTATCTGGAATTCGCTCTGTCTCGGCGCGCACCGGGAGTTAAATGATGAGCAACCCTCAGCACCACCCTCCCGAAGCAGGGGAAGGTGTTTTACGTTCGCTGCCGCTCCGGAACAGACTGCCCGCTCCGGGGCTGTAGCGGCGCGGCCGGGGACCCCGACGGCCGCAGGAGGGGACCGGAGACGGGCTCGGCGGGGCAGGCGGGAGGCGCCGGGGCTAAGGCGCTGCGACAGCAGCAGCCGCCCGCCCGCCCGCGCCGCGGCCAGCAGCCCTCGGGGTTCTCGCTGCGAGCCGGGTGAGAAAAGTGCTTTTTATGTGGTAAAAAGCCACTTTTCTCGCCTGCCGAGCTCGCCGGCGGCCGCCGCGCCCCCCCCCCCCGCCTCCGCCCCGCGGACTACCGGCACGCCGCGGCGCTTCAGCGAGGGGGGCCGCAACCGCCACCCGCCCACCCGGGGACTACGCCTCGCCACGCCGCCCTCCCCCCGTCTACTACAGCGCGGTGGGGAAGCGGCCCCGTGGCCGCCAGCCCCGCCCGGACACCCACCTGAGCCCCTCACCTGCCGCCGGCCGAGCTACCGCCCGCCGGGCGCCCCCGCCATGGCCCCCGGGCAGCGGCGCCTCGCAGCCAGCAAGAAGGAGGGAGGAAGGAGTCGGGCGGGAGCGACAAGCGCAACCATAAAGAGCCGCTCTACCTGCGCCGGTCCCGGCGGGGAGGGCGGGGGCGCGCGGAGCGACACCGCCGCTCGCTTCGGCGTCTGGGGAACATCCACGAGAGGGACCGGGGGCGGGACCGTCGCGCTCGATTGGCAGCCGCCCTGACGAACGGGAAGCGCCCGTTCACCCCCGCCGCCCCGTGCTAAGGAGGCGTTATTCCCGCCCGCCCTCCTCGGCCGTTGGGGTGAGGGAAGGGGGTGTTTCCATGACGTCACGGGCGGCGCCCGGCGGACAGGTGGGGGAGCGGTCCCTGAGGGGACGCGGGGACAGGAGCCCTGGGCTAAGCCGGGGCTGAGCCCGCGAGCCGGCCTTAAGCAGCTGGGATAGGACGGGACAGGGCAGGGCACGCGGTGCCGCGGGGGGGGGGCGAGGCGCGGAGCTGATCCCGCACCGGCCTTGCCGGAGCCGGGGGAGCCATGGCTGCCTCAGCCGCCCCGTCCCGAGGGAGCGGCTGCCCGCGCCCTCGGAGCGACGTGCGAGCGGGCGCCGGCAGGGAGAGCTCGTCCGCGGGTCGCCGCACCCACAACGGCCAGAGGGGGTCAACGACCGGGGAGCGCTCCCCGCGCCCGGCCTTGCCCGCCGCCTCGGGACGGGCTTCCTCCGCGGGGAGAGAAACACCCCTGCCCGCCCCCCTCCGCCTCCCCCCGCCCCGCACCGGCGTCCTAAAATTAGCGTGTTCCTCTGGGTCTTATTTAAAAAGAAACAACCTGAATGACTAATTAGATCCAAGCCGTTAGAAGCGCTCTGGACTGCTTCCGCGAACCGTTTAATGTGTGCGCTAAATCTTTCCAAAATTATTACTGCTTCCGAAGACGTAGACGGGATGTGACCTGGCACACAATTCACACAGTTTTTATTTACAAAGTGCGATTTAATCCCCACTTAGGAGAAAGGGAGGGGGGCGGGAAGAACCACCCTGATTTCCCTACTCCGCCTCAAAACTGATCAGCTGCTTTTCGATTCCATTCGGAACTTGGTGCTTTTCTCAGCTGCAGTGATTATGGGAAACAGAAACCCTTTTCTTCATTGATACCTTTCATACTGCAGTAGAAAAGAGCAGAAGCACTTGAAAAAGCAAGCTCAAGTGACATGCCAAAAGCTGGAGAGGGTACTCATGGACGGGAACTCGTGGTAGCATAGCCTGGGAGTAGTACCTTGCACTTTGAATGAAATCTTACAAGGGCATGAGAGACACTGCAGAGTATCACATTTATTAAGAACACTATCCAGTGGAGGCTTCCCAAACCATAGACACCAAAGCGACTCGAACACCTCGAATGCTGCTTTCAGAGCTGGCCAGCGTGCTACTACAGCAGAGAGGGCTCCAGTTGCCTCTGCTGCTGACTGTAGCCATACAGCCTGATGATAGCTTAAGGGGATGCTGCCTATGCAATGAAAACTCAAGCGATGATGTTTTGGTCAGCATCAAGCAACAAAGTCAAAGAAAAGCAACAGAAGCAGTTTTAGTTTTGCTTATATTGTTTAACGTAGCTTCAAGTTGCTGCTGTATGGGAGTTCAGGCATTGCCAGAGGGTATTTGTCAGGGTGCAAACAACTGGAATTTAACAATAGCTTATAGCAATTCCTTAGGTTTCAGATTTTATAAAAGCTTGTTTTTATAAAGACAAGTTCTAGGACAAAATTAGCAGTGTCCTTTTAAAGAGCACAGTTGTTGAACTAAAGGCACCAAATAGCCTGCAGCAGCAAATCAGTTAAGGCAAAATTAGGCAACTGGAATATGTTGATGGTACACCTTTCTAGTGATCACATGATGTAACAACATACTATTAGGTAGCAGTATGTTTCCCATGCATGTGCGGCCTGTTCCAGCTCCCGCTGAAACCAAACTCAGATCACCTCTTGATTTAGAAAGGAATGGGTGGCTCCCTGAGGATGTACAGTCTCCAGGCCCTGCAATGAAAAGGAAATGAACAAAGCAAAAATAAAACTCTTTTCTAGTCCAAAATCTCCATCTTGAGTCCTGCTGTATAGACATTGCATTATTTGAGCTTCCTGAAATATTTAGGACATTTACTGTTCCTGTGTTCCATCACAGCAAAAAACATAGACTGAGCACCAGTTTTTTGTGCTGTATTAAATTGTTTCACTGGAGTCTCATCAGGAAGGAGTTTGATCTTTCTATGGATTTCAGGCTTTGTTTCCTTTCCTTTTGTTCTGCTCTTCTGTTGAACTGAAACAATGAAAAAATATTGGAGTGGTCTTTTTTCGTGGGCTAAAGAAAAGTTTAGAAATAAATTAATAGGCAGCCCTTTGAGAATAAGATCATTCTTTCTGTTAGAAAATCAACACACAGAGAAATAGTGACAGTCTGTTAACTGAGATGGCAAAATACAAGATGATTGTACAGATCAGGGGAAATATACAGGCAGAAAGCCTCTGCCTGAATACAGATGGCTGTTTTTCCTTCTTAATAGATCCATCAACACAAGCCCATCCGGATTATAATAGTAAAAGGAAGGTGGTTAGGGTGTTCCTCAGCACCACGCACTTAACCTTCAATTTATCCTTGCTCTTTGGTTTTTCTGTTCTGATTGATGGAGCCTCATGACACCACAATCTTTCCAGAGCTATTAAGAGGAACTCCATTCTGCATAATCCAACAGGTATTTTTTTTTAATTCAGCTTCCCTTTGATCTCATATAATTCAGAATTAAATTACATGGCCTGAATTTACTACTTTGTGTGTCCTTTTAGCTTGCTCTTTCCTGTGGTTTTGTAAAGACAGTTCTCAATAATGTTTCCAGTGGTGCAATAAAAGGGATTGTCTTTTGATTTCCAGCTTTTTTTTTTTAATTATTAGGTGAAAATAATTACTGCATCTCTATTGAACTCAATGCAATGATGTTTCATGTTTAAGCAATCTTAGTCTCCTGTGAGTGGACAAGCTTCCATACCATGTATATGGACCAAACAGAGAAGGCTCATTATGAGATACAAGTTATGTCCTGTGGTTTGAGCTGAACAACTAAGACAAATAAGACCTGTGAAGAGCTTCTACATTTACAGCAGAGGAATATATTTATCAATATGGTTGTGGCCAAGAAGGTGTGAGCAGCAGGAGAGTTGTGTACATTGCAAAGTTATTGGATTAATCTATCTTTCTCTCCTGATGACTATGCACATATATCTTCAGTCCTGGGCAGGAGTCATCTGTCTTGAAATTCAGCAACATCTTTCCTTGTGCACCAAAATAAATCTGTCCTTGGTAGCTTTCCTCTTTCCACCAGCCCTCCCCATCATGTAATTTCTGTCCTTATGCCAGTACCTTTTATTTTATTGTCGATCACCGCTGAGAAGCCTTCTATCCCATTGACAATGCTTTGGCAAATGTTGCTGTTGTCCTGTTGCATTTACAGGCTGGTATCATGTAAGCTACTGGCACTACCTTTCCTGTGTCTTTCTTGCTGGTACTTCTAAATGCTTGCCTGTCTCCCTAATCTGCCCAGGCCTCTTTCCACATGACTGTAGTCACTGGCTCTTCTTCCATGGCTTGTCTGGCTTCCCAGCTAGAATTAGCCTTGTTAAGTTCCCTTTGGAGCCCTTCTGAATAGCTCTGAGGTACCAAGTTTACCTCTGAAGTGCCTGATGCTGTAATGCCCATGTGAAAGCATCTCATATGTGTAGCAAAATTCATTTTTGCAAATACTCTTAGCAGTCTTGATTCTGCCCTTCATTTGTATGGTGATCAGACCTCTACAGCTGTGGGGGAAAACAGACCAGCTGTTGCAGCAACCTTTACTCTTCTCCCTACAAACTGCTAAACTGGCTGTAGTTTACTTATTCAGATGAGGGCAGAGAGTGCAGGAAGTCTTACAGTCTTTCCATGTTGGCAAAGCAGATCTGTGGCCAGAAGTTAGTCAAAATGGGAAAGCAAAAAACTGAAAAGGAATGAATATCCACCAGCTTGGCACTCAGCAAGGCATTACCCCTGGGGACTGTACCACAGTGAAGAAAGTAAGCAGATGTTCCTTTCCCCATACCCAAACTGCTCTTCAAGAGAGTCCCTGTGCCACATAGTCAAAAGAAGTTTGCTCTGGCCCAAGACTTACAAAGCTGGAGTAGGATGAACCAGGCAGCAAACATTCATAAAATGCACAGATTTACTATGGCTGCCATGAGCATGCATAGTGTATACCTGCTGGGTAACATGACACATGATAGCTTTACAGCCTCTTTCCACGGCACTGCTGATCCACCCCGGAAGGCGCCAGTGCACACCAAAGAAATAGAGAAGGCATGCAACATAAATTCTTTAAAAAAAAACCCTAAAGCCGAAAATGCAGACTCTGGAGAACCCTGTCTTTCTTGTGTGTGTGCTTGTGCAGCACCTGCCACAATAGGATCTGTGGACTTGGAAAAAGCTGAATTCCAAATAATAACATTCATCACTCGTACTAAAAGTACTTTTCTTGCTGTTGATTTGTCTTGCATTTGTCTGTTCCATTTAGCTCCAGGGAAACTGGGAGGGCCCAGTTGTATTGGATCTAGCTACCAGGCTTACTGCATTTGAGGGCCAACTTGTGAATGTCAAGTGGTCACCATGTGGTGAATGAGCCAATCTAATGTCCAGACCACTGGAGAAACAGGGAGTTAAGAATCACTAAGCTTCTGCTTCACACAGACAAGGACATGCTTCAAGCAGTTACTTTAATACTGACTTGGATATGAAAGACAACTCCAAGGTTTTCAAGAGAAAATTACTCTGATTTTTTAAAAATAGTAGCATTTTCCTTTAAGAAGAAAAGCTAAACAAACTGGCAATTGAGGATTCTGGATTTGTCAGTCTTGTGCTGGTTTCATACATGTCAGATGCTGTTTTATAACATTTATCCTCCTCCCCCTCATTGGTGACTATTACTCATTCTTCCAAGTATTCTGGGATTTTAGTATTTATCTAAAATGCAGTCAGATGGAAAAAAATAGTCCTATTTTTTCCATATTACTTAAGGCAGAAAGTATCAGAGTACATGGAAGTTTACTGTATTCAGAAAGCATGTTTACAGAGGTGTGATACAGGTCTCTGCAGAATCTGGCATCCAGATGCCATTCAACTGGCAGAGGGCAATACAGCTATCAGGAAACAGTCTAATTCAGTGCACTGTGGGCCAGATAATCCTCCCCTACTGATGCAAGCCTGGTTATTCGGGTTGCTGGTGAGGGGTTCTCTCTGGAGTAGGAGAGACAGAAACCTCCTGTGGGGCACAAAGGATTAGCAGAGATATTCCACACCCATGGGTCTTTTGCCTTTCTAAAGTCTTATGTAGTTGCAGATAGAAGACTTAATATGTTGTCCCTTGCAACCAAAGTTTATACTTACTTCACTGGGGTCTGGGTGAGGCCCAGGCATACCTCTTGTATTATTCTTTCTTGGTAACTATTGCACACAGTGTGGAGCACTTCAAGTCCAGAGGTTAGGTCCCTGCTCTCCTTTTCTCAGAGGAACTGCACACAGATTCTTTAATCTTTGAAGATTGTCATGTTTTCCGCAGTGAGAATAAGATCCAGATTTCTCTCATTAGGGCTAGCTTTGCTATTCTTTTCCTTTGAATAGACACAATAGGAAAAAATGTGGAAACATTAATGCACAAAAACTGCTGACGTCAGGTTACTTCATTCTTTCAGGACCATGAAAGCAAAAGGTAAGGTAAGGCACTGAATTTATATCTAGAAGGCATTTTCTGGAAGGCCATGGGACAGATGCCTTTGCATTTCACTTCAAAGTAAAAATAAATTATATCGTTCAAACCTTGTAAATTGTACCTAAAAGGTACATTTCCTGACAGCATGGGCAAAGTTTTCCATTGTGTGAACTCCTTAAAGTTGCTAGTGCTTCATTTGAGTGCATGTGATACTCAGCAAGGGTCAGTAGTGGCAGTAACAAGCATGAACCTGACAATGTGTGCAAGTCCAGCTACAGACATTAAACTTGTTAGCAGACAGTTATTCTGACTGGTATCAGAATGGAAGAGCAGAGAATCAACTCTCCTCACACTCATTTGAAAGTTAGGCTTCTGGCCTCTAAACAAGGAACTGTTCCAGAGCCTTCCTGCTCCAGTGATGAGACAGTCTCCCAGTTCTCAGACTAGGCATAGTTACAGCCAGTTCGTGGCTATTGATACTTTGCACTCCCGGACCTGCACCTCAGTAAAAAGTTAATGT
Source organism: Aquila chrysaetos chrysaetos (assembly GCF_900496995.4). Taxonomy (NCBI): domain Eukaryota; kingdom Metazoa; phylum Chordata; class Aves; order Accipitriformes; family Accipitridae; genus Aquila; species Aquila chrysaetos. Next base: position 42,675,193 of record NC_044006.1, on the reverse strand, counting down.
ACCAGACCTAGCCACAGCTCTTAGATGTATGTACATAGGTAAGAATTTCACTAGAGGAGAGTAGAAAGCATGCCTGTTGCTGGTGTGAATTAACTGTTCATTTTGAAACTGTTCAGTCTGGCTGCCAAGTTGCAGTGGGAAAAGCTAAGCTAGGTGGGATGAGTTCTGCTGATATACAGTAGTAGCCTCTCCTCTTTCTGTACCGCAGCCATTAGTGTCATGGCCTGAGTTTTAAAACAATTCAGAAGCATAATAGTATGGCTTACTTCCCATTTTCAGTGCTGCCAACACTGTGTTTGACAGAGAAATACATCTTCCCAGACATCATAACCCTGACTCCACACAAAACAAGTCAGTAAGTCCAGACAGATTTCCCTTTTTTTTTTTTTTGAGAGGCTAGCAATGGTTCCAGGCAGAAGGAATGTCCAAGAAATGAAATCTTCACCTTTATTTGAAGTAGCATTACCGTTCCAGGCAGCTGCATCAGACCAGTTCTAGAGCTGCTGAAATTTATGGAAAAATCATCCTTCAAGTTCAATGAGATTTGGGTCAGATGCCTTGCCTAACGGATCAAAATGTTGAGTGGCTGGGATTTTCCCTTGCATCTCAAGACATTGATGAGCATCCAGGCAGCTTTTGGGAGGACAACCACCTTCCCCCACTATTGCTCCACGCTAATTGAGGCAAGACAGGCAACCCAGTCTATTGCTCAATCCATCCTTTCATCCGTGCTGTTTTTCTAAGGGCTTGCTGTTGAGTAATGGGTCTCTGTGGTTAAGAAAGTTTTGACAATGATAAAGCAATGAAAGCCTTCAATTGAACTCAAAGATGATTGCTGAGAAAGAGAAGAACAAAAGTATTTATGGCATTAGTGCCACAGTCTGACACGACTGACTGACAAAGTAAAATAGAAAAGCAAACCTCCCCCACAGCCTGCCTTGGGCAAACACAAATATAGAGGTCACTAGCAAAAGGCATGAAAGGAAGTTTACTCACCTGCAGCCAAGGTATAGCCAGTTCATCACGGTCACCTCAACCCAGTCAGTTGCTAATCAAGCAAGTAGTCACTTGGCACAAATTCAATTAACAGTGCGCTCAACCATGACAGAGATATGCAGCTGCCTTTCTACTTTCCTGCCTCCAGAAGAGGTGTGGAAAAAGGATATGGGTACAAGGTTTTAAAGCCAGCCACTTTTAAAATCTCCTTTTGAGTACAAATAGACACGGATTTACCAGCTGTTAAGATTTTTATTTTAATAAACCGCTATTTTTTAATGGAATTAAAAAACCCAAAACAACAAACTGTTGAAAAGTTAAGCAAATACTATAGCAAAAATGTTGAGGCCATTGGTCTGTACACATTTGTAGGAACGAAGAGTGAAAAAGTATATTTTAAAGTCTTTAAAAAGGGAAAGTCCTCCATTCATAACCAAAGAAGAAAAATATTTGGCAGAGACATGGAGCTGTTTATGTACATTCATTATCACACTAGTGAGTATAATGGAATGCCAGGAAATAACTACCTGCAGGGAATTCAGCATTTTGTCTTAGTTTTTAGAAGTAATAAAGGCGAAAGACTCGTGGAGACATCTTTGAATAGATGAAATTAAATCACGTTACATAACTGGGAGCAGGTGATATAAGAATGTCCAGTGAGAACTAAAATAAGAAGCAGATGAATTTAGGAAAAGCCATCCCACAAAATGAAAAATGCACTTTGAATTAGATGGGCTGTTTATCTGACCTCAAAGAGCTAAGTCAATGTGCTATGGCAAACATTTACTTTGCAAGGTGAAAATGAAAAACATAGTATTCGCTCTTTAAAGTGGAACTCATGTTGATTTTAGGAATCATATAGGTTATAGAGTTTTAGTTCAGTGTTGAGGTAAAGAATTAAAGGTGCATTTTTGAGATAGCTGCGGGACTATTATAGGCTGGAAGCAAACAGTCATAACAATAGGGGGAGAAAAGCAAGCAAATATGCCTCCCATGCACTGGCTTTGATAAGCCAAAATAAAGTTACTTGCTAATAGTGGGAAAAACATTTATTTTCTAAGACGTGAACATTATTTCAATATTAAAATAATGGCTAATGAAGGATGAGGGGATGCAGTTAACTCAGAGCCTTGAAACACTGTCAATAAAGTCTTTCTCAAAGAGGCTGTAAAGGAGCTTGAGAATCAGAGGTGAAAGGTAAAGTTCTGTCATGAGTTAAAAACTAGCTGAAAGAGAGACTACGAAGAACTAGAATAAATTACTACCTCTTAAAATGGAAAAAGGTTAATAGCAGGATGCCCCAATAACCCTGGCTGGAACCAGCATTCTGTATATTACTCAGAGTGAATATTCAGATGAATAGTCTGGTGGTAAAATTTGCTTGTGATACAGATTATTTGGGTTTGGCACAGTTTGGGAGGATTACGAATACCAGATGGATCTAATAAAGCTACCGTAAACGTTTGGAAGCAATATAATTGCAAATGAAATGCCAACAGAGAAAGTTCAAGATAAGGCTTATTGGAAGGAACGTAGGCTATGGCGCGCTTGTGTGCAGTGGGCTCTGAATGAACTGTAACCTCCAAGGACAGCTCTAGGCCGAACTGGCAAGAAGACCATTAAAAAACCACCGGTAAAACTGTCAGTGTGATTGCTGTCATCTTGAGACTGTTTGCAAATATGAACTGACTTTGCCAAATAGTTTCAGCAAGAAAAGACCCATAAATGTTTGAGGGCCAGATTCAAAAAAGTGAAGTAGTAACTGGAGCACTTGGCAAAGATGCAGGAGAACCAGTTCCGCTTCCTCTCCTGTGAGGGAGTTGCATATCTGGTGGGGGAATGCCAGAGCTACCACAGCACAAACTGTGCCAAAGGGTGTGGGTTGAGGGGTTTAATTTACTCAGAGAAAAAAACCAAAGAGAATGAATCCCTGACTTTGGCAGTGATTAAACTATTCCCAAGACGATGCGAGGTTTTAATGCCTCTACCTGATCTAGTGTGTTTAATTAGCTGTATGCCAAAAAAACCTTGATTCCTTTCAGCTGTCTCTGAAGATGCTTCAGACAGGCGGTTAGGCTCCCACATCATGGATAAGCGCTTACTCACTGAAGAAGCAGGAACAGTAATGTTGAAGGGAGGGTTAGATTATATTTTCCTCTACTTTTCTTCTAAGCAAAGCCTTTCTCTGAGGCTGAATGGAATATTTGCGTCAAATGAACCAGTGTTTTTCAGGGTTTTATTTTGGCAAGGAGAAGATACACTTCAGTCTTGATTGTAACCAATTTTTGTTTAAATTGTCCAGTTTAGCTGTCAAATCAATTTGTGGTGCTCAAGATGCAAGTGCATGTTGACAGCTTATCCAAGACATCTGCCGAGTGCTCAGCATATATCAAAAAGTAAGGTATTAGCATTTGTAAGAAGAAAAATGAAAGGTAATAAACAAAACAATATGATACCATGCAGTGTTCTTCTGGTCTTCACTTTGCCAGTTAACAGAAGGCTGCTACAGAGGTTTGAAACTTAAAGGAATTTTTCAAAGACATCCCGCATTGCTTTCTTGTGCAGCTTTTCGCACTTCCACTCCCTCATTTCATCTACCTCTTTTATCCTTTGTTCCTTCACCTGACCCACATATACCATAAATGCAGACCCAAACATTGCCTCTACTATTTATCCTCCGTTTTTCCCCTTTTCCCTTCTCACCTCCTCAGGCGGCCATCCTGTCACTTCTGTATGTATCTGAGATTGAGAATAACTTGAATTTGAAAAGCACCTTGTTTAGCAGGTACGTGCTAAAAATCTCTATGCTTTCAATTCTTGAAATCTCACACATAAAAGAAAATGATCCAGACATAACCAGCTAACACTTTCAGAAATCATGACTGTCATCATGAAAGTTCCTCAGTGTCAATGTGAGGTCTGTATTCAGTATTCACTCTCCAAACGAAGAAAAGTGACACAGACAGTGTGTGTGGGGAAAAATGGAGTGTACTGCTTGGACTTCTGTGTTCTCAAAGTAGCTCAGGGAGGAGGTGCCCAGAAAGGTGGCTGTCGTTTTTATCCAACAAATGTAGGCTGAATGGCAATGACATCTTCAAACTGCCAGCTGAAAAGATCTGAGTCATTCAGGTGAGATTTCTGAATATAAATGGCAAAAAAAAAAAAATTCAGAGTAAGAAACTTCAGAGGGAAAGAGAAGACAGTATTTCATGGGTAGCAGAAGTAATAACTCTGATCTCCTACAGATTTGTTTCCCTACATGTTTCCTACAAAGATCCACTCAATAACCCCAGTTTTCCCCTCATCTTTTCCAGTTTATCTACATGTCCCTAAGCTCTCCTACAATAGTGTCACTTCACTTCAGGTCCTCTAATTACCAGGCAGGGAAGAGGCCAGATGTGCCATAGCTGAATTAGAGCTCTGCACCTGGTCAACTAGTAGCACAGTCTAATGGGCCAGCCTGTTCTCACCCAAAAGAACAATGGCTGAATTTTTCCTCCTTTTCCTGCATCTTGAAGGAAATAATAGGCTTTTTCTACCTAACCAAGGATTTTTTACATGATTTGCAGGAACTTTGCAAATTTGCCAAATCTGCCTGAAATCAGTCTGCAGGTTCATAGTTATTAGAACTAAATTGATAGATGGGTGAACAAACAACTTGGCTGAGTAGGCATTGTTTCCTTAGGAAAACAGACTAAAAATAGTTTTCCGTTGTGAATGCCCAACACTCTGGGGCCTCTTTTCACAATGAATAGACTCAAATAATTTTCAGCCATTTTAAAAGAAGTAAAGCCTAGCTATCTGATCCAGCTGAAATAACTTTGTAAACGGAAATTAGCTCCTAGAAATACAAAAGAAGAAAAAGGCAAAAGAGTCTCTAATAAAAGCTGGGTTGAAGCATTGCAAGTACGGAGCAGACTTCTGGCTAAATACAGCCATCCTAGCCACCCGATGCAGTCATTCTTGTCTTTTTTAGCTTGTGTGAAATACAGGCAAGTGGGTTTTAGTTTACATTAACCCATCCAAAACCACAACAACTATAGTGTCCTCCTAGTTAGCAGGGGAAGAATTAACCAGGTGGCATGGTAACTGTGCTCTCGGTGCAGAGACAGCCACACAGGCTCCATGTGAGCCAGGTCGAATCTGGAAGTGATATACCCATGTTCTCATGGGGATCCGCTCTAGGACTTACTGGGTTGAGCTCATGCTAGTTTGGAGAGCCTTGTACTGCAGAGTTGCCTACAATTTAATCTCTTTGTGTGTGCTGATGCCAAGTTTTACCAATGTTTTTATTAACTTTGTTATTGTCTTGTCTAGCTTATCCTAACACCTCCCTCATGACTAACTGGGCAGGATTGTGCTCCTGAATCTGGCTCTGCAACCTGAGGGTGGCCTTCATAGACTCTGCCAGCAAAGATAGAAATGACCAAATTATTCCCAACTAGATTCTTTCTTCCAGTAGAGCCCAGATAGGATTCAGCAGTGTTTCTCCAGCCAGATATACTTTAAAATCTAGTTGTCCTCAAGCATTCACCCCAAGCCCTTTAATCCCAGTCCTAGCTCATGCAGTGGGTGAGGAATGTGAAAAGCTTCTGTCCTGCCTGTCCTACGTGAAAAAATGGCTTAAATTGTGAAAGCTAACAGGGCACAGATAGTTGGGTGTATGTGTGGGGGAGTGAATGTCTGAAGCTGAACTTCTGAACTGTCAAGCAGAATCCTGCTGCTTACTAACTGCAACTGGTACAGGCTGGTAGTAAATTCTGGTAACACCTGGACTAAACAGAAGTGGCACATCCCAAATCCTGCAACTAATGAAGAGATGAGACAGAACAACCAATTACAAGGCTGATCATGTGCATTGTGCTTCTGCACACTGGCTCTTCAGACTGGGAAAAACAGGGTCCTGGAATTCCAGAAAGAAGAGCAGGTGATAAAATGAAGGGTTCCCAAAAGGAAGTGCTCTCAATAAAAGGAAGGTGGCCTGGAAAAAGGAAGGTGAAGATCTTGGCTAGAGGAAAGGTCCTGAAAGTGGGGGAAGATCCTAGAGACCAAAGGGCTGCATGTAGGTGAATGCCAGAGGATGGCCTTCCTGGCTGGACAGTGATATCCCTGCTGGGAAGGGAAGTTGAGACCTAGTGGACATAATGCTGGGGTGGTGGCGGGAGTGAGTGAGTATGTGAAATAATTACGAAGGGTAAAAGTTCTAATACTGTTGGTTGTTAAGTAAACCCCAATTCCCAGATCCATCATGGGCTGTCTTTTACTCTGTCTCATCTACAACACTGCCCTTTTTAAAGTAGCCTGCATTTCCTGGGCTAGAGATGGTGTTGGCTCATGTGACTTTTGTACATTTCTTTGCTGTTGTGATACAAAAAAATAGAAAGAACATTGTCATATAATTACTGTTTTCCTCCAAAGAATTCTCAGCTGAGACAAAAGCACTCCAAAGCACAGCTTTCAATGGGAGAGGAACATTGACACTCTTAACCCTGAAAGTAGGCGCCTGAACCAGAGTAATGCAGTACAAGAGGTACACATTGGTCTGGTTCAAAAAACTGCCAGTATTCTAAATATTTGTGCGTGGGAAGGGCCTTTTCCAGATGTAATAAAAAGAGCTAATATGGAAACTCATCAATATTAAGAAGTCTGCAAACTGTTAAAATGCGTGCAATTAAAAACAATTTTCAGGAATACAATCAATTTACAATGCAATAAAATTGAGTAGTGTGTAGCTAAGTCATAGTAATACTTATTTTTCAAATTGCCCGCACCTAGCAGTGACATACCTTTGAGTGACTAAGCTCAAGTCCTTTTCATTGTATGAAGTGAAGCACTGGAGATTTGCAGTGACATCTTACATCTTACTGTGTGTTAAGCTCATCTGGATAATAAGCACTAGTCTTGTATCAGCAATCTGCTTCTCCTTTCTCCTCTGACTCCACAATAAATTCTTGACAACTCTTTCTGATGGTCAGATATGTGCTTCAAGAGCACGTTAAGCTGTCCATGTGGACGTAGCCTTTTGTCACTGTTTTCAACAAAGTCTTGTAAGCAGAGCTGACAAAAGTCAGAGATCTCTAGTTGCTCGGTTACAAAGAACCACTTTCTTTGGCAGCACAATACCTTATGGCAGCTCAGGGCAAGCATTTTCTTCTGACAACATTTCAGCGATGTAATCATAAAAGCTGCAAACAGTTATCTTCTCAGAGAGTTTCTGAAACTTACTGGTGAGGGGAGCAAGAGAAAGTAGCAAGGACTCTGGCTGTGGTGTAACTCTTGGAAGGAAAAGGAGGGTGTCACTAGTTTGGCAGGTCATTTCTATTTCACTTTTTACTGCTAGATCTTCACAATCCTAGATTAGGAAAATAATAAAAGATGGTTGTCTTATCTTCAGCAGAGTAAACTTGTGCTTTTTTTTTGTTTTAGACCATTTTTGCGGACTATGCCCATTGCCTGTCTACAAAGAATATTGTTGCCACGTCCTTCAGCTTGGTGAAATGACTGTTGTGCAAAGCCTCTGGTTTTCTCTCTGAAACCAGGATTTCCAGCTGCCATTTGTTCCCTGATGAAGCACAGCTCTTCCTTTTTCATGTCCTTGTAAAGTTCCGCAGTACTTTGCATCAGATCACATACATGATGAGTAACATGGATTCTGCAAGTCTGGGGGTAATTATCCCAAGTCTTCTCACTTTGTTGTATCCCACCACTTTCTTGGAGGCTCACAGCAATATTATTGCTGTTGCCATTTGCCTTAGAACTTCAGTAGAGCTCAAGTTGTATAAGAATATAACACTGAACTGCAAAAGGGTGACACAGTTACCTTGACAAAGGGAACAGCAATCAGATCTATTGCAAATGCTATTCCTGGAGGAAGGTAAAAGGTGTAGATTTAGCCTCTGGTTGGTACAAACTCTGACCTAGGCATACTGCCAAGTGAAAAAAACCTCCATTCACTGAGGAAGTGGCAAATAACTGTATGGTGGACTGGTACAAGTTCTGTACAAGCGGAATCTAGTTTCTTGCATAACAGCAGCTCTTTCAAGGTCACAGCTTGATAAGGCCTTTTCACGTTTGCAGAACACCCACACTAAACACATCAGAAAGCCAAGAGTAGGAGAAGGTGTTAAACACTACACTTTGGGTAAGCTCTACTTACATGAGCTGGCTCAGTAGTGACTTCTGCCTCTAATTCGTACAGATCACTGCAGTGAAAGAGAGAACTGCTGCTGACACACGTACACACGCTCTTTAGAGCTGTGGCTCTTCCATTTGCTTACTGCAGTTATCAGGGAGCTGCTCCCTGGCTAGGAAACACTATTTTTTGCCATGCTAGAATTTCAAGCAGATGTGGAAGTTTGCGTCTGCCTTTCTAGTCGTTGCTGACAAGAGAGTGAATACAAAAACAAAGCTATGGCAATTGGGACTGAAGAGGGAAATAACTTATTCCATTAGCAGTAAAGAAAATTAAGGCTGATGTCCTGCAAATGTATTTTCTGTGTCCTGAGCACTAATCCATAGAGGTAACCCAACTCTCACCTATGCTTCTTGCAACACTGCCAACACCATGCCCCCAATCTTTGTCTCTCCTAAATCCTCCTCCCCCTCAAGCTCCTCTTACAGTCCCTTGATGTGTTCATAAAACATCCAAAGATCTACTTATGTCCCTTGTTTACAGCCTTCAGGCTTCCTGCTGAGCACGAGCAAGCACATGATATGAAGAGATACAGGCACAGTCACTGGTTAACCAGCTGCTGTCAGAGAGAAATCTCAGCTGAGTTCCTCCTGCTGCTCCCACTTTCTTGCCCCCATCCAGTCACCTGTCAGATCTTCATGCCTCTGAGATCTCTGCCCAGCCACCCCTTTTGCTGAAACTGGCCAACTTGTTCAAAACTCTTTGACAAAAGACTTCTTTATTTCCTTAAGACATGAAAGTGAAAAAAACCCAAACCAACCTGCTCTCTCTTTTTCTCTCTTACAAAAATAACCCACTAAGAAGAGTGTGCACACTTAGCATCCTTATACACTGGACAGTGAGAACCGATAGAAGTGAGAACCTGGCAAAGGATTGGAGGTGCGTGGTACTCCAAATAACAGAAGAACCACTGAAAATCTAGGGAAAAAACCTCAGGCTCAGCTCTGTATTTCTTCTTAGCCAGGCCCAAAGTGTCACGTATGCCCAGAGGTTTGTCAGAGATGCAAAATGTGACTGGGACAGCATTCCTGCTGCCACCCTGGATTCCAGGGGGTGATTGTGGCTGTGCTGCAGCAGCACCACCACTTTGCAGCAGGAGAGGTGTGGGGTGACATCCAAAGCATTACTCATGTCCTTCTGTCTGCAGATAAGTGATGATGGCAGTCCCTGGCGGCTCTTCCTGGGCACTGAGCCCAGAAGGCCCATCACATCTGAGGGGGGAGGCACTGTGCAAGTTCTCAGACTCTTAATTCTGACTCTTCCTTACCCAGTCTCCCCTGAGCTGCAGATATCATTTGAAAGGCCACAGACATCTCAGCTGTATTAACGATTCTGAGCAACTTCTGGTCCTCCAGTATTCCTGTGGTCTATCTACCTCTGCATGATCAGTGGCAATACAGGTGACTGTTGCATCATTCATTGTAGGGAACCTAAGTTAGCTACGCAAAAGAATTTTGTCGGGATACTTCATTCAATAATAAATGAAAAATGAGTCTTGCTTCCCAACACTATCCTAATAATAGCCCTTACACTAACAGCTCAGTAGAGCTCTGCACAAATGCTTTTGTCCTACTGATTTGGGTATAGGAGTAATATAAGTGTGAAACTCAGCTGACAACTGTGAAAACCAAGTTCTGGTCCCAATCCCAGCCATCAGACGTCCATGAAGGAATGGAACAGCACACACAACCTCATTGCTAGCCCTACTGCTAACATCAGGGAGGAAGCAAATGCAATGAAGATGATTCATACTTATAATATTTCCCATGTAAGCGTGTGGGAGTACTTTTAGCCTTTTACCATAAACTAAATTTAAAGAAAAGCAACAACTTGTTTCCAATTCAATAACAGAAGCATATGACATTTTATATTAGCCTGAGAAATGAGGGAGGACACAGTACATCATAATTCTCTTCTTTGATGCTCCATGTTTTGCAAATTCATGATATTTACATGCTATATTAAGCCATTTGAAGAGCTGCTGTCAGCCAGAAGCAGCAAATAAATGAGTGGAAGAATGTATTTGGAGAATCATGAGGAGAAAAGGCCACATCTTATCAGACTTCTGACTAATAAATATAGCACAGCTATGATGAGATCTTTCTAAGCTGTCATAAAATCTTTTGACTTTTAGAAAAATAGAAAAGATGAACAAAATTCTCAAATAAAGATTGATATGAATAACTGGATTTATGACCTGACTTCCTTAAACAGCAACAAACAAGTAGATAAGGTCTTGATTCAAGACACATTTCTGTCCATAGATGCTACAGCAGGAAGCTGGGCCACAAAGATCTGATTTTCTCCTCTTAGTGCTAACAAAATGATGGCTGAAGCAGATTTTAGGTGCCTCGTTCTTTATTGAGCACTGCCCATGATCCCCTGGAAGATGCCAAGGGAGCCCAACCAATTAACACAAACCAGAAATCTGCCTGTGAGAAATTATAAACAGAAGCTGTGGTATAGGAGACTGGTCATATGAAGTTAGGGATGACTGGCAGGATGGGATTACAACTTCCAACAGCACCTTGAATTTGGAACCTGTATCCTGATTTTTCTAAAGATATGTTGGCATTTTTTTTAAAACAGTACTCCAGAATTTAACTCAGGAAAAGAAGTGGCTGTCCTAGCAAGACAGGGAAAAAAATAAAAGGAATTTTTCAATATTCCTCTCTCGCCATTGCTCAATGGCATAAAAATACAAATCATAAAGTGTTGGTATGAGCTATCGTATTTCCTGGTCATTCAGATCACTACAGTACAGAGAAATCTCTTCATTTACCTCCTGTATATCTCCAGTCATTCTAGCTATCACAGAGACACCCCCTCCCCCCGCCCCACTTCTGCACGGTTCCTGTGCTGTAACTCCACGTGAGTTACAGCCAAGAGTGCAACTACAGAAACCTAAGTTCAGATCTTTTGTTTCTGAAGCTGTGCTGCTGCCAGCAGAAATCCACTGAAAGAACAGCTTAGAAGGACACATTTCTCCTTATACTATGTATTTTTACCATTTTATAGCTCATTGCCAAATGCAACAGTTGAAGCTATTGTAGCTCTAGCAAGCTGATGGAGATGAGCCAATTTTTACGACTCAGAATCCTGGCTCTATTTCCACATTCCTGTCCACCCACTTGTTCTGTATTGTTCCACAAAACCACCTCATGCCTGGGCTATTTATTTTCAAATGTGTTACAATTCTCTCCAATTACAGTGAGAGAGTAGATGGACTTGCTAGTTCTATGTGAAATATGCTAATTGTAGCATCATCTAAATAATTTTGGAAAGAGAGGATCAGCTCTATAAAGAACACAGTGAATGAAGGAGTAAAACACGACCATGAAGTAGTCCTGATAATTCAGGAATGTGAGTCAAGTATTTCAGAAAGTTTGAAGATCTGGGAAAATTGGTTTCTGGCAGTGTACAATAAAAAAAACCCCAAACCAAAACCCCTCCAGGCTTCTTGCTAATACAGTTGAATGCAATTTGTTTCTTTATATAGATTGCAGCGTACAAAACTTTACAAAGAGAGTCAAGAGTTGACGAAAGGGATGAGTCAGTGACTTAGAGAAGGAAAGAGGATTGGGTACACGTGGGGTAGCAGGTGTGACGCAGCAGTCCTTTGTTGTAGGACACCGCAAAAGTGCAAAACAAAGGAGACTTAGGGTTTGTCTGCAAGGGGACACTTGGTAAATTAAGCCAATTCATCTGACCATGGGAAACCAACATGCATTAAAGCCCCAAATGGGTGTCCTCATTTAGGATTACAGTGGTCCTAATGAGACTAAAGTGGTCTTTAATCCTCATCCTTTATTCCTTGGTGAAAGACTGCTCTGAATTGATTCAAAGGCATTTTGTAGGATGAATTCTTCAACATGCAGGTTTCTCCCTTTTTAAGTTATGCCAACTGACTTCAATACTTCTTGACTCACCATAACGTTGCTGATTTTCCCCATGAAACACAGCCTTAATTTGAAATAAGAGCAGGTTTCTTTCTGTCTGACAGGACAGAACGAGTATTCGGCAAACTGCAGCCAAGCACTGCATTGGGAGCACTGGAGACTGCATAACACCAGTCAGAGAACAGGTAAAACCAGAGCAAAAGCACTAACCAATCCTGCCCTGAGATAAAAATTTCCAGGCAAAAGCCCAGAGGTAGCCGCCCTAGACCAACAGCACACAAGCTACTGTTCCTAGGGTAAACCACCTTTGCTAACACAGGAATCACCTTGTGGTTTGGCTGGGGTAAAAATTTTCAGCCAGGGCAGATTTGCCTTAAGAAATTGTGTCACGTTCTTTAGGGTGGAACGTGGGGAGTAGGAGGTAGTTAGGGTTTTCCAAAGGTATCTCATCTATGTGTCCATAGCTCAGGGTTAGTTATAAAGCAGTCATGACGGCGCTTTGGGGGAGAAAGCAGTGCCTGCCACGGTCACTTCCCCATCTTATGGTACGAAATACGCTATGGTACTTATAGATGAGGAGAATTACACTCCTCCTGATTTCCCCCCGCAAATCCATCTGTGTGAGGCCTAAGAAGATAAACCCGGAGGAAGTCAGGACATACTGATCTCCAGGGCATATCCAGCTTTCAGCCTTCTGCACTCAGCTTCAAGATGGGATGTCAGCACCAAATGCGTCAGCTTGTGCAGAGCAGCACCCGTCTGCTAGAGCCTGGACATGGCTCAGGTTAATTTTACACAGCCCCAGCAGCTGTTTCAGGCTAGCGGCTTCCTTATGAACTGCCAGCAAATTAAAAATTACATAATTAAAGGAGGAAAAATGTCGATCCCATCTCAGCTCCCAAGGACACTGGCAGCAGAGAGAGTATGGGGATTATTCCTGACACTTGCACAGCACACCTGCTTCACTCTTGTTTTAAAATCTTCCGCTGAGGAACATACAAAACTATTTATTTTCTGATGAGGAAAGCCAAAACTGTGACGCTAATAGAAACCATACAGTTTGCAGCAGACTTTTAATCTTTTGACATGCTTACCTAATCTTGTAACGTGCACTTACCTGCAGTTTGGGATTGTCTATAGTCTACTTCTGCTATGAGTTACAGCAAATGTTTTCTCCATTCTGACTTCTGCATGAGCTGAAGTGTGAGGAGACGTTTCCACCTCAGCTTCCCTCATGTTGAAGAATTACGCCCCAGGCTCTGCAGAGTGGCTGTGCTGGCCTCCTCTAACAGAGAGGTGTAGAAGAGTCCTAACAGTGCTCTTATATTCCTATATAGTACCCTCTAAGTGAAAGATATTTGTGTGGCAAGCACTGGGCTAATTTTGGTGGTAAAACAGGCCAGATGAATGAGCAGGGCTAGCACAACCATCTCTCTGAATGACAGTAAATCGTTAAAGGTAGTTTGCAGTGCTGAGTCCAGCTACTACTGCCTGCTCAGTCCTAGGACAGATAGTGAGGCAACTCAGGCCAAACATTGAAGAACAGCTTCATTACTGGTAGGGGAATACAACCTCTGCTGATATTTCCAATGCACAGCGCGTCTTATCAGCCACAAATGGCAGATTGTGGGGGATGCTTTGGATCTTGGCTCTCTTTCATGATGTGGAATGTCACTGGACAACTCTAATCATACAGGAATGGAAACTTCTTTCCATCATGCTATAGCCTGCCAGTGTGACAATCAGGCCCAGAGGGATGAGAAACAACAGGTAGGAAGCTATATATGTGTACATGTCTGTGTGTAAGACACACAGAGGGAAAGCAAACAAACTTGATTTTCTCTGTATCAAGATGAATTTGTCTGGTCTGGCAGCAGTGAGACAGGAATCCTTACTGATGCACTTATTTGATCATCCCAGCGGCTGAAGCATATCTGAAAAGAGTCTCTAGAAAAGAACAGACAGCACGGTCTTTCCCTGGGGAGCTGTTGAGAAATTAGCTGTGTTTCTGCAAAGTCAAAACAAAGTGGACGCAGCAGAGTGAAAGTGCAAGAGATACAGGTGAGGCTTGTGCTGCTGCAGCACTCCTTGCACCCTTGCAGCTAGGTCAAATCCACAGCCTGTGAAATCTGGTGAGCTGGCATTAGCATTCAGCCTCTTTAAGGCATAGGTCTCTAATCCAGGTGTCACAGAGGTGTGCAGTCCCACCTGCTCAAGGAGAGGGAGAGGGAGAAGGGTGAAGAAGAGAAATGAAAGTGGGATGCGAGGAAAGAGAATGCAGAAAGAACAGGCTGGAGGAAGAACAGTAAGTTTTAGGTATAAGCTAAAGCCAGCAAAGATGGTGATGTTTCCTATGAGCCTTTCTTTTTCTTAGCAGAATTAGGATGACAAAAGCCCATCTCTCAGGAAAAAGGAAATGAGAGCCCCATTATGTTACAGAGCATTTCAGCAAAAGGTAAAAGTAGGGTCATGTTTGTAAAGCTGGACTCTGAGTGCCAACTTGGCACTTTCAGCATCAGTACCAAAGTGCAAACCCAAACGGTACTAACTAGAATGGCTAATCTCTTTTTTTTTTTTTTCAACAGTAAGGTCTGATTTCAGGTTTATTGGAGGAATCACTTTGATTTCTTGTTAATGCATTGTTTACTAAACATGATCTCAACAGATTTTAGACAGCATATTCTTTACAGAATAAATAGTTTTCTTTTTTTGCCTTTAGCTTTTTCTGACTTTTAAAAATAATTTCACAGAGCAAGCAGAGTTTGACTTTTGCTGCTTAAGACACCTTGGAGTATAGTCCACAAACACACCACCAGCTCTGCCCTTTTCAAGGGCATTCTGCCCAGAGTGCAGTGCAAAACTGCCCTAAGGAGAGCTGAATCTGGGTCAGAATCTTGCAACAAACAGCTTCAAGAATAAATCACAACCATTTTCATCTCATTATATTTTTGGTCATCCCTTAAGAAGCAAATATCTGGAACACTTGCAGTAAGTTCTGCAGAGGGCATCACTGAAGGTTAAGGAGAGCTATGTACATTCTGGACAATGAGTTTATGAGACACAGGGATGAAGACATTACTCTTTTTTTGAACTGTCCATTATACCTCTATGTCTAAACATTAATTGCTGTTGTCTAGAGGAAAGTGATTTACCTTAAGATAAATGTTATGGTCTGTGATCAACAAGCTATTGCTCAGTGTTAAATTAGATTTTCAAGTTTATTTCTGCACTGTAAAACTTGCAGCATCACAGTCATATAATGCCAAAAAGGATTTCTTGTCATTTGGCTAAAGGAAAGTGAGTGTTCCCCAGTAAACAGCTTCATTACTGAGTCCACTGACAGTACGTCCAACACACAGTCCTTGTGCTGCTTGAGTCGTACCTCATACATAGTTAAATACCCAGTATGGCTCATTTAGCCTTCTTTTATTTGCCTGTAGTTCTAATAAGCTAAGCATTAAGGCTGATTTATAGAACTGCACTCGCTCAGTATGAAATTTGGCAGAATACTTCTTCTCTCTCAGGACAGGCAGAGCCTGGCATAACAACAGATTTCCAGCAATCAAAGAGAAAGATTATATACTGTCCTACTGCATTAGGCCTAGCTAATCCCAAGAGCTTTCTGAACAATATGTGGAGGTGCAGTGGATCTTCTGCTGACATTTTTCTAATGTAGCTTTTAGAAGAACTGAGTATTGACTCAGCTTGATGGCAAGAGCATGGAGCAAAATCGATAGCACTGCTCGAGGTGGTGGGCAAAGCATTGGCTGGAATGACTGCAGAGCCTCCCCAGGCGTTTCCACCAGCACTTGACACATGCTGCTCTGCTTTGGGCCCCCACGCAGCCAGTTCCCTTCACAAGGAGGGGCAGGATCCTGCTCTGCTCAGGCTGGAGAAAGAAACAAATCAATACCCAGATTGATGTTCCCAGTCAGCCGCTGCCACTCGCCTGCCTCTCATCTCATGGAGGAGTTTGGTCAGAAGCCAAAGATGCAAAGGTCTCTCGGCCTCGCTGTGTCACTCATGAGCAACCACGTCTTTTGGAAGGCTACAGGGCCACCACATGTGTACGGCCAGCAGGCAGGCTCACCTGGTGAATCACCCAGGGATGCAGTCAGTGCTCTTTCTTGCAGAAACATTGCCCATGTCTCCGCGCCAGAAGACAGTACCTGGCTGTGACGCCTGACCTAGTTAGTATTAAATGAGTAGAGGCATCCAAGCTAGTTTCTCAGCAGGAGAACTTGGCTCTCATGAAGTGCTCTGCTAATGCAGCTCTTATTTCTTTAATAGCAATGCTAGCTCAGTAACAATTAGTCTGGAGACCTTTACATCGCGCTGCATTGTGGAGCACAGGTATACCTAATCCTTAGAGTGAAAAGCCTGAGCAAGCCTAGAGCAGAAGAGAATAGTAGAAGCTCCCATTTCTGCTGTCACCTTGGAGTATGGAAACATTGCTTCCTAAAGGAGTTCTTACTTGGTTGCTGAAACATCCTTTTAACCAGGCCTTCTCCTAAGCACAAATTCAAGAAATAGAGGAAGCTGATCAGAAATGACAATACTATTGTCAAAAACCCAGTAATGTGCCTGCCCTGTGAGGCATGAGAACTTCTCTAAAACTTCATTTCCAGTTGAAATTAAACCTGTGCTTCAGATGTTCCTAGACATTTATTTATTATCAGAGGATAGAAACATTCTATATATTTACATATAAGCAACATTTTGGTTATTACTGAACTGTAGGTCAATATTATTAAAAGGAACACAAATAGAGTTTGGGTAGTAATTTTCCCCACTACATATTTCCAAAGCAACTTTATTCAGAAGATGACACTATAGGACTATCAATTTCAGCAATGAAAGATGCTTCCAAGAATTGCTGTCATTTTATGAGTTTGCAAATAAGGCTTAGCTCAATGAGTTCTTTAGTGCTACCAGAGATACTCATTGCTCTGAAATTCCTCCAAAGAAAATGGGATCATGGGTGTTCTCTTTCTTCTACATGAGAACAAATTAAAGAACATAAAGGATTCACATCTTTATGGAAAATTAAGATACAAATCTCAAACCCATATGAAACAGAGGATAATTTGGCTCGGGCATTTTGGTAAATGTGGTTTCAACTGAATAATTTATAATTGTTTCTGTGTGTGTATATGTCCTCCTGCTATATATGTTCTAATCACTAATGAAGTAACTACATAATTAATAATGTGAAGCTTTTCCATAGTTTTCAGTTGTTACCTCAGTTATTGCACAGAATGAGACCAAAGGCATGTAAAAATGCTCATCTGAAGAGCTGATCAGAGTGAAAATTAGACCCGATTCCTGCAGCTGCTGCCTATGGAGGTACAGCGCTTCACTATTGTAATATTGCTTTTTGCTGTAAGACTACTTTTTTGAATTTTTATGAACTTTCAGCTGCACAAGTGCAAGATCAGTCAGCTTTTCAAAATGAAAAAGAAAAATGGACTGGTATAGACTATATTCAAAATAACAGAATCTAGGGAAGGAAACAAGCCATTAGTCACTCATGCATGGAGCAGAATGCTGGATGGGCCAAAGGCTCATTAAAACAGAGCCAATAACATCCTAGTCCTGCTCTGATTCTTACTTTCTGTTTCTCCAGCATCATCCTTTTATGTCCGGGTGAATTTTCTGCAGCCTTTTTAATTTCTCACACTTTTCATGGAAATTCTTCAGTCCTTTTAAATTGCATTTGCTTTGCTCCTTCCTAAAGTCTTAAGCTTTCCTTATGACTTTCTCTCCCTTCAGGACTGTCTCCCCAGTAAAGAACATCAGGTCTGCATCCCTAATTTCCATCCGATCACTTCACCATCTTTCCTTCCCCTTGACTATCTCCAGTCCTTTTGTTCTCTCCTTCCTAAGGAAGGAGTCTTGAGGACCTTTTTTCCCCCCATAAAGTCTCTTCACCTTCCCCTCAGCCCCTTCCATGTATCCCTTACTCCTTTCCTTTCATCCTTTTATTTCCTTCAGTACCTGTGCATTTCTCCATCTAGGTGCTGGACATGGAGCACACCAGCTACCCCCGTGATTTGTGCTTTCTTTCCTCCACACAGCTTTGCCAAATGTGAATTATGTAGCTGATTTTTCAGTGACTTGAGGAAACTTGGCTTTTCTGGTGACATTGCAGCTCGGTCAGGGGTGCCAAAGCCCGTGTCCAGTAACTGGCAGCAAGGACAGATACATGCATCCAGTGCAGGTAGGCAGCAAGAGGGAAGAGCTCCTTGCATTGCACGGGCAGTTCTTTAGTGCCACAGGGTGGTCTGTAGTGACTGAGGAAGAGAATACCTTTTCCAGAATACAAGATTTTGTGTATATATGTGGTGGTGTTTGATGGCCCTTATTGTTGAAAACATTGGTAGAAAATTAGATGTGAGCAACAAGGTGAATATTTGAGGCACAAATATTGTGCATTTTCAGTTCCCACTGTTAACTGATGTAGTACCCTCCTCCTTCCCTCAAGGACTTGTTGATTTCTCATCCCCACTCTTTTCTCTTCACTGTAATGAGCTGAAGAGCAGGCTTGATTTTATTTACTTTCCTGCTTTCTTCTCACATTTCTTTAAACTTCATTTTTACATTCATTTTTCATCCCTTTTAGTATGGCGACAGTGCCCAGCTCCATCACAGAAGAGGCTATTGGCTCTGTTAGGATGTGGTGACAGCACACGAGGCTTGCACAACTTCTCTAACTGCGTGGGAGAGAAGTCTGCTTTACGCCAGCTGCTCCCAAGCCTGAGCACAGTGAAGGCAGGTCCTGGTGGATCTGCAGCACCTCAGGCATCGCAGCTGCTGAGAGGCTTTCCTGGTTTCTAGAACCCCCCTGGGTACTCTAAGCTATGGTGAGGTCTGCTTGGCCTCTGCAGCCACCCAGAACCAGTGAGGACATGGGAACAGCCTGTCTGCCTTTCTCTCCTTTCTCAGGAGGTGCAGGGAAGGCTTGTATTAATTACGTGGTTATGTTCCCTTTCTCTCTGTCAAGTGTCTTACCTGTATGTCTTCCTGCCTGAAGAGGCATATCTGAAACATATAATTGTGGCAAGGCTGGGCAGGGACATCAAACCAGCTGCCTCTCATGCTTTTCTGCAGGATTTGAGTTCAGATTCCTGGTCCACTTTGGATTCATGGACCTGTCTTTGACTCCTCTGCTTTGAAGACCATGCACTCTACCCTCATCTAAATACTCTCCATTTTGCCCACCTTAGGCCCAAATTCTTTCCTCTCTCCCCAATGCTTTTACACCAGTCTACATTTACATTGTGCCTTACATTTATGTCTCATTTGTATCACTGTAAACCAGAAGAGAGTCAAGCCTTACAATTGTAAACAAGAAATCCGTAGAGACACAATAGCATTCCTACCCACTTTGATTTTTTTCCTGTAAGTAAAAGATAATTGGAAAAGCCTAATTGAAATTGATCCTGATTTTCTGAAACATTGAATGATGCTGTCCTAAATCAACATTATAGCAGCTATTCATGTAACAATCATGACACTGAAGAGAAAAATATAAATTGTCAAAAGCTAAGAAATATTATCAATATCATTTTGCTGGCTCAGGAAAAAATAGCAGTCTTTGAGCTGCAGCGTGGTATATTCTTATTTCAGATAGATGGCTTGCAGAAGTCCAAGAAATCTGTCCTGCTGTTCCCAGAATGGATAATGTCACAAAAGCTAAATCCCTGTGTGGCAGCAGCCTAGGAGAGGACTCACTGCTGGCTAGATAGAAATAAGAGATCATCAACAAATCCAGCCAGTGTTGCAGAAAGGACTGATGAGAATTATGTAGGTTTCATGTATAGAGATGGGGATGGAGGAGAAGCAGAAGGAAGCAATCTAACCCCCCTGTCCCAAAATCGAGTCAACTGTAAGCAAAACTGTAAAAGCCACGAAGGAGCAAAATTTAGAATAAGTTTCTTTCCTACTATGAAGAAAATAGAAGAGTATAAAAGACAATGTTTTTAGAAAGATACTGGGCAACATAATTAGCTAGGAGACATGCCTGTGGTTTTAATTATATATGAACATCAGTATACACTAAGCATTCTGCAAAATGTCTTTTTAAAATGAAAGAAAAATGAGTGCAATAACAATTCTTCATATTATTCTAAAGAGCACTTCTGTAATCTTAAATGCTTTTAGACCTGCTGCCCTAAACTAGCTGTCTATGCACGCTAGTTGAAATTTTCAAAAAGTTGTTGTCATTTGCTGAAATATGTGCCAAAGTAGAGATTGCCTTCCCGTAAATGATAACTTTTAATGCTGTTAATGAAGTCATGTCCTGCTAATGCACTCAATATTTTTCTTGGAGCAAGAACCACAGCTTTCTGGATTTCAGTCTGTAGTTGTGGTGCCATCCGTTTTGATTTTCATAGCTGCTTCTAAGTTGTAGAGTAGCCATTAAACTTAACAGCAATGACAGCTTTGGAAAGATTGTAATACTGTATGCTGGAGATGATTACCAAAGCCTTTATTACTTGAGTGCTTAGAAATAGAGAAACACTGTAATGTCTAAATCCCACAAAAGCTGATTATTTTCCTCCTGAGCTTCAGACACAGATCGGAAAAATGCATATGAATAGTAGGAAAGGAGCTGCAAAAACAGGATTGCTGAAAACATTGTTCTGGGCCAGATGTCTTTATCCAACATCCTATTTATCAGTTCTGAACTGCTAGGGACCATTACTTAAAAAAAAATAAAATGACTCAGTGCACTGAGTCTGTAATTATTATTGTAGTAACTTATATTATGCAGACTTTTAATCTCTAGTTATCTATACATACACTGTGAAGCAGCGAGAGAATATAGAACATATATATATTTTTGATAGTACTCAACGAGCAAACAGCAGAGCAATACCAAGACAAGACTTTGTCAGAAAGAATAGAGAAACCACAACTTTTTCAGAAGGACCTATGGAGGGAGGTTCATCATCTATTCACTGTAGACAAGCTCTTTCCAAATAGACTATTTAATGCTGGATAAATGAAGGATGAAGAGTTGATCCCTCTAGGATATAAATCTGGGATTCCAGGTGTAGGATGTCTTTCTAACCAAAGTTGTTGCTTCGGTCATTAAATTACCTTTTCTTGCTGTAAGGGATTCAAGGCAACAGCAGCAAAACATTAACTTCTTTTTAAGTACTGGACTGCCTCTCCTACATCTTCCATAAAATGGAATTCAAACAAAGAATACAAGTATTGACCTCTGAGCTTTTCTGAGGTAAGCTTTGAAGCTAAAGAGAAATAATCCAGGAAAGGACATATTGGCAAGAAACAATCAAAGCTGAAAAACAAAAGCCCAAACCTTCAGGCCCGAGATATAGATACACCAGCTCTGCAAGCCCCTATTGAGATGCTTTAATACAGTGGTCTACACCCAACTTTCCCAGCCAATACAATGCCCAGAAGAGGTTTCTCATTTTGGTCATGGTGACAGCGAACTAAAACCAAGGCAAATATGGAGTGTAAATCCTCCCCAATGAAGTCTGGGTGCAGGAACTAAACTTTAGGCAGACATGTGTGAGGCACATGGCCACATTAATTTCTAGTTGACACCTGTAATTTTTTAAGACCTTGAATTTCCTGAGACTGACAAGAAATAAACAGTTAAGTTCACACCTCTGGCATGCTTTGTACACATTGCATGGACTTACTGGCACTTGCATTTTCTGTGATTAAAGACATAATGGCAGGTTCACAGTCTTATATATCCACTAAAGCATAAGAGAAAAACCCTAGCATTTTTTAACTAATCAAACCCTATTCAATACTTAAAAATTGCTTGTAGCTCTATGTGATTGCTACAAAGCTTGGCAAGACAGAAAAATTCCACCTACTTGCAAATTGCATATTTGCGCACATCTAGAAAGTTCAAAGCATTTCATTTTACAACTGTAAGTGGATACCACTCCTAAGAGTAGTGAAAACTCTGCTCCTGTTCATCAGTTAAACCCCCTGCACCACGTAAAACTTGCAAAGAAACATTTTCAGAGACAGGCACAAGAGTGTACAAACTCAGACTGGTTCCACCTACTCAAATACACATTTACTGGAAAAGATGGGCTTAGGCAACAAAATACCAGACCTTCCTTCAAAAGGTGGCTTTACAAAAGGGAGAGGGTCTCCTCCTCTGTGGCTGGAAAGAAACAGTAGCCATGAACAAGTCACAGGAAAAAGAGAAAGTCCCACCTATACGGGGTACATCCACAGCTATGAAAAAGGGCTCTATACAGCAGTCAGAGTGCACTAGCCCCTCTCCCTCCTCTTCCACCCTCAAGGTGTTTGAGAGAGAGACAAGGGCCTCAGTAAAACAAAAATAAAAGAAAAATGAACAAGCTATTGTGTTCATGTAGGAACTCCCTTAAAAATAGCTTAAAACAATCACCTGCTAGCTGAATGTTTTAGCAATCACTACAGCCATATATTTGCTTCTCCAGAGACATGTAATAGCTGAAGACAGCAAAGAAACCAGGATGGGTCACCAGAGGGTCAAACATTTCAGAATTTCATTAATATCTTCTTGTTCTAATATGAAACTCCCAAGTTAAAGATTCTTGTTGTGCTTCTATAAAGCTTTTGTTTAGTCTTATGCACCTGTGCTACTGAAAGCTAAGAAAGCTGCCTTTGAAACCTCTTGATGTTGAGTGCTGTCCTAAAATGTACACTTGATATTTACTACGATTTTCAGTGAAGTTACAAGCTCTCAAATTACATTGGGTCCATAAATGAAGAGAAAGTGAGTATATGATGTGCATCAATAAAGGGAACTTCTGCAGATGAAGTAATAAGAAATTCTTACCCAATAATTGCCCAAGATTTGAAGTCCCTCAGCGTGACCTTCACGCAGTCAGAGAAATAGGATTATAGTATTATATTCTTCTCTCATGAGGAAGGGACTGGCTTGGCCATTCAGAGACTAAATTAAAACCTATTAGTTCTTGCAAAACAAACAAACAAACAAAGCAACAATGAACCAACAAACAAACAAAACCCCCAACCCATAAATACCCCCCGCCCCCCAAACTTAGAAGATCTTACAGAAAATGAGGAGCCCAACTCTTTCAGTAAAACAAACAAGGGTGATTGGATTGCCCAAGAAAGACCTGGAGAAATCAAAAGACTGGCTAAGAAAACACTGTTTCAGGAAGGCATCCTGTGCTGCTCTTTAAAGTAAGAGCCAAAATCTGTACCCTAAGGTTAGAAAGAAAGGATGTTTGGAAATTGTAACATAGTAGAAAGAAAATCACACCCACCTGGAAGATCAGTGGAGACTGCCCGCCTTTTTGAAGTCAAACATGCCCACGTCCTGGTGGAGGTTACTGCTGCAGCCGTGCAGGAAAAGGAGCTGCAGTGAGGGGAGGTGCGGGGTGCCAGAGACGTTAACGGTAATAGGCAGTGAGAAGATCAAGATTAAAGATAACTCTGGGTGGCAAAACTTCTCTCACCACACCAGCCCAACTGGAAACTCTCCCAGACTGAACCCCTACACCACAGTGCACAAACTGGTAACAGTTTCTCTCTCTTACTCCATCCCCTTTTTTAACCCCAGTAGGAGTGGGCATAGACTTGACGTGATTAGATCACAAAAAGGGGACCGGGAAAGGCTTCCCAGAGCCCCAGCTTTGTAGGAGTGTTTCACAGCCATAACAGAAACACCCCAGCTGCCAGGCACCAAACTGTCATGGGTGTACAACTCATGACGGTGCTGTGTCTCTGGGCTGTGATGTGAAACCCTTGGAGGGGACTATCCCAGCTCACTGTAGGCAGTGGGAGAAGCCTCCGCTGTGACTTTTCCCCTCTCCTGCTTTCCTGGTGATAGCATCAGTCACATACACAGCACTGATTTGATTGATATGAGAAAAATAATATCAACTGCTTTACCAAAGGAACAGTTCTCTTAAAATCTCAATATAATGAAAAAAAGGTTATTGGAAACCATCTTCTGAGAGAAAACCATAAATTTGGCTAACCTGATCACTCAAAGCATCAGGCTGCACTATCTAGAAGCTGAAAATTGGTGTTAAAGAGCCAGACAGTTAGTCAGTCAGACAGATGGCACTGTAGAAGATGTGGATTCACTGGGCTTTGGGTCTTTTTATCTTCACTTGTTGATGACTTTCTTGATGACTTGACTTTCAACTGAATTCTGGATTGGCACAGAGCCGCACAGAGAACTACCATCCTTAAATTAAAAAAAAAAATAATCTGCAATGTAAATGTAATTTAGGTCATGCTCCCCATCAATGCTTTTTATATATTCTGGCTAAGGAACAAAGGCTGTTTTTCATGCTGACTACTGCATGACTACTCTCTCCCATGCTAAAGCCCTTCTTGTTGCCCTTTCATCTATATTAAGTTCACCACAGCTACTGAAGATTACTGACCTCTACTTTTCAGGTAAGATTTGAAGCTGGAGCAAAATTTAAAGCTATACCATCCACTGCAGTGTAACTCAAGCATGTTGCTTAAGTGGGTACATTAGGCTGTAGTCTTACAGAAGGATCAGAGCTTACAGCCCTGCAAAACATCATTTGATATGTGCACTGAGTAAACATCACACCATTTCTCAGCTGGCTGATTTCCTAATGTGGAATATGTATCACTAAAATCGGTGGAAGCGAAGAGTACAGACTGCTGGAGCCAGGTAGCATCAATTGGATGACTTCACAGATCTGCAACAAAATTAAAAGCATCCAACCAAAGGAATATTCACTGAACACACAGAGAGTTGCCAAACCTTCAGCTGAAGGTAGGCAAGTTTGGTTTTTATTGCTTCTGGGTTTCCACTGCTTTTCCTTTCATACTGCAATACCTGGCATCTACTAAATAGGTTACAGCACAAGCATAGTCTTTGCAACTGCTGAACATGTGATGAGAATATGTAATATTTCACCCTGTACTAACCTTGTTCCATTTTCCACTTTGTTTCCCCTTTCTTTGCTTCATGTGTGTCATCTTGATTTCTATCTTGTGACCCTGTTCATTTGTAGAAGGCTTCTCTATGTTCTTGATAGCTTTTCTGATGTGGAAGTATCTTTCAACTGCAAAAGCTCTCCCTTTGGATTGCTTCTTTTTGTGGGGAGTTGTTTCTGATGTGTCATTGCATGGTGGTGTACAGAGAGATGTCATCTTTCTGAGAATTCAGAGTGACAGCAAACACACATATGAGCTAAATTTTTAATGTCTGATCACACTGCTCCTGATAGGCACTGAAAACAAGCTTAACTTCCACCACATATAGACCATGGATTGATATGAAGAAAGGCAACATGGTCTTCTGAAGAGCTGCAAAGGCTTCATGTTCGGGCACGTGCCAGAAAATCCATACTGATAGTTAAATTAACATTGATATCCCCATGAGAAATATCCCAGCTAAGTAAAATTCTGACTCAATGCTACAAGTGTTAGTTTTCCTAGCACCTTAAATAGTAACAGTGTTAGTATTTAGTTATACTTGTATTACAAAACCTATCATGGTTTTTGGAGTAATTTGAGTCTATCAACAAACACCATCCATAAAACAGTACTAAAACCGGAATTAAAGTGCATTTTTACTAGCAAAGGTCATCATGTTCCTACCTAACTGCTAGTGGAGAAACTATATTACAATCTGTATATCCATTTCAAGCATAATACGTCAACTGATGATATCAATGTGAGCTCCACAGTAGGAACAAAGCCAGAGTATGCATTAGAGATTGCCACTTTTGATTAAGATTCTTTGAGTAGTCAGAAAGAAACATTTTGCTTTCTAACTGAATCTTTTACCATTTGAATAGGTTGAAATTTAATACCAGCTATTTCAAACTTGAGCTAGCCTGATGAAATATGAAACATGAATCAGTTTAAGAATTCAGAAGACCCTAAATTTATTGCAGACATATCAATGCATTCAGCTGTACTAATCACCTCCAGCGCTTTTTGCTGAGCACTTGTAGTAAAACTGCTTTTTGTACAAATGAACTTCGTCTTTCAAACTGAGGTTTGTTCAAAATTACCTTCAAGTGCATGTTGAGTTCTTCTGCAGCTTTTTAGTACATTGGCTCCCCCTCCTGTTCATTTGGTGTAAGCAACAAACTGCACAAATGGTGCCAGTTACAGAAGTTTCTCAGCACTTACCATGATTGCTTTTTGAAAGCATGTGTTTGAGGCTCACAAGAAAAGACTATTTCTCAGGCATCCCTATGAAGGACACAATCCTTGTTCAATACATAAGAATATCTGGGTCCAAACCACTGGTGTATACAAAATAATACAACGCCATTGTGTGAAGGATAATTAAAAAAAAAAACAAATCCTTTCCAGTGAATTAAAAAAAAAAAAAAGATTTTAAACAATGAAAAAGACAATGAAAAAAGAACTTTCAAATAAAGCCATTACCTGGAAACTTTAAAAAACAGTCCACTACAGAGTTAAGAGATGTGTAAATTAAAGAGTATGTTTGAATATGGAAGTGCAAGAAGCTGCCTGCAGTTCAACCAATACAAAAGAAGTATAAATTGTAACAGGTAAAATGAAGAGAAAGACCAGATGGGTAAAATAACCAATGACAATTTGTACATGTGAAGCAGAATTAAAATCAGTCACTATGGCACAAATCTGTGGAGTTGAAAATGTGGTACCTTTCCTTTAAAAATAGCACTGGGAAGAACTCTAGATCTAATAGGAATAGCGGGTAAACTGACAGAATAATTGGAAATAAAATGATAAGGTCCCATAAGAAACATGGTAAGATATGTAGAAACCTGATTTCCATTCCTCTCTGTTCTCCGAACAATGAATCAGCAGTAGAAGGAGAAGTGGTACAAACGCTTTCAGGGAAAGGCTGATTACAGTCATATAGGCACATTCCTGCAATGAAACCCAGGTGACAGCACCATGTTCTTGAGGCTACATGTAGGTGACATCAACAATATTTTTAAAATTCAGTGTATGTGGTGCATTTTTCCTACTTGTCTGGAAGTCCTACACATCAGGG
Organism: Aquila chrysaetos chrysaetos; assembly: GCF_900496995.4. Taxonomy (NCBI): domain Eukaryota; kingdom Metazoa; phylum Chordata; class Aves; order Accipitriformes; family Accipitridae; genus Aquila; species Aquila chrysaetos. Next base: position 42,648,105 of record NC_044006.1, on the reverse strand, counting down.
AATGCCTACATCATCATGCTGCAGCTCACAGTAAAAAAATCCTGAGATATATTGCAGGTAAAAGCCACATAAAACTTTCACCTGCTTTAGTTAGCTCTGTTAAAAATTTAGAATTAAACAAGATCAATAAAAGGCAATGTCATACAGATTAAGGACCATCAGACATCTTAAAAAGAAATTGTCACCAGACAGTCACGACTGAGTGGGGACATCAGCAGTGAATTTCTGCAGATTATTGTAAGGGTCCGTCAGCAACTTTTGAGGGCTTATGACCAAAAGACCGGCAGCGTGGTAAGACAGGGAGAACACAGTCTTACATACAAAAATATGTTTTAACACATGAAGAATAAGGAAGGGGAAGATGCATCTGGAGAGTGAGTGATTCTGCAAGCAACAAGGCAGGGACTCACATTGCCTGAGCAAGCTGCAGTGAACTGCGTTAATGAGATGTAAAACCAGCAGAGTAATGACTTCTGATCTCCACTGCCAGGTTGTTATCCAAGACTGTTGAAAATTAAATGCATAAACAACCTGGAAAGAATACACCTTCTCCCCTGCTCCAAGGTATGTGTTTTGAACACTATGCTATAGTTAGCTCATTCTTCGCTCATTTTTTTTCTGGCTCTCCTTTTGCATAATGACAGCTCCAACAGAGGTATACAGCATCTTCTTCCCAGCACACGTGTTCAGTTTGGTGGTTAACGCAGCCTTCTGGAAATTTGGGGATGTGAATCTGTATCCTGTCACAGAAGCAAACATGTCATCCATGTCTCTTACCTCCTGTGAGACCTCTAACCAGAAACTAATTATTCAAAAGGTGACCATGATATTTTCTGTATTTCAGATCAAAAGAACAATCCTGAAAAAAACCATACAAGTACTTACATGCAAGCTCTGAATCACGAGCAGAGGGCGGTAACTACCTGGAGTCCTGACTCAGCCATTACAGCACTGGAAGGGGACAGGATTTCACACCCCTCCCCAGGGTTAACATTTTCTACTGCTAGCTCTGGGCTGCTCCCCTCCCAGAATAACCTGGTTTTCAGGACACCAGCTTGAAACTGTTTAAGTTGTCCTATATGCAGTAACACAGAGACTTCTATTGGCTTTGGCCCTGGAAGAGTTTTTAGGATGCGTTTTAGATAAAAGCAAATGATGAAGGTTACTAAAAAGGTAAATGTGTGCACTTTAATGGCCTTTGATATACATGAGAGACTAGAATATCTAATAGTTCTTAACTATTAGCTATTTAATTTCTGTTCTCCCCCATCAGAGAAGTACAATGTATCACATTTGTTTTGGATCACTGATACTGTATTTTATACCAAAAAAGGAAAGTATTATATAATCCCACACAAGACTAGGTCTATTAAAATGAACAGATCTTTAACTGAAGTGATTATCTACAATTGTATGGACAGCTATGAATGGAACTTTCGCAAACGTAGCTGTTTGTAGAGTGATTCGTTGACTTGTCAAAAAACACTTGAATTGTTAAGACCAAATAAAGAAGAGCTTCTGTATCACTAAATTTCACTGGGATGCATAAATAATGTCTGTAATTTTGAAAGTATCCTACCTGTTTCATTTTGGTTTTGTAAAGTCATACTGTGAAAAAGTGTACTTTTGAATTTTACGTTTTTTCCAGTCATTATTGACATTGACAATCTTCATGCATTTGCGTAACTACAGGTGAAAATATTACAAGATCAGTTTTAAAGGCATGCCCCATCAAATCTGTAAACTCATAGCCAGGAAGCATTTTTTATGGGATGGTGCAATGTTTGGCAATGGTGCCTTGATTCCCTAATTTGGAACTGTAAAGGAAGTACGGAAATACCAAATGTCTAGACTGATAGCACTATCAGAAAGAAAAACACTAAACTTGCTACTTCATGAAACAAAGGCAAACCCCACTCCTACTCTATAAAAATAGAAACCAAAGAACTAAAGTTTGATTCCACAACCAATCTGGACACCTCCCTCCCACCCTCCAATAAACCACCCAGGCACTTACAGTAACACTTATCTGTGTTATAGTGATAATCTAACCTTCTTCCAATACTCTTACTTCACTGATCCACTAGTAGAAATACTACAGTACTGTGTTTGTCCAATGGTAAATGGCTGCTAGTTATCTACTACAACAGATCTTAGAAGCTGTTGCTGTCTAGGGCTGCATACATGGAGGCAAAATAGAAATTTTAAAGGTCAGAAGGGTCTTTTCCCTAAAATGTAAACAAGGATGCATCCCCAGCCTAGAATTTAAAAGTTCAATTTCCTCCATCTTCAGTGGTATGTGTAAGCTGCACTTGTCTTTGTACCAAGGCCTCCGAGGTACATAGACAGAACAAGCCAAGTGAAATTGTGTCCCGTGCTTAATTTGGACAAAGGATCACTCTGCTTTCTCCTGAAGGAGTTTTTCTGATGATGGATAACTTTTTGTAAATTGTTGCCTGTGCAGAATTAAATGCCACCTTACTGCAAAATCCTCTTCTCTACAGTCCGCTTCTTCTCCAGCTCAGCTGGGCAAGAAGAGCAGCCTGGAGGTCACAAAGTTTTTTGTCATCTCATGAAAGTGCTGACAGAACACAGTGTCAACTCTCTCCATGCAATCCACTATAACAATTTCAGAAGACTGCAGAGCTGTGTAAGGTTACACTCTGTACCTACTACTAGTCTATCAGGGTTTTGGCACAGTGAAAGCGAAGTCCTGCACATTCATAAAGGTGCTATGATGAACATCACTTCTGAAAATTAGAACAGTCATTAACTACCACAACTTGAAGGCATCTCTTAACAAGCTTTTAGTAAAGAAGCTGCTGTTGGTTAATATTAAGTCTGCCCTTCCATTTGCAGGAAATGATGCTTGCACATTAGTTTGCAAAAAGTCACAAAACACATAGTACCAACCATTGAGACAACTTGTTAGTAACCTTAATTCTTTTCACTCATTAATTCTGAATAACAGGCCTTTACAACTCAGTCATTAAGCACCCTATTCTACTTGACATAACTTGAACTCAGCCAATCCCACAGCACAGCTACACCTTTTAAGCTACTTTGAATTTTCTCCCATCCTACTTGGGAAATACAGCAAAAGTGCTGTTAAAGAGAACACTGGTGGAAGAGCTTAGCTTTGCTAGCAGTTCTAGTCCAAAATACTTTCTAACTTCACCACACTTGTAAGTATCTCTCAGACCAACTCCATCAGCATTTACTTTTTTCTACGCTGAGCTTTCGCTTGTCTCATTTCCTCGTGATGTAGAGCTGGACACACAACTTTTCTCTACATTCCCACTGTTTCTCACTTAATTTTAGACACATACAGCAAACAAGACTTTAATTTTTTTTAATTTACAGTATTGATTGCTCCGAGTTATGCCTTACTGTTGGTACACAGTAAATACATTCATCTGAACAATTTGCTTAGTATGAAAAAAAAAAGCAGTTAAAACATTAAAAATACCGCTTTACACTGTGCGAAACAGAACCTTCAGAAGTAATGACATTGGCTACAGGCAGGCACACAGGAAGACTGTTTCCTTTCAGTCTATGAGCACATTCATTCCTGCACCCCTTCATCTGAAATTGCCTGTAACAGTAGATTTTAGGTAAATGTTTCTGCTGAATTAAGAAGATTTAATAACTCTCCGCTTGGTCTTTAGCACTTGTATTTGCAGAAGAGGATATTGTTCTGTTCTATTCATTACACTAAGAATGGCTGGTTTTGGAAGATTTACTGAACAAAGGGTTTAAGTAACATTTAAAAAACTGAAGATATTTCTGAAGGGGAGTTATACTCTATTGGTGCATGCAGCTGTCAAAGTTTGGATAAATTAGGTAACATGCTTCCTCTAGATAAAAGAGAAGTGGCTGGACACAACTGCCATTTCACAAAGAGAATTCAAATCAGCTGAAATGCATTCTTATCGCAAGCTTTAGACAGATTAATATATACCACAACACCTAGCACTGATTAAATTTAGAAAAATACTATCTTGGTTTTTTTTTTTTTTTAGCCTTTGTTGTTTTGGGTATTTTTTTTTTTTTTAAAAAAGTCTTTAATGTAGCAGAAGATGTACGGTAAAAGATGCCAAAAACCACCCTGCTTTTTAATCTGGAAGAGTTGGGCTGTCAAAGCTATTATGCTGCTAACAATCACTCATTTGATTACTTATAGATTATTTCTTTTTTTAAACAATGAAGAGGCGGGAAATGTTTTGGATTTTATTTGGTTTTTTTTTTTTTTTTTTTAATTCTATCATGAAGAATGACTGAACATTATAGTCATTTAAATCAACCCAATTACATAGTTTCCATTAAGTTAATGGCTGCCAAACAAGCGTGTACTCCAGTGACCCACCGTGAGCAACGTTATCGGATGGGTGAGACAGATTTTAAGGTTAGACACAGTACATGTAAAAATAGAAAGTTTAAAAACCAATCTCATCACAGACATTTCCATTGCCATCTCCTTTGTGAAATAAATAAGGCAGCAGATAACTTTTACTTTGAAGTGGCATCTTTGAGGTATGCTATTAAGTCTGCTCTCTCAGACTTCTTCTTAATACCCGCAAAAATCATCTTTGTTCCTGGGATATACTTCTTTGGATTTTCCAAATACTCCATCAGAGTATCCTCACCCCAGGTGATACCTAGAGAGAAGAAAAAAAAGATAGTTAGTGACTTCAAAATAACAAACACATTTATACTCTTGTCCTCCACATTATTTTACTTTTTGGCAGATTTCAGTACTTCCTAGAACTATCACTGAGAAGCAAGTATTTTTGTCCCTAGTAACTCATAAGAGCAGCTTTACGTTTACCTTTATTCTTATTCGCATCCGTGTAAGAGAAGCCCTCAGCCTGTCCGGTCTTGCGTCCAAATAGGCCATTCAGGTTGGGTCCAGTCTTGTGCTTGCCTCCCTTTTCAACTGTATGGCACTGGGAACATTTCTGGACAAAGATCTTCCTGCCCTTCTCGATATCTCCCATTTTCAGTACTAGACCAAGAACACACACAGAGGTCAGTATTGCAATTTCAAGGTCACCTACTCAACAGAAACTTTAAAAGCGCCCTGATGGTTTACAAAACGGTATATATGGCCTGTTGGTCTAATAATTCTCCAGCACACTTTCTACCTACAAGCTGTAGCTCCTGGGTTTGAAAATTAGCATAGAATCATTAGACTACGCAAAAGGTATCAAGGTGATAAACATGCTTGAAGAGCAGGAAAAAAAAAATCTCCCCTCGGGCAACGTAACTGCGCCACAGCATTTAAACAGTACGGAGATAACTTTTGAAGAGTAAGTTGAACACGACTTCCACATACAGCTTGTACATCTGTAACGGGAAAGTTTCCCGGTCGCAAATAACCTTATGCAGAGGGACAGGACCGTTTGCATGTTTCTCCCCTTCAGCCGGAGAAGCGCACCTGCACGCCACCTTGGAAGGAGCCGAGGGCGGCAGGCACGGAGCCGGCCCGCTCCCCTCTCGCCACGGGCCGGGATGCCGCCCGAGCACCCGCCAGCAGCGACGCGGTTTCCACGAGGTGTGGCGAGAGCACCCAAAGGCAGCCGCACCTCCCGGCTCCGGCTCTACCTCCGCGAAGGCTGACCTTGAGGCGAGGAGCCGGCTCCCGGCGCGGGGGGACCCTCCAGGCAAGCGGGGGGTAGGGTGAGGACAGGACCCCCCGGGCGGCGGCTGGCCCGCGGTGGGGCCACTAGGCCCCGCGGTGACCTTCCGCCGCACCCCGGACACCTCCTTAGGCCGCGGCCCCGAGCTCTTCCGCCCCGGCCCACGGAGGCGGGAATCGCGCCCTCAGGACAGACGAGGGCACCTCCCGCCCTCCCTCCCCTCCACGTCCCTCACTCCCTCCCGCCCGGCTGCCTCGCTGCCCCCCTCCGGACTAACGGGCCCGCCAGGCCCAGGCCCGGGCCCGGGCCCGGGCCAGGCCGCGCGCGCGGCTACGCCGCCGGCTGCTGCCCGCACCTGCCTGGCCGGCCGCCCCGCTGACGCTGCGCCCACGGCGGTGACCACAAGCCCAGTAACTCGCGCACCGTCCGGCGTCTGAGCCCAAGGACACGCCGTACTCCGCCCTATGTAAGCCGGTGTTGCCGCAACCAAGCCGCGCCGGCCCTCGGCCCGCCCCTCCCGACGTGACGACCAATCAAGCGCCGGGCTGTAGACCTCTGATTGGTTACGGTGCCTGCCCGCCAAGCGGGACGTCACGGCGCTGGAGGCTAGCGGGGTCGGTTGCGACCGGCGAGTCTCCGGGCTTCCTCCCCCTCCCCCTCCCTGTCCCTGCGGAATGGCGTCAGACGTAACTCTGGTACGTAAGGAACGACGGGGCGCGCGGGAGCGGGGGGCGGGTTCCGGGCGCATGCGCACAGCGGAAGGCGAAGCAAAGGTCGCGCGGCGCCCCGAGCGGGCAGGGACCTCAGCGGGCGGTTGGGGCAGTGGGCGGAGCCTGGGCTGTGACCGTGACGTAGCTGGGAGGCCACCGCCCCCCGCCCCGCCCCGCCCCGCCCCTCCCGGCGCTGTGGCGGCCGTTGCCGCCGGTGCTTTGTGGCGCCGCCCAGAGGGGAGGCGAGGGAGCCGTGAGGCGGTCGGGGCTTCTCGTGAGGTGAAGCTGAGCAAAGGGCGGCGCCTCGCCGTGCGTGTCGTGGAGTTTTAAAAGCTTCTTCGAGGGAGCCTAGGGAAAAAAGGGGCGGAAGGGTCGCGGGTAGCAAAAGCGAGGCTAAAACCCTCTCGACTTGAGAAGGCCTGGCCGGCAGCGCCAGCCCACGGTGTGCCGCCACACGGAGCTGGAGGGGGAGTGGGTGGGCGGTTGGACCCTGCGTCTCCTGTGGGATGCTGAAACTATACAGTTGTGAAGAAGATGAGAGTATAACGGAAGGGACCACCACAAGAAAAGAAGAAGATGCCCCAGGCGTCTTCCCAGCAGGCTGGGCAGCGTTGTGGTGCTCGAAGAGGATGTGTCGATACCCATGCGTTGTGGACCTCTAGGCAGAATTTATGTGATGCGTTTCAGACACGACTACCATCTCGCTCTCCTTGGCAAGGAGGAAGAAGAGCTGTTAAGCCTAGCATAATAATGTCCAGTGATCCGAAGGCAGTGATCACAAGAGGTGAACTGTTTGCCTTAACTAGGGACATTAAAACAGAATTTCCCCCTCTCTGGCATTTGAAAAACTTTTTTATCTGTGTGTGCTTTTATGCTATGTTGGAACTGGTATAAGTGTGCTCCTGTAATTGCCGTGGGGAGCAGTGCTCATCTGAAGGCAAGAGGGAACAAGGACAGGGTAAAAATACATCAGAAGTTCCCCTGATGACAGAATTTTGCAGACAATTTGTAAGAATATTCAGCAAATTATCACTTCGTGGTGTGGAGAGAGTGCATTGTTTTCCAATGCTTGTGGTGTCTAGAGCATGAGACACATGTTTGTGCAGCTTCTAACATTTCATTGCAAGGTATATACAAAATATTAATACGCTCCTAAACTTTCACAGTTAACGCTGTAATCTTCTTGGCAGTACACTTACTACAATAAAACTAATTTGCTTATGATATGCAGCTAAATTCATGTACTTCGTGGGGAGTGAGGTAACATACGTGCAATGGAACCACTTTAAATTGGCATCTTGACTTCTCCTGTTGTTGCCCAAGTCAAATCTCAAATCATGTCAGACTGCCAGAATTATGAGGTTGACTGGAAAGATACCAGTTTAAAAACTAAAGGCGTTCTCTGTTTCTTTTATTTTCCATTTGGTTTTGAACTATCATGGTGCACTTCACTCATGTTTTTAGACTTTTTACCATGATTTTAGGGACTGTAATTTTATTTAGTAAGGCTTCTGTGTCTTACATGATTCCAGGAGCCAGGTGTATGTAACTTAATATCACAAGACTTGTGATAAGACCTCTGGTTGCTCTTATCTTTAAAAGAGGAAAGAGCTGAAAGTACCTTTTAAGCTGCTTTAAGAAGTTACAGTAGTGTAAATTCTTAAGCTTCTTTAAGCAGCTGATGTGGACTGATGCCCACTGACATCCATTCAAAGGTTCTCCCCTTCTTCACAGAATGCAGACTTCAAGCATCTGTAACTCTCTTAATTTCTGTTGGGTTTTGCCTTCTAAATATGTATGCTCCTTACTGAGCATTGCATGTTGAGCTTCACAGTTAACCCTTCTGATGCATGTGGAGGGACATTGTAGCAATGTTACTTTAATTTTTCTCCAGGAAGCTGTTTTTGAAAACTGTGCCTTCATTCAAGAGAGTTGAATCGTTTTTTGTTAAACTTTGCAATAAGAAAATGGTGCTCTCAGGGACAATTCTGAACGTGTGAGGTTTTCAGCGGTAAAGATTAGCGTACTAAAAATCAGTCTCTAAAATGAACTCTTGTCTTCTCTGCCTTACATCTGACCATGCAGATGTCTGCTGGCTGCGTGACTGCCAGCCGTCATGATGTATACCCTTTCATGAAGGTGTAAATGATAGAAACGGAGTATTTGTGGGTTTGCGTACTGTATTGTTAGTGGAAGCAGAGGTTCTGCCTAATATGAAAATATACGAGTTTAAAAGATGTGTTTTCACCAGTAAGAGGAGGTATCTTGAATGGAGAGGACTTGACTTATTTGTTTAAGCCCATTTGGGCGTTACTAAGTGTGAATTTGGAGCAACACAGTGGTAAGAACTGGTCTGGAAGTAAAGTAGAAGGTGCAGGAAGGGGGATTGTTTGAGGTGCCCAGTGTTTTACTTTTAGAAACATTCTGCGGTAGGACACACTAATAGTGAAATTTTACTCTTCTCTGCTAAATATAGCACCTGTAGTGTATGTTATGTGTGAATCCCCAACATGTCGTATGACTTCCTCTGTAGCACAGAATATGTTGTGGGACTTCCAGAGGCAATGCTGAAGACAAAGTCAGGGCTTTTCTGGCTTTGTGGGTTTGAATTGCTGGAGTAAACTAAAATTACTCAGGGTGCATTTTCAGTGCATTATTACTTTCCTACATGTATTGGCATTCATTATACTGTTTGCCTTGGTGTGGTTTGCCTAGAAGGTTTGTATTTTAGTCTTTCAGTTATTCACTGTGGTTACACCTGAAATACCTTTGTCTTTTTACTACCTCAGACCATTACACATGGGAACGATAGTTATTTTGCAATCAGAATTATTGCTGTGTAATTCTGTCCTAAAGGAAGGAAGGAAAAGTAAACCAAATGTGTGAAGTCCAATACTAAAGGAAACAGGGTGAAAGAACCAATCAGTTCTCTTTAAGAGGTACACTGCAGATAAAAGAAGAAAGACGGCCTTATGGGCCTAGACTGGAACTTAGGAGAACGTGGATTTTTTTCTCAGTTCTGTGATAAACTTCTTGTTTGGTCTTTGACAAATACCTCAGAACCCATTTCTTGTGTTGGAATCATCAGGGGTTAGGTGCTGGAGTACCTTGGCCTCTTTTCATCCTCTTCCTGGGTAGAAGTGGGCCAAGCCTGAGCTGCTGCTACTTATCAGCTAACTGTGCCAGTGTTGGTGAGTCCGTGATTTGTGCTGCAGTCACGGTGGTGTGAGTGGTTTTAAGAAATTACCCGAGTCATAAATCTACACTGATGTTTTAGTTGTTACTAAGCAGTGTTTATACTAAGTTAACGACTTTTCAGCTTCTCATACTGCTCTGCCAGCAAAGGCTGGGAGTGCACAAGAAACTGGGAGGGGACACAGCCAGGACAGCTGACCCAAATGAGCCAAAGAGGTATTCCATACCATATGACGTCATGCCCAGTATATAAACTGGGGTAGTTGGCCAGGGGACACCACAGCTTGGGTATTGGCTAGGTGTTGGTCAGTGGGTGGTGAGCAATTGCATTGTGCAGAGCTTGTTTTGTATATTATTATTATTATTATTATTATTATTTTCCCGTCCTTTTCTGTCCTATTAAACTGTCTTTATCTCAACCCACAAGTTTTAAATTTTTTTTTTTTTTATTCTCTCCCCCATCCCACTGCGGCGGGGGAGTGGGTTAGAAGCTGTGTGGTGCTTAGTTGCCAGCTGGGGTTAAACCATGGCACTTTGCCTTTGAGATTGTTCAGGAGAAAGGTGTATCTCTCTCATGTTGATAAATCAGGCTTCGAAAAAACTATAAAGAGTGATTCTGGACTGGGCTTGAAAAATTCTTGATGTTACGATCCTTCAAAAATATTCTGCAGTGGCAAACATATGCTTTAGGGTTACTTTTCAACACTGTCATGGTGCAAGTCCTGTCATTTGGAATATACTGATGGCTTTATGTTTATTATGTCTTTTACAGGGCATTTGGATGGAAGACAAGAACCTGTTCACCCAAACAGGTGAGGAACAAAGATGGAAAATATTATAGACTGAAGAATGAATAAAAATCCCTGATGAATGGCATGCCTCTAATCTTTCCTGCTTGCTGTGTTTTCTAAGACAGAGAGGGCAAATGTGCTACTGCTTAGAACAGCTGGAAAGGCAGAGTCTCTGAGATGCTGCAGTTGCTAAGGGTCACTACATATTAGGCTCCTTCTTAAGACAGCTAAATTTGTGCATAGCATCTACTTTTGTGTAACATTTTTATCAAACAAGTCTTGGTTTTATTTTAAGTTTTGTTTATAGTAATTTCTTGTGGCAGGGTATTTATGCTTTGTGCAGTTGTCTCAGACAACATTGTGATTTTTATTTTTTTAAAAATGACAAGTCTTATGTTGACTTGAATATCTGGATTGCATTCAATGCATATTTTCCATTATTGAAAAGATAAAAGCTAGTCTCAAAAAGAACTGCTGCTGTATTTTCACATGCCTATGTTATAAAATATTTGGGAGTGGGACATAGAAATCTTTTCTGGACCCCAGGGTGCAGAGTGGCATTTGAAGGATTTGATCTTAGCAGATGAAGGCAGAACTTAAAGTTCTTTCCGTATCTGCTGTTCCTGTGGTTTTGGAGAGTGAATTTTGTAGGGCTGTGGATGCAACTGCTTGGCACTAGGGGAGATAAGGGATATTCTACTATGAGAGGTTTCAGGTGAACAGAGAGGCTGCGAATTCCCTGGCCAGGATGTTGTTGGACTCCAGTTAGGGCAGTGTGGGGCAATGCTGCTCACCATTGCAGTAAGCTATCAAAAAAGTGACAGGTAACACAGGTAGAGAGACACCAGCCAATCCAGCAAGAGTGCGAAGCGGAGCGGGCAGCTGGAAGACTGCCAAAATATTTCATAGCTGAATCAATTGCACAACCATTATAATGCCATGACTTGCTGAGTGATAAATTTACTGCTGAGTTTAACAGGTGTGAAAATACCAAAGTAATTTGTCCATTCTTTGATGCTGTGGATTTATGTCACAGGCATGGAGATTTATTTGGTAGCCATTTATTTTATGATGAAGTGTCCCCTAGGCTACTGTAGGTAGAGGTCTCTGTCATTCCCAGCATCTGGCCTGTGGGGAGCTGGGTAGATTAAGAAGGTCCAGGGTTCAGAGTCATTCTTTGTCAACTTAAAACAGACACAGACCTCCAGCTGAGAACATTGACTCAATGCCTGTCTTTTCTATGTTGAGATACTGGACTGCCCTGCTCAAGTATTTGTTCTAGTAGCTGCTTGTAGACTGGTAGATGTCTAGTTATCTGTAGACTCACAGAAGAGTATGATGAGGCCTTGGACCTCCGTATAAGATAGAGAGAAGTGCGGGATACAGCTTCTCTGTAATCAGTTTATGGTTTGATGCAAGTAACACAAAAGGGGCATCTTGTTCGCATGAGTATAGAGGAGTAGTGAGTACAAAACATAAATGCATGAAGTGAGGTAATTTGCAACGTAGCATGGAATAGCAAGAAAGGACTTCCAAATGCAAGAGTTGTCCTAGCTGACTGCATCAACTTCTGTTTTACTATCAGAAAACTCATTCTGAATCCTTATAAACCAGTTCCCATAGTAAAAGTAGGCTAAAAAGATAGGTAATTCAAGATAGTTATTTTAAAAAAGAACATTTTTGGACTCAAGGCCAAAGTTAATTAAGTTAACTCACAAGGACATTCATATTTGAAAGATTCAGGACCTAACAATTTGTCAGAAGTTCAGCTTTTCTTAAAAACATAGTTTTGTTGCTTTTGGAAAAGAACTTAGGAGCTCAAGAATTGAAAGACAAATAAAAGGGTATCCTTTTATTAAGTCCATTATATTTTTAACTTTAAAGCTAGTCTCATGCTATTGTGGCGTCTTCCACAGTTTACTGCAAAGCTTAAAATAATAGATGTATAATAAACGTCTTGAGCATTGCCTGAGAGTCTGATTCCATCTCACAAAAAAACCATGGTACAAACCCAGTAATTTCTACTGGCTTCAATTTCTATTTTTAGGTGGCAAGTAATTGGTCAAAGCTACAACATTTTCGATTTTTTAAAAAATTATTTTACTTTCTGATGAATCAAACAGTTGGAAGAATTTCAGCCATATCCTGTTTGGAGGGGATGACAATTGCCTACGTTGATAATACATTTGCTTTGTGTATCTGTGGGAGCCGAAGATTACTGTCCTCTCATTTACATGATCAGTTGGGACATTATCTTCTGAATAATCCAAGCTATAGAGTAAGAAGTACTTCTGCAGTAGTTTAAATGAAGATATTGTCAAATTAGTCTCCAAAGCATCAACTTAGCCCTGAGAAAAGCTCCAAATTAAGACTCCTTTTGTAAGGAGATTTGTATGGTTGGGTCTCCTTATGTAATGACGATATGCTAATCTAATGTAGTCTAGTAAAGCCTACACAGTTCTTGTATTTAAGCTATAGGCCAGACAGGAGGACCTTTCATGAAATAAGAGCAATAGCATGGCCCCACGATTCAGATGAGAGTCTTAAAAAATAAAAGCTTTGCTTACCTTAGGATTTTCAAAGCAGAAACCATTTATAACATAAGTAGAAATAAGGCCATAAACTGGCAAATTTAGCTCTGTTCTCCCATAGAAATAAAACTAGTGTGCTATGGCAGGCTTAATGCTTTGAAGTGTATACCCAGTTCTCTGCAGATCTAGGAGGGCTCTATAGCAGCAGGAGGAACTGTTGAATGTGAAGCCTGACGAAGTTACAAGACAACATGTTCATGCTTCATAGATCTACAGGCTGTGTTCTTCACTGAGATGAAATCACTGCTGTGGGTGGTAGCACCCATGGAATGTTTCTGTCAGTGGAAGAGGTGGGATTCCTCCCTGTGGAGATCTTAGGCTAGCTTTGCTGCCTGTTGTGTCAAGTTTTCAAGACTTTTGTAACCAAGTAATTGCCTGGCTGGTAGTTTTAGAATCTGGTTTTAATATCCCAGCTTCATTGTCTGCTTGTTTTCACATATGACTTCAGAACGTGTCAAGTGTTATATTGGAGCAGATTAGTGGTTTGGCACAGTTTCTGGCAATGATCAATGCTGGATGCTTTGCGGACACTAAAAACTGCCCAGGACAAGCTTATTATCCTAAAGCAGGAAGTCTCAGAGCACTGAGAACACTTAGTCCAAACTACTAGCATTGCAGATGTTTTTCTTATGCTCCTAGGATATGTCTCTAAGACTTTTTAAAAAATTATATTAAGTTCTTTGCCTTCATCATATTCCAAGCAGAAAACTAAACAATTAGAGTGTACTTTCTAAGTTTCTTTTTTGTCTGATGAATTTGACCAAACAAAAAGTCCCAGAGCTTTTTCATTCAGGGGCTTACAGATACATGATACCAATGAATTATGAAACTTTTTTGTAGTAAATGTGTTATGTACTCATTGCTAAGTTGTAGTTTATAGTTTGGGGGTTTTGTTTTGTTGGGGATTTTTTTGTTTGTTTATGTGGTCGGTTTTGTTTGGTTTGGTTGGGTTGGGTTTTTTTTTCCAGAAAGAACAAGTTCAGTTTTCACATGTCTTTCTTGGGGCATAACTAATCCTGGTTTTAATAATTGTTGCTCTTTTCCAGATTTTTTTGCAAATATGCTGAACAAAACTAAATGCAAGATACGTGAGGATTATGAAATAACATAATATTCTGTCTTCTCTGTACTTAACATTAATCTCTCCTGAATGGTGCTAGAGGCAGAGCAAAAGGCAGGAGTCTGCACTTATTTTGAAATCATTCCTCCAGGAGGTAACAAATATTTTAAAACCCATTTGTGCCTGAGTTGTCTTCAACAGTTCTTTGCAGTACATTTCTTCATACTTTGCTTTTAAATTAAATTTCATCTGTTATTATGCTGCTCAGTTACGTTTGTACTAAATCCTTTAGATACTCTCCTGTACTCTTCTTGTGTCCTAATAAATGCATTAATCATCTCTGTTTTAAGAACCAAAAGTCTGATTGTTTCTGAGATGTGTAAAGGTGGGATAGAAAGTGAGTATCCTCTCCTAATGGAAAGTAAGCTCTCTGACTCCTGTCATATCATTTTCCTTATATCCTTTTGGTAGCCACTGAGCCCTTTGTACTCTGAATACTTGCACAGAAAATAGTGCACTGCTGGGGGGCACTGTTTCCTGACTGGCCTCCTGAAGATGTCACACATGAGTAAAGTAATCAGGGATTTATGTTTCTGCCATGATTCTTTCCTAGTATCTCTTCCTGTAAAGGAAAGTCCAGTGGATAATGGCTAGCTGGAAGCATGGTTCTGTTTGAACTGTATATTCAGTGTATGATCCTGGCAGTCTCCTGAACTCCAGTGGTTTGCTTGAAGGGAGAGGGGAATCTATCTGAGCTCTTAATGGGACAGTTTAGAAAACTGCAATGAAAAAACTCTCAGTGAAAAATACAATGGCATTTTGCTCCCTCTTCAGGTCCTCTCTGGGAAACAACTGAATAATCCCTCATTTAATTAAGGAGTTAAAAAAACCCCAATGAATGCCCATGTGCTGTTTGTGCTTCTCTAATCCCCACTTGGCTGCAGCTCCTTAAGATATTAATTGAACCAATATTAGCTATGCTCCTGAATTCTGGGTAGCAGCAATATTAATCTATCAACACACAGAAAATAGCAATTTAAGCTTATTCTTCGCATTCTTTTTGCAAAGCCAGTTGCTAATCCATGAGATAGCTTTCCACTAAAGTTTCCTTTGCTGCTTTCTTATTTTCAAAAGTCTTTACAAAAATTATTTAAGATGTTTAAATATATTGCATTTGGGGACTTTTTTGTTTGGTTGAGTTTTGTTCACACTGTTCAGGAATCCTGAACAGCTCAGTAAGCACAACACGGCAGCAGAGCTGTTCTGTCCCTGTCTCTTGCTCTTAACTATTTTTATAACCACCAAGTTAATGCCTGCTATTAATCCTTAGCAACTATATTGACCACTTGGAGCCATCTAGGGCTAACTCCTAATAACAGATTACATGTTTTCTGTAGCTTACCTGCTTCATTCTAAAGCTCCTTCAAAGCCCTGCAGGGATTGCTGAATCCCATTCTCCCTCTACCAGTCTTCACTGCAGTTTAAATACAGTCTCTGTGGCCTTTCCAGTTCTCTTAAATGTTCCTGTCTTAGACAATGAGTAAAAAAGGAAAGAGAAGAGTCTGAAATAAAAGCCACAATAGGTCTGACAGGAATGTAGGCTTGGAGAGGCCACAGTCAACCTTAGAGCATGGAGGCTTTGGGAGTGTGCTGTGCTTGTGGGCATCATGTTTGTCCCAGTGTGTGCATGGTAGCGCTGACATTATTGGCATTTGGTTCCCTGCAGAGTAGCAGAGGGTCCTTTTGACCTGGAAGCTTGGTGCTTGTGAGGGCCTGCAAAGGGCCTTTTTGGGTCAGTAAGTGTGATCCCCAGCTGTTGCTGGCAACTGTGTCATAGCTCCTTTCATAAACTTGTCAGGTCCATTCTGAAGCAGCCTGTTTTCTGATCCTCTCTGCATCTATTGAAGAGCTATTCTTGAACCTCCCTGCTGTAACCATTAAAAATCATCTTGTGATTCACAGCCTAAGTTTATTCCCAGACTGTAATGCTCATTTGTGAATCCATTTGGGCTTTAATGGACCAGCTCTTTCTGTAACCAGTGTTTATCCCACTAATGTGTTTCTGAAGAAAAGTCATGTTTTCACAGCCTTTAGACCAAGACAAGCTCTTCTAGTCTTCTCAAACAGGCAGCACATGTCCTGGGCTACCCTAGCTGCCCTTCTCTTTACTGTTTGATTTTGTTGTGGTTCTCTAGGAAAGGACAGACAGTTTGTATTGAGGTACTTTTTATTTGTTACTCTATTTTTACAGGACCAAGGAATGTGTCAATTAAAGAAATAAAAAGCATTGAAACCATAGAATTTGTGTCTTTTCCCCTCAGTAATGTTACCTCGGAGGTCTTTTGTCTCTCCTCTTATGGAATCATGAAAATGTTTTTGTGCTGCTGTCTTACAGAAGGAATGCTGCAGCTCCAGCAGTGCTGTCTGGTTCTGAGGAACCTTACAGCTAGGGAGAGGAACCTTACAGCTAGGTATCCATTCAGGCAGTGCTGTCTGTCTTGGCCCATCCTCTGGTCTCCATGAAGGTTGACATGCTTCTTGATGCCAAAGCTTGTGCAACAAAATTCTGCTTTCCTCACTCTACATCCAGTGGTAAGCCTGCCTTATTTAGACTAGCTGGGTTTTCCCATATTGTATGTTGATCCAAATGTCTGGGCTTGAAGTCTTTGTAGGAAAGGGAACATGCAGATTTTGGAAGGGGTTCAAGTTCAGGCCTTCCTGAAAGCTGCCGCCTGTACAATGCTTCTGTTTGCAATGTGTCAGTGATTTTCTGAAGTTTGTATATTGGCGGCCTTGTATCCAAATAATGAACTTTCTGGTAGCATGTCTGAGACACAGTGGCCTGCTCTTGGCTCACATCCCATTTCTGGTCTGTGTTTTCTGTCACTTTATGCTGCTGACCTAGACTGGCCACTGTTTTTATTTTACTCATCATTGTGCCTGAATAGCTGGCTATCACAGTAGGAACTGTGAATAAAGGCAGAGGAATCTGAATACTGGAGGAGTACTGTTCTTGCAGAATTGATTCATGGGGATGTTGACCTTGAAGTAAACATGCAGCGTACCCTTCAAGAGGTCTCACTTGTGAGACAATAGGCAGAAAATTCTGTTTATATATGGAGAAAGTAACAGGTTTTACACTGTCATCTAAGTCTCTTATTTTAGCAGGGACTGCTTATTTTAGCAGACCATTGCCTGAGACTAGTGAAATGGCTCAGTTAGGGGTCTCCCAGGCAAAGGGAAGCAGCCCAGACATTCGTTACTGCCCTGCCACATAGGGAGCTTAGAGTCAGTCTTTATGCTTTGGAAAAGAAAATATTCTGCTCTACCCCAGTGCATAAGATATAAATGGGTGTAGATGTCCTGTGCTCTCTTCTTCTTTCTTCTATAAGCATCTGTCTTCCATTTGTGGTCTCATAAGCAATGTGACAGTATAAACAATGACTTGCATTAGTGTGTTTTTAACTTCTTTTAGGAATGGTTGCAAGTGGGACTGAGGATGCTCACTGGCATGTGGCTTTTTAGCTTTCTCAATCACAGTTTGATCCACTGCTTGAATACTGTTACCCTGTATTAATCGTTTGTACTGTTGAAGCTTCAGGTAGTGGTGCAGAGTCAAAGCTGCTTTGTATAGGAACTGTTCAAACATAAAGTACATTTGAGTCCTATAGCCAAAGAATGGACTTCAGCAGTTACTGTGCTGAACAATCTGAGTGTTTGATATTTAATGTATGTATGCTTTAGGTGGAATAATATTCAGATAAATCAGCATGGCTCAGGTTAGGCCTCTGCCAGTCACACTATGGAAGCCAGAGGGCAATAAAACTGCTCAGTTTTGAATTAATGTAAGTTGCTAGTTTGGATTTTCATTTCCAGAGACAAACTGTTGAAAGTCATCATAAAGCGAAACATTTGTTGCTTCATCACACTGGAGAAAAAGCTAGACAGCTTTTCCATTTCTGATACAGGGGTTCAATTATCAGAAACTTGTAAATGCCATTTCAAAAAGAATTTCCTTACTTGGATTTTTTTCATCCAATAGAAAAAAAGCAGGACAATTTGGGGAGTTTTTAGCTGGGGCCATTTTTGGACTATAACTAAGAAAATGACAGCATCTTACTTAGTTGCCTTGCTTCTTGTATGTCTGTGCAGTTTGAACCCGGAAGTGCTGTAAAGCCAGCAGAGCGGGAATCCATTCCTTCTGTTTTACCTGCAGAATTGCTTAGTCAGTTACCATCAATTAGACCTGTGTATGTACTCTGCATGACAGTGTGCAGGTGTCACTGAATGGCTTAATCCATTACAGGTAATGATGCATTAGCAAAACACAGCTCAAATTGATTTGCTATGCTTATATACCATGTTATGCTTTGTTTTTTTATTTGATACAAATAGTATCTTTTCACTTTTATACAGGCCACACAGAATATAAAAATTGTTGAAGACAATAAATGTGGAATATTCCAATACCAATAGTTTCATACATTCTTTAGAGTAAATCATTGCATTACAATAGAATCTGATAAAGTTACTGATGCACCCTTAAGGAAGAAAGGCAAATTACTCATGTAAATGGAGGAGGATGAATCATAGAAACTCTGCTAAACTTAAACTGGTGTAGTTAGTAAGGAGGCAATAGTCTGCAATGGTAATAGGTCACTTATCAAATACACAATGTACAATAAAGACAGTAAGTTGATGAGTTCAGTGGAGTTGTCCTGATTAACACCAGCTGAACATCTAGCCAATATGTTTCAGTCTCTGCAGTGCTGCACCATTCATATGAGAGCTGCCAACTCATTTTATGGAGATTGTTACTCATACTTCTCAAGGCAAACGGTCATTTGATATGCTGTTATGTAATGGTGGAAACTTTAAATGATAAGATAAAAAATAAGCAGATAATCACAATAACTTTCCCCCCAGAAACCCTGAACAAGTCATTAATCCATTACAGAAGTTCTGTCAAGCAGCTGTGTCAGGAATGATTTAGTATACTTGCCTCTGTTTTATAGTGAGCCTTGCCCTGCGCTTAAGTATTATCAAAGGGAAGGCTTAATTCTGCTGCCTGAATCTGGTAATACTCTTGCCAGTATTATTTGTGGTGGAAGCATGAGATTCTTAGTAAATGCAGTACTTGCTAGTTCCACATCCTCACCTAGTTCTCCAGTTAATCTGCCAACTGCTTTCATGTAATAGTTACCCAGGATAAAGGGACTTGTGGGACTGCTTCCTTAATGGTGACGTATTTTATTGTCACACATTTTTATTGGTTAGGAAAATCAAAATCAATGCACAGTCCCCCAGAAAAACCTCAGATAATTTACAGTTTGTGTGGCCTTTGTTACTAAATGACAAAAAATGAATTTCTTTGAGAAATTTGGAGGCTAACAGTTTGTGATCTTTCATTGCTATCCCAAGTAAATTAATTTAATGAAAAATGCTTACCTCTGAAGTCCGAACTCTGTTGTGATCCCCAGAACTCTTTCAGTGTTTCGTAGCATATTGGTTGTTCTTGGAGAGAGGTTATATTCTAGCTCTTTAACAGTGGAGTTGGGGGCCACTATCTTTGGTGGATTTGAATAGCATATTTGACCCCTTTCTTCAGCAAACTTAGGAAGCTGAAGGGTAAGAAGAAATAGGTAAGGTATAAACCAAATATGTGTGCTGGATAGAAAAGACTATTTTAAAGGTTTGAAATAACACGTGTCACGTCACCCTCCCCTCCCCCAGTTATCTGTTTAGTAAATGCTAATAAAAGTAAAAATGTGGTGGAAGAATGTCTTCAGTAGTCAGTACAGTATTACTACTGAAGTGGAAGATTCAACAGGTACACAATTCAGCTGAACTCAATTCAAATAACTTAGAATCAAGTTCTCCATGGTAGCCACACCTAGACAGAACATTACATGCTATATAAGCTTTCTTTTGTAGTCACAATTATAGACTGCTTTAAAATGGACTGCCACTTACTGTTTCCCTTGTCACATCTGTAAGACTGTGTGTCTACAAAGGCTGTATCTTTCTTTGTTCACCGCTATTTTTTTCTACACTATTCATGACTTTCATCTGTCATGAAACTTCAGGCTACATCCCTTTGGGAAGAGAACTAGTGTTTAGCCAAGCTGAAGAATAGTAGAAACGTGATCATTCATGAACAAATTCACTCTTCCGTTTTATGGACCAGCCCAGTCTCCATCATTATACTGGGGAAGGCAAGGTTGGAGTCAAAGACCATCCACAAAGAGGACATCTGTTTTCTTGAAGACATGGAAATAGAGACACCAGCCTGTTGGTATGTTGGCAGGACTTGTGGAGAGGTAAGGAGGAGCAAAGGTCTACTGCTGCCCAAACTCATTTCTTTGAAGGGCTGCAGAGTGTAATCTGGGCTTCTGAATCAAGCCCTACCCCCACCAAATGTATGGTCAGCAGCTATTATTGCTTCTTCTTGTTGTTGTTCTTATCTCCAGAGCTACTTGGCTAGGTCCTAGGAGAGCTAGTTAGTACTTAAAGGACTTCAGTGACAGGACAGCTTGCTAGCTTCTGATCTTGTTTATATATTGCTGAGGTGGTTGAAAACTGTCTCTAAAGCTTTTCACTCTTTGTATGCATGTGTTGTGGTTTAACCCCAGCCAGCAACTAAGCACCACGCAGCCGCTCACTCACTCCCCCCCCACCCAGTGGGATGGGGGAGAAAATCAGGAAAAAGAAGCAAAACCCATGGGTTGAGATAAGAACAGTTTAATAGAACAGAAAAGAAGAAACTAATAATGATAATGATAACACTAATAAAATGACAACAGCAATAATGAAAGGATTGGAATGTACAAATGATGCGCAGTGCAATTGCTCACCACCTGCTGACCGGCACCCAGCAAGTCCCAGAGCGGCGATTCCCCGCCCCCCCTTCCCAGTTCCTATACTAGACATGACGTCCCATGGTATGGAATACCCTGTTGGCCAGTTTGGGTCAGCTGCCCTGGCTGTGTCCTGTGCCAACTTCTTGTGCCCCTCCAGCTTTCTCGCTGGCTGGGCATGAGAAGCTGAAAAATCCTTGACATTAGTCTAAACACTACTGGCAACAACTGAAAACATCAGTGTTATCAACATTCTTCACATACTGAACTCAAACCATAGCACTGTACCAGCTACTAGGAAGACAGTTAACTCTATCTCAGCTGAAACTAGGACAGCATGATACCTAATTCATAGCCTGCAAGTGTTTGGAACAGTACAGGAGCTCTCGGTGTAGAAATGTCTCCCATGAAAGAGATGCAGAGAAGTTTGATTAAAAAAACAAACAAACAAAAAAGGGCATTTTGCTCTTTTTCCATATGAACTACGTCCTTGGAAGTATGTGTGCTGTCCCGGCCAGTGTACAGCCTTCTTCTGGGAGTCAGAGGGAATACGGACAACTTCATGCCTGTATGGATTACCTACAGGGGAAATATTTAACATGTTGTAATGGAACACCATTGATCAGAATGACAGGAGGATCTGCATTTTAAGCTGTAGACATATGCTCACTATACAGGCAGCTGTGCTGGTGGAAGAGGTTCTGTGAGCTGCTGCTGCTGTTTCTTCTACCTTGGGAGACTGACCTCATAGATTTGCAGACAGAACTCATCTTCACTCTTTCGGTACAAAATCAGCAAAGTTAGATCAGATCACCCATTTAATCAGTGTAAGTTAACCCAGCTGTCTTTTTAGAAGCACTCAATGTGATTATCTGCACCACCAGATCTGCAAGGCTAGTTGTCTTGGGCAGAGAGGTGGTGACAAGCAGCTGAGGGCAGGATCTTATACCAGATAAAGCTGTCTCTGCAGAAGGTCATCTGCCCATGGCCAATTGCAGGAGCTCTAGATGGTTTCACCCACCAGCAGGGAAGATTCTTATTGCATTTTATGTGCATGATTTTTACAAACAGCAACAACAAACAATAAAGCTTGATGAATTTTGAAGCTGGCTCTGTACTCATAATGTGACCATCAGAGGAATAACTGAATGCTACTAGATGTCTTGCAAAAGTGAAACTGCAGTGCATGCTTGGAAGAGCTTAATTTCCAAACCTGGTTCTATCACTGCTTTTTCTCTCCAATCTTTCTGCCTCCGTTTCCCTATTTACTTCACAGAGATAGTGTCAGCATTAACTACATAATAGCTACTCTGAGTTTTGTAAAGGTGAGATGCAGAAAAGGCACAAAGCTTTTAAATACAACCTTCCAGTGGTAAAAGTCACCTGAGTGTGGTCTGGGTTATCAGTAGTTAACCAGAGATTTCTCCTTCAGTCACTGAGAACTGGCGTGTCCTGATCTCAGAGGAAGTCAAAACATATGGAGGGAACAGCAAATGAAGTTAAAGTATTTTCTAAGTGCCAGTGGTAGCTGGCCCCTTAGTAATTCTGAACCTGCTAAGCTTTGCTGGAAATAGGTCTTGGCCTCCGATGATCCTCCTGTTGTGCAAAAATAGGCTTTGTATGCCCACTTCCATACATGATTAGTGTTTCTTAAATTGACCAATGATCAATGAAAACTGACTAAAAATGACTACTCCTAGCACTACATATTCTGTGGAAAGATTTTGGGTTTGGATGATCAAATACTTCACTAAAAATGGCTCATGTACCCAATTATATACATGACTGTACAGCACTGTGCTGATGACTGGGAATGGCAGCTAATTAATGCAAATGGACCTCTTACTTAACATTATCAGCTTTTACTCTGCTGAAAAGCTTCTTATCCATGCCAGTGTATGCTTTTTCTGTTTCACACAGTTATTGCCAAACCCTTCCTGGCAGGCACTGCCATGGCACACAGAGGTGCTGGCTTTCTCCTGTCCCAAATTCCCCATCACCCTGTGTGGTCAGCAGCTGCCAAGGACTCGTCATCAGTTCATGCAAGTGATCTTTAAAGTCTTACAAAACGAAGAACCTGTCAAAATCCCAATGTAGGACAACACCTCCAGGGAAGAGCAGAATAAAACAAAAATTTCATGCCCTTTTCCTCCAATACATTATGTAAAAAACTCTCAGGGTAAAATGCTGCTGGGGTTAAAAACAAATACCTCATGATGGCTTACACTGTAAATTATGTTTAATAATTTTTTTCTGTAAATAATGTCTAGGACTTCATCTCAGTCTTCGTAAGGGATAAGAAGAATTACTTTTTCTCACTGGACCTTGTTCTACCATCTGTGTAGTGATAAAATCTTTTAAATCATTCAGCTCTTATTTCAGGGGTATCTCTGTTGTCCTTAGCAAAGGTATAGCAGGCATGACTAGGGTCCCAAATTGCTAGGTTTTGATCCCACTGATGCATTTTTTTCCTTTCTCTTCCACCATTTTGGACTGTGAAGAATTATTTGTCTGACAGAAGATACCAGGTGATACACTAAATGATCCATCTTGCTTTTGTGGGGATTAGCAGCTATGTTAATAGCTCTGTTGGTTTCTGAGGCTACAAGGTGTTCACATGAGTCAGGTTTATTCATCATTCTCAATGCTGAGGTATCCTCCATGGAGGCTGCAACTATCAGCACATAGAGCTCTAATTTAAGCCAAGATGCTTAGCTTAACCAGTGATACATTCAGATTGTGGCTCTGTTAAGCTTCAGTAGGAAAGAGTCATGACTTCAGTAGTGTTTCTAAGTAAGTTTCAAGAATAAATGGTAAACCAACAGAGTGCTGTCTTACCTCTGGTCTTTCTCAGAACAACCACATCAAAAGCCTTGGTAGGGATATTGGAATGGAAAGGCTGATGACTGCTTGCATCAATCGCAGTGTCTAAATCCTCATGTGATCTGAAGTTTGGGATCATGGCATACGTAGAGATGTGTGTCTGATAGGGATGAGAGGTGGGAAATGGCAGGCATAGTAGTCTTGGGTTGGTTTGAGTTGTCAGGAAGAAGGAAAGAAAGAAAGAAAATTTCCTTATTTCGCATTTCACAGAGTTTTAGCATTAAATATAACTTTGCAAGAACTGGGAGAGATGTGAGAATCAGAAAGGCAGTATCTTAGTTCTTTAATCCCCTCTTGCTTGCACCATGCAAAGAATTCACAATGAAGATTCCCTTGCAGCTTTTGTACATAACCAGTCATACCAATTCACATTTACTTTTATGTGGCTTAAGGGAAGGAAAATGTGGACTTCTGATTCTTGCACAGCTCCAGGTAATAGTAACTGAGTTTGTGCTTGTGAAATCAAAATTTGCCTCTAAGAAGATGTTTATTTCTGGGAGGAAGGAGGGTAAAGCTAAACTGGAGAGTTTTATGGGATACTGAGAACCGGGATTTCATGGAGTGCCCATGTTCCTGTAGCTGTTCTTTTCAGCTTTCAGTTTTTCATGATAGAATAATTAAAAAACTTATTAAAATCAGGGGAGTCCTGAAATCTTCTGAGGAAAATGAAAGCAGTGGTTTATTCCAGTAAGAGAGACTAGCACCCTGTTTGGATTCTTCTAAACTTTACCACAGCTGCATGCAGCAGCTTACTGAGAGCAAACACTTTTCCCCAGTTGCTGTATAAAGCAATGTCACAACCTTATACAGGAGCCAAATTCATCCCATTCCTGAGGCTGTACATCATGACATAACGAGATGTCTTGTCAAGCTGGGCTTTTCTGAGGCTTCTCTCTCATAAATCTGCTTTATACATACTCTAGATCCCTTAGCTGTGCTTGCTGGGTGCTCCCAAACACTTTAGTTCACATTAGGTAAAGAGGCCATGAACAACACAGTCAAGAAAACCCAATTAGCCCATAGGCAAGTCAGCAAGATCAGTATTGGTTAGGAGAGTGGGTGTGCTAGGCAAATACTGCTAACCTGCTAAACCTATCATTACATGCTTCATTCGAGAGAGATTTTTTGCCTAGGAGCGTTGCTGCTGCTTATTGCCAAGGAACCTGCACTGTGCAGTTATGGCTGTAAGAGGAACAACCTGCCTTTTTGTTTCATTAAGGAAAGATAAGATATAATATAGGTGAAATGTACTTACTTAGCCAAACTATCTGGTGGTTTATGAAGCCTATATTGGGGAAGAAAAATAATAAGTTACATGAAGTGACCCATGTTCATTTGCACCTCCCACACTTTATCTCAATCAGTGCAATCAATATACATTAAGGACAAATCAATGTGTAAGCAGTGCAGATAATATTCTTACTGATACCACTCACTACATGAGGAATGTTTTGTGTTGCCAGGTGCCCAAGACTGAAAAGACACTGGGAACAAGTGATGTGTAGAATGTCTTTTTAAAAGGAGTGAGGAAAAAATCTAGCCTCTAACCCTTTTGTGTAATAAGCTCTGTATTAATTAACAATGGTATGTGCTATCAGTAAAAATAAATCCTTTTATCAGTAATGCAAAACAAAAAACATATCCTGTTTATGCTTGTAGAGAAAATACTTATTCATTCCATGCTGATAAATTATCTATATATTACCATGGAGACTTATTTTGTACTTCAAATAAGTTTTTTTAAAAAAAGCAATCAAAAGAAAACACTAACTTTAAAGGGAAAGAATTTCATCACTGAGTCTAGCTAAGAGTCTCTTGGCTATTGTGCCAAGTCAGAAAGATATCTGATTAAAAAAATAATTAATTTGCTTAATGGTTCTTTGTGGTATAATGAAAAAAAAAAAAGCCTAAAATATACAGTATTACTGGACTAATCTAAGTGGTTGTCCTGGAGCTCCAAAATCCCATGTATTTCATGAGAAAGGCTTACTTACCAGGTCTTGCTTGAAAGTCTTCACCGTATATGGGTAGGAGATGTTATCTGATGATAGCCATTTTTAAAGCTTTATTGTTTGCACAGTGATCACACAAAGTTTCTTGATTCTACAAGCCATACACCAAAATCTTCATATAGCTAAACCCCCTTGTTTTTCTCAGTGAGGAGAGGGATGTCCCAGATTTATTCCCATGCAGGAGATAGTGATAACTTCTCAGGGCTCCTCTCCTTGATCAGCTTGAGGACAGAGCCCTGTGGGATGTTAATAGGCCCCATGGGGACACCATCATTTCAGCCTCAGCAGTTCCTGTGGGAACTCTCTTCCACAGCTGGGGATTGCTCAGTAGCCTGGTTAATGACATAGCCATGGCATAGGAGCTGCACCCAAGCTCTTTTCAAGTCACCTGTGACTCAAGAGCTGCAACTTGGCCACTCCATCATTGAATAAGTCTCCATAAAAGTAGGTGTTGCACAGTTACAAAGAGGAAATATGCCCCCTTGCTCAAAGAATTTAAATACAGCCCTGTGCTTATTTCTTTCCATACTGAGATGGGTGTTTTGAGATAAACTTCAAGTGCCAGGTCAATTTTGTTCACACGTTCTGATACAACAGATAGAAGTCATGCATTTCATTGTGAAATCTGTGCTGTGATGCTATGGGACTCAGTGCAATCAACATGAAGTGTGATATCTCACAAATTACTGTGCCAGCATAACTCATGCCTCAACTGAGCTGAACAAAAGATCTACTTTTAATGTGTGATGCTACACAGATAACAGGACTTGAAGTGTAGGATTCTGAAAACCATTTGTATAGTGTTACAATCATAATGACCTGGGACTCTGATTCAAACTTTGTGTCAGTCTTGAAAATGGAAAGCTTTTACAGAAATAGCCATACTTACAGAATAGCAATCTTTAAAAGTTTATTCCACAGATACTTTTAATTGATTTTCCATTTCTACGGTGAGAATTGGTGCTGTATGTCTACTGGTGCTGTAGATGTGAAGGAGAATACTTCTTAGTGTTTATTACAGTTGCAGTTGCATATTACAATTACAATTGTAACACAATATGAATTGAAAATAAACACTAAGAAGTATTTTCAATTTCCATTTCCATTCACATTGTGTTACATGGGAATTTTTACATTCTTCGTTGCATTCATTGGACATATTACCGATACAAATATGCATAAATAAGGAGAGTCAGTCTGCTTTGTGCTGTGGCTGGCAGAACTACTTAAGTACCTTTGTAGAGCACTTTTCATTATAACATCTAAACTTAAGGCAGCTATAAAATAAGGATGAACATGCATTTTCATGACTACCATGATTTAGAGAAGCTTTGTGAGCTCAGGTTGTAACAGCCAGCAAAACTTTGCGTTTTCAAAGGTGGAAAGTTGTTTAGAGTGTTCCTCACTCAAACTGGATAATCAAGCCTGAAGCCACCCAGAATGGATGGCAGTATAGAAAGGTAGAGCTCTGCCTGGAAAGCAAAAAAGGAATAGCAGCTTTTCCAAATTTGTCACTGAGATGCTTTCACTGCAGTTCTAGTAGGCTTTTGCTGGCATCTGCCAGTATTACACAAGAAACAGTTGCTCAGTATTGTTATCTGCCCCTTTATGTTCAGTCCACAGAAAATATGGAGTCTATCAGTATCTTGAAAAGACGTCAGACTCAAGCTGGAGGGACTTACGCTCCCAGTTTGGAAAGCCCCAGAACAAATCCAGGGAGTGGTCCATATGGACATCCTCCCATTTCCCTAACAATGAGCGCACTGCGGGCACTCTTCAAACACTTTTTGGTAAAATAGTCATAAACCAAGTTTCATGTGAGAGAGAGTATCCTTATGGAGGCACTGGCTTCGCCTGCAGAGCACTAGGTGCAGAGACACACTTGTTCAGTAATGGTAATAAAAGAGATATTGGAATCTGTGTGACTTTCATGAGGCTCCCACTATTTTTCTACTCGACACATGGTAGGAGCCTCTGAAGAGCTGCTGCTTCTCTCAGGTGTGGTGTTGGCCTGAGAGTGATGCAGTGTGTGGGGGGTGATGACCTTCAGCTTCTTTTCTAGATCAGGCCAGAGAAGTTTTTGCTGCTCTTTCCTGTTAATTTCCCACATACTCAGTAAATTATTAAGAGAATAAGATGTATCACTCTGCCAATTTTAATAGGAAAGAAATTATGACTGGAGAATAAAACGTTTCACATGTCTAAATTGGCTTTCTCTGCAGCTTTTTATTCTTGCAAAGGGAGGCAATCACTTATCTTGCCTAACCTTAAAACCTGCTTGGTCAGGGAGCTGCAGGTTAGGGAACCACCAGGGGTTGAGGAGCTGGGGGATAGCCAGAGGAATGTAAGTCTGTGTGGTGTGATAAACAGTGAAAGCAGATTAAAATCCACATGGAAAAAAGCCAGGTTTCATTCATTCTGTGCTGTCACTGAACCCACTGAAAACCTCATTGGTGTGACTTGTCTTTCGAAAGACAGCTGCAAATGCTCTAGCCTGATGTGGGGGGTGTGTGTGTGTGTGTGTGTATAACTAGGGTTCTTGGCAATGGCTGAAAGGTGTTTTTCAAGGCGTTTCAGGCTTTTGCAGTCTTGTTTGATGTAAACTTATTACACCTTTAGATGGGAGGAGACAACTACTTTTCTCCAGTACATTTAACTGGGAGGGCATATGTATGTGGTCCACTGCTAATGCACTTATAAAAGCACATCTGCACAAACCCAGTGATTCATTCTAGTGCAAAACAGCATAAGGATACGTAGTGTACATACTTAAGGCAAAGGCATAGTTGTCCCACGA
The DNA here is from genome assembly GCF_900496995.4 of Aquila chrysaetos chrysaetos. NCBI lineage: Eukaryota > Metazoa > Chordata > Aves > Accipitriformes > Accipitridae > Aquila > Aquila chrysaetos. Next base: position 42,619,570 of record NC_044006.1, on the reverse strand, counting down.
AAGTGTACAGAGTTATTGCAAATGCCTGGTAATTCATTTCCCACAAAGACAGTAATGGCTCAAAGGAGCCCTCACAGGCTATAAGGTAAATAAACTGCCTGTTACTAGCTCCCAGGTAGGCCTGCAGAGCACCACTTGGAGGGTATTTTTCAGGAAAGGTTCCATGTGGCTGTCACTGCTTAATAGTCCCTGACAGCAGGAAGAATATTTGCTCTGAAGGACTTTGGACTATGAATGTGGAAGATTTGTTTTGGTGTGTTTCACTTTTTGTTTTAAAGGATATAGTCTTTCCTTCAATTTAAAAGTCTTTCAAAGACCAAGAAAATGCAAACTTATGGGAAAAGAAAATGCTCAAACTAGGACAGAGCATAAAGACCCAGCACGTTTCAGGTTAAGGTGTGACTGCAAAATAATGGAGAAAGTACATCAATGTGCTGTTGATTGAATATTCAGAGTCCAAGGTCATGTACTTTTCAGTACGTACAGGGGCAGAGTTTGATCTACTCTTGTGTAAAACTTCCTTCCTCCTTACAAAGCTAGCACAAGGGCAGAGTCCCAGCAGTCCCTGGTTGCTTCCTCTTAAGGAAGCAAATCCCCAGGAAGGTGCCACAATCTCCACCTCAGCCTGTGTACATGGATGATCCATTCTGGTAAGGAGCTGGCACAAGGAACGCTCTTGCTGTGAAGTGAATGGGTCCCAGAGCATCCTTAACCAAGAAGCATTTGAGATTGACCAGTTTAGGGATTACTGAAAACACAGCAGGCTTGCTACCCCATGCAAAGGGCAGTTTTTAATTTTTGTCCACAATCTGTGTTTCTGCTGTTTCAGGGATACCAACATAAATGTCACATAACAGGACACTTACTTGACTAGCAAGTCACAGTGGACCAAATTGTTCCCCAGCATCATTCCACTGCAGTCGGTGGAGTTTTGCTGGGGATGGATTAGGTAATAAAACAGAACCACCCAGCTTGACCGAGCAACATAAGAGTGCCCACTTTGCATGGATGTTAGTTTTAAAACAATTTTAATAGTGCTCCATTATCTTTCAAAAGTGCACAGGCCAGTTCTTGTTACTTAGTGCTTAGGCAACTTGTAGGAAGAAACTCACAGGGAAACTTGCTATTCATTGTAGCTTGTAATCAAATTCTGCAGAAGCAGCACAGCCAATGCCTCTAATGTGCATTGCTAGTCAAAGGCCATAACGTGTCCCAGTAAAAATTAGTTTTGGCTCGTACACTCTGGTAGGTTAACCACACTCACTCCTGCTTGTGCTGCATGCTGTAATGAGGTAATAAAGAGAGAAGCCTGCAAAAAGCAGTGGATTACAAAGAGCAGGGTTGCAGGTTTCCTTGTGTAGCTTCTGTGGCCTGTTTACAATTACCTCTCCTGCTTTTCTAGAGTGTCTGAGTTTACACAAAATGTGGAGAAGGTACCTCACCTGAAGGGACGCTAAAGGGAGAGTGGTGGGGTCAAACAATGCGCCTCACAGCCCTATAAAGATAACTGAGAAATCGTTGCAGAATTATTCTCAGGTTTCTAATATGCTCTAGTTATCAATGCTAATATGAGAGGTGTAACTTGTTCATTTTCTGCTTTTGGAGAATTTACATTTACACTTTAAATTATCTTAATCTAGAATCTCGGTAGTTTGATCAAATTTAAGCGTTTTGCTGGTGCCATCAAGTGGCAAAATGTTGGATTGCAGAACTCCAGCAGCATCCAAATTCACTCAGTCTACTATCTCTTGAACAGCAGCAGTGAGGAAAATAATCCCTGCCAAGTCTCCTCCAAAATACATCTGTATATATATACACACCAGAAAAATGGACTGACATACACGTGGTGTCATGGTTACTTCAGTTACTTCAGTTTAATCTGGATTCTAACTAGTAGAAAGGCTAATATTTTTGAGTATTACAAGTAGATAAATATGGACAACCTCTAAAGCAAACTCAGAGACCCTTGTTAAAGAGATATTAAACTGAAGGAGCACAATGCCATATTCTGCATTTCCTTCCCCATTGTGTTTGTTCTCCTTTGTTACTAGCTAATCCCTTTTTACACAACTTGGCCCTTCAGATTTCATATCAGATCTGCACTTCATATCATATGTGCATAATATCACCAGAGTGGAATGAATATTCAACTTGCTACTATAGTCACTAAATTCACAATCTGGTTAATGCACAATTTAAACTTAGAGTTCATTATTCATATGCAGATCACTTAAGCTGAGTGACATCATAGTATTGCTCAGTGAAAAGGCCTCTGTGCAAAGAGAAAGCATAAACGTATAAAGCTTATGCTCTATTTGCTTATAAAAAATCCAAATAAATTGTTATGTTTTTGTCTTGATTTCTCAGATAACCCTTAATATCAAAACTCATACATGCTGCCAGTGTGGAAATCTATCCTGGGTTTCAAAATCTCAGTCAGTCATGCAGGGCTGGATTTTGAGAGGTGCTGAGCACTCATGCCTGAATCCAAAGTTCCTGAGAACCCCTTTGAAAGCCTGGCCCTTACAGCCCCTCACCATGCACACCTAACAGTAGGAGCTGTGGGAATGCCTTGAATGGGTGCAGGTTCCAACTTTTGACCCTATAAGGAGTTAAGTTATTCCTATGTTATGGGGATCACTTTCAGCTCCTTCTGATGCCAAAGGTTTCCCAGAATCCAGCCAAACTGCATGGTGCTTTTCACTGAAAAGAATCTGAAGGGAAGACAACACCATACCTGTCTTTGAGTTTAAACAATGGAAAACAAAGCAGTTGTTCGTATGGGACATCAGGTAGAAAACCCCCCAAAAACACAACAGAAGAGAGGGCAAATGGAAGTGCCAAAATGAAGGAAATGCAATTGGAAAAATCAGCCATCATCAGTAATATTTTCCTGTTATTAGAAATAGCCTTATAGTTCTGACTTGGCCTTGCTAAAGCTGAGCTTCACCCAAACTGTCTAATAAACTAACTGTTGCTAAAAGGAGTGGGTGGCCTTAATTGCATGGCCGAAGAAGAGATGTTGGCTGCAAGAAAGGGAGAGAAATGATGCTGAATCAGAAAGGATTTATTTGACCTTTATGGCTGGCTCAGTGGGCTCCTAAGGCTTGAGGGTTATAGCACAGTCCAACCAAATGTGCTCATAATACTCTGGGTCTAACCACAAGTTCAGAATGGTTATTGTCTTCTCTTTTGTTTTAAGCACTTTCCCACATTAACACTGTCCAGTGTAATTCATGCTTCTGTGCCACAGGTGCTGTCAGTTGAGCAACGCAGGCATCTATGGTCAGACTTAGCCTTCCAGCTCTCGTGCAAGGCTGTGTGTTCAGAAGTGCTGAGCACCTCCACCTTAAACTAAAGTCACTGAGACTCCCCTCCTGCCTCTCAGCCCCATCACACCACAGTAGTACCCGACTTCCATCCCAGAGGCCAGGTCCTGTGCGCCCTTCTGACGGGACAGCTGGTGCTGAGGATGCTCCCTTATGACAGACTGTGCCACAGGATGGTGCTACTATGGAGCACTTTAGAGCCAAATTCAGGGATTTAAGGGGTCTGAATGCTGATTTGGAATGATCAATGCACATGTAGGATTGCCATGACAAAAATTCTCTTTCCAGCATTAAAATGGAAACCTACTAAGCTGGAAATGCTTAGCTTTTGCCTAGTTCAACTACTGTGCTTGTGAAGAAGCACTTTTTATTATTTCTGTGTTTGATGCTTGTGGGTGGCATAGCTCAATAAGTAATACATTGCATTTGAAGTCTTTTGGAGCAGTGCCTCTGCAAAGTGGCAGTAGTTGTATCTGTAGAAGGATGTCTTTATGTTCCTTGTACTTACTTTGAATCAAGGTGGATGACTTTTGCATTGGAAACTGCCTCTCCCATTCAGAAGAGCATGTGTAGTTGTAGTAGTTTGGCTGTAACTTGGAGAAGGGCCTGACTGTGGGTGGGTTAGAACTAGGTGATCTCCAGAGATCCCTTCCAACCTGAACCTGGCTGTGACTCCACTGCTTGGAAAAAGAAGATCTCATGAGCTGTTCTCCCTGTGCTCTCCCTGAACCCTGGAATCTGCTGGGTAGCACTGGGCATCACTTCATTTCATTTTCTTCTAAAAGCAAGCTTTGCCAGCCCCTTGTTTCTCATGTAACAAAAATTCTGTTGGATTCTGTGGCTTTATACATAGGAAATTTGCCAGCATGTGTAAAAGCCACAAATAAGTTATGTAGAGGTGCACTGGAAAATATATTCTTCACTTTTTTCTCATAAAATTTCATAGACATCTTACAAAATGATTTAAAAAATGAAGCACAAGCAAACACACCCCTCTTACCACTAGTTTTAGAACCACAGAGTCTATGACTCTGATGCTTGCCCTGTGTACTATACTTTCACAGCCCAAAGTCCTGCACATATATAGAAAATACCAATAGCAGTGTAACCTAATAATGTCTTATTTACTAGAAAGTTATATTTAAATAAACCCTAACAGTGGCATTTTATTTAAGTATTTTTATATGGTTCTTATGAAAAAGCAATATTTGCTCCATAAAAATAAAATAATTCTCACTGTGGATATTTACTGAAGTTTTATTTACAAGCTGTATTAAAACCATATTTATTTAAGCTTCTCATACTTCCCCCGCTGAAATTTGTGCCAGTGCTATCAGAGGCACAGCCATGAAAATACTTCATTTGTATCTTGCCCACTTCAGCTTTCTTCTCTGTAATTGTTTGCACTAGAGTAAGTTTCTAATTAATTTCTAGCCTGTATCTCTGGTAGGTTTCATTGAGATCAGTGAAGGTGGTGCTGTTGAGGATACTGTAGCTCTGCTACTTACTTGGAAGCTAGTCTGTGTAATACAGAAACTTAGTGTGGAGGAAAGGCTACTCTATTTTGCCCCTACAACAGCACTATCAGGATTGTGGGTACCTGGGTATGCTCTGAACAACTCTTCTGCAGTATCACTTTACTGTGAGAGTTGCCCAAGACAAACAACAAATGAACATGGTTTGATAAAGTAGCTTGCAAACCTCTTCTTCCTTTCTGACTGCTAAATTGGTTTTCTGAGATGGAGCATGTAGTCACTGTGACTCATCTACCTTCTCATTTGGTACTATGCTGGAGTTAGCCAAAACCTTTGCTTGCTCTCAATGTGAGGGTAGGAATGCAAAGACAGCAACACAGAATATATGCCACCTAGGTATTTTCCACCTTGTGGAAGAGGGAAGGCTTGTTTCTGGACCTCTTTTTCTCTTCAGAGTGGGATTCACTTGGATGGGTCAGGGGCTCTACACTAGTGTGCCTGAACAACAAATAATCCAAGGGATTGCATATTCAGAAAAGAAAAACACAAGAGCAATGAAAATTCTTGTTTCAAGCTCATTATACATTCTTGCGCAGATACTGTCACTGTGGGATCATAGCACCTTGCCGTGCTCCTGGGATGGAAGTCCCATCAGCATCATTTAACAAGAGCAAGTGCTGGATTCTGCACCTGGGATGGGGTAATCCTGGTTATATGTACAAATTAGGGGACAAGAGGCTGGAGAGGAGCCCTGTGGAAAGAGATCTGGGGTTTGGGTTGACGGCGAGTTGAATATGAGTCAACAGTGTGCCCTGGCAGCCAAAAGGGCCAACCGTGTCCTGGGGTGCATCAAGCACAGCATAGCTAGCCGGTCGAGGGAGGTGATTGTCCCACTCCACACCGCACTGGTGCGGCCCCACCTTGAGTACTGTGTGCAGTTTTGGGAGTCTCAGTATAAGAAGGACATCAAACTGTTAGAGTGTGTCTAGAGGAGGGTGACCAAGATGGTGAAAAGTCTCAAGGGCAAGACTTAGGAGGAACAGCTGAGGTCACTTGTCTTGTTCACCTTGGAGAAGAGAAGGCTGAGAGCTGACCCCACTGCAGCCTACAGCTTCCTCAAGGGAGGCAGTGGAGGGAGAGTTGCTGATCTCCTCTCTCTGGTGACCAGCGATAAGACACATGGAAATGGTATGAAGCTGCTTCAGGGGAAGTTCAGATTAGACATTAGGAAAAGGTTCTTCCCGGAGAGGGTGGTCAGTCACTGGAACAGCCTCCCCAGGGAATTGGTCATGGCACTAAGCCTGTCAGAGTTCAAGGAGCATCTGGACGATGCTCTTAGTCATATGATTTAGTTTTAGGTAGCCCTGCAGGGAGCAGGGAGTTGGACTTAATGATCCTTATGGGTCCCTTCAAACTCGAGATAGTCTGATTCTATGACCATTTTACAGAGAGGCTAGTTCATGATAATGCAGAGGAGAGCAAGGACAGGAAGGCATGTTTCCAGTCTTTGAGTCATGTTTTAACCCTTGGACAGCCATGCAGATGCCCAGTCTGCATCTTCCATTCCTATTCTCCAGGGAAGGCTGCAGGGATGAAAGCTATCTTTGAACTTCTCCAAGTCAGCCCTAAGCAGCAGCATGTTCTGCCTCCAAAGCTTTTCTGTAATTGAAACCTACCTGAATGTCTGAACAATGGAGATTTGGCATCATCGTTTATCTATCTATAAGCTAGTCAGTCTCCTTTCTTTCTTTCTTGTATTTTTTTGACTAATGCTATCATGATGAGCAAGAAATTTTGGAACTGGTTTCAGTGGAAGTGGCACCAACCTCAATGTATTCTAAAGAAGAAACTGGCTGTGGTAAGAGGCTAGGAGAAGAAGTCCTGACTCAGAAAGCATACTCCAGAGCTCTTCCCCTCAGCTGTTGTCTAGACAGATTTCTTCTTTTACAACAGCTTTCTGAAAAAGCTGAGCACCAACTTTTCATGTTTATGCCTATGGGATTTGTAGATGCTGTAAATTAGGCCAGTAGTGACATTTTTAACAGCCAACAGTAAATAATTATCAAATTATAGGCAAAAAATAAATATGGAAATTTGGAACTTTAAGTGTTTCAGCAAAACACTGTGTGGAGATTTGTGGGCACCAATATATTCCCACATTAATATTTAGGGTATTTTGAAAAGAGTAGAAGCTTAAATTGCCCATTTTTGGAATGCAGATATTTGCATATCTCAGTCTACATTGTCCTCTAACCTGTTAACTGTCTGTTGCTATTCTTGTTAAAAACACTTCACTTAAACATTTTGACTGTGAGAAGTATGTCTAGCCTACCTTGGCCAAGGGTCTACACCACTACCATAAGTTTGATGTCCTTTAACAAATGTACATGGAGACTTACCCTTTGCCCTGTTGTCTTCTGGCAGTACAGGTAGTACAATTCCTCCATGCTCCCTTTCTGCTCCCCAGGGAAGCTTGCAGCAGTGAAGGGATTCCGTGAACTCTTTATATCTGAAAGAAAAAAAACACAAAACAAAATGTCCTTTAATGGCAGCAACAGTGATGGTTACTTGAAATCTTTTAAACAATGACAACTTGGCTTTATTTTCTTGGCTCTGAGTTACTCAGCCTTATTCTAGGTAATGCTATTATGGTGAACTGTCACTAGAAGTAAGTACAAAGGTGATTGCCAATTGTTTAACAGAGGTTGAATCAAGTTGTCTGTTTTGATCAGTGAGATGAAGAAAGAAGGTGATAGATACGTGCAGCATGTACATCTTACAGTGTAATTGAGTCTTAGCTGCCAGCAGGTAGATACCTGCACTGTCCCTTCAGTACTATGTAAGTGGCATATGGACAGCAAATATATGCAATGGCACAGATGGAAGCTTTAGCATGTAATTCCTACTGATTTGTTATTTGTGCCATTGAAAACCTCCCTTCTCCATCTCTAGAGACGGGTGAGAAATGTTACTGTTTAGTAGGTTTAATTCACACTGAATGCAAGCTGTGTCAGGCATTTCACATGGATGTGCTAGTGTCTGAGGATATCCAGTACATTTCCATACATCTGTGTCATTTGAAATCAAGCAGTCCAATGTGTTTAGATGCATGTTCACCTCACATAGTTTTGGTTTACAGTGTTGTAAAGATGAACACCAAGCTCACAGAAAATTTAAAGCTTCCTTTTCTTTTGGGTGGCAGCAGTCTTCCAGTCAGCAGAACACATGCACAGCCAACCATTTTATTAAGGAGAGGTAGGTCCTGCGAGGATGTTGTGGTTTAACCCCAGCTGGCAACTAAGCACCACACAGCTGCTCGCTCTCTCCCCACAGTGGGATGGGGGAGAGAATCAGAAGAGTAAAAGTGAGAAAACTTGTGGGTTGAGATAAAGACAGTTTAATAGGTAAAGCAAAAGCCACGCCCACAAGCAAAGCAAAACAAGGAATTCATTCACTGCTTCCCATCGGCAGGCAGGCGTTCAGCCATCTCCAGGAAAGCAGGGCTACATCATGCGTAACAGTTACTTGGGAAGACAAACTCCTAATGTCCCCCCCACTTCATTCTTCCCTCAGCTTTATATGGTGAGCGTGATGTCATATGGTCTGGAATATCCCTGTAGTCAGTTGGGGTCAGCTGTCCCAGATGTGTCCCCTCCCAATTTCTTGTGCCCCCCCCAGCCTCCTCACTGGTGGGGTGGTGCGAGAAGCAGAAAAGGCCTTGGCTCTGTGTAAGCACTGCTCAGCAGTAACGAAAACATCCCTGTGTTATCAATACTGTTTTCAGCACAAATCCAAACCATAGCCCCATACTCACTGCTATGAAGAAAATTAACTCTATCCAGCCAAAACCAGCACAGAGGAGCAGGGAGTTGGATTCAATGATCCTTATGGATCCCTCCCAACTTGAAACATTCTATGATTCCATAAAAGCCAAAGTGAGTAATTTAAATTTGACTTAGATGTCCAGGAATTTCTGAAAACCTTATCAAGGAAGTAATGAACTGTTGTGGTATGTGATGAGGATGGTCACCCTTGGGATGTTTTACTGGTGCGCTGTCTTCATTCATATGAAACCAGAGAGGGTGATGTTTAGGTGAATGGGTTGGGAACCAGCAGCCATATCTGTGTTTGTTGTCAGCCCTTCCATCACTGAGTGGCCCCAATTCTTACTTTAGCTAGACCTCATCTGTACTACCATCTTTTTCTGATTTGGGTGTTTCTTTACTGATGTGTGAAGCAGCTGGACAAGGCTGCAGACCAGTAGGAGTGGCTTTGTTGACTGTGGTGTAGCCACTTGTCATGGTTTAACCCCAGCCAGCAACTAAGCACAACGCAGCTTCTCACTCACTCCCCCTCCACCCAGTGGGATAGGGAGAAAATCAGGAAAAGAAGTAAAACTCATGGGTTGAGATAAGAATGGTTTAATAGAACAGAAAAGAAGAAACTAATAATGATAATGATAACACTAATAAAAATGACAACAGCAATAATAAAAGGATTGGAATGTACAAATGATGCGCAGTGCAATTGCTCACCACCCGCCGATCGACACCCAGTTAGTCCCCGAGCGGCGATCCCCCCGCCCCACTCCCCCCAGTTTCTATACTAGACGTGACGTCACATGGTATGGAATACCCCTTTGGCCACTTTGGGTCAGCTGCCCTGGCTGTGTCCTGTGCCAACTGGGCATGAGAAGCTGAGAAATCCTTGACTTGAGACTAAACACTACTTAGCAACAACTGAAAACATCAGTGTGTTATCAACATTCTTGGCATACTGAACTCAAAACATAGCACTGTACCAGCTACTAGGAAGACAATTAACTCTATCCCAGCTGAAACCAGGAAACCACTGTACTGCTATCACAGCACAGGCTGTAGTGAATCATGCAAATATTCCAACTTGCTCCCAATTACCTTGGGTTTCTTTGCCCTGTGCTCCAAAGTACGGTGTTGCTCTAGGTTTCTGGACGAGTGACTCCTGATGGAGCAAAGCGCATCAGCTAAAGAAATCCTTGCTTAACGTTATTCATCTTTGCTAGCATTGATCATTACTTTGGAGATGGAGGGGGAAAGTGTTTTTTATTAAGCTATACTGGGAAAAAGAGCCACTTTGTAGGTACTATCTGGATTCAGGCTTAGGGTGTTTTTCAGGTGTAAGGTTCCCCTAATTCTGACTTCATCTTACATTGATGCAGAGGTAGAATAACATCCCTGAGGCCACATCTCCTAAAATGTGAGGGGAAATAGGCTCATTATTATGTGGCTATGAGCATTTCAATGAGCATTACAATCCTGACATTTGCTATGAGTATAGGCTTTTAAGGAAGAAAAAATAATGGCTACAAAAACTACTTCTCAGAGTACATTTAGACTCAAACTGTGGCAGACTCCTAGATATCTAAATAGATCTTAGGGAAATCTATGGCAGGGATCATGATCTACAAGACAGACAGTGCTCCTGTGGTGTTGTGTTTTGTTCTCTCTGGTTTCGTGGCAGTGCCCTCCTATCATGTAGTTCCTTTTGTGTGGTTCAGCATCACTCTGCTGCTGCTGCCTGATGCTGTTCCTTTATCCATTTTGCCAGGATGCAAAGGGCAATATGTTTGTATTGTACGATGAACCAAAATAAGAATTTGATGTGCCATAGATTATCAGAAAGCTTTTCTGTGTTTAAGTTTCTGAATGAACTCAAGCATCCATTTCTTAAGTTCTGTCTAAAGCCTTGTTTCCCATTTCTGAAAGTAGGCAGGCAGATGCCAAGTGACCTGCATGGCTGTGGTGTTTGTGTTCATTAAGCTGACTCTTACTGGAAACATTAATAAATCATTCCTGTTGACTGCTATCTATACGTTACTAAATTGCAGAACAACCACTTTACCTTAGACAGAAAAGAGATGCATTGCACACAAAGGTCTGATCATCCATTCAGCCCAATCAGGACTTTGTTAAGCTTAAAATGTTTCCAAGTCTCCTTCTCACAAAGAAACATTTGTAGCTGATATTGATCCAGTGATATTGAAGATCTCAAGGACACATAAAAAAATGTCTCTGCCCAGAGAATATAAAAAGAGGGCTAGAGTGAACAAAGTTTTAAAGAATGTATCATGAATAATCCTTAAGAGTCTCAGCAATATAGTCAATGATTTAATAGAGACTGTTACTATTTCTAACTTCCACAATTGTAGATTTATTCTGAATTTTGACAGTCAATTTCTGGGTTTCTGTCTCTTTTGATCTGACCAAAAAAACCCCCACCCGAGAGCTAATGTTCTGGGATCAAAGCATCAGTTTGCTAGTGCCTCCTTTATTTTTAAAAAGTTAAATTTTTCCCTTCAAATTTGTTTTGTTGTGGGGAGCTCAAACCAGACTGTATGAATAGAGTGTCTTAGACTGTGAGCTTGTGAAGGGCTCCAGTAACTGGTTTGATCAGTGCATGAAGCCAACACATCTGAGGGGGTATGTTGCCGACAGCTTCCAGAAGGTCTGTGGAAAGAGAATTCTTAAAGGGATAGGATTAGGACCTGCCTCTGTGTGAGTTCACATAGGATGCATTCACACTGGCATTTTAATTTGTATCAGGAGTGCACTTTTGACATGAATCTTCCAATGGTCTCTATTTTGCAGTGTCTTGGTTTTGAAGAACATGAACTGGATTCCTTCTGGATGAAATTAACTGAAAGATGGGCTCCAGGAACACACCAGGAGGGCACCGCAGCCACAAATGGACCCTCAGTCCCTGGAATCACGCTAGAGGTAAACCAAAGTAAAGAGCACCTGAAATGCATTTTTTCTGGACCTCAGATCCTCAGCACCGACTGTTTCACTCTACACATCTCCTGTATTCCACAATACTTGCCAACAAAGACATAGTCACTGAGCAACATACTGACTTGGAATTCAGTGAAATTTTTTGGGTGGTGGGAACAGCTGAACATTTTTTTAATTAACTGTTGCCCAATAAACATATAAATAACTATATACATCATGTTACTATATCAACATGGAATTTGACTATCTGATCATAGGGTAAAATTCTTAGGGTACCTTCTTTTTATACATATAACCTCGCATTATACAAATACACATATGTGCCTCTGGTTATTCAGGGGCACTGTTTATCAATGCAAATATTGGTAACAAATACTCTAGTCCAAGATGATAATGTAAGAAAATTCATGGATGCATTATTTTTAAAAGCTAAGGACAACTGTGTTCTATTTATTTATTTGCTTGTAATTATGTGACTAGAAAAAAATGCACCATTTTAAAAACATGCAGTCACCTTCTTTTCAGGTATAAATTGGCGAGTTCATGTGAGTGTGTGTTTACATTAGCAGAAAAATGTAGCTTACTGCCTGTGTTACAATACAGATTTTCCTTTTCACAGAGAAAAGAAATGTTATGACCTGGCCATGCTTAGTTCTTGTTTGTGTTTCAGAGTTGAGTCTAACATAGATGTCATCTGAAAGATGCTTTGCTGGTGTGTTCAGATCCTGACATTGCAGCCCATCCTGAGCTTAATGTTTGCTTTTGCTGGGTATCCTGTGTAGCCAACATGAATATTTCCAGTACATTCACTAGGATTTAGATCAGGCCTATAATTCAGTAAACTTTCAAGTCTGTCAATAGTTAAAACAGTTCGGATGGAAATTCACCCAAATTCCTGTAATGCAAGGAATACAACAAAAACTCGCCTCAGGGGAGATATGTAAGTGGGAGGCAACAAGACACAGTTTGACAAGTGTGATAATCCAATAATATCAAAATACTCTGACTGGAATTCAGATGTTGGGTATGAGACATCACAAATAATGGAAGAAGTTGGCAGTAGTAGTAAACCAGAAGGCCATCAGTAAGATGGAAACTAAGAATTGATTTTACTAACAAAAGAGATAAAATCTCACGTGAAAGAACAGTGAAGGACTTGAGGCTAACTCTGGAATCTGTTATGTATGTAAAAAATAGAAATTTAGATCCAAAAAAAATTTGTCATGAGTACTCAGCAGCATGGAGGTTCAGCTTTCCAGAACTTTAAATACTGCAGGAGTTCTGCCATATCCTGCCCCCTAGCTAACAGTATAATTGGGCCTGTAAAACACAGTAAAAATGCATTGATTCCTGAAACCTCCTGATTATACATTGATGACTACGAAAGCAAAATGCAGGCTTCCTGTAATTTTAAATTTGAGTTTTAAAGTTTATCTCAGTAATTCTAGGTCAACCTGTAATCTAGGGGAAAAAAAGAAAGGTTCAAAGCAGGAATAGATCAAAGAATAACATTACAAATGTTGGTGATCAGTTTGTGAAATATGCTCATTTTTTTCAAACTAGAAATACGATATACATGTTGTTTTTATTCTTTATGAAAATTATTTCTGGAGATTTTGAGCCCTAAAGCCACAGTATAACGTATTTTAGCAGTCCTCTTTTAGCTGTAATCAACGTATTTCCCAGGGAACTGACAGACTATTGCACAAAGTAGAAAACGTTTTATTTCATTAAAACAAAAAGAAAAAATTTTGTCATGCCAGAAAAACATAACCATTAGAAAATACTTTCAGTAATGGAATCATTTACCTTTACGAATTCTGTTGTTACCTGTCTTGTGAGATGGTTGGACAAGAAGGAATTTGAAGTGGAGTTAGTACTTCATTGGACTCAAAGATTCTTGACAGGATTTCAGTTCCCTCAATTTCTCTATAGTAGTGGGGCAGGGCATGTAGCAGCATCATATTTCATATTTGAGCTTCCAGGGGAAGATACAGGGATAAAATACCAAATCATCAAAGGTTTTGTTAGTGCATCTGGTTACTAAAGAGGAAACATAGCTGAGTTCTGCCTAGTTCTGGCAAGTGTTGACAGGAAACAATGGTTGCTTTTACTACTGCTATTGGTTTTGTGTACCAACTTACAAAATAAAACAAAAAAAGGCAGATTAAAGAGGTATGATACTGTTGCTTAGTGTTACTGATGAACAGAAGCTAGAAATAAACTTTTGAGTAATGGGAGGAGAAAGTGTGGACTTGCGCTCTGAAAGTCTCGCTTGTGAAAGTCTCACTTATTGAGTTTAGATTCACTGTAAAGTTCCAGTCCCACTCTGAAAAGGATGATATTAAACCCGTGATACTTTTCATAGAAAAGAATTTTTTCCTTAATTGCCATGATTTTTGTCTTTCTACCTCTGTGCTGAGAGGAAATGCTTTAGTCCTCCTTCCACTCGAGCAAAGTTATATTTCAACACTGGTTGATTAGCTCTGTGTGAGGAGAGGTGCTGTATTAGGTCAGCATAAACCCCTCTGCTCTCTAGAACGCCATGCGGGCATTTATATCTGAACAAGTTGCCTCTGTTCTGAGCTGCTCTGTTGTGCAAGAGAAAAGCACCAGGACTTGTACTTTCTACCCAGTGAAGCTCTTGTTCACAGCATCGAGAGTCTCCTCTCAAAAAACACCAGCAACTTCTTAGATGAAGTATATGAAGAAGCACTACTGCTTCCTCCCCCGACCACCAGGAGCCAGCAGAGCATTCCCTTGCATCTGTGCCCTGCTTTTTCCGGGAGAATCCTTGGTTTTCCTGAGGAAGCCCTCAGGACCCCATTTCTCTATGACAAGCCCAGTAGGGGTGTGTAATAACATTTAGTAAAAGCTCACAGGTACAAAGGGAAGCACTGAATTCACTCTGCTCTCCACAAGCTGTGACAAGGCTCCTTTTGACTAAAAACTAATGGCTCATCACATGAAGAAGGCTGAGAGGCCTTTGTTTTACCTCCTTACATCTTGAGTTGTACCTTGAAGCCACTTCTGCATTGCTCTACACTTAATAGTCTGCTAGCTTTTGGATATGGATCTTACAGTGGAAAGAGGAGTCTGAGGAGAGCCTCAAGGAGAAAGCAGCAATATATATTCATCTCACTGGTGCACGTTTGCTATCCTGACTTTGGCAAAGCTTTGACAAAAAGAGTATTTTGATCAGGCCCTCTTCTTCTCAGACATATGTCAGTGAAATGCGAAAGATTTTGCTTTGCCTTATTAAAAAAGGAAACTAATTTGAACATATTTGAAATATGTTATTCTTCTAGGATGTCTGGGGGTTTTCGCCATATGTATTGTAAGAAAAGAAGCTGATGTAGCATGTTCCAGTGAAAAAAATGCAAATGAATTCTGTCATGCTGGCAGTTTCTAGTGTGTTGGGTGGTCTGCTATGGTATCTACATGAGCACTATGGGAATCTTATACTGATGACTCAGATTCAAGTACTACTGGCTCTGTCTTCAGAAGAAAATGTTAATAGGAAACTGTAGGACAGAACTATGAACTAAGCCTACCTTCTTTTTCAGTGCGGTGTGCTGTGAGTGTGCTTTACCTGGGTCCTGGTAGTATTTGACATCACAGCGAGAAGGTGTTGGGGATCTTTTAGAGTGATACCCAGAATGAGGCAGCTGGTGATGCCAGCAGATGGTAACTTAGTGTGGGAGGGAGGAGGATGTTAGAGCACACTTGGGAGCTGGGATCCAAGACACAATAAGGTGATGTGCTGTTTCACCTCTCCTGAATAAAGCAGTAAATATAGCCACAAGCCAAGCCAAAAGCCAGTTCATGCAGAAAATTTGATTGGGAAGAATTGAGTGAAGTCATGTAGGTGTCAGTTCAATTCTTGACAAATTGACTCAGCCTAGAACATTTTAAATAAGGCAGGCAGCATAGCAGCAGGACTTCTGTGAATTGCCACTTCTTATTCCCATTCTTGGAGATACCAATATTCTTTGCTTAGGTCTTGTGTGGGATTTTCACACCATCCTTTGAAACAGTTGGACCTGTCCACTGGTGGAGTTTGGATACTGGTTAGTTGGCTTGCTGAATGTTTCTGCCTTCCTGTGTTTGACAGACATGGTGATAGATTTTGATCTGTTTTACTTCTCTTTTCTCTCAGTGTGGTTTTTGTTTGAGTTGAATTGGCATCAAAATATATGGATGAGTTTGAAAAGACTGTTTTTGTTCTGTTGTTTCTTTCACCAGACAGGGCAAAATTAGCTGGAGGTCCTACTTTTCTTGGAAAAGCAGTGTGAAAAAAGCTGGAAGTAAGTCTTTTGGCAAGTGATAATACATAACTAGCTTTTCTGAATACCTATTAAATGCACTGTTGTGTTATTATTATCCAGTAGAGACAGTAATTGGTTTATTATGATTTTGGACCACTGGTTTGTTTTTAACATGGATGGCTTGGCCATCACATTAAAGTGAACTACACTTTAATGTTTGTGCCATGTACAAGTGATATAGCTGTATCAGTAATTCCCAGAGTTCACAAGTTTAATATATTCTGAAAAAAAAATATTTTCAGTGTTTCTTTTTCATGCTTCATCTTAGTCTAGAGCTGAATGTATGGAAAGGCTCAGCGGAATCTTTTCTTTCATTTCATTAATTACTCAGCTGTTGAAAAACTCTGTTATTTCCTTCCAAGAAATACTATGGAAGATTTGGAGTTGTGGTTTTAAGATACTATGGGAATGACCTGCCTTAGCTGTTATTATAGAGGGTGTGCTGACTGGAGGAAAAAAGGCTTAGGACATCACTTCTACCCTCTAAATCTTAACACAGAAGAGGTCACCCCACATGTAAATCTCTCAGTACCTAAGTTGGATGTATCTCTGCTGCCTGTATCTCCAGGTTAGCAAGTTTCTTTGGGAAACAACTAATTGGGAGGACTAAGGTCCCTGATACCTCTCTGTATAGGTCCCTTACCAGGCTACCATGGCTGTTCTGTGCTGATGTGACAAAGGGGTCAGGGGAAGATGGATATCACAAAATCATGGAGTCATGGAATGGTTGAGGTTGGAAGGGACCTCTGGGGGTCATCTAGTCCAACCCCTGCTCAGGCAAGACCACCTAAAGCAGGCTGCCTAGGGCGATGTTTCCAAGGAAGGAGACTTCACAGCCTCTCTGGGCAACCTGTACCAGTGTTCAGTCATCCTCACAGTCAAAAGTGCTTTCTTATGTTCAGGCAGACCCTCCTGTGTTTCAGTTGGTGCCCATTGCCTCTGGTCCCATCACTGGGCACCACTGAAAAGAGCCCGACTACATCTTCTTTTCACCCTCCCTTCAGATATTTGTACACATTGGTGACATCCCCTCTGAGCCTTTTCTTCTCTAGGCTGAACAGTTCCAACTCTCTCAGCCTTTCATCATATGAGAGATGTTCCAGACCCTTCATCATCTTAGTGGCATTTCACTGGACTCTCTCCAGTAGCTCCATCTCTCCTTTGTACTGGGCAGCCCAGAACTGGACACAGCGCTCCAGGTGTGGCCTCACCAGTGTTGAGTAGAGGGGAAGGATCACTTCCCTCAACCTGCTGCACACTCCTCCTCATGCAGTCCAGGCTACCATTGGTCTTCTTTATGGTGAGGGCACATGGTTGGCTCATGTCCAACTTGGTGTCCACCAGGAGCCCAGGTCCTTTTCTGCAAAGCTGCTTTCCAGCCGGTCAGCTCACAGCATGTACTGGTGCCTGGGGTTGTTCCACGTGCAGAGCTTTGCACTTCCCTTTGTTGAACTGCATGAGGTTCCCACCAGACCAGCCTGTTGAGGTCCCTCTGGATGGCAGCACGATCCTCTGGGTGTATTAGCCACTCCTCCCAGTTTTGTGTCATCAGCAAACTTGCTGAGGGTACACTCATCAACCCCACCACCCAGATACAAATGAAGATGTTAAACAGGACTGGATCCAGTATTGTCCCCTGGGGTACACCATTAGTCACTGGCCTCCAACTAGACTTTGTACCACTGATCACTACCCTCTGGGCCCAGCCATTCAGTCAGTTTTCAGTCTCCTCATCCGGACCATAATTCATCAGCTTCAGTATGAGGATTTTATGGGGAACAGTGTCAAAAGCATTACTGAAGTCAAGGTAGACAATATCCATTGCTCTCTCCTCGTCTACCAAGTCAGTCATTTCATTGTAGAATGTCATTGGGTCAGACAAGCATGACTTCCCCATGGTGAATCAATGCTGACTACTCCCAAATACCTTCTTGTCCTTCATGTGCCTGGAAGTGGTTTCCAGGATGAGTTGTTCCATCACCTTCCCAGGGATGGAGGTGAGGCTGACCAGCCTGTAGTTCCCTGGGTCCTCCTTCCTGCCCTTTTTGAAGATACAAATGGCATTTGCTTCCTTCCAATCCTCAGACACCTCTCCCATTTGCCATGATTGTTCAGGGTTTAGAGTGGTTTCGAGATGTTATCAGCCAGCTCCTTCAGCACTTATCCCATCAGGTCCCATAGGCTTGCGTATGTGTATTTTAAAGGCTTTTCAAAGACAGCTAGGTAAAACACTCCTGTGCTTTTGGTCCCATCTTGTGTCATGAAGAATATAGAGAATAAGCTTGTCACAACCAGTTCTACTTCTAAAATGCTGTGGAAGTCAGAAGGAAAAAGCAGAAATGGGGTGGCATAAAGAAGCATGATCATTTAAGAATTCTTCCCAGGCTATTCAGGAGACTGTTGTGGTTTAACCCCAGCCAGCAGCTAAGCACCATGCAGCCGCTCATTCACTCTGCCCAGGTGGGATGGGGGAGAGAATCAGAAGAGTAAAAGTGAGAAAACTCATGGGCTGAGATAAAGACAGTTTAATAGGTAAAGCAAAAGCCACACACAAGTAAAGCAAAACAAGGAATTAATTCACCACTTCCCAGCAGCAGGCAAGTGTTCAGCCATCTCCAAGAAAGCAGGGCTCCATCACACGGAACAGTTAGTTGGGGAGACAAACACCATCACTCCAAACATCCTTCCCACTTTCTTCTTCTTCCCCCAGCTTTATATGGTGAGCATGATGTCACATGGTCTGGAATATCCCTGTGGTCAGCTGGGGTCAGCTGTCCCAGATGTGTCCCCTCCCAATTTCTTGTGGCCCCCCAGTCTCCTTGCTGGTGGGGTGGTGTGAGAAGCAGAAAGGGCCTTCGACGCTGTGGAAGCACTGCTCAGCAGTAACGAAAACATCCCCGTGTTATCAACACTGTTTTCAGCACAAATCCAAACCATAGCCCCATACTCGCTGCTATGAAGAAAATTAACTCTATCCCAGCCAAAACCAGCACAGAGACCTAAGAAAAGGTGACCTCAACCCAATCCTAAAAATGACAATTACAAGCCTGACAACTTTACTAATCTATCTGTTCAAGCATATTAAAAATGTTCTGCAGTGGGTTCCCCATGTAGTCCTTCCATTTCTACCTCTCTATGGCTTTTCTTGAGAGCTTGCCCATAGTTTTCCTCTCTTACCCCAGTGCCCTACTGACTGCTTGCTCCTACAATCCCACAATCAAGGGCTGTTGTAGGTGTCCCCATGCTGTGGCAGTTATGTGGAAAGTGGGAAAAAGAAAACTATCCTTTTTGTTGGGGCAAAGAGAGGAAGGAGCCTTGCAACAATGCACCTCTTGAATTGGAAGCATAATCTGCCTTCTTAAGCAAAATATTCAGCTCCCACGGAATGAAGTCGCTTGATGGCTCTGACAGACAGATAAAATAGTAATTTGCTTTTGGTTCTGGTAGACATATTATCTCAGATCAGAGGTCTTTTAACCTTCCCATTGACTAATGTAGAAAAGGTGAAGATTTGCATAGGCAGTTAGTAAACCAGTACCCCCTCCATGCTGAAACTGAATATGCTTCAGGTGGTGTAATGTGAAGTAGCTAGTGGAAAGAGAAAATAGAAGGATCATTTCTAACTGATTAAAGCTGTGGTTCTGTTACCTACATGGTGGTGGGCTGAGAGAAGGTGAGGCCAGCTCAGCTAAATAGGGAGAACAGTAATTTCTCTAATTAATATTTTTCCCCTAATTGTGGTGGAGAAAATAGAGGGATGCGAGCATTTCAGTGAAGAGGACTGAGATGTCATTCTCTGGACTTCTCACTGATTTTGATAGCAACCGTGTTGAGAGAACTACATATGCATTCTGATCCAAAAAGAGCCAAAGCAAGCTGTTTATTGAAGTGAGAAATGATACATATACCTATCCTTAAGCCGGTGCTGAAAGGCAAAAGTTACAAAGCATTGATAGACAGTTTAACACACACTTCAAGAAATGCTCTTTTCAGCCTTTATGTCAAATGCCATTGTGATTTTTTTAATTTACTTGTTCTAGGAATACTTATTTAAAGGTGGAAAGTTAAGTATGACCAGACTTTGTTAACGTTGAAAGTTCATGAGATAGCGTTTGTAAAGCTAACTGTGTAGTTTGCATTTTCCTAACTCCTCCAGCAGCCTCTTACGGCAACCTACAGCCCAGGTTCTGTAAGGGAATACGTGATTCTCCCAAAATCAAGCTTCACAAGGACTGTGCTTGCTGCCCTCTCGTGGCCACAGGCCAGTTTTGCAGTTTTCCAGTTTTGCAACGACGGGAATTTCAAAGACTTGAAATGCATTTCCATAATGCCAAATGTCTTGCTTTTATTTTAGAGAACACACCTTAAATTTTGTATCTCCGAGCCAGTTTTTCTGTATACAATGTATTTATGTATATCTTTCATTTGAGTAAAGCAGTTGACTATTTAGATTGTCAAATGAATTACACACTATTTTCTTAGTTTTACCTCGTAAGCCGGAATATGAAGATGTGACTTGCATGTTAGAAGAAAAAGGTAGGGATTATTTCTTTTCTAGCCATTAAGGTAATTTTAGTTAAAGGGCCTGTGCCTCACTTTTGGCCCGTTCACATGAAAAATGTTGCATAATTGCTCACAGCAGCTTTTTCATGCCTTCAGTGATTCTTTAACTTATTTATAAGTTAAATGCACTCAGTTTCCATGTCATGTCAATCAATCAATCAATACATTGATTCCAATGGACTTACTTTAGTTTTATCCTAGACTGAGGGGAGGGTCAGGCCACAATGCCAATTTACATTTTGCAAAGATCCTATACAGTTTAAGGGTTACCATGTATCCCTTGTATGAATAATGCTATCAAATACAGGCTTATAGAGGGTTGTATTGTTTCAGTTAAGACTGCTGCTTATCACATTTTCTGATGATCAAGTATACAGAGACAGAATAGGTATACATGCATGCATAGTGACATTTCAAGTGCTTGTTACATGGTGAGGATCTGAACAAGAAATTTTGTAGCAGACGTGAGAGAATATAATGCAATAGTGATTTAAGAGAACAGTATTATACAAAACAAGAACAGATTATTCACTGTCAAAATAATACTAACGAATGAGAATATTTTGCTGTTATATGTTGGAAAACAGGGAAGAAAAGCCATTAATTTATACATTACCTGCAAACTTTCTCCTATGTGTTCCTTTTCACAGTCAGCCTGAGTTACCATATCCTCATCTCTGTGATTCCTGGAGTAACTAGGACAATCACCCTGCAAAGCACAGCCTGCGCTGCTGTTATGCCAATGCCAAACTGCACCATCTGCACTTAGCATGAGATGGAAATAAGACCCAGAAAGAATTTATCACTAGTTATACATTTGCAATGGGGGTGGGCTCTGCAATCCTCCAGGCCACCCCTGGGGATCCATAAATTCATACGCAGTATAAATATGTGCAAAAATACATTTGTTAGGAAATGTCTTGAAATATGGAACTTCGAGAAGCATACGGTGGTGACTGAGCCAGCACAGGAAGTACTTTCTGAAGATGGTCTGCTCTCTTCCTCTCCCCTGCTCTTTC
Source organism: Aquila chrysaetos chrysaetos (assembly GCF_900496995.4). Taxonomy (NCBI): domain Eukaryota; kingdom Metazoa; phylum Chordata; class Aves; order Accipitriformes; family Accipitridae; genus Aquila; species Aquila chrysaetos. The sequence goes on along the minus strand of NC_044006.1, from coordinate 42,598,086 downwards.
CACACAAGACTGACACTTCTAGTTCAAGAGCAATTCAGAATCACCTGCGTTCACACTTCTTTCAAGATTCCATAAGCCATATGTGATCCCAGTATAACTACACTATAGGTTCCCCAGTATACCCTCACTGGTATTTAGTTTCTTCACAGGCATCTAAATTAAACTTCTGTCTTCTCATTCATAGCTGCCAAAAGAAATCAACTGCTGAATTAGGCTGTACCATTTCATTTGAAATGCCTCTTGAGGGAGAGGCAAACTTGCAGGTCTCAAAATTGATGATGGTCTCTAAGGGCAAGGAGGTACTTAGTCAAAAAGGTAACCACACTCAAAGACAAGCTCAGCACCCAACATTTACTTTTATTTTTTCCTTGAGCCTCTCTCTTCAACAGCTGGGTTCAAAGAAAGTTTGTCTCCATTCTTTTACAAATAAAATTCTCCATATTGGTCTTATAATATAGTTAATTCTA